>NC_139609.1:95620721-96229537 GCF_964270895.1 Podarcis filfolensis | reverse complement strand
AGTGAAAGTGCGCCTCAGGTTAAGAACGGTTTCAGGTTAAGAACAGACCTCCGGAACGAATTAAGTTTGTAACCCGAGGTACCACTGAAATAAGAATTAAGAGATGCAGTGCAAGAATTGAATCAGATGTCTAAGTGATGCCTTCCAGCTAGATCTGCTGTTTTCTGCAAATGATTTGGAGTGCTCTGATATTTTGGAGCGCCTTAAGGTGTGTTTTCCCTGAAGTTACATTTATACATAACAGAACTTGTCCTCCATTTTCTAGAAAACGAATTGCCTTGTCTTTTCAGTGTTCCTAAATGCTTAGCTTTGGAGCAGACAGAACAGCAACTCCTTGGTGTCCTTCCTGCAAACCTTCTCCAGAGTAACCCCAGGAGCCCATCCTCAGTGGCCGACTCACCTCCTATCCCTCTAATTGGCTCTGAGTAATATCTCAGGGTGAGAAAACTTATTCTCACTGGCTTAAAAGCTCTCCTTTCATGCTGATGAAAATTCTTCAGCACTTTAGAGCACATGCTCTCCAAATTTTCGTTCGCAATTTTTGCTCGCTCACACATTTTTGTGAGCAATTGCTCCAGATAAGATGCATTTTGTATGTTAACTTTCATTAATACGCTCACTTTCCCCCTTATGGATGCATTTTTATACATGTGGCATGGCTGGAGAACTATAGGGGGCACCCATCTGTCTCAAGAGACAATGGAGTGTGCCTCCGAGGGTGAAGTCAAACCGCTGCATAAGCAACACTGGAGTGACCTCCCTGGGGTCTGAAGGTCCTGGGCTGCCCAGACCAACCCCCTCTTGGCCCTGCTGAAGTGGTCCAAAGGAAAGCAGAGCAATACCTTTGGAGAATTGCATTGCAAAATTCAGGTAAGTGTTGCATTGCAAAATTCAGCCAAGTGTGAATTTCCGAAGGTGGCCGTATTTCCCTTTATGGCAGAAAGTGTGATTCAGCTTTAAATGGGAGTTAAATTACTCCTGCATCCCAAAAGGCTGGCAACTTAGGGTGCAGCCTCTATCTTGTCTGTCTAGTGTGGCTTGACCCTACAGAGGCTGCCCACAAAACATCGTCCTGGCCCTGTGGGGATGCCCAGGTTCCTCCAGCCCAGCAGGTCATCCCTGGATGGGCCAGTCTGTTGCTACGTACGGGCCACTTTCTCCTCGTTGCTCAGCTGCTTCCAGGATCCTTTCTCTTTCTCCTTGAGGGCCTTCTGGGAAGTGTCCAGCTCCTTGCAGAAGGGGATGTCCGGGAGCGGGTAGCTGCGCTTGTCATAATACATAGGCACTGAGAGATCTTCTTGGGCTGCGACTAGGGAGAAAGAGGAACAGCAGAGCGGAACCTCAGCATGGCTTGGACACCCTCCCACACCAGCCATGAGGGTGGCCACTTATACATTCCCCCCCCTCCAAGCTAAAAAGTTGTCATTTTTGCATTAAAATTGCATACACTAATTATAGGGATGCGGCTAGCGCTGTGGTCTAAACCGCTGAACCTCTTGGGCTTGCCAATCAGAAGGTCGGCAGCTCGAGTCCCCTTGATGGAGTGAGCTCCCGTTGCTCTGTCCCAGCTTCTGCCAACCTAGCAGTTTGAAAGCATGCCAGTGCAAGTAGATAAATAGGTACCACTCTGGTGGGAAGGTAAATGGCGTTTCCGTGCGCTCTGGTTTCCGTCACGGTGTCCCATTGCGCCAGAAGCATTTTAGTCATGCTGGCCATGACCCAGAAAGCTTTCTGTGGACAAATGCCGGCTCCCTTGGCCTGAAAGCGATATGAGTGCCGCAACCCCAGAGTCGCCTTTGACTGGACGTAACTGTCCAGGGGTCCTTTACCTCTACCATTTTTTACACTAATTATATTGGCAACACTGAATTTAAAAAAATGCTAAAAATTTAAAGGTTTTTCATTTCGGTTCACTTTTAATTTGTACACTGCCTATCATTTAAATAGTACAATATGTCTCACCATAGAATCACAAAATTGTAGAGATGGATGGGTCCCAGGGATCATCTAGTCCAACCCCCTGCAATGCAGGAATCTCGGCTAATAGCAGGGGAGGCTGTGACCAGGTGACAAATCAACCTGCCCAGTCACCTGTCCAAGTGCTGCAAACTCTGGGTAGGCAACCGCTGCAAGAGCCCTGCAGGTCCCCCTTCTCAGGGGTCTTTATCTATGATTCTATGAAACCGCAATTGTACTGGGCATTGCTTTCACATAGGGGAGAGCTTCAAACAACATAGAATCATAGAATCATAGAGTTGGAAGAGACCACAAGGGCCATCGAGTCCAACCCCCTGCCAAGCAGGAAACACCATCAGAGCACTCCTGACATATGGTTGTCAAGCCTCTGCTTAAAGACCTCCAAAGAAGGAGACTCCACCACACTCCTTGGCAGCAAATTCCACTGTCGAACAGCTCTTACTGTCAGGAAGTTCTTCCTAATGTTTAGGTGGAATCTTCTTTCTTGTAGTTTGGATCCATTGCTCCGTGTCCGCTTCTCTGGAGCAGCAGAAAACAACCTTTCTCCCTCCTCTATGTGACATCCTTTTATATATTTGAACATGGCTATCATATCACCCCTTAACCTCCTCTTCTCCAGGCTAAACATGCCCAGCTCCCTTAGCTGTTCCTCATAAGGCATCGTTTCCAACATACTTGCTTAGACAAGACAAGCTAGATATTAGGAAGTTGAGGCAATTTTAATCTGTTTTAGTATTTTAACTTTTGTATGGTTGTAATTTTTTCTTGCATTATCTTTTTGTAAAATGCTTTGAGGGCTGTTGTTTTTATAAAACCAATTGATTGGTGTATAAAGTTTCTGAAACAAAACAAACAAAGAACCCAATTGATTTATATTGTGTTTTTACAGCTCCATTTCTTATGTATTTTGTTTTTATAGTACTGCAATTTTAATTCTGTGGAACGCAAATTGCAATACAGCAGCGTGCAATATATATGTAAGAAATAAAAGAAGCAATAAAGATTACGACTGAAAAGCCTGCTGCATCTAGCCTGGCACATTATGATTGCTACAACGGGCAGAAAAACCAAGACCCTCAGCCACTTTCAAGTGGTCTGTGGGAGCCTCTGAAATAGAGGACCTGTACTCTTGACCAGAAGATCAAACCTCTCTGTTCTTAAGGAAATCAGCCCTGAGTGCTCACTGGAAGGACAGATCCTGAAGCTGAGGCTCCAATACTTTGGCCACCTCATGAGAAGAGAAGACTCCCTGGAAAAGGGAAAGATGGAGGGCACAAGGAGAAGGGGATGACAGAGGACGAGATGGTGGGACAGTGTTCTCGAAGCTACCAGCATCAGTTTGACCAAACTGTGGGAGGCAGTGGAAGACAGAGCCTGGAGTGCTCTGGTCCATGGGGTCATGAAGAGTCGGACACGACTAAACAACTAAACATCAACTCTCGACCAGTGGCGGAGGAACCCTCCGTGGTGAACCATCCGTACAGACTGTACTTGTGCGGCATCCCGTATGGCGTGTGTACGCACAGCGACCATATGAGCTGCCGCACATGCGCACTCCGTATGGGCTGCCACTTGCACAGCGACCGTACGGGCTGTTGCACGAGTGTCATCCTCTATGACGTGCGCATGTGCGGCATCCCGTATGGACGGCACATGTGCGGCATTCTGTACAGAGTGCACATGCACGGCAGCCCATATGGTCGCTGTGCAAGAAGCAGCCCATACGGATGCCGTGCAAGCAGTGCCCATACAGACTGCATGCGCCCTTGGCCGCTCTACAGCCGAGGGGAGGCAGGGGCCATCTTGTCAAAAAAAAAACCCCAGAGTGGCACCTGGGGGAGCCCACCCCCTATGCCCTTCCTACGCCCCTGCTCTTGACACCCCTTCAAATTAGAGGCTTGCAAAGCAGGCTACATGGCCAAGCTAGAGACCACCAGCCCCTCTGCAGCTGACTCTGTCTGAGGATTGAACTGGGTTTTATGCAACTTTGAGCCACGTGGTGAGAGAGAGAGAGAGAGAGAGAGAGGTGTTGAGGTGTTTTGCCCTTTTCCCTTGTGCCAAACCATCCCTCCAGATGTTTTGCACCATCATCTCCAAGGAGCACATCCCACGGTCAAGATAACCATTTTCTCTGATAAAAGGAAACTCGGGGAGGCTTGTAGAAACCCAAGCAAGCCGAATATTACCGTGAAACAAACGGCAGTAAAAACAGCATCGTAGACGTCATCAAAACACAATCCCTACGGCGACAGCAGGCTCAAAACAGGATTGCTTTTAAGCCTTGCATTCTTTTGAGCCTGGAGTTAAACTGCTCAGAGGGGATTCTTCATTCCCTAGAGGAGAATTCTGTCCATATCACAGGCCATCTGATGGGTGAAGCTTAGCCTGTCTGTGGTGGAGATCAGTCTATAGGGGAATAGCTCTGTGCTCAACTGCTCCTGCACCTCATAAGGCTTGGTTGCCCTCCTCTGCACACCTTCCAGCTTGTCAACCTCCTTCTTAGATTGTGATGCCCAGAACTGGACACAGTATTCCAGACAGTGTGGGCTGACCAAGGTAGAATAGAGTAGGACTATTAAAAGACGCCTGCTTCTTGGGAGGAAAGCAATGACAAACCTAGACAGCATCTTAAAAAGCAGAGACATCACCTTGCCAACAAAGGTCCATATAGTAAAAGCTATGCTTTTCCCAGTAGTGATGTATGGAAGTGAGAGCTGGACCATCAAGAAGGCTGATCGCCGAAGAATGGATGCTTTTGAATTCTGGTGCTGGAGGAGACTCTTGAGAGTCCCATGGACTGCAAGAAGATCAAACCTCTCCATTCTGAAGGAAATCAGCCCTGAGTGCTCACTGGAAGGACAGATCCTGAAGCTGAGGCTCCAATTCTTTGGCCATCTCATGAGAAGAGAAGACTCCCTGGAAAAGACCCTGATGTTGGGAAAGATGGAGGGCACAAGGAGAAGGGGACGACAGAGGACGAGATGTTTGGACAGTGTTCTCGAAACTACCAATATGAATTTGACAAAACTCAGGGAGGCAGTGGAAGACAGGAGTGCCTGGCGTGCTCTGGTCCAGGGGGTCACGAAGAGTTGGACACGACTAAACAACAAAATGACTTCCCTTGATCTGGACACTTGACCACTGTAGATGCAGCCTAGAATATCATTCACTTTATTTGCTGTTGCATCATGCTGTAGACTCATGTTAAGCTTTTGGTCTACTAAGATCTCTAGATCCTTTTCACCTGTACCACTAAACCAAACGTCCCCCAGCCTCTATTTGTGCATCTGATTATTCCTGCAGAACCTTGCAATTCAAACTGCTGATAAGCCATTGTCGGATGACTAGTATTCTAGTGTATTTTTAACTCAGCAAACATACCGCCTCGGCTTTGAAATCAGCATTTACTACTGCTGAGTAAATAAATATAACAAGAGCCAGAAGCTACACGTTCAGCCAGTATGTAATGATTTGGGAGGGGGTGCTCAGCAGAGATCCTTTTTATGGAAACTGGGGGGTCAAAAGCACGTCCCTAATTTTGTTTGCAAAATGCTAGTGAGTTATATGTGCTGCTTGTGGGGAGGGTTTTTTGGGGGGGTGGGGTTGCTGCTGCATTTTCAGTGTTTTATCTGTTGTCTTTGAAGTTCTTCCAAATATATTATTACCAGTGCAGTTTGCTTCCTTAATTATACTGTGTCAATGCAATGTTACTGTTTTCGCCATTACGGCGATTAGCTCTCAAGTGCAAGTTGTAAGGAGGGAAGATCTCTTGAGGCTGGCTCCCTCTTTCCCGCCTCCTTTTCTGGGTTCAGCAAGCTGCAAAGGTTTTGTAACTGGGTCACACTGGGACTCTTAATTCTTCATAGAATTGTAGAGTTGGAAGAGACCCCCAAGGGCATCTAGTGCAACCCCCTCCCATGCAGGGATCTCAGCTGAAGCATCCATGGAAGATGACCATCCAATCTCTGCTTAGAAACCTCCAAGGAAAAGGACCACTATCATGTTGCCACCCTCTGGACCTCTCATGGAGGAGGCACACAAAGAACGGCCTCAGATGATGATCTCAGGGTCTGAGTAGGTTCATAACTTAGAATAATAGAATAATACTAATAATACTAATAATAATAATACTAATAATACTAATAATAATAATACTAATAATAATAATAATAATAATTTGTTATTTATACCCCACCCACCTGGCTGGGTTTCCCCAGCCACTCTGGGCGGCTTCCAACAAAATATTAAAATACAGTAATGCATCAAACATTAAAATCTTCCCTAAACAGGGCTGCCTGCAGATGTCTTCTAAAGGTCTGGTAGTTGTTGTTCTCTTTGACATCTGGTGGGAGGGTGTTCCACAGGCCGGGCGCCACTACCGAGAAGGCCCTCTGCCTGGTTCCCTGTAACTTGGCTTCTCGCAGCGAGGGAACCACCAGAAGGCCCTCAGAGCTGGACCTCAGTGTCCGGGTAGAACGATCGTAAGATTTGGACAGGTCCCTGGGGATGCAGCCCCCTCATTCAACCCCATGCAATGCAGGAATATGCAGCTGTCTCCTAAGGGATGTCGTTTTGTGGTTTGCCTCAGCCGCCAAAATGTCCCTGGTCGGCCCTGGGTAGGATCCACATTCTATAAAGAACAACGGGAGCTTGCTCCATCGCGGGGATTCAAACCACCAACCTTCTGATCAGCAAGCCCAAGGGGCTCAGTGGTTTAGACCACAGTGCCACCTGCATCCCTACTAACAACACCCAGGACTGGGCAACACACTTAAGGTAAAGGGACCCCTGACCATTAGGTCCAGTCGTGGACGACTCTGGGGTTGTGGCGCTCATTTCGCTTTATTGGCCGAGGGAGCCGGCGTACAGCTTCCGTGTCATGTGACCAGCATGACTGAGCCGCTTCTGGCGAACCAGAGCAGCGCACAGAAATGCCGTCTACCTTCCCGCTGGAGTGGTACCTATTTATCTACTTGCACTTTGTGCTTCCAAACTGCTAGTGAGCAGGAGCAGGGAACGAGCAACGGGAGCTCACCCTGTTGTGGGGATTCGAACCACCAACCTTCTGATCAGCAAGTCCTAGGCTCTGTGGTTTAACCCACAGCTCCACCCACGTCCTTACCTGCACCTTAAAAAGCAGGCAACATCTTCCCCGTACATCTAAAGCAGCACAACACCACTTTCAACAGTCCTGGCTTCCCCCAGGGAATCGTGGGAACTGAAGTTTGTTCTGGGTACTGAGAACTGTTAAGATGCCGCTACTGCTCTAAGAAAACTCAAGTCCCTTAGAAGGGGACCACTCGCCCAAAAGGACAAAGGGAGCAAGAGATGACGGCAGGAGCATCACTTACCATGCCCACCATGCCCATGGGCTGCTCGGACGCCGGCAGCAGCCAGGACCTTTCTTCCGGTCAGGATACCCACCCGCAAGGACGGCAGCGACAGCATCTGCAGGGCCAAGGGATTTATTACAGTAAAAAGCAGTGTAAGTGTAAGAAACCAAAGGGGGGAGGGGAGTCGAAATATGATGTGGAGGGATTCAAATTTATGTTTTGTGTTTGTTGTAAAATGAAAAGCTTAAATAATAATAATAATAATAGTAATAGTAATAATAATAATGTTATGTACTGAGTTGAATAGGATCCAAACTGTAGCAGTCTGATTGGTCCTAGAACAATAGGATTCAGAATGCAGCAGTCTGATTGGTCCTAGAACAATAGGATTCAGAATGCAGCAGTCTGATTGGTCCTAGAACAATGCAGCAGTATGATTGGTTGGCAGGAACCACCCAATCATGCTCCAGATAGAAGTGAATCCACAACCTGATTGGCTTACAGTAGAATTCCGGAATTAGCCAATCATGTGCAGCCCATTGTGTAAATAATGTATATAAAGCAGATACCTTGAGGGGGACATTCATTCATTCCTCCTCACCACTATGAGCTGAATAAAGAGCATGAAATCACTTTGCGACTCTGAGTATATTTCAAATAATAATAAAAATTATTTATACCCCACCATCCCCAGCCAAGACTGGGCTCAGGGCGGCTAACACCATGTATAAAAACAACTGATTGAAATACAACTTAAAAAACAAGATTAAAATGCAACATTAAAATGCAGCCTCATTTCAGTAGAAACTCAAATCAAAAACTTTTTGGGGGATGAAAATGTCAAGTCTTCACCAAGGCCTTTTAAAAAAAGGAATTTATTACTTACTAATTTATCATATTTTTATCCCACCTTTTTCTCACTCAAGGTGGTGTACATAATTCAGTGACCAGAGCAATAATCACAGAATCACACGATTTTAGGGTTGGAAGGGAACGCCAAAGGTCATCTAGTCCAACCCCCAGCAATGCATTCAGCTGAGATTCCTGCATTGCAGGGGTTGGACTAGATGATAATAATAATAATAATAATAATAATAATAATAATAATAATAATTTATTATTTATACCCCGCCCATCTGGCTGGGCCTCCCCAGCCACTCTGGGCGGCTTCCATAAAAACCAAAAATACAGTAAAATATCACACGTTAAAAACTTCCCTGAACAGGGCTGCCTTAAGATGTCTTCTGAATGTCAGGTAGTTGTTTATCGCTTTGACATCTGATGGGAGGGCATTCCACAGGGTGGGCGCCACTACCGAGAAGGCCCTCTGCCTGGTTCCCTGTAGCTTTGCTTCTTGCAATAAGGGAACCGCCAGAAGGCCCTCGGCGCTGGACCTCAGTGTTCGGGCATAACGATGGGGGTGGAGACGCTCCTTCAGGTATACTGGACCGAGGCCGTTTAGGGCTTTAAAGGTCAGCACCAACACTTTGAATTGTGCTCGGAAACGTAGATGACCCTCGGGTCCCTTTCAACTCTACGATTCTATAATTCTATAATTCTATGATTTTTTTACATTCTTATTCCACCTTTTCCTCCAAGGAGCTCAAGATGGTGCACGTGGTGCTCCCTTTCCCATTTTATCCTCACGACAACCCTGTGAGGTAGTTTAGGCTGAGAGACACACACACGCACGCACCCCAGTGCACATTAAATCTATGTTCTGAAGAAATATCTGGAGGGTTTCGGGCAGAGGGGGGGTGGTTGTCCCAGCTGGAACCATGAGGGGCCTGAGAAGCTCCCTTATTTTTCACTCTATAAGATGCACGAGACCACAAGACGCACCTAGTTTTTGGAGGAGGAAAACAAGAAAAAAAATATTCTGAATCTCAGAAGCCAGACCAGCAAGAGGTATCGCTGTGCAGTGAAAGCAGCAATCCCTCTTGCTCTTCTGGCTTCTGGGATAGCTGCGCAGCCTGCATTCACTCCATAAGATGCACACACATTTCCCCTTACTTTTTAGGAGGGAAAAAGTGAGTCTTATAGAGCAAAAAATACGGTACTCGGCAAATATCTTTCGGGCGCTGGCAGGGCAGAGATATTATTGCAAAGGCTCCATGGGCAAAGAACCAACCATCTGATAAGAAGAGATGGATGGAGAAGAAAAGACATATGGGGGCTGTGAAGGCCCTGATGCTATGTATGTGAAATTGATATCCTCAGATGGCCATGAGTTCATAGTTAAAAGAGAGCCTGCACTCACATTGGGAACAATAAAAGCTATGTTGAATGGTTCAGGACAATTTGCAGAAAATTAAACAAATGAAGTGAATTTCAGAGAGATTCCTTCCCACATCCTCTCCAAAGTATGCATGTATTTCGCCTATAAGGTTCGCTACACTAACAGCCCTACAGAGATCCCTGAATTTCCAATTGCACCTGAAATTGCACTGGAACTGCTGATGGCCGCAAACATCTTAGATTGTTAAAGTGAATTATAATAAAAATGTAAACCTTTTTTCCTCCCAATATTTAATGCATGTAGTTCAGGTAGTAACTTTTTCATATGGCAATATTCTGTATGTTTGGTTAAGACGTGTAATGGTCACTGCACAGGCTATTGCTCACAGTGATTTTGCATAGGAATCATTCATGCTCTGGTTTTGTTTGGCTGCTTACATAAGTAACAGACTTCTTACCAACTGACAAATAAACATGCTAATTTAGTGAGGGGAAGAAAAAATATATATCTGGAAAGGACTGGTAACCGTGTCGTCTGGATATGGTTCACACTCCAAAACTTTTCAAAGCAAGGACATGATAGCAAAGCCGAACCTCCATATTCAGGGGATCTCTACCGCTGGTGACCAGATGCTGGGAATAAATAGCAAGAGAGAAGAAGCCTTTTGCTCCTCTTGTGAGCTTTCTGGTGGCGGCTGGGCTCGGAATGCGGGGCAAGGTGGACTTTCCGGGAATTGCACTTTTTACGCTCCAAAGTCCAGCGCTTTGTGACACAGGACCCGGGGGCCCAGGGACATGTGTGGGAAATCGGCCAAGCGGAGCACTCGTGCGGGGTGTGCATCATGCCCTGAACACCCTTCCGACACCCTCCAAGATCCACCACATGGCAGAAGAAGAAGCTGCTTTCTTAGGGGCCGAGTAGAAAGAGGGTTGTTGTGAATAGAAGGATATAAGAAAGAGGCTCTGTTGGATTAGCCCAATAGCCCATCTTGGCTAGTATCTTGTTCTCAAAGGGTCCTGTTATGGGAAACCTGCAAGCAGGATCCAGGCACAAGAACATTTCTCCCTTGCTGCAGTTTCTTTCTCTTTTTTTGTATATAATTCGTTTATTATATTTTCTGTTTCACAATTTAAAGTACTCATTTTTACATCCTTAATATATCAATGACTTCCCTTCCTCTCTTTCCACGGTTCATTTTACATATCATAAGTCCCTGCATATTTTACAGAAACTATACCATTCAGTATTCCATTATTGCATCCATCATAACTTATATATCTTAATACTGCCAGTGTTTTCAGCTGCACACAGTTATTTCCCATATATTCAATAAACGTTTTTCCAATCTTCTCTAAACGTATGTTCTTCTTGTTCTCTTATTCTATATGTTAAGTCTGCAAGCTGCACATATTCTGTCAGCTTAAGTTGCCCCTCATCTTTGGCTGGGACCTCGCTCGTTTTCCATTTTGGGGCTAACAAACCACATGCTGCAGTAGTGATGATGATGGTGATGGTGATGATCATATAATATTTATTATTTATTATTTATACCCTGCACATATGAGTGGCATACATCATAACCTTTTTTGATGCCTGGGAATTTCAGTCTGAATTATCCCCAACAAAACGGACTCTTGAGTTTATTTGGAAAGTAGTTTTACACATTTTTTTTCCAATTCATTATGGATCATTTCCCAATGCTCTCTTACCCTTTTACAAGTCCACCCCATATGAAAAAGCGTTCTCTCACCCTCTTTGCATCTCCAGCACTTACCATATTTTTCGCTCCATAAGACGCAATGTTTTCCTCCTAAAAAGGGGAAATGTCTGTGTGTCTTATGGAGTGAATGCCTATGGATGGTGGCAGGATCCCGCTGCAGTCGCAAGCGGAGGATCAATGGCTCCCCTTCCTTCCCTCCTCCGTGGCTCGCTTTGAAGCAGCAAAGCGGGAGAGGAGCCGCTTACACAAGAGGAGGCTGCTGGAGTTCTTGTGTTGGGTCCGTCCAGGGCATGCTGCCTCCCCGCTCGTCGCTCCTTGAGTGCGCATGCTAAAGAAACATAAAGCTCCTGTCCCTCTCACTCTCACTCTGAAATACCAGTAGTTTATTAAATAGTTTAGTACAACATTTGATTCAGAATATTTTCCCCCCCGTGGCCCACCGGAATGTGGAGTTAACCAGGGCTATTGACTGTTTGGCTCCGAAGCGCCCTCTCCGATTGCATGGAGCCCGGAAAGCCCCGTGGTTTTCCACGGATCTGAGGGCAATGAAACAACCGTTGAGACGGCTAGAGCGCCGGTGGCGGATAACTCATTCCGAATCTGACCGGACACAGGTTAGAGCTCAACGTCGAGCCTACCAAGTGGCGATAGCGACGGCGAAGAAGAATTTCTTCGCCGCCTCTATTGCATCTGCAGAAAACAGCAGCAGGAGACTTTTTCAGGTGGTCTGCAATTTGGCGGAACCACCTGCGACATCGGGGCCCAGTACGGGCCACATGATCTCCTGCAATGATTTTGCAAAGTTTTTTGCAGATAAAGTTGCTCAGATTCGGGAAGAGGTAGACGCCACCGTGGGAGCAGGGCCGGGGCGGGAGAGTGCTAGAGTCCTGTCTAGTCAAGTTGCGTAGGATCAATTCCAATCTGTTACCTCTGAGGATGTGGACAGGCTGCTTGGACGAGTGAAACCAACCACCTGTCTCCTTGATCCTTGCCCATCCTGGCTTATAAAAGCTAGCCAGGAAGGGCTGGGCGATGGGCTTCGTGGGGTGGTGAATGCTTCCCTCCGTGAGGGAGCCTTCCCAGACCCGCTGAAAGAGGCGGTTATTAAACCGCTTCTTAAAAAACCATCTTTAGATGCGGCCACGATGCCAACTATCGCCCAGTCTCAAATCTTCCATTCTTGGGCAAGGTGATTGAGCGAGTAGTTGCTGAACAACTCCAGGCACGCCTGGAAGAAGCGGACCATTTGGATCCCTTCCAGTCGGGATTCACGCCTCATTACGGGACTGAAACTGCCTTGGTCGCACTGGTTGATGATCTCCGGCGGGCTAGGGACAAAGGTGAGAGCTGTTTCCTAGTTCTGCTGGATCTCTCAGCGGCGTTTGATACCATCGACCATAACATCCTTCTGGACCGTCTTGAGGGGCTGGGAGCTGGGGGCACTGTCATACAGTGGTTCTGCTCCTTCCTCCTGGGCCGTGTTCAGAAAGTGGTGGTGGGGGATGAGTGTTCAGACCCCTGGGCTCTCACTTGTGGGGTGCCTCAGGGTTCTGTCCTCTCCCCCATGCTTTTCAACATCTACATGCAGCCGCTGGGAGAGATCATCAGGGGGTTTGGGCTGGGTGTTCATCAGTATGCGGATGATACCCAGCTCTACCTCTCTTTCAAATCAGAACCAGTGAAGGCGGTGACGGTCCTGTGTGAGTGTCTGGAGGCGGTTGGAGGATGGATGGCGGCTAACAGATTGAGATTGAATCCTGACAAGACAGAAGTACTGTTTTGGGGGGACAGGAGGCGGGCAGGTGTGGAGGATTCCCTGGTCCTGGATGGGGTAACTGTGCCCCTGAAGGAGCAGGTGTGCAGCCTGGGAGTCATTTTGGACTCACAGCTGTCCATGGAGGCACAGGTTAAATCCGTGTCCAGGGCAGCTGTTTACCAGCTCCATCTGGTACGCAGGCTGAGACCCTATCTGCCTGCGGACTGCCTCGCCAGAGTGGTGCATGCTCTGGTTATCTCCCGCTTGGACTACTGCAATGCGCTCTACGTGGGGCTACCTTTGAAGGTGACCCGGAAACTACAACTAATCCAGAATGCGGCAGCCAGACTGGTGACTGGGAGTGGCCGCCAAGACCATATAACACTGGTCTTGAAAGACCTACATTGGCTCCCAGTATGTTTCCGAGCACAATTCAAAGTGTTGGTGCTGACCTTTAAAGCCCTAAACGGCCTCGATCCAGTATACCTGAAGGAGCGTCTCCACCCCCATCATTCTGCCCGGACACTGAGGTCCAGCACCGAGGGCCTTCTGGCGTTTCCCTCACTGCAAGAAGCCAAGTTACAGGGAACCAGGCAGAGGGCCTTCACAGTAGTGGCACCCGCCCTGTGGAACACCCTCCCACCAGATGTCAAAGAGAACAACAACTATCAGACTTTTAGAAGACATCTGAAGGCAGCCCTATTTAGGGAAGCTTTTAATGTTTGATGTATCACAGTATTTTAATATTCTTTTGGAAGCCGCCCAGCCAGATGGGCGGGGTATAAATAATAAATTATTATAATTATTATAATTATTATTATTATTACTCCTCTAAAAACTAGGTGCGTCTTATGGTCAAATGAGTCTTATGGAGTGAAAAATATGGTGCAGTCATACCTCGGGGTGAATGCACTTTGGGTTGAGCGCATTCAAGTTCTGGTTTTCGCCACTTGCGCATGCGCAGACGCTCAAAATGATGTCACGCGCATGCGCAGAAGCGGCGAAAACCGACTCGTGCATGCGCAGGCGTGCCATTGCTAGTTACGTTTGCTTCTAGATGCGAACGGGGCTCCGGAGTGGATCCCATTCGTATCTAGAGGTACCACTGTATATGCAGTTTCCAGCAGCTGGTATTCAGAAGTACTGCTGCCTCCAACTGTGGAGCAGAGCAGAGCTGTTATGGCTGGTAGCCTTCGATAGCCCTTTCCTCCTCCATGCATGAATTTTCTAATATTTACAAGCCTCATTCGATCAGGGGACCTTAACCTATCCAGGGCTATGTGCACACCAAACCTTCAAAGCACATTTAAAGCACATTGCCACTCCATCATCATCATCATCACAATAAATTGTTATTAATATTTATTAAATTTATTTGTCGCTTTTTTGCCCGGCAGCTCCAAGAGACTTACAATTTCTCATGCGTACATCAAAACCAGCCTTAAAAAATCTAAATGGCAAAATCTTTTCTGTTTTTCTAAACAACATTAAGGGCCGTCTTTAGCATATGTGCCGCTGGGGTGCAAAGAACCACCCAGCGCCCGCAAATTTAGTTAATTTCGCATGCATGGCACCGTTGAGAATGACAAGCGCCGCCATTGTGAATGACAGGCACTGGTGCGGTGCATCTTTGGTAAATGAGCGCACAAAGTCAAAAGTCCTTTAGTGAAACAGTAGGTATACATTTCTGTAATACCTAGGTATATACATATTTCATTTTTTCTAGCTTGATCAAAATTATTTATTATTTCATAGTAGGTAGATAGTTAAGAGCTTAAGGGGCTTCAGCAGCAGGCACCTGGCGCCCCCCAGAATTCAGGGCCCAGGCGCCCTGAACCCATTTCACCCCCGGGTAAAGATGGCCCTGACAATATTATAACATCCCAAGCCAATCCAAAGACAAAAAAGGGTTCCTTTTGCCTGGTGCCTAAAGATATGTAATGATGGCAGCAGGTGAACCTTTCTGGAGAGAGCATTCCACAAGCGGGGAGCCACCACTGAAAAGGCCCTGTTCTTGTGTCCCCCAACCTTTGGACCTCCTAAGAATCCTTGGAACTATACTTCACCCCTTAAAGGTAAAGGGACCCCTGACTGTTAGGTCCAGTCGCGGACGACTCTGGGGTTGCGGCGCTCATCTCACTTTATTGGCCGAGGGAGCTGGCGTACAGCTTCCAGGTCATGTGGCCAGCATGACTAAGCCGCTTCTGGTGAACTAAAGCAGCGCACGGAAATGCCATTTACCTTCCCGCCAGAGCAGTACCTATTTATGTACTTGCACTTTGACGTGCTTTCGAACTGCTAGGTTGGCAGGAGCAGGGACCGAGCAACGGGAGCTCACCCCATCATCGCGGGGATTCGAACCACCGACCTTCTGATCGGCAAGCCCTGGGCTCTGTGGTTTAACCCACAATGCACCCCTTACAGAGCTCCAATTCCCAGCCTCTTTTACAAACTAAAGTTCCCAGGATCCTTGGGGGGGAGTCACATGCTTTAAATGCACGGTGTGTGTGCAGCCCTGGATAGGTCAAGCAAGTCACATCACAGCCCTCTTTCCACCCAGCTTCTGTCGACGTCTGGAGGGTGCCAGCTGCCTGAGATACAAGTCCTGTCTCCAAAATCAGACCGGTAGAGGGTGGGTGGAAGGGAGATAGGGTGGCAGAATAAATGGCCCACCCAGTGGCAGCTTCCTCTGTGCCAGAGGCCTAGAGATCTGGCTATCCTAAACACCTGAAGCCGCCTTTCTTTGGCCACACCTGCAGTAGCTCAGCCAGCAGGAGTGAAAGTGCCTGGCGCACACACCCCGGCCCTCCAGCGTCCCAGCAGCCCCTGGTCCTGGCCGGCAGCCACCGGAGAAGGTGGCCGCTGAGGAGGACCCGTCCTGTCTGACCTCTAGACACGGAGAAAGGCACTCGAGGCAGAGAGAGGGTTCAGGGTGGCCCTGGCACTGGGCAACAGATACCCCAAATCTCTTGCTGGGCACTGTGGAGGAGGCTTTCTTCTGCCCTGGAGGATTCCAGACAGTTTTTAAAGCAGGGATAGGATCCATCTGTTTGACATTTTGGGGATCCAAGCGGAAACTCGTGGGGGGGGGGGCACAAGAAGGGGAGTTGCCCTGGCATTGCCAGAGGAGGAGAATGGAAGCCAAGCTTTGCCTTGTAACGCCAAACTCTTACAAAGTTACTTTGTTCCTGGAGAAATTCTGGCCTCCTCCATTCAAGGCCTGGAGGAGAGCAAAGAAAGTTTTGAAGGAGAAAGGAAACAAGAGACGCAGCGGGGGAAATGCATCGCGGGAGCGCAGTGCCCAAATCTTGGGCCCGGCGGGAAGAAATCTGGGGCAGAGGAGGCATCGAGGGGGCAAACCTGCCTCCTCAAAGCCGGATGGCAACCGGACTTTCCCGTTATGTGCCGGGGAGCCGAGCAGGAGGGCAGTTCTCCCAGCCTGGTGGTTCAGAGGTGCCAGCACCTACCTGGCCAGGCCGTTGTGCCCCTGGTAGAGCTTGGAGGAGGGCGAGAGAGAGGGTACTCACCGTGGGACAAGCAAGGAGCTGGAGCAGACGAGGTGGGAAATGGAGGCAACAGGCTTTCTCTAAGTGCAACTGCCGGGAGTTTGGCAAGCAGCCAAGGCACAAAACAGCTGCCAAAGACTCTTATTATAGAACAGACCCCGGCGCAGGCAGATGGAGGGATGTACCAGGCCACTGCCTGGCTGGCTGGCCGGCCCCTTCCCCTCTGCAGCCCCCTGGCTCCAGGAGAGGAGGAGGACAATAACAGGGGGGCTTCTCATCTGCAGACACCACCCCCAGAATAGAGAATTTGCAAGGGCGGCCGGTTAAGAGGAGCAAGGAGAGCAGAAAGCAGGACGTGGACAGCAGCCAGAGGCCGGCCAGTCACCCCCACCCCTTCCTGTACACAAACACGGCTGCACACTCCAAGCTAAGAGTCCTTGCAGCATTTGGAGAAGGAGGGGGAGAGTTGGAGAGAGGGTTTTTTCCCCCCAGGCTCCATTTCCAAGAGCTGCACTCCCCCTGCTGCTGCCTTGGGATGAGGCGTCATCACTGGTTTTTAACTGTGTCGTGAAATTTAAAAAATTAAGGTCTTCTATAAAAGATAAATGTTCATAACTGCATATATAAACCACATGTCTGAAACCCCACAGGAAAACAGCCCTGAAGCCATTTTGACTTCCAAACTGACCAAATGATTTCTCTGCAAGGTCAAGGAAAATGGAAAAGCCTCCCCATTGTCTTTTCCTTCACAAATCCTGTCTTAAGGGTATGTCTGTCTGTGTTTGAATAGGGTGAGCCTGTGACCTGGCTCAGGAACTAAGTATTTGTCATTACAAAAGACTGGCCAGGCAACCCAGGGTATCCAATCAAGTGAGCATTAACAGGTAACCTGTCAGACAGGAGATAAAAAACGCACTCAGATTTCTGCTGTAGACCGCCTCTTCTGTGATGTAGGTATGATGTTTGTGGAGGGTGGTCTTGGGTTACACCCCTTCTGTATGTATGTAGGATGTATGGAGCTCCAGGGCAGGGAATTTAAAATGTCTAAATAAGGGCAGGCACACCTTTGTTCTGGGTCCTCCTTTCCTGCGTGTGAGGGGAGCACCCTGTTGCAACAGTCAATAAAGATCAGGCTTACTAGCTGCTTTGCTTCTCAATATTCTCTGGTTGGCCTCTGTTCTTTTCTCCTACCAATGGAGAACCTGCAAAGGATTCTATAAGGGCTCTTGTGTCCCCCATAAGGGAAGAAGGGCAGATTTTTGTTTATTACAATCAAATCAATAATTGTTCCAAGGGCTTTATTTATTTGAGACTATCAGAAGATGCAGGCTGCTGGATCATTCCTGCTTTCATTTGTCGTTATGCTTTGTGTTTTTGTGTTGTAAGCTGCCCTGTGATCCTCAGATGAAGGGCAGTATAAAAATTCAATAAAATAAAGAGATAAATGAACAAGTCACTGGGTGACCCCACTGGGTTTTAGTATTGCAGGAGAGGGAGTATCAACAAGAACAACAACCCAGCAGTGATGGAGCCAGATGAGGAATTCCCAAAGGTGTGGGGGCCACCACCAAGAAAGCCTTGTTCCCAGTACCTGGTAGGTTTGATTCCGGGCTAGTCCAGGTAGAGCTGGAAAAGAAGAACTCATTTCATCAGGCTAGTCAGCCTTTCTCAACCTTGCGCCCCCAGACACTGTTGAACTACAAATCCCATCATCCCTGACTACTGGTCCTGCTTGCTAGGGGTGATGGGAGTTGGTAGTCTAACAAGATCTGTTGACCAAAGATTGAGAACGGCTGGACTGGAAGGTAAACAGAAGAAGGGATTCAGGAAATGGGAAGGGGGAAATGTTCAAGTCAAGCATTTAGCCCATTGGGACTGGTAGGACGGAAAGCAAGGAGGTCAACAGCAGGTGGTGCCAGAGGCAATGACAGGCAGGTCCAACTAATTCTGGTCCTTCTCCCTGCTGAGTCTTACAAGGGCCACACAGAGATGGAGGAGGAGGAATATGACGGGCAGTGCCACCCCTGGGACTGGCAGTTGTAAGTGAGAAGGCAGGCTGGCAATCGCTGCCGAAGGACAGATTTGAGCCTAGTGGGTCACTGCCCCATTTGCCCAAAGAGAGCAAATGTAGTTTGCCCCTCACGATTCCTAGCAGCCCTTAACAAACTCCAGTGCCCACAATTCTTTGAATTCTGCATCCTATGTGCTTTAAAGGTGCAGGAGCTTCCAGATGGCCTGTTTACTGAGCATTCATCTGGATTTGTTTTTCAGGGGGATTACACAGGATTGGCGATTTAATATGCCTTCGCTTGGATTTTTTCTGCAGGGAGATGACGTAGCGGTAGTCTAATGACCATCCGCTTGGAATTGTTTGTGGGGAGGCTAGACAGCGGTGCATCAAAACCAGTGCTGTAACACATTTTCCGGTTATTTCCCTGTCACCTGTTGCAAAAACAATCCCGGCCTGTTCTGCTCACCCCCAAGAGAAGAGAGTTAAGAACATAAGAAGAACTTGCTGGAACAAGTCAGTGGCCCATTTGGTCCAGAATCCTATTTTCAGGGTGCCCAACCAGATGCCCATTATGGGAAACCCACAAGTAGGATTCGAACACAAGACCCCTCTCCCCTCCTGCAGTTTCCAGTAACTGGGATTCAGAAGCTTTGCTGCATCTGACTTCCCCAAAATTAGTTGCAGAGAGAAGAAAGACCAAGATGCACCTATTTCAGCAAAACCGGACGTCTTCATCTGCCCCACCTGCAGTAAAGCCCATCTCTCCCATATCAGTTTCTACAGCCACAGCAGGCGCTGTGACTCTCCAACAGTTTGACGTTTCCCCCAAAGAAGCACTCTCCCATTGCCTCCCAAGACAGACAGATGCCAACAACGAGTTCTAATGTTGTTTTATTTCTGGTGGCTTGAGGAAGGGGTCAGAGAAATATTATTTATTTCTTTATTAGCATTTCGAAACCACTTGGCATTTAAAAACATCTAAGCCAGATACAAAAGCAACATGCAAAAACCAAAAACAGCGTCATAAAAGCAGGTACACAACATGGAAACCAGTAAAAGCAGTCTTATAAAAACAAACTTTAAAAAGGAACTTGGTATTAACGGGGCAAAGGTTAAGGGCATTCACGGCACAGGAGCAGTGGTGGAAAATGCCAATTTTTCAGGCTACCCCACACTGTGATATTCTGAACGGTGTGGTGCCGCCAGTAGAATTTCCCCAGTGGTTTCCAAAAGGCGTTGTGGGATTACTGGAGATGGGTGCTAAGAGGCAAGGGGGCAGGTGGAGGTGAGTGGCTGCCATTTCCTAGCAACAGATGAGCTTGCCAAGGGGAACCTCTCCTGCCTTGGTGGGATCAATCGCTGTGCCAAAGCCGGTCCTGCTGTTAGGCAGTGTGAGGCAGCTGCCTTAGGCAGCAGCTGCTGGGGGATGACAATTGTAGGATAACCAGTCTCAGACATCCAACATGAAGGGGTTAATACCATACAGTAAGCTGTCCAGCCAGGCTTAGCTAAGTCCCTCACCTTGGGAGGAACTACGAAATCAAGCCTTTGTTCACCCCCAGACTGCATGTGAACTTTGGAGGGTGAGGAGCTCTGAGCTCCTCCTTCCAACCACATGGCTTTAACAAGCCTCTCTTGAGTTCCTTTAATACCAATAATCTAGGAACTTTTACCACTTTCCAACTAAGCTAAGTTTCACTGCCTGTGCAAATTTGCTAAAGCCCATGAACCTGACCTTTGAAAAGTTTGTAAGTAAACCAATGTCTAACTGACCAAATGTGTGCTCTTTTACCTATGCTAGGGGAAGAGGGAAACTTTTTAACTGTTAAAAGGGACATTTTTGGGAACTTACTTGAAAGGTCTAACAGCCTTGTTTTTGTGGCTTTAAACTCTGCTCGGGTTCTTGTCTCAAATTTGGATCTTGGCATCTAGGAATTCTCCCATTGTATATATTAAGAAATTAAGAAAGTCTGGGATTTTGATTATTTGGAGTATTGAAGGGAAGATTACAGGCCAGTGGAAAAATACAAGCTAAGCTTCCTTTCCAAGCCAGGGCCTCACCTGGGATAGAGGCATTAACGGGACAAAGGGTGGTCTTTGGCTGTAATAAATTATTATGATGGTGGACAAAGGGTGTTGATCTTGGGCTTGGAGAGACAGAAGGTTGCCAGGATAACTGGCTGTGAAGTGTCAGGAAAAGAGTCTTTAGAGCAAGGTGTGCTGGGAAGAAGAACGGAGAGAGAGAGAAAAAAAGGAGAGATCCATCTTGGGCCGGCTGGCTGAAGGCTGGCTGGGAAACATGCTTTTGACTCAAGTGTTGCAATCCCGTTGGGGACAAGCCCCTCTTGAAATGCCCATGCTGTAAGATCTGGACTCCCTCCAGGCAGACTGAATGTGTCCATATGTGAATAAACCATATTTCTTAAAGCTCTGGCAGCCTCCGTCGTGTCTTCAATTCTCCAAAGGAGCAGAGACCCGGGGCGAGTGTCTGGAACGCCCTGGGATCTTGCTATCGCTCAGCAGAGGGTGGACTTGGTACCCAGCTTTTGTGACAATATTATTCTTTTGCACCAAGAGGTGGAGGGCAGGGCTGTGCATAAAACGGACTCTGTTCTGCATTTCTTTAAGCTAGGCTGCTCTCCTCAGGTGGGGCAGAAGGCAGCATCCCAGTATCTGAATTGAAGGAAGATGCAACTTTCAGTCCTGTTGGCTTTTAGACGTGGAACTGGAGGGGGAGGCCATCTTGTCCTCTGGCTTCAGGCAGCACTGATGCGCTGTCCCATCTTTGCCCAAACCTGACTTCCCCAGGAAAGGCCCCATTGTCCTTGATCACTGCCTCAAATGACTCCTGAGCATGTAAGGTGAGCATCTTGGAAAAAACCCTGAGGCAGGAACAGGGGGCAGCTGCCTTTCTTCTTCCTTCTGGGTGCCCCTCGCGGCTATACAGCAGCCTGGGGCTGGTGGGCCAGGTCAGTGGCGATGAACATGTGTCCCTGCAGAGGGTGGTAAAGCCAACAATGCTAATAATAATAATAAAATTTATTTATACCCCGCCCTCCCCGGCCAGAGCTGGGCTCAGGGCAGCTAACATCAATAAAAATTCAGTAAAAACATAATAAGAAAAACAAGGGGGGGGGGGACACAATTTAAAATACAGGTTAAAATGCAACTTAAAATGCAGCCTCATTTTAAAAGTCAAAACAATAAGGGGAGGGAAACGTAAGGGTCAGACTGAGTCCAAACCAAAGGCCAGATGGAACAACTCTGTCTTGCAGGCCCTGCGGAAAGATGTCAAGTCCCGAAGGGCCCTAGTCTCTTGGGACAGAGCATTCCACCAAGTCGGGGCCAGTACTGAAAAGGCCCTGGCCCTAGTTGAGACCAATTTAACCACCTTGCGGCTTGGGACCTCCAGAATGTTGTCATTTGTGGACCTTAAGGTCCTCCGTGGGGCATACCTGGAGAGGCGGTCCCGTAGGTATGAGGGTCCTAGGCCGCATAGAGCACCTCAAAACCAGCACCTTAAACCTGACCCTGTACTCCACTGGGAGCCAGTGCAGTTGGTATAGCACTGGATGAATGTGATCCCTGTGAGGAGCCTCACTGCAGCATTCTGCACCCGCTGGAGTTTCTGGGTCAGCTTCAAGAGCAGCCCCGTGTAGAGCGAGTTACAATAATCAAGCCTGGAGGTGACCATCGCATGGATCACTGTGGCCAGATCAGGGCGAGAAACATTCTGCACCACCTCATATACCTCCAGTCTGCTTTAAAATCAAGTTTTTTAATGTTTGATGTTTTAGTGTGCTATTATATTTGTTGACAGCTGCCCAGAGTGGCTGGGGCAACCCTGTCAAATGGGCAGGGTACAAATAATAAATTTATTATTACTATTATTAAGGGGTTTTTTTTTACATTTAATTCCTGAACAATTTCTTCTTAACAGCTTGCAAAAAGAAGTTGTTCTTTCTTTTCCCTTCTCATCATTTTTAAAGGCACATTATACAATGAAATTCCATAGAAAGCTAAAGCACCCCCCCAAAAAAAGGTGCTTCCGGACAGTCCCTATTTTGTGGGTGAGATCCAGTCCCATACCAGCAGATTCAGACTCTGCCCTGCAAACCTCCACCCCAAAGAGGACTTTTAGACATAAGGAAAGTGATGGAGGGGAATGCACCAGGAAACGGAATATCTCTTGCTTAACCTCCCCACAAACAAATCACTCATTACAAATCAGTAACTAGTCAATGTTGTCTAACCTCCTTGTCTAACCAAACAAGAAACCTGTTTATTAAGGATTCTAGCTGATTTGTCTTAGGAGAGGCCGGATGACGTTGGGTCAAAGCCACAGTGTCCAGTGTGTTTCTCATCATTTTCCTTATGGCAAAAAGGCTGATCTGGAGGAAGCAGGTTTGTCATGCAAGACCTCACCATCATCAGTGACTGTGGCACCTGATTTTGCAGGTATGCCATTGAAAAAGCAGAAACTGCAACCATCTTGAAGCATCTTAGGTAATCTGAAAGTGAGCTATGACTCCAAGTCTTTCTGCAAACTTCCATAAATAAAGCATTATATATACTGTTGTACCTTGTTTTGTGGCCAGGATCCATTCCGGAGCCCCGGCCGCTAGCCAAAAAGGACACAGGGCAAAGCGCCGCGTCTGTGCACGCGGACAGAGCGGTTTGTGCTTCTGCGCATGCGTGAAGCATGATTTAGTGCTTCTGCACATGTGCGAAGCATGATTTAGTGCTTCTGCGCATGTGCGAAGTGCAATTGAGTGCTTCTGCGCATGTGCAAGCGGCAATCCCGGAAGTAACCCATTCCGGTACTTCTGGGTTTGCCGCGGACGTTTGCCAGAATGGACGCTAGACAAGGTGGACGTTCGTGGAGGTATTACTGTACAGTGGTACCTTGGGTTACATATGCTTCAGGTTACATACTCTTCAGGTTACAGACTCCGCTAACCCAGAAATAGTGCTTCAGGTTAAGAACTTTGCTTCAGGATGAGAACAGAAATCGGGCTCCGGCGGCACGGCAGCAGCAGGAGGCCCCATTAGCTAAAGTGGTGCTTCAGGTTAAGAACAGTTTTAGGTTAAGAACGGACCTCCAGAACGAATTAAGTACTTAACCTGGGGTAACAATGTATGCCACTTTGGGGCATTTATATTCCACTTTTTTCTGCAAGGAGATCAAGGTTCTCTTGATCATTCATGGTTCTCTCCCCTCCACCTCATTTAATCCCCACAAGAACCCTGTGAGGTAGGGTAGACTGAGAGGCAGCGACCGGCCCAAGGTCATCCCCAGTGAGAGCTTCATAGCTGTGTGGGGATTTGAACCTTGCTCTCTCAGGTCTTAGGCCAACACTCTAACCACTACACCACACTGCCTCAGTTTATTTCAAAGAGCGCAATACTCCGGCAAGGGCTGTATCCTTACCCATTGTTTGTGAGGGCTGTGTGGATTCACCTCTTCAAGGAAGAGAGACATTTGCAAAATTCTCTGTTCCAGCTTTCCTCAACCAGTACAGCCATCCAGGTGTTTGGGCTGAAACTCCCACCAGCCCCAATGAGCACAGCTGGAGCTAATGGGAGTTGTAGTTGGAGAAAACTGCTCTATTCTTTTATCATTTTCGCTGCTGACTCTTCCTAAAAGGCCTTCAGGCATCCTCAAAGTGCATCTCAAGTAGTAGTAGTAGTAGTAGTAGTAGTAATAATAATAATAATAATAATAATAATAATAATAATTATAATAATTATAATTATAATTATAATTTATTTATACTCCACACATCTGCCTGGGTTTCCCCAGCTACTCTGAGTGGTTCCCAATAGAATATTAAAAACACAATAAATACATCAAACATTTAAAAACTTCCCTAAACAGGGCTGCCTCCAGGTGTTTCCTAAAAGTCAGATAGTTGTTTATTTCCTTGACATCTGATGGGTGGGCGTTCCACAGGGCGCCACCACCGAGAAGGCCCTCTGCCTGGTCATATCTTGGTTTCTCCTCACAGAAGGCATCGCCCTGTGTTGGCATCTGACCTTGGCATGCGACTGGGCCTTGTCTTGTCCAAACTCTCTTGGGTTCCATTTTGGTTCCCGGGCGCCATCTTAGCTCCTGAACGGTGCCATCAAAAATCCTGCATCCTAACTGAGCTTAATCACCCAGAAACATGACCTGGTCTGAGCATGACCAAAGGGAACCATCAAAGCTCTCTCGACTCCTGGAGCGGAATAACGATGGCGCCTTTTGACATTATTATTTTTTTGACATTCGCAGCCTTCTCAGACTTTGCCCGAACCCGACAGACCTCCTTCAACCTAATCAGATCAAGCCGTGAGCTGAAAAGAGCAAACCTTTGTTCTCTGCACCCCATTGTAAGCGACAATATCAAGATCCATTGTGCAAAAAGGAATTTCAGCTGTGCCTTCTTGGCTCTGGGGAAAATCAGAGTCCCTCTCTGGACTGAATACTCCCCTGGTCAGAACACCCTGTTTTGTCCAGATGATAAAGCCAGTCTTGAGCTAAGTTCGCTGCTTGGCACCCTGCCTCACCTACCTGGGAGGAGGATCCTGATCCCAACCCATGCTGGTTCCAGGTTCTCCTGTTCCTGGGCTAGACAGCCTCCAACCTGCAGAGAGCTCTGCTCCTTACTTCCATTCTCACCAGCTGCTCCTGCTGAACACCCTCTTCTTCCTCACTGCCATGGCTTGCTTGCTTGCCTGGCATTAAGGAGCGTATACCTGAAGGAGAGTCTCCACCCCCATCGTTCTGCCAGGATGCTGAGGTCCAGCGCCAAGGGCTTTCTGGCGGTTCCCTCGCTGCGAGAAGCAAAGCTACAGGGAACCAGGCAGAGGGCCTTCTCAGTGGTGGCACCCACCTTGTGGAACGCCCTCCCATCAGATGTCAAGGAAATAAACAACTACAGTGGTACCTCGGGTTACAGATGCTTCAGGTTACAGACGCTTGAGGTTACAGACTCCGCTAACCCAGAAATAGTACCTCGGGTTAAGAACTTTGCTTCAGGATGAGAACAGAAATCACACGGCGGGGGTGCGGTGGCAGCGGGAGGCCCCATTAGTATCTCAGCTTAAGAACAGTTTCAGGTTAAGAACAGACCTCCGGAATAAATTAAGTTCTTAACCCGAAGTAGCACTGTATCCGACTTTTAGAAGACATCTGAAGGCAGCCCTGTTCAGGGAAGTTTTTAATGTGTGACATTTTAATGTATTCTTAATCTTTGTTGGAAGCCGCCTAGAGTGGCTGGGAAACCCAGCCAGATGGGCGGGGTACTAATTATTTATTATTATTATTATTATAATAAATAATTATAATAATTATACATTGGCTCCCAGTACGTTTCCGAGCACAATTCAAAGTGCTGGTGTTGACCTTTAAAGCCCTAAACGGCCTCGGTCCAGTATACCTGAAGGAGCGTCTCCACCCCCATCGTTCTGCCCGGATGCTGAGGTCCAGCGCCGAGGGCCTTCTGGCGGTTCCCTCACTGTGAGAAGCAAAGCTACGGGGAACCAGGCAGAGGGCCTTCTCGGTAGTGGCGCCCGCCCTGTGGAACGCCCTTCCAGCAGATGTCAAAGCGATAAACAACTACCTGACATTCAGAAGACATCTTAAGGCAGCCCTGTTCAGGGAAGTTTTTAATCTGTGATATTTTAGTGTATTTTTGGTTTCTATGGAAGCCGCCCAGAGTGGCTGGGGAAACCCAGCCAGATGGGCGGGGTACAAATAATAAATTATTATTATTATTATTATTATTATTATTATTATTATTATTATTGACCGCTCCTGTCTTCTGGGTTGACAAAGTCTGGTTCACAAGCAAAGTGAAGCCGCCACACCTCTCCCGCCACTAGGAACTCACCTTGTTCACCGTGACGGTGGCGTTCAGTAAACTGGAGCCGTACAAGTTTGGAAGAGCAAGCGCTTGCTTCAGCCGTTCTACAGAAATGCAAATGATTTGTTTAGCTGAAAGTTTAATGTCGCATTTCAGGGCACAGCTGTCCCAAGATGCCCAACACCAGGTAAATAGCAAGGGGCAGTGGTGGCCACCAACCTCAATGGCTTTAAAAGGGAATTCGACAAATTCATGGAAGAGAAGAGGCCTATCGATGGCTTGGAAGGTGGTCAACTCTCCTTCCTTGGAGGTTTTTAAGCAGAGGTTGGATGGCTACCTGCCAGGGATTATTTAGCTGTGAATCTAAAAATAGGATCCCATGAATCTAAAAGGTTCATGGGATCCTATTCTAAAGCCCATAGAAGTGGCCTTATTCCAAGTCAGGAGCCATTGGCCATCTTGGTCCAGTATACCTGAAGGAGCGTCTCCACCCCCATCGTTCAGCCCAGACTCTGAGGTCCAGCTCTGATGGCCTTCTGGAAGTTCCCTCCCTGCGAGAAGTGAGGTTACAGGGAACCAGGCAGAGGGCCTTCACGGTACTGGCACCCGCCCTGTGTAATGCCCTCCCATCAGATGTCAAAGAGAAGAACAACTACCAGACTTTTAGAAGACATCTGAAGGGAGCCCTCTTTAGGGGAGCTTTTAATGGTTAATAGACTATTGTATTTTAATATTCTGTTGGAAGCCGCGCAGAGTGGCTGGGGAAACCCAGTCAGATGGGCAAGGTAAAGGTAAAGGGACCCCTGACCATTAGGTCCAGTCATGGCCGACTCTGGGGTTGCGGCGCTCATCTCGCTTTATTGGCCGAGGGAGCCGGCGTACAGCTTCCGGGTCATGTGGCCAGCATGACTAAGCCATTTCTGGCGAACCAGAGCAGCGCACGGAAACGCCGTTTACCTTCCTGCTGGAATGGTACCTATTTATCTACTTGCACTTTGACGTGCTTTCGAACTGCTAGGTTGGCAGGAGCAGGGACCGAGCAACGGGAGCTCACCCCGTCGCGGGGATTTGAACCGCCAACCTTCTGATCGGCAAGTCGTAGGCTCTGTGGTTTAACCCACGGCGCCACCCGTGTCCCGATGGGCAATAATTATTTATTGTTGTTGTTGTTGTTGAAATATACTCAGAGTTGCAAAGTGATTTCATGCTCTTTATTCAGCTCATAGTGGTGAGGAGGAATGAATGAATGAAAGTCCCCTCAAAGTATCTGCTTTATATACATTATTTACACAATGGGCTGCACATGATTGGCTAATTCTGGAATTCTACTGTAAGCCAATCAGGTTGTGGATTCACTTATATCTGGAACATGATTGGGTGGTTCCTGCCAACCAATCATACTGCTGCATTGTTCTAGGACCAATCAGACTGCTGCATTCTGAATCCTATTGTTCTAGGACCAATCAGACTGCTGCAATTTGGATCCTATTGTTCTAGGACCAATCAGACTGCTGCAGTTTGGATCCTATTCAACTCAGTACATAACATTGTTGTTGTTATCTAGCTCTGTACTGCTGACACTGGCCAGCAGCATCTCTCCACGACTTCAGGCAGGAGATTCCAGGGGACTGAAAATGAGATCTTTTGCATGCAAAGCAGATGCTCTATCCCAAATAAGGGGGGAGGAGGCAAAGAAAGGGGGACCCCCCCCATCAGAAGCAGGAGAGGAAAACTGTTCTGCACTCACTGTTGAGCCTGGACATCCCCAAGTTGCTGGCTGCCTTCAGCAATGTCTCCAAAACAGTCACCTGTGTAGCACAAATACAGTGGGTTTGAAAAGTGGAGGAGTCAAACATCTAGAAATGTAGGGTCACCATACAGGATGCAGGGAGCTTTTCAGCCCGAGAGCCACATTCTCTTCTTCCGGGGGCCACATGGAAGTGCTGGGCAGGGCCAGAGGCCAAGCAGGCCGAAAAACTAACGCAAACTTGATTTATTCTTTTATTTCATAAAATGCATGCACCTGGAACAGCAATGTACATGAAGGACTACACATGTGAAAGGGAATATTTTTTATATAAGATGTAACTGAGGTGCCGTTTGTAAGGTGAAAAAAGTAGCCAGCTAGAAGAATGGTTTGACGGCAAGTGAAGGATGTCAACTGGACTCTAAATGAAAAATGATGCAGCTATGCGAGGAAATGGTGATCATATGTTTGGAACAGGAGTGGGAAACCTGATTTTTAGGAATTGTACAGTCATACCTCGGGTTGAAGTTGCTTCAGGTTGAGCGTTTTCGGGTTACGCTCCGTGGCGACCCGGAAGTAACGGAACGCATTACTTCCGGGTTTCGCCGCTCACGCATGCGCAGATGCTCAAAATGATGTCACGCGCATGCACAGAAGCAGCAAATCGCGACCTGCGCACGCACAGACGCAAGTTGCGTTCTGCTTTGGATGAGAAACGGTTAAATCTGCTATGATAAAATGGGCACAAGATGTTGGACATAACATAATGTTTGCTGACTGGGAACAGTTGTGGACCACCGGTATGAAATTCACGGCATGTAATGCCTTAAGAGAGAATATTATGAAAATGATATACAGGTGGTACATGACACCAGTCAAGCTTGCTAAAATATACCATTTGCCCGATAATAAGTGTTGGAAGTGTAAAGAAAACGAAGGTACATTCTTTCACCTTTGGTGGACGTGCCCAAAGATTAAGGCTTTCTGGGAAATGATCTATAACGAAATGAAAAAGGTATTTAAATATACCTTCCTGAAGAAACCAGAGGCCTTTCTCCTTGGCATGGTCGGCCAATTGGTGCCAAAGAAGGACAGAATTTCTTTATGTATGCAACAACAGCAGCAAGAATACTTATCGCAAAGTATTGGAAGACACAAGATCTACCCACCTTGGAAGAATGGCAGATGAAAGTGATAGACTATATGGAATTGGCGGAAATGACTGGCAGAATCCGAGACCAGGGAGAAGAGTTGGTGGAAGAAGATTGGAAGAAATTTAAAGACTATTTGCAGAAACATTGTAAAATTAATGAATGTTAAAATGATGTAGGATTGAAATGAGATGGCTTTAGCAACAAAGTTAAAAGAATATGTAAAAAAGGATTGATAATTAGATGGAAATATAAAGTAATAATATGTTAAGATATATAATTAAGATACAAACAAAGTGGGTAAGGATTTGCTGAATTAACTATGTGAATTGGAATACAAAAAAGGGAGGTGTGAGGAGGTCAGGAAACAAGTAATTGAAATATAAGATGTGAAAAGATTGATTTGTTTTTAATTCTGGTTTTTTTCATGTATTTTGTATTTTTCTTGGCATTTTTGTATTTTTTTCTCTTTCTCTTTTTCTTTTTCTTTTTTATTCTGTAATTTTCTATTGTCTGTAAAATTTTAATAAATATCTTAAAAAAAAAACAAAAAAAAAAACAAAACAGAGGTACCACTGTATTAAATGAAATTAATTTGGTTTGATTTGTAATAATTTGGAAAAATAATAATAAAAAAATTGGGGGGGAATCGTTTTCCCCAGACGTCTGCCCCTTCCTATCTATCTATCTATCTATCTATCTATCTATCTATCTATCTATCTATCTCTTTTGAGAACCTGGACGTTTAGTTTTAAGCAGTGCTTTTTTTCTTAAAAAAATGTTTAGGGGTATTCTCATTTTCCTACTCATATTGAAATACTGCCCCTCAATGAGGCCAAACTTCACAAAAAGTTGAGGGGTATGAGTACCCCTGCGTCCCCCCAGAAAAAAGCACTGGTTTTAAGGAGGGAAGAGTGTGTGTGCCGTAGGGCAGTTCATAAAAAAACTTTTTTTTTTTTTAAATGCCTGCTCCAAAGGTCTTATCTTACTACACTAGGGATTATATGGCTATATCTGAAATTTCATGCATATCAGTTAATATCTTGACCCTGCTCCACTGAATTGAAATTTCAACCTTCACGACATAGGAAAACAGCCAAGTAAACAGCTATTTTCATGGAGGGAGGTCAAGATATTAACTGATATGCATGAAATTTCAGATATAGTGGTACCTCTGGTTGCAAATGGGGTCCATTCCGGAGGCCCGTTCGCAACATGAAAAGAACGCAACCCGCAGCGGCGCGTCTGCATACGCACGGGTTGCGATTCGCCTCTTCTGCACATGGCGTCATTTTGCGCTTCTGCGCATGCGCGAGTGGTGAAACCTGGAAGTAACCCTTTCTGGTACTTCCGGGTCGCCGCGGGACGTAACATGAAAGGACGTAACATGAGATATGACTATATAGCTATATAATCCCTAGTGTAGTAAGATGAGACCTTTGGAGCAGGCATTTTCAAAAAAAAGATTTTTATGAACCACGCTAATGTGCACAGCTAGGTGCATCTCACAACCCCAGTCTCCAGATTCCAAGCCCCACCCATTCCTTCATCCCCCTGAGCTCCTACTCCTCCTCTATACTCACCCTGATCTCGCCAACCCTGGACCATTCCTTGGACAGGCGCAACCTGCAGGGTACACAGAAGGATGAGAAAGCACCAAATCAGGGTTCATTTATGCCAGGGGTCCCCAAACTAAGGCCCACGGGCCAGATAAGACCCAAGGGACTCATTTATCCGGCCCGCAGCAACCCCCTCCGCCCGCTGCCGGCGCCCACTCTTACTGGCGCTGCGCTGCGCGGCTGCCTACTTCTGGGTCGGAGAAGCACCGGAAATAGCTTGTGCGCATGCACAAGTGTTATTTGCGCATGCGCAAGCATTATTTCCGATGCACATCCGGGTCGGAGGAGGCCCATGCACATGCACACAAGTTATTTCCGGTGCTCCTCCGACCCGGAAGTGCGCCGGAAATAGCGTGTGCACACGCATATGGGCACACACTCCCCCACCCTCTGGCCCGCCACGCGATCGGCGCTGAAGACACCGGCCCAAGGCGCAGTAAGTTTGCTGACCCCTGTTTTATGCTCTCGGGAACATTTGCTTCTTCATTCCATTTCTTACATCCCACCTTTTCCCTCCAGTTAAGCTCCAGTTAAGCTCATTGTTCTCATTTAATCCTCACAACAGCCCTGTGAGGTAGGTTAGGCTGACAGGCAGTGACTGGCTGCTCAGGTCACCCAATGAGCTTCATAGCTGAATCGGGATTTAAACTCCCGTCTCCCAGATCCTTCCATCTGCACCCAGCGATGCCAGGGACCAAACTCGGAGCTTTTTGCATGCAAAGCAGGTGGTGACGGGCAGGGGCAATTAATAATAATAATAATAATAATAATAATAATAATAATAATAATTGCACGGAGGCCTGCATTAAAGGTGAGAAAACAGCAGGCAGGAATCCTGCGCTAATCCTGAGGATTGGGGAAGGGGAGTGTGGAATAAGAGGAAGACCCTGGAGCCAGAGAAGAGGAGCAATACTCACTTTTTCAGGGCCACAGAAGCCCCGGCATAGCCAAGGGACTTCCCAGACTTCCCTGGCTTAAGAAGGGGTTGCCCCGTGAGGTTGGCGTCCTGTAAGCCAAAGTGAGAGAATAGACAGAAGAGGATGAGCTGAGTCTGGTTCGGGTGATGCATCTAAGGCCGTTCATGCTTCCTGTGAGCATCGGGGAATAGTATGTAGGAATGATCGCTGGGTTGTGGAGCATGTCGGGATCTCCACTCGACCAAGCTGATAAAGCTCATCTTCTGGAATCGCCCTCCCGGCGAATAATTAACGACCTGGGCCTTTGATGAGGCTCCAAGGCACATTGCCCCATTCAGCAGAGAATCCAAAACAGCACGCGGAAGTGATGAGATTTATGGCTACATGCTATGCTTTATTTCTAAGTTACGCAGGCAGCAAAGAAATATACATCCTCTCCCTGTGAGAGCAGAGAGCAACTGAACAAAAGGAACAAAGGAACAGAGAAACCAGTACGTCACATCCGTCTCCCTTCTCCTGTGAGACTTCCAATAGCCTGGACTGTCTCTGGAATGTAAACAGAGCCTTGTGACTCTAAGCAACAGAAACTAACAGAGCACACTTCCGCCCGCGGACAGCCTCAGCTGTCTGCACGCGAGACCTTGGGGTGTGGAGCACACTCCCTCTCACAGATAAGGCCACAGCTGTCTGAACATCTTGCCCTCTGTCTAACCTTTTGCGATCTCACTAGTCTGCTGTGTCCTGTTTGTGACCTTTGTCTCTGAGACCTTTGTCTCTTTCGTCATACATTGTGCAAGGGGAAAACGACGCAGTGGATACAGCTGCCAAAATAACTTTGTACCACCCCACGATCTCGGGACTGGAAGATGTGTAAAGGTCACAGCTCAAAATGCATCTGCCTGGGTTTGCATATTGTGCCAATAAAAGGAACCTTCGCAGAGCTAGCTGGCAGCTTGCTTGTGCACAGCTCACCTGCATTATCAACTCCTGCCTCATGTCCTTCACTTCAGGTAGGGCAGAAGGATGGGAGCCAAACAGCAGGTGGCGCTAAACCAGCGATGGAGGAAGCCAGAGCCAACGGCAGCAAGGGCCGACTCGGGCCTCATCCCCATCCACCCTGAGCCGGGGAGGGAAGAAGCCGATAGGCAAGGCCACTCTCTGGGCTAGCTTTAAGTAAAAATGCATGAGCAGCCTCCACTCACAGCTCCCAGAAGCACACTTATAAAATTGTAGAGTTGGAAGGGACCCTAGGGTCATCTAGTCCAACCCCGTGTGACGCAGGCACTGTTTTGCTGCGCTAGTAGCAGCAGAAGACCTGTGACGCACACCTCCCAACCCTCTTTAAGACGGTACATATTGAAGCCTCTCCCACCATATCTGAGAAGGACAGGGGTCTCCGTTCCTCCTCCAACCCCACCTGTTAACGATGCTTACAATATTCAGCAGGAACACGGAGGCCAGGCTGGCGTTCGGGAGGATGACGAAGGCCTCTGCAGATGCAGAGAGCGTGACCTCCACCCCAGTGGGCTGGAAGCGTATCTCAGGTTCCTTTTGGGCAGCCAGGTGGAACTCCATGGACATATTTGGAAAGCGCTCATTCAGCTACGGAGGGGAGAAAAGAGAGGCACTGCGATGGAACGGATGTTTCATTATGATTGGGTCGGGGGAATGGGGAGAGATCAATATTTCTGTGCCTGGTGGTGTTTCCACGTGAGAATTATTACAGGATGGGTGCGTCTTGCTAAATGCAAGGTGGTTCTTTTAATGAGATTCAGAGAGGATGCCTGCTTGAGATCAAGAGGCAGGAAGTTCCAGGTGCCGCCACACTAAACGACCAAGTTCTTACAAATGTGGAATGGGTATTTTGCCGCATCGACATTGGTGTCATCAAAAATATTCAGTACTTTGAGATAGCTCTTGTGCAGCTGTGCTCCTCTGCATCCGTCTTGCCAAATGCAAGGTGGTTCTTTTGAAAGGAGATTCAGAAGCAATGTAAAACGCAAGTGAGTGGGAAGAAGAAGATTTTATTTCTAAGCAGCAAGCAAGATATACATACCAAGCATGCACTTCTATCTGCCACTGGAAAGCCCTCAGTTTGCACATCCCCATGACCGATCAGTCGGTGCAGGAGCTTCTGAAAAACTCTGCCCAAACCATCCGATTTTATAGATAGCTAACTTGTTAGCCTACATGCCTTGCCCAACTAGCTAGTGCAGATTATTAATTAGCTAGCCCCCTCTTCCAATACCCCACATTCCTCCAAACACTGTCTAACATCAAAGGAGGTCAGAAGGTACCCTGCATCATCACTTCCTTCCAACAAATTAAAGGCTGTTCTCAGCCATCAAAGAGCAGAGCAAGAGATAGAGAGAGGAAGTAAACAGAGGCAGGAAGAAATGACCATGTCAGATCACTAAAAGGTAAAGGGACCCCTGACCATTAGGTCCAGTCGTGAGCGACTCTGGGGTTGCGGCGCTCATCTTGCTTTATTGGCCGAGGGAGCCGGCGTACAGCTTCCGGGTCATGTGGCCAGCATGACTAAGCCGCTTCTGGCGAAACCAGAGCAGCGCACGGAAACGCCGTTTACCTTCCCGCCGGAGCGGTACCTATTTATCTACTTGCACTTTGACGTGCTTTCGAACTGCTAGGTTGGCAGGAGCAGGGACCGAGCAACAGGAGCTCACCCCGTCATGGGGATTTGAACCGCCGACCTTCTGATCGGCAAGCCCTAGGCTCTGTGGTTTAACCCACGGTGCCACCCAGGTCAGATCACTAAACTCGAAATACAAATATCTTCCGGAAAAGATTGCCCCTACAGCAGGGTTATGCTGGAAAAATGCAACCTGTGCTGCTGAAGTAGTGCGACTCATGCAACACATTGGCGATTAATATACACAGAACAATAATTATACATTCTTTACCAACCTTCTGAGAAAAATACAAAACATAAATAAAGCCACAGAGACTTGCGAACTACCCAACCTAAGATGAACTTATAATGCCTGGTTTCAATAGATTTTTCAAAGGCTTAATTAATTAAAACAATCATCACTTCCTTTCTTCCTCTCCGGTGGTGTGACTGGGGATGGGGAACTGTGGGGGATTCCATGGGCCCCGGATTGACGAATTACTGTCAATCACTTGCAATATAGGGAAGTCTAGGAATGGCGGGGAAGAATTATAAAGGCTCCAGGAGGGTTGATAAGATCATCGGATAGCGTCCAGCTGATCCTTTGGAGCTCAAGACTCTCGTAAGTAACACTTCTTCAAGATTTGCATTCTAGGCTTTCAGGAGCGCTGGTGGTCCAACTGACTGGATAGCCCACCTGGTTACTTGAGGTGGCAGGGCTTCTGAAGGTTTGGTCAAGGGAATGTCTCCCCTATGGAGAAAGATTGCAGAGTTTGGGACCTTTTACAGAAAAGGAAGAGGAGACATGATAACAGTCTCTAAGATGATGCATGACAGAGAAAAGTTCTTTCCCCTCTTTTACAACACTAGAACAGTAATTTTCAACCAGTGCGCCGTGACACCCTGGGGTGCTTTGAAGGATGGTCAAGGGTGCCACGGGCACCTTCTTTCCTTCCCTCTCTCCTCTTATGCCCTCTTGCGTCTCTGCCTCCCAAAGACTTGCAGGGCTGTTTGTTGCAACAGCCCCGGCTACAAGCTCCGCAGGTGAATGGTGCCTCTGGGACTGGCCAGGGGCTGCTGGTTGCCAGGAGCTGAGATTGCATTGAGATATGCAAGCAAGTGGGCGAGGGAGCCCAGTCCGCCAGCACTTGCTGTTGGGAATAATGTGACTCATGCAACACGTTGGCGATTAATATACACAGAACAATCATTATACATTCTTTATCAACCTTCGGAGAAAAATACAAAACATCAAACAAAGCCGCAGAGACTTGCAAACTACCCCACCTAAGATGAACTTATAATGTCTGGTTTCAATAGATTTTTCAAAGGCTTAATTCAGTCTTTTAGATATGTTCATGAAGATACCAACAAAAGGTAAGTTTGGTGTTATTCACAATACCGAGAGATGCTAGTGGAGCTGTAGACAGATGTTAATGAGGTTGTAGTTATAAGTTCATCTTAGGCTGGGTAGTTCCCAAGTCTCTGTGGCTTTGTTTATGTTTTGTATTTTTCTCAGAAGGTTGAGAAAGTATGTATAATTATTGTTCTGTGTATATTAATGGCCAGCCTACAGCAGGGGTTGGCAAGGTTTACCTCACCTGGGCTGGTTCACTCCCACGGAGATCGCTCCATGGGTCTGCGCAGATGCAATTTCTGGCATCTGCATCTGCGCAGACGCGATTTCCACCGCAGCGGAAGCGAGTTTCCACTCCGCGCTGCACCGGTTTAGCGCAGCGCACAGGGACTCACCGAATGGGTGGCTCAGTTCGGGGGCAGCTCATGGGCCATTTAAACAACGCCCATGCGCTGCTTGTGGCCCATGGGCCGCAGGTTGCTGACCCCTGCCCTACAGGGTGCACCTAAGACATGCAAATTTTATGCAGCATCAACTTTGGCTGTGATTCCTGTGCTGCAACTCTGCAATTCTATGATTCTACGACACAACAAACAAGACCTTTTTGTGGCCCATCACTCCAAAAGAGAGAATATTTCACGAGAGAAAAGATTTCACAAGAGGTTTTCAGTTTTGCGTTTGGCTCTTGTGACAGGGGGGCAATCACATTTCCCTCTGTTCCTCCCCACCCCGGGCAATTATTCACCCACCTACACAAGACTAAACTCACCTCTGGTACAAATATCCCCACATTCTTGGTGTTCAGGCGCAAAGGCAAACTTTTGGGAACCTGAAACGACAATGCGTGTGAATGTTTGATTGGGACAGCCCCAGTTTCCAGGCTGACGCACTGGATTTGCTCTCCGTAATCTTTGGAGATCAGGGACCATCCACACTTCTTCTTGCCCTGGGCCTAGAAAGGTTTTCCGCTTGTCCTGTGTTGTCTACGACCAGGTATGTGCAGTCTTGCCCCACAGTTCTCACTTAGATGAGCTGCTCTTTAGTGCTAAATTGGAACAAACAGCCATCCACGGAAACCCAATTGCCATTTGTTCAGTGCTAAATATCACATTTCTCCAGGAGAAGTGGGGGGAGCAATCGGAGGTATAATGGCAGAGCTACATTTGGGGGGTGGGCTTTGCAACCAGCCACAAGGTCTGGGCAACCACTGCTACCATCTTTTGTGGGGTTGTTCCATGACAGTTAACCACATTTTAATAAAAAAATTTAACTACACACCTCTTATTTTGATTGAAATTGCTGCACCGGATTATCTCACATGCCATAGTCACTGGTGTGAATAAACATTTTCTATGCCTTATTAGTTTTGAGTTATGGCTGTGGGAGTTAGAAGCTTCATTCATTCCATAGTACAGCCACACCTTCAGAGTTTTGCATCAGCCCTAAGAGGGGTTCAGGCAAGGATAGGCTTGCCGTACGTTGGGAAAATTCCTGACATGTCCTGGTTTTCGGGTGTAAGCTTGGCGTCAGCAGGGAATTTAGCTGAATCAGCAAAATGTCAGCGAAAACCCGGATGTATGGCAATGCGATGGAAAAAGCACCGGAAACAGCTCCAAAAGTCACTATTTTGGGGAAATTTGGGCTTGTTCCCCCAAAAAAGCTGGTTTCCTTAAAAAAAGCTCACAAATTTTTGCGGGAGTCAGGAATTGTACATTTTGAAATATGGCAACTCTATGGCAAGTCAAGACCCCTCAGACCCTGAGAAGTTGCCTCTTGCCCAGTCAGGACATCAGTCCATCTAGCTCAGAATTAATAATTATAATTAATTTACAGAGCGCTTCATATGAAGCATCTCAAAGAGCTTTCACAATGCAATAAAAACATATACCGTATTAAACAATGCAAGAGAGTTTACTTTTACCTTTTACTCTGTATGTCTGTGTGTCTGTATGTCTGATTGTCTACACTCATAGCAGCTCTCCAAGCAGGGGCGTAGGAAGGGGGGTGGCCAAGCCCAAGAGTCATCCCTGGGGGCTGGGGGGAGGGTGACAAAATCCCCCCTGGGCAGATCACCACACTGCCCCCCTGGCGCCAATCGCCACACCAATCGCCCCCTTGAGTGCCGATCGCTGCGCCAATCGCCCCCAATGGGCGCCTATTGCTGTGCCAATCGCCTCAATGGGACGCTTAATAATAATAATAATAATTATTATTATTTTTATTTATACCACGTCCTCCCCAGCCAGAGCCGGGCTCAGGGCGGCTAACACGTAAAATTACAATAAAAACATAATAGGGGGAAACCAATTTAAAATACAGGTTTAAAATGCAATTCAAAATGCAGCCTTTTAATAGTAGCCCATAGATCAAAACCCTAAGGAGAGAGAAACATAAGGGTCAGACTGAGTCCAAACCAAAGGCCAGGCGGAACAGCTCTGTCTTGCAGGCCCTGCAGAAAGATGTCAAGTCCTGCAGGGCCCTAGTCTCTTGTGACAGAACATTCCACCAAGTCGGGGCCAGTACTGAAAAGGCCCTGGCCCTAGTTGAAACCAATCTAACCACCTTGCGACTTGGGACCTCCAAAGTGTTGTCATTTGTGGACCTTAAGGTCCTCCGTGGGACATACTGGGAGAGGCGGTTCCGTAGTTACAAGGGTCCTTACCGCTCGCTGCGGGCAGCGCCCCCCTGGGATACTGGCCCCGCCCCTGCTAGCCCCGCCCCCAGGCAGCTAGCCCTGCCCCTGTGCGCCACTCCAGGTGCCGGAGCAGCTAGCTCCGCCTCTGTCTCCAAGGATTTGGGCCAGGGTCTTTTCAGCCTCATAGCCTGTCAACTGGTGACACCAGGATTCGAACCTGGGACCGTGTACCTGCGCCTCATGGCCTTGACGGGCCGTGTGCACATCCACACCTCCTTACCATGGCATCCGTGTAATTCACCCTGAGCGCCCCTGCAGTGTAGTACACAAAGGCAGCTGAGTTGGCGACGAGTTCAGAGATGCCCACGAGAATCATGGAGTCTGTCTGGTTGGGTAAGAGGAAGGGGGCAGGCTGGAAGGGGCTGTCGTGGAGGGTCTTTCCCACCATGAAGAACTGACCCTAGGTGAGAAGAGGAGGGAAGATGTTCAACTTTTGTAAGGTGCTCCACAGTGAGATTGCCACCTGCCTCAGAAAGAAGGAAGAATTTGAAGGCAGATCCCAGGTAAGAAACCTGCTGGAAGTGTGGGGTGGAAGAAGGCAGTTTCTTCCACATGTGGTGGACATGTGACATAAAGGTAAAGGGACCCCTGACCATTAGGTTCAGTCGTGGCCGACCCTGGGGTTGCAGCACTCATCTCGCTTTATGGGCCAAGGGAGACGGCATACAGCTTCCGGGTCATGTGGCCAGCATGACTAAGCCTCTTCTGGCGAACCAGAGCAGCGCACGGAAATGCAAACTGACAAATACTACTTAGAAGTACCGTATTTTTCGCTCTATAACACGCACCCGACCATAACACGCACGTAGTTTTTAGAGGAGGAAAATCCATAGGCATGCCACCCGTAGGCATTCCCTCCATAACACGCACAGACATTTCCCCTTACTTTCTAGGAGGAAAAAAGTGAGTGTTATGGTGCAAAAAATACGGTATTTGCTGCCTGCGTTGAAATGTAAGTAAACCTTTTCGCTTTTACTGAAATGTGTGGTTTATTCTTAGCAACGGAGATAAAGAAGGGAAAGGGCCGCAGATCACAAACAAACAGTGATAAAAGGTGTAACTGCCTAACTGCTAGCTTCCAGTAGGCTGCAAAAGTGCGCAAGTGTTTTTACTCTGCTAAAAGGGCTTCACAGCCTGTTTACTCTCGTGTTTCTCACACACATGTGAGACAGGAGGTTAAAATTTAAATTTACCAATTTAATTCTCAATCCGTCTCCATCAAACAGCCTCTCCAGTCACTTTTGTTTTGAAAACTGCTCTGGGAATTGCTTCCTATTCCACCTTGCGAAAGCCACACAGGAAGAGAAACAGCTATTCAATCTCACAGTGCTACAAAGCTCTACCTACTTCAGGCTTCACTAGAAGGCTGGGATGGAAAGATTTGAAAATTAATAATAATAATAATAATAATAATAATAATAATAATAATAATAATAATTTATTATTTATACCCCGCCCATCTGGCTGAGTTTCCCCAGCCACTCTGGGCGGCTTCCAATCAAGTGTTAAAAACAATACAGCATTAAATATTAAAAACTTCCCTAAACAGGACAGGGCTGTCTTCAGATGTCTTTTAAAAAGAAGATAACTGCTTATCTCCTTCACATCTGAACGGAGGGTGTTCCACAGGGTGGGCGCCACTACCGAGAAGGCCCTCTGTCTGGTTCCCTGTAGCCTATTATTATTAATAATAATAAATTTTATTTATATCCCGCCCTCCCCAGCCGAAGCCGGGCTCAGGGCAGTAACAACACTAAAATAGTGCAACATTATAAAAACATTATAAAAATTAATTAAAATCAAAATTGATGGCAACCATAAACTAAAGTTCTGTAAAGATTGCCAAAGGAGGGAGTCAGGCTGCGCCCTGACCAAAGGCCTGGTGGAACAGCTCTGTCTTGCAGGCCCTGCGGAAAGATGTCAAGTCCTGCAGGGCCCTAGTCTCTTGTGACAGAGCGTTCCACCAGGTTGGAGCCGCAGCCGAAAAAGCCCTGGCTCTAGTTGAGGCCAGCCTAACCTCTCTGTGGCCTGGGACCTTCAAGATGTTTTTGTTTGAAGACCGTAAGTTCCTCTGTGGGGCATACCAGGAGAGGCGGTCTTGTAGGTACGAGGGTCCTAGGCCGTATAGGGCTTTGAAGGTTAAAACCAGCACCTTAAACCTGATCCTGTACTCCACCGGGAGACAGTGCAGCTGGTATAGCACCGGATGAATGTGATCTCGCAGCGAAGACCCCGTAAGGAGTCTCGCCGCGGCATTCTGCACCCACTGGAGTTTCTGCGTCAGTCTCAAGGGCAGCCCCACGTAGAGCGAGTTACAATAATCCAGTCTGGAGGTGACCGTCGCATGGATCACAGTGGCTAGGTCAGGGCGAGAGAGATAAGGGGCCAACTGCTTAGCTTGGCGGAGATGAAAAAATGCCGCCTTTGTTATAGCTGTAATCTGCGCCTCCATAGAGAGGGAGGTATCGAAGATTACACCCAAACTCTTAACGGACGGTGCTGGCACTAATTGCACCCCCGCAAGAGATGGGAGTTGCCCCCTCAATCCCATATCGTCCCGTCCCAGCCAGAGGACCTCTGTCTTCGAAGGATTTAACTTCAACCAGCTCCCACGTAACCATCCAGCCACAGCTTCCAAGCATCTGATCAGTGTCTCTGGGGCCGAGTCAGGATGGCCATCCATCAACAGATAGAGTTGGGTGTCATCAGCATACTGATGGCAGCCCAGCCCAAAACTCCGGACAAGCTGGGCGAAGGGGCGCATAAAGATGTTAAAAAGCATCGGGGAGAGTATCGCACCCTGGGGCACTCCACACACCAAAGAGTGGCGCGATGACAATTCCCCCCCCCCAAGCGCCACCCTCTGTCCCCGACCAGAGAGAAACGAGTGCAGCCATTGAAGGACTGTGCCCTGGATCCCCACGTCGGCAAGGCGGTGGTCCAGGAGTTCGTGATCGATCATGTCGAAGGCTGCTGACAGGTCTAGAAGAATCAGCAGCCCCGACCCGCCTCGATCCAGCTGCCTGCGGAGATCATCTGTTAGGGCGACCAGAGCCGTCTCGGTCCCATGACCAGCGCGGAAGCCAGACTGGAATGGATCCAGAGCCGATGTTTCATCCAGAAACCTACCAAGCTGTTCAGCAATCGCTCTCTCAATCACCTTACCCAGGAATGGAAGATTCGGGAGCAATGAGGGAACTGCCAGAAGGCCCTCGGAGCTGGACCTCAGTGGCCGGGCTGAACGATGGGGGTGGAGATGCTCCTTCAGGTCTACTGGACCGAGGCCGTTTAGGGCTTTCAAGGTCAGCACCAACACTTTGAATTGTGCTCGGAAACGTACTGGGAGCCAATGCAGGTCTCTCAGGACTGGTTCACAGATCTACAGACAATCTGAAATTATCTGCTGGATCCCTGCTCCCTCCATCCCCGCAAGGTTGTCATTACCTTCAGGTCCACATTGCATCGATCCACATCAATCACGGGCTTTTCCACCAAGGAATAGTCTATCCCTGCAATGGGGTCCAACTGGGCCGAGACTGGAAAAGGACATGGAGAAAGCCAATGTTTAGCAAGGTGCAGACCAGTGTGCCAGAAATTATTCCCAGCAGGGTGATTTTGACGTGGTAGCTCCAGGCATACAAGGTGCTTTACCATTCATGGTTTTCAGGATTTCTGCAATCTTGCCGATTCCTTTCTTGACCTCCGAACAGAGCTGGAAGGGGAGAAAGCCCATAGCATTCAGAGGGATGGACAGTGAATGTCACCTGGAGTTCTCTTCCCATCACAAAGGGAGAGGGGAAACTGGAACCAGCTGAAAGGGGGGGACACTTAGGAATGTAGGAAGTGAGTCTGACTATTGGTGTATCCAGCTAAATACTGTCTACACTAACTGGCAGCAGATCTCCAGAATTTCAAACAGGTCAGGATCTCCCCCATCCCTACCTGGGGATGCACCAGAGATTAAACCTGTAGCCTTCTGCACAAAGAACAGATGCTGTACCGCAGACGGTCTCGCCAGAGTGGTGCATGCTCTAGTTTTAGAAGACATCTGAAGGCAGCCCTGTTTAGGGAAGCTTTTAATGTTTAATAGACTATTGTATTTTAATATTCTGTTGGAAGCAGCCCAGAGTGGCTGGGGAAACCCAGCCAGATGGGTGGGGTATAAATAATACATTATCATCATCATCATCATCATCATCATCATCATCATCATCATCATCATCATTATTTCCTGCTTGGATTACTGCAATGCTCTCTACGTGGGGCTACCTTTGAAGGTGACTGGAAACTACAACTAATCCAGAATGCGGCAGCCAGACTGGTGACTGGGGGCGGCCTCTGAGACCACATAACACTGGTCTTGAAAGACCTGCATTGGCTCCCAGTACGTTTCCAAGCACAATTCAAAGTGTTGGTGCTGACCTTGAAAGCCCTAAACGGCCTCGGTCCAGTATACCTGAAGGAGCGTCTCCACCCCCATCACTCAGCCCGGACACTGAGGTCCAGCTCTGAGGGCCTTCTGGCAGTTCCCTCACTGCAAGAAATGAGGTTACAGGGAACCAAGCAGAGGGCCTTCTCGGTAGTGGCACCTGCCCTGTGGAACATCTTCCCTTCAGATGTCAAGGACATAAACAACCGTATGACTTTTAGAAGACATCTGAAGGCAGCCCTGTTTAGGAAAGTTTTTAATGTTTGATGCTGGATTGTGTTTTTAATATTCGATTGGGAGCCGCCCAGAGTGGCTGGGGAAACCCAGTCAGATCGGCAGGTATAAATAATAAATATTATTATTATTATTATTATTATTATTATTATTATTATTATTCTGCTCTGGGACTAGGTGATTGCTCCACCACAAACATATGCATTTAACACTGGGGGCAAAGGATCCTGTGGCCCTCCCAGATGTTGAGGGACTCCAACTCCCATCAGCCCCTGCAGCCAGCATGGCCAATGCTCAGGGATGATGGGTGTTGTAGTCCAACAGCCTGCACTGGGCTACAGTTTCCCTGTCCCTGATTTAATGTACCAGGGCTTCACACGCAGAGCAGGGCCGGGCCGGGCAGGGAAATGGAGACGGGCAGCAGTAGTAAGGTCCAGCTTTTGTCCTTCACCTTAGAAGTTCAAAAATCTTACTTGTTGATTGACTTCTGACTTCAGCATGTCCTTGAGAGCGGATGCTGCAATGTTGTACAGCCAGCTGTGGGAGAAAGAAGGAGCAAATGTTAGTATGATGGCTAATCTAACACTGCTGTTCTTCCAACCTAGAGGAGGGGCTTTGCAGTGCCTTAAGCAAGAGAGGTGCCCCTTCTCTGTGGGACATTGTCCAAGCTTTGGGTAGGGAAGAGAGATTAGATTTTGGTTTATGAGCCTCATGCTCTACTGGCTGAGCTATTCCAACAGCGGCAATGTGTTACTTTAAACCACATGAGGGGACTGTTTGTTTAGCAATATCCAGCATGGTTTTGTAGCTTCTCTTTTTAAGCTAACTCCACCCCTAAAAGCTGGTCGATTTTCTCTCTTTTCATCTCTACCGATCCTGTAAATAGTCCCTGCCAAGATAAATCTGCTCCTGCATGAATAAAGCCTTTGAACTCCAGAAACTGTCAGTGATCATTTCAATCTAACTCACCCAAGTTACAAGCTCTTCTTAAAAAAAATGGTCCATTAGCTCAGTCATGGCTCTCTAGGGTTTCAAGCAGGTGTCTTTCCCACCCCTACCTGAAGATGCTGGAGACTGAACCAGGACTTTCTACACGCAAAGGAAGTGCTCTCTCACTGAGCTATAGTCCTTTGCCTTTCAGTGTCTAGGAAAATAAGGAATTGGAGTTACCTGGTTCCCCCGTAGAATTTCAACCTGAAGTCCCCCATGGCAGAACGGCAGCTTTCATACCACACCCGAAGCCGTCCTTCATCGCCTCTGTCCACTCCCATGACAGTAGAGATGGTGAGCCGGTCGATGCTGATGTCAACAGTGCCGCTGTCATCTCTGTAGGGGAAAGATGCAGTCATTGCATCGGAATGAGGCAAGGAGAGCAGTGATGGTGTACAGCCAGAACAATCTTCTTGAAGATGGGATGGAGAAACTGAAAGGGTGTCTGGGCTGGCTCTGTTCCCTAAGTAGATGGAGCACAATGCCCAGCCAGAAAGCCTGCAAGAGGGGTGTGATGTGCGTCCTGATGTGAAGGAAAAGATATCCGCACCTTCCATTTCCAGTTAGAGACGTTGACTGGACCAGCAACTGAATCTTTTTTCAGCCAGGACAGCTGCAAACACACAAAAGCACATAGCTTCCCCCTAAAGAATCCTGGGAAATGGAGTTTGCACCTCACAGAGCTACATTTCCCAGAACTAAGAAATAATACTAAGGATGAGAGTTACAAATTGCAATCTAAATAAGAATATTAAAAAATGACGAACACTGGTGGAGGGAAGTCACATAAGTGTAGCATTTATGTTTGCATTTTTATATTGTCGGTATTTGAGTTGGTGTAATTGTATGGTGCTGGAGGAGACTCTTGAGAGTCTCATGGACTGCAAGAAGATCCAACCTCTCCATTCTTAAGGAAATCAGCCCTGAGTGCTCATTGGAAGGACAGATCCTGAAGCTGAGGCTCCAAGACTTTGGCCACCTCATGAGAAGAGAAGACGCCCTGGAAAAGACCCTGATGTTGGGAAAGATGGAGGGCACAAGGAGAAGCGGACGCCAGAGGACCAGATGGTGGGACAGTGTTCTCGAAGCTACGAACATGAGTTTGACCAAACTGGGGGAGGCAGTGGAAGACAGGAGTGCCTGGCATGCTCTGGTCCAGGGGGTCACGAAGAGGCGGACACTACTAAATGACTAAACAACAACAAAAATTGTGTGGTTGTATGTGCATTGTAAATAATGAAATATTTTAATTTTAAAAGCAACAACAATCCAGTTCCCAGAACCCATAAACTACAGTTCCCAGAATTGTTTGCAGGGAGGAGCCATGCGTTTTGAATGTACAGTGTGAATGAAACCCCAATAGCGGCAGGAGGCGGCCAACGCTCTCCCTCTTCCCAGGTCCGCTGCTTGGAAGTCGAAAGCAGCTCCCTGACAGCAGGCAGTTCTTACCCTAAAAAGGATGCCAACTTCCAGTTACCGCTCATCAAGACTTTGGCATCTTGGACGGAAAGGTCGACACCTGTCCTGGCAGCAAACTCAGCGCCTGCCTGGTTCACCTGGAATTCAGTGACCTGGATCCTAAAAAGTAGAACAGAGAGACATGAGGAAGGGTCACCTTCCCGCTGAACATTTCCTTTTCCTTTTTTTAAATTTTCAAATCCTTTATTATTTTATTCACGTAATATACATTCTTTACAACAAACAACTCCAAAATAAACAGACAACTCCAAAATAAAATCATATATAACAAAACCATAAGTCTCATGTTTTCATTTACACTGATCTCCTCGCCAATACCTTTACTTGATATTTCTTGCTGCTTTCTGTTATAGAATCTTTATAAAAATTTAAATCTCTGAAATCCTATACCAATTTTTAACAATTTCAATTACTCCCTTCACCTCCCTCCCCCACAGGTGCTCTGAGATTTAGCCCAGGAGCTTCTGCATATGAAGCACGTCCTTTACCCCAGAGGGACAGCCTTTCCCCATGGGGGCAAGGCGCTGGGGTCAGGGGGGTCTAGATGCCCTTTGGGTTCCCCTCCAGCCACCCCAACTCAGGAATTCTTCCTGTGAGCTGCCTGGGGCCAGTCAAATCCAGCTCTGATAGGGAAGACGACGAGGAGGAATTGGGGTGAAGGTTGTATCTGGGGGCACTCTGGTGGTCCGGAGCCAAGAAGAGGGGAGGTTGGGAGCCACAAACTCTCGCTTACCCAGATACAGAATACCACACTTTCCCAGCAAGCGGAACAGTGTAAGAACCATTTATGTTGTGGAACGTTTCTTTCTTCAGCGCTGACTTCAATATCTCGATTCCAAGTTCCTTTGCTGTAAAGAGGGGGAAAGGGGCAGAATCAGAGAGGTCTGCCTTCCTCCTCTCTCCCAATTAACCTCCGTCTCCAGTGCTCAGTGTTGGGAAGAATCCCCAGGACCCACCCTTCATGACATCACAAGGGGTCACCCTTGGAACTCAGGTTTGGGCCCTGAGATCTTAGGTTCTGAGGTTCTCCTGGACCGACAGCCCTGGGCTGTGGGTAGGTGAAGAATACCTTTGAGAAATAACTGCACAAAATCCATTTCATACATACACACATGCAAGCAACCCACTTGCCCCACGGAAAAATCCAATGGCTCCCAAACTTTTTCAGGCCACCCCCCTCATCCCCAGTGCCCCAACCCCAGTGCCTTTTTTTCTGGGGGGGGGACGCATACCCATAGCTGTCAACGTTTCCCTTTTTCAAAGGGAAATTCCCTTATTCTGAATAGGATTCCTCACAAGAAAAGGGGAAAGTTGACAGCTATGTGCATACCCCTAAACATTTTGTTAATCTTTGTACTTTTGTCTATTTCCTGTATTTATTTTCCCCGACTTGAACTATAAAACGGTGATTTTCTTGAGTCAAAATGACATTTATTTTTTTAAAAAAGCACTGCCGTACCCTATAAAAAGACTTTTTCCCCCAGAATAGCAGTTTGCATGGCCCACTAAGGAAGATAATAGCGCAATAAACTTCAAAGCAGTAACGATTAATTGCTCATTGATTCAATTAAAACTATTTAAGTTTAATTAAGTCGACAGAATTGATGAACTTGATCCAGTGATAGCAACTTTTAAAAGTCTGACTGTCGTTTGCACCCCTTGCGCCCCCACTCCACTGCCTTGCCTCTGAGGGTCTCACTAGGTAATACTGCCCCCCAGGCGGGTAGCACCCCCCCCTTTGGGAACCACTGCCTTAATGCAAACATCACATTTTTAAAAGTACTTTCTGCACCAACAAGTTCTCAATTTGAGCATTTCTGGGAGACTCTCTCTCTCTGTCTTTTTAATCTCCCCCTTCCATTTTGCTCAAGGCCAAGTACGGAGACTGCCGTGAAGTCACGCACCATAATTCAGCCCCTTCTGGGTCACTTGGACCTTCAATCCTCCATCCGCTCCCATGGCTGTCTGCACGCAAGAGGCCAAAAGAGCCAGAGAAATTGGCCAGAGCATCCTCTGTAGGCCCAAGGTGTGTGCGAAGGTCATCTGCGTTACCTGGAGGAGAAAGGGGGGAAAGGTACTTAAAACGATGCTGTAGGAGAAATGCACCTGGTAGACAAAAAAATGTTTTTGAGAGTTAGTGATCTAACACAGAGTCCTTCCTGCCTCTGTTCCTTCCCCCTCCCTCGCTCTTGTTAAGTTCTTTGATGATGTGAGAACAGTCTTTAATGTCCTTATCAGTTGGGAGGAGGTGAGCAGCCCCCCCCATGCCTTAATCACCTGTGGAGGATACAGTAGTTCTGGAAAGCTTCTTTGATGTTGGAAATTATTGTGGGAAAGTGAGTGGCTATCTATAAAATCAGATGGTTTGGGCAGAGTTTTTCAGAAGCTCCTGCACGGACTGATCGGCCGCAGGGCTGTGCAAACTGAAGCTACCAGGTGGAGTCACTTTGCCGCTTCTTGAGGGCTTCCAAGCGGCAGATAGAAGCGCATGCTTGGTATGTATATATTGCTTGCTGTTTAGAAATAAAATCTTCTTCTACCCAATCACTTGTGTTTTGCATTGCTTCTGAATCTCCTTTTATCTTGCATTTGGCAAGACGGATGCAAAGGAGCACAGCTGCACAAGAACTATCTCAAAGTACTGAATATTTTTGATGACACCAATGTAGATGCTGCAAAACACCCGTTCCACATTTGTAAGAACTTGATATTTAGTGTGGCGGCACCTGGAACTCCCTGCCTCTTGATCTCAAGCAGGCATCCTCACTGTATTATTTTCAGCCTCTTTCTCCATGTCTGGGCTGGCTTACCTAAACAAATATGTTTTTAGCAGGCAGCAAAAGAGTACAGTGAAGGCACCTGATTGAGGTCAACAGGCAGGGAGTTCCAAAGCGCAGCTGCCAGAATATCAAGTTCTTACAATTGCAGAACTGGGCCAATTCTGCATATTGAAGCAGTTCAGAGTTATGTTAAGGTGATCTCACAGGTAAATTGGTCCCAGACTGTTAAGGCTTTATATACTAATGGCAACTCTTTGAATGTGGCTCAATAGCAAATCAGCAACAAGCACAGGTCTCTAAGCACAGGTGCAATATGCATTATATGAAACACAGATATTATGTTACAGATTTTGGGGGGACTCCCCCGAAACCCTAGAAATTACTAATAAACGGTAGGATTTTGCATCAACAGAAGTATAGTGCCAAGATCAAGGGAAGTAATAGTACCACTCTATTTTGCTTTAGTCAGACCACACCTGGAGTCCTGTGTCCAATTCTGGACGCCACAATTTAAGAAGGATATTGACAAGCTGGGAGGTGTGCAAAGGAGAGCAACCAAGAGGATCCAGGGTCTGGAAACTAAGCCTTATGAGAAATGGTTGAGGGAGCTGGGTATGTTTAGCCTGGTAAAGCAAAGAGTAAGGTTACTGTAGGGATGCGGGTGGCGCTGTGGGTTAAACCACAGAGCCTAGGACTTGCTGATCAGAAGGTCAGCAGTTCGAATCCCCACGACAGGGTGAGCTCCTGTTGCTCGGTCCCTGCTCCCGCCAACCTAGCAGTTCTAAAGCACGTCAAAGTGCAAGGAGATCAATAGGTACCGCTCTGGCGGGAAGGTAAACGGCGTTTCCGTGCGCTGCTCTGGTTCGCCAGAAGCGGCTTAGTCATGCTGGCCACATGACCCGGAAGCTGTATGCCGGCTCCCTCGGCCAATAAAGCGAGATGAGCGCCACAACCCCAGAGTTGTCTGCAACTGGACCTAATGGTCAGGGGTCCCTTTACCTTTAAGGTTACCGCAACTTCCGTCATAGAGCTTCAGTATGCTGATGACAACGTAGTGTGTGTACGCTCAGAGGATGACTTCCAAACCATCCTAAATATCTTTACAGCAGCTTACGAAAATCTTGGCCTATCACTCAACATCCAAAAAACCAAAGTGCTGCACCAACAAGTACAAAATAACCCCTCTGCCGCACCACAAATCCAGCTCAATGGTGTAACGTTGGAAAATGTTGATCACTTCTCCTAACCTAGGCAGTTACCATATCTTTCCACAAGGGCCAACATTGATGCTGAAATCCAGCATCGTCTGAGCTCTGCGAGTATGGCTTTCTTCTGATTGAAGTGCAGAGTGTTTGAGGACCGGGACATTCACAGGGAAACCAAAATGCTCGTTTACAAAGCTATTCTACAAACAGCCTTACTATATGCTTGTGAAACATGGACCACTTATAAACGCCATCTCCAACTCCTCGAAAGATTCCATCAACGGTCGCAAGGGAGAAACGTGCTAGGAGGAAGGCACGCTTGGCAAATCCACACCATGATCAGCTCCCGCCTGGAAACCAATGTCCCCTCTGTGGAAGGACGTGTGGGTCCAGAATTGGCCTCCACAGTCCCTTACTGACTCAATGTTAAAAACGTGTTCATGGAGGACAATCTTACTCGGCTACGAGTGATCGCCAAAGAAGAGAAGAAGAAGAAGAAGAAGAAGAAGAAGAAGAAGAAGAAGAAGCCTGGAAAAGAGGAGACTAAGAGGAAATATAAGAGCCATCTTCAAATATCTTATGGGCTGTCACGAGGAAAAAAGAGCATGCTTGTTTTCTCTTTTTCTGGAGGTTAGGACTCGAACCAATGGCTTCAAGTTGCAAGAAGGGAGATTCCGACTGAACATTTGGGAAAACTTTCTGACAGCAAGAGCTTTTTGACAGTGGAACAGACTCCCACGAGAGATGGTGGATTCTCCTTCCTTGGGGGTTTTTAAACAGAGGTTGGATGGGGCCATCTGTCATGGATGCTTTAGCTGAGTTTCCTGCATTGAAGGGGGTTGGACTGGATGACCCTTAGGAACCTTCCCATTCTAAGATTCTATGATTAATTGGGATATGGATGAAAGTACCATCTGCAGAGCCATGCCACAGAAGGATTCCCAGGGCTGGCTGATGCAAACCAGTCTGGCTGGCCTGATGAAGAGCAAATCTGTTAACATGACAAAAGGGGTTGATGGGCCATCAGAGAGAAATCTTTTGGCCTGGAGAGACAGATGTTGCCAAGGTCATGGTGTGTGTGTGTTTGAAGCTACAGGAAAGAGATTCTTTAGCAAGGTGTTCTGGGAAGAAGGAAGGGAGAGAAAAAGGAGAGATCCATCTTGGGCAGGATGGCTGAAGGCAGGCTGGGAAACATGCTTTTGATTCAAGTGTTGCACTGCAGTGTGGGGCAAGCCCCTCTTGAAATGGCCATGCTGTAAGATCTGACCTCCCTCCACGCAGACTGAAGGTGTAAATAGGTGAATAAACCACATTTCTTAAAGCTACGACCGTCTCCGCTGTGTCTCAGTTCTCCAAAGGAACACAGACCACATGTGAGTGCCAGGAACCCCCTTGGATCTTGCTACCATTCGGCAGAGAAAGGGGGAGGCACCCAACTTTTGTAACCATAGAAACTGCTGCTTCTAAGTGAGGGAAAACCTCATGGCAAATAGCCATCGATAGCCCTCTCCCCCAATCTTCCTAAAGCCATCTTGGTGGGGGGCCATTTTTGCCCCTTTGGGGAGCAAGTTCCATAGTTTAAGTATGAGCTGTGCGAAGCTTTTTTTTGCCTTTTATAAAAACCCAGCTGATATAGAAATTCATTTGTGCTGCAAATCAGACGGCCGCTTTCCAGACACACCTGAACGTGTAATCTAGTGATAAACCAGTAGCACCAGAAGCTGCACCCACAGAGGTAAAGTTTTGCAGAATCGGCACATTTACCTCCCCTGAAGTTGTTTAAAAACCCATGCATTCTATTTTTTCTAAAGAGGAGTGAACAAATCACTCCTTTAGAAGGCATATGAAACACTTGGTGTAATATTTATTTTAAAGGTAAATTCCATTACTTCAACCACTCAAACCCCAAACCAATTTCCCCTCTAAAGTAACAACAACATCACAATATTATTTTTTTTGTTCTGTCTTTCAGGGCATATACCCTCACAAGGTGACTTAAAGAGAGAATTATTTGATTTGTTTTCAGAGCTACAGTTCCTTCCTGGAAATGTGATATGAGAACCTCTGACCATATGCAAAATATGGAAGTATTTAAGCAGAGGCTTGACAACCATATGTCAGGAGTGCTCTGATGGTGTTTCCTGCTTGGCAGGGGGTTGGACTCGATGGCCCTTGTGGTCTCTTCCAACTCTATGATTCTATGATTCTATGAAAATGCCTCCCCAAAGTCTCTGCGAATCTGTGCCAACATGCTTATTTATTTATATTAATCAGAAAATTTGTATACCCCTTGCTCAAAAAGAAAACAGAACAATCCTCCAAGCGGCGTACAATTTCAATTATATAAAATACGCAGACCAACAAAAAGCAAGGATACAGAAAACCTTCACTGAAAACAGAGATAGCACATGCCTGTTGTCCTCACAGAGACGTATTTTGTAGAGTGGTTTAACAGCCAATCTCTCTTTCCAGGGAACTCTGGGAACTGTCTCTCTTTGAGGGGAACTGAGGCCGCCCGACAACTCCCAGCACCCTTAGCAAACTACGGCTCCCAGAATTCTCTGGAGGAAGCCACGGCGCTTTGAAGTGGCATCATAGTGGTTTAAATGTTTGGTGTGAATGTGGCCTCAGCCAAGGAAAGGAGAAGGAGGAGAAGGGTTTGCACAGCAAAGAGGGGGTCGTGTCACCCCAAGATGACAGGGGCCTGGTCAGGCTCAAAAACAGAAGACAGGAGAAGGCAGGGTGAGGGGAGAGAGAGAATTCTGCCAGCTGATGGACTTGTAGCCAGAGGAATGAGTACCTGTCCGTGTTTCTGCAAAGCAGCTGCCTGATGTGTTGGAGCTGAGGGTGTCTTAGATGGAAGGTGCTCCAGCCCTTGATGCAGAAGACAATGGTCCAACCACTCACTGGAGCGTCCTACTGCTACCCTGTGATGCCACTGCAAAAAGAACCAGCTACTTATATGGCCCCTTGGCCATTGTGCTTTGCAGGAGAAGGCACCCTGCAGATACCGTCTTATCAGGAGGTCTGTAGATACTGACCAGACAAGGCGCCACCTCTATCATCTGTTGAAGACTGTCTATTTCCAGCAAGCCTTTTTAAGGGACAACCTCTATCCCAGTATCATCAGATTGAAAAGTGTTGTCCTGCACGTGGCGCTTCACCCGGAAGCTGCTGTTGCGATGTAGAATGCTGCAGCCCAATTGCTGACAGGAGTGAGACCCTGTCAGGTTTTACAGGTCTGCCCCAGCTGCTGATTTGTTACCAGGCAGAGATCAAGGTGCCACTATTAGTATAAAAAGAAAGTACTGTACTTAGTAGCTGGGGAACAGTTTATCTGAAGGGCAGAGGAAAGCGGCCAAGGAGAAAACCATACACAAGGTCAGAGTGGAGTCCCTAAATTGATTGGACGGTGCTTTGTATGCCTCCTTCCTGCAACTCCTGCAGCCAAACTGGTGCCAAACATATTGCTCTACTTTTCTTTGGACAACATCAGTGAGGCCAGGAAGTCTTGTCATCTGGCCAGCCCAGGACCTCCAGACACACCGCCCAGGCTTGCACCCTGGAGAGTGATAATTTTATTGTTTTATCCTTTTTTGGTAAACTGCTTTGAGGAAATCACCTTGCCAACAAAGGTCCGTATAGTTAAAGCTATGGTTTTCCCAGTAGTGATGTATGGAAGTGAGAGCTGGACCATAAAGAAGGCTGATCGCCAAAGAATGGATGCTTTTGAATTCTGGTGCTGGAGGAGACTCTTGAGAGTCCCATGGACTGCAAGAAGATCAAACCGATCCATTCTGAAGGAAATCAGCCCTGAGTGCTCACTGGAAGGACAGATCCTGAAGCTGAGGCTCCAAGACTTTGGCCACCTCATGAGAAGAGAAGACTCCCTGGAAAAGACCCTGATGTTGGGAAAGATGGAGGGCACAAGGAGAAGGGGATGACGGAGGACGAGATGGTTGGACAGTGTTCTTGAAGCTACCAGCATGAGTTTGACCAAACTGCGGGAGGCAGTGGAAGACAGGAGTGCCTGGCGTGCTCTGGTCCAGGGGGTTCACAAAGAGTCGGACACGACTAAACAACAACAACAAAGTACAGTCTACTTTGGTTGCCAAATGCCTTGGAACTTGTACATTTCGGCTCCCAAACGATCAAAACCAGAAGCAAGTGTTCTGGTTGTCGAATGATTTTCAGAAGCTGTACATCCGGCGTGGCTTCCGATTGGCTGCAGGAGCTCCCTGCAGCCAATCAGAAGCTGTGCTTTGGTTTCCAAATGTTTTGGAACTTGAACAGATTTCTGAAATGGATTCTGTTCGACTTCCAAGGTACGACTGTATATACATTTTATGAAATAAGCAAATAACAGCTAAGAACGGTTTAAAGCAACACAGCAAATAATAGCAGGCAAATTTAAAAGCAATACTGAGCAGACAGCCAGGGGCAGAGACCTATTCCTCTTGACAGAATTGTTTCCAGAAAGTGCAGATAGCTGGTGCCTGTCATATCTGGAAATAAAGATTGCCCTAAACTGCCTTGCTATCATGTCTCTTATTTATAAAAGGAAGGAGGCAATAGTTCTGCTGAAGCAGTAACTTCTAGAGGGGAGCCTCAGGCCATTGAAAGCTCTTGACTGGTTTTTATGGGGGTGGAGGGAAAAGGAAGAAGTTATCATCTCTTGGCTTTGCACTTCCAGAAGGAGTCTGGTGCTGTCTCCTTTAACTTTATAGTATAGATAAGGGTGGATGGGAAAGATTTGCAGCTAAATCAAAGGATTTAGCAAGAGGTGCTGCAATTGTTCCCTGAGTTACTGCAATGGAATCTCTCGCCTTGCTTCTCAAGGCCAAAAGAGAGCTTCTTTCTCAGGTGCAGTCTACCATCCTGATAGCAAAAGCTTGATTCAGGGATACATTGTAACACTGCTCCCTAGAGTCTCAGGTGCGGATCCATTTATACCAATGGCAGAGCAAAAGTTACCACTGAACCAAGGCTTCCTATCTGAGAATGTGTGGCTCTGCGTATGGACTGTGCAACCACTGAGCTCATATGCAAACAGCTTTTCTATAATTTTATAACGACCCAGCAAGACTCTTCTCACTGCGCAAAAAATAAAAAGTCGATGCCCTCTGCAGGCCAAGCAGACACACCTGACCAACATAGCCAGCTAATTCCAACTAATTCCGTGAAATTACAGAGATGATGGACCACCTGAGAAGATGAAGATTGCTCTGGAGCAAGAACAATAAAGTGAGATGAGCGCCGCAACCCCAGAGTTGGCCATGACTGGACCTAATGGTCAGGGGTCCCTTTATCTTACCTTTACAGCTCCACTAGCATCTCTCGGTATCATGAATAACACCTAACTTACCTTTTGTTGGTCTCTTCATGAACTTATCTAAAAGACTGAGTTAAGCATTTGAAAAATCTATTGAAACCAGACATTATAAGTTCATCTTAGGTTGGGTAGTTTGCAAGTCTCTGTGGCTTTGTTTGATGTTTTGTATTTTTCTCCGAAGGTTGATAAAGAATGTATAATTATTGTTCTGTGTATATTAATCGCCAATGTGTTGCATGAGTCGCATTATTCCATAGAATCATAGAATCATAGAATCATAGAATCATAGAGTTGGAAGAGACCACAAGGGCCATTGAGTCCAACCCCCTGCCAAGCAGGAAACACCATCAGAGCACTCCTGACATATGGTTGTCAAGCCTCTGCTTAAAGACATCCAAAGAAGGAGACTCCACCACACTCCTTGGCAGCAAATTCCACTGTCAAACAGCTCTTACTGTCAGGAAGTTCTTCCTAATGTTTAGGTGGAATCTACTTTCTTGTAGTTTGGATCCATTGCTCCGTGTCCGCTTCTCTGGAGCAGCAGAAAACAACCTTTCTCCCTCCTCTATGTGACATCCTTTTATATATTTGAACATGGCTATCATATCACCCCTTAACCTCCTCTTCTCCAGGCTAAACATGCCCAGCTCCCTTAGCCGTTCCTCATAAGGCATCGTTTCCAGGCCTTTGACCATTTTGGTTGCCCTCCTCTGGACACGTTCCAGTTTGTCAATGTCCTTCTTGAACTGTGGTGCCCAGAACTGGACACAGTACTCCAGGTGAGGTCTGACCAGAGCAGAATACAGTGGCACTATTACTTCCCTTGATCTAGATGCTATACTCCTATTGATGCAGCCCAGAATTGCATTGGCTTTTTTAGCTGCCGCGTCACACTGTTGGCTCATGTCAAGTTTGTGGTCAACCAAGACTCCTAGATCCTTTTCACATGTACTGCTCTCAAGCCAGCAAGGGCTGGCGGACTGGGCTCCCTCGCCCACTTGCTTGCATATCTCAATGCAATCTCAGCTCCTGGCATCCAGCAGCCCCTGGCCAGTCCCAGAGGCACCATTCGCCTGCGGAGCTTGTAGCCGGGGCTGTTGCAACAAACAGCCCTGCAAGTCTTTGGGAGGCAGAGACGCAAGAGGGCATAAGAGGAGAGAGGGAAGGAAAGAAGGTGCCCCTGACCATCCTTCAAAGCACCCCAGGGTGCCACGGCGCACTGGTTGAAAACTACTGTTCTAGTGTTGTGAAAGAGAGAAAAGAACTTTTCTCTGTCATGCATCATCTTAGAGACTGTTATCATGTCTCCTCTTCCTTTTCTGTAAAAGGTCCCAAACTCTGCAATCTTTCTCCATAGGGGAGACATTCCCTTGACCAAACCTTCAGAAGCCCTGCCACCTCAAGTAACCAGGTGGGCTATCCAGTCAGTTGGGCCACCAGCGCTCCTGAAATCCTAGAATCCAAATCTTGAAGAAGTGTTACTTACGAGAGTCTTGAGCTCCAAAGGATCAGCTGGACGCTATCCGATGATCTTATCAACCCTCCTGGAGCCTTTATAATTCTTCCCCGCCATTCCTAGACTTCCCTATATTGCAAGTGATTGACAGTAATTCGTCAATCCGGGGCCCATGGAATCCCCCACAGTTCCCCATCCCCAGTCACACCACCAGAGAGGAAGAAAGGAAGTGATGATTGTTTTATCCGGGCGTTGTACTCTGGGGTGTTCTCTCTCTTGTGAGAAAATCCAACCACATCATTTATCACCGAGGGAACTCTGGAGGGATGACGAAAGGCCGATTGTCTTTCATATTGACACAGATGAAAGTTGCCCAATATATTCGACATTTGTGGGCAACATGAATGTCATGTCAGGTTCAGCACGAGGAAGTGTAACGAGATGAAGCTTCGGGCAAAATAATATTCATCCTAAATTCAAATATGCAATGACGTGGTCTAAACTCCTGATGAGCAACCAGGGGGAAAAGTATACCGTATTTTCCCATGTATAAGACGCCCCCATGTATAAGACGACCCCTGTTTCCAAAATTAAGAAAATGAAAGAACAATGGCAAGAGAAGTTGATGAACCATGTGGAACTGGCAAAAATGACAGGTAGACTAAGAGAAAAAGACAACAGAGACTTTGAAAAAGATTGGGAACAATTCATATTATATTTGCAGAAACAAAGAAAGTCAATAGACTCGATGGGAGGATTGAAATAAACATTCACATTATTAGCATTAGAAAGTGTTTAGAAGATAGCAAAATAGGATGTTGTATTTACTGTTACTTTTATGTTTATAGGCTTGGTGTTATGTTATTAATAACTTTTTCTGTTAAGAGACAGCAAAGTGGGTGAAAATAGAAACAAAACAAAAGCGGAGAGAAGCCTTGGAGGGGAGCAAAGGAGGAATATATAGTAAATGTTAAGAATTTGAGATGTATGGACTAGATGGAACTTGCCAAACTAACCGGGAGACTCTGAGACCAGAGAGAAGAGACAGTGGAAGATTGGAAATTTGAAAAAAAAATGTTAATATTTAAATCTTAGAATAGCTTTGGAAGTCGATTTAGGCTGTAAGATTAGAAGTAGAAGATAGTGTATTTTAAAATAGAATTATTTGTAAGCGATAAAATGTGAAGATTTTTATGGTTATAGTGAGTGTGATAAAAAAAATGGTTAGAAATTATGCTAAAGATGAGGTAAAATGAAAATCAGATAGGGGGGACTTGGGGAAGCCCACCTAACAATGTTTAGAAAAAATAAAGATAAGACAAGAATCTGTTTGTATTGTTTGTTTTTCTGTTTGTGTTATAAAATGAAAAAAAATGGGGGGGGGGAGAAATTGAGATGTATATAATGAATGAAAAAGGAAAAATGAATAAAAAATTTTTAAAAAGAAAGAAAATGAAACCCTAAACTAGAAGTGAAAATCTGGATGATTGGCGGCGGCAAGTTGTTGATCTTTTGGGGAGCAATTGCCCTCAAAGTTTCCAGCATGAGCTGCATGCAGTGCACCGTGTTGCAGAAGCAAAGGCCGCGACTGGGGGGGCACCCCACGCTCCCCCTTGATGGCAGGATGCCAAGGAGGAGTCAGGGGAAGGCAGCGACCATTCTGCATCAGGCCATGCCTTCGAGCGAACTGAGCTGAGGAAGGTGATGAGCAGACTGGGGGCAGAGTGGGAGTCTGAGAGGGGAACAGGTCTCGGTGTTTCAATTTCTGGGAATGGAGTTGAGAGATGACCTAACCTGGGGAGAAAACAGCAAAGACCTGATGAAGAGAGCACAGCAGAGGTTATATTTTCTGAGAATCCTCTGGAAAAACAATCTCTCAAAGGACCTGTTGATGGCATTTTACCATTGCACCGTGGAGAGTGTATTAACTTATGGTCTGTGTGTGTGGTCTGGGAGCTGCACAGTCAGGGGAAAAACAGTGCTGTCCAGGGTTGTAAAGACTGCGGAGAGAATAATTGGGCGCACTCTTCCCACCTTGGATCAAATCTACGCTTCCAGGTGCCATAAGAAAGCTGCAGAGATAGCGCAGGATAGTGCGCACCCCGGAAATGAGAGCCAGTGTGGTGCAGTGGTTCAGAGCGGTAGTCTCGTAATCTGGGGAAATGGGTTCGCGTCTCTGCTCCTCCACATGCAGCTGCTGGGTGACCTTGGGCTAGTCACACTTCTCTGAAGTCTCTCAGCCTCACTCACCTCACAGACAAAACAAAAAAAATTCTTTTCCTTCCAGTAGCACCTGAAAGACCAACTAAGTTAGTTCTTGGTATGAGCTTTCGTGTGCATGCACACTTCTTCAGATACACCGGTGTATCTGAAAAAATTTTTTGTTTTGACTATGGCAGACCAACACGGCTACCTATCTGTCACCTCACAGAGTGTTTGTTGTGGGGGAGGAAGGGAAAGGAGATTGTTAGCCGCTTTGAGACTCCTTATAGGGAGTGAAAGGCGGGATATCAAATCCAAACTCTTCTTCTTCTTTTTTAAAAGAAAAGGGGAGAAATAGAATGAAAACTGAGGTTCTCCAGGTGCCAATTACTGGAGATTGCATCAAATATACATAGCCCTGTTGTGTAATTAGCAAGTGAAACTGCACACCATCAGGTTTAATTGTTTTTGTGAGAAAGAATCCCATTTCTGCCTAGGCAAGAGTTCTGTCTCAATCTAAGTCAGAGACTTGCCTCCTGAATGCAGTGGTACCTCGGGTTAAGAACTTAATTCGTTCTGGAGGTCTGTTCTTAACCTGAAACTGTTCTTAACCTGAGGTACCACTTTAGCTAATGGGGCCTCCTGCTGCTGCTGCGCGATTTCTGTTGTCATCCTGAAGCAAAGTTCTTAACCCAGGGTATAATTTCTGGGTTAGCGGAGTCTGTAACCTGAAGTGTCTGTAACCTGAAGCGTCTGTAATCCGAGGTACCACTGTACCAGAATTGCAAAACACTTCCTGACTGTCTCTATCTTCAGGTGGGATTCAATCAGACGCCTGCAAACCCAAGATGTGCAACTATAGCTGATTGGGAGGTCTTGCACAACAAGACCTCCCAATCACGCGGCTGCCGTGGCATATAAAAAGATACCCTTCATTTTTTGCGGAATGTCCAAATCTGTAACTTCCAGGAGATAGGCCTCTGGTTTTTTTTATTAAAAGAGATCTCTAGCATTTTTTGCAAGGGGTATCATCATTTGGGCACCCAAATATATTTCACTGGTTCTGAGCACCCTCTTTGAGAGCAGTACATGTGAAAAGGATCTAGGAGTCTTGGTTGACCACAAACTTGACATGAGCCAACAGTGTGACGCGGCAGCTAAAAAAGCCAATGCAATTCTGGGCTGCATCAATAGGAGTATAGCATCTAGATCAAGGGAAGTAATAGTGCCACTGTATTCTGCTCTGGTCAGACCTCACCTGGAGTACTGTGTCCAGTTCTGGGCACCACAGTTCAAGAAGGACACTGACAAACTGGAACGTGTCCAGAGGAGGGCAACCAAAATGGTCAAAGGCCTGGAAACGATGCCTTATGAGGAACGGCTAAGGGAGCTGGGCATGTTTAGCCTGGAGAAGAGGAGGTTAAGGGGTGATATGATAGCCATGTTCAAATATATAAAAGGATGTCACATAGAGGAGGGAGAAAGGTTGTTTTCTGCTGCTCCAGAGAAGCGGACACGGAGCAATGGATCCAAACTACAAGAAAGAAGATTCCACCTAAACATTAGGAAGAACTTCCTGACAGTAAGAGCTGTTCGACAGTGGAATTTGCTGCCAAGGAGTGTGGTGGAGTCTCCTTCTTTGGAGGTCGTTAAGCAGAGGCTTGACAACCATATGTCAGGAGCAGTGGCGTAGCGTCGGTTGTCAGCACCCGGGGCAAGGCAAGTAATTTGCGCCCCCTAACCCATGGATTTGCGCCCCCTAACCCGTGGATTTGCGCCCCCTAACCCATGGATTTGCCCTAACCCCAGATGTTGCGCCCGGTGCGGCCCGCCACCCCTGCACCCCCCACGCTACGCCACTGGTCAGGAGTGCTCTGATGGTGTTTCCTGCTTGGCAGGGGGTTGGACTCGATGGCCCTTGTGGTCTCTTCCAACTCTATGATTCTATGATTCTATGATTCTTTCTCTGTGGAGAAAGAGATCATTGCACCGCTGATCTGACCTTGCCCTCGTTTGACCCTCTCATCTCCAAGGCCTGCAGAGTCCTGTGTGTCAGGTCTGCAAGGGAAGCCAGCCAAACATTTCAGGAGAGAAATGCCCCCGTCATTTGTGGTCTCAGACTCAAGCTGCACACCTTCTGCTCTGGAGTCAGTTGTGCTGCTGACTTAGCAAGCAGCCTGGGGAAGCCCCCCTCCCTCTCTAGCAGGGAAGGCTGGAACCACAGAGGGGACCCTTTGGGGAGATTCCTCGCTTCCTCCTTCAGACACTTAGCTTCTCTTTTTGAAAAACACGACTCCGGCTTGGATCCAGTGTTAAAGTGGTACCTTGGTTCTCAGACTTCATCCGTTCCAGAAGTCCGTTCCAAAACCAAAGTGTTCCAAAACCAAGGCACGCTTTCCCATAGAAAGTAATGCAAAATGGGTTACAGTGGTACCTCTGGTTGTGAACGGGATCCGTTCCGGAGGCCCGTTCACAGCCTGAAAAGAACGCAACCTGTGTCTGTGCGTCTGCGCATGCGTGGGTCGTGATTCGCTGCTTCTGCGCATGCGTGTGACGTCATTTTGCGCATCTGCGCATGCGCGAGCAGCGAAACCCGGAAGTAACCCGTTCTGTTACTTCCGGGTCGCTGCAGGACGCAACCTGAAAACGCGCAACCTGAAGCAAACGTAACATGAGGTATGACTGTAATCCATTCCAGACTTTTAAAAACAACCCCTGAAGCAGCAATTTAGTGTGAATTTTACTATCTAACAAGACCATTGATCCATAAAATGAAAGGAATAAACAATATACTACAGTCACACAATCAATCAATCAAGCAATCAATCAGTAGCTGAACTGGGTTCCACACAGTCACAAAAAGAAAAAAAGAGCCACAAAAACACAAAATAAAAAACAGACAGACCTCAGCATAACACTCAAAACAGAAGTGTGGAACTCAAATCAGAGCATGTTTGGCTTCTGAAAAAAAAGTTCACAAACGGAACACTTAGTTCTGGGTTTGCAGTGTTTGGGTTCCAAGTTGTGTGAGTACCAAGGCGTTGGAGAACCAAGGTACCACTGTGCTCATACTCAGAGGAGGGCCTCTGAGATCCAAGGACCGAAGTTTGTCACGCTTGCTCCGAGAGTGACTCACGTTGGACGCAACTCTCAGGCACGCCTTATATTCACATAGTGGGGATTTATTTATTATTTATTTGTGGCATTTATTTGTGGCATATTGTGCCTTTCCTCCAAGGAGCTAAAAGGGGCATACATGGTTCTCCCTTTCCTCATTTGGTCCTCCCAGCAACCCTGTGAAGTAGGCTGATTCCTGGGACTATCAAGGAATTTCTGCATTGCAAGACTAGAGGACCCTTTGGGGTTCTGCGAATGGAGATTTGAACTCTGGTCTCCCAGGTCCTAGTCTGACACTCTAACCACTCTGCCACATTGGCTGTCTTGTGGGTAATTGCTCACTGAGTAGGACCCATCAGATTATGGTGGAACTCAGGTAGGCAAGACATTTCTGGCACCTCAAGGTCACCAATGCTGATGGCAAGGTCCTGACCCAAGAAGTTGGTCTTCGTCCAAGAATATCACTGGCACAAAAATGGAAGGAAGAAGAATTACCGACGAAAGAAGAATGGCAGATGAAATTGATGAACTATGCAGAATTGGATAAATTAACAGGAAGGATTGGAAACCTGCGGGACCAGAGATTCTTAGAAGACTGGAATGACTATATGAACTATTTGAAAAGCAACTGTAATGAGCAGATTACACTAGCAAGACTGCAAGAAGTTCTGTAAGGAGGGTTATTTGAAACATTACAAGAAAGACTATGAAGAGAATTATTAGTTAATGATAATTAAAAGTAACAGAGAAATTAAGAAATGCAGAATAAGTGATAAAGAACGGAAAATCATCAGAGGTTGTTGACGGAAGTCTAAAATATTGTATAAGATAAGAAGTTATGTTAAATGATGGTTGAAAATGATATGTAAAAAAACTAACAAAAATGTGTGTGTGTGTATACATACATATATATATATATATATATATATATATATATATATATATATATGAATGAAGTTGGTCTTTGTAAGGATGGTGGTAAGACTGAACTCCCTGCAGGCTTAGGCAAAAATGTTTGGTGAGTCTCTGGAGAGCTTCCTCAGAGTGCGCCGTCAAGGCTGCATCATCTGCAAACAACATCTCTCGGATAAGGGCCCCCAACACTTTTGTCTTGGTGCAGAGATGTGCCAGGTTGAACACACACACACACACGTTATTCCCTGAATGAAAGTACACACCCTCTTCAGTTGAGCAGAAGGCATTTGAGAGCAACAGGCAGAAGAAAATGCCAAAGGGAGTTGGGGCAAGAACATGGTCCTGTTTCACACTGCTCTTTATCGGGAAGGCATCCGAGGATGAGGTTTTCACATGGAAGGACACAATCATCTTGCGAAGCTAAGGAGGCCGCCCTATCTTGTTGAGTCAAAGGTCAACAAGTGTGGTGTAGTGGTTAAGAGCGGTGGACTCGTAATCTGGTGAACCGGGTTTGATTCCCCGCTCCTCCACATGCAGCTGCTGGGTGACCTTGGGCTAGTCACACTTCTCTGAAGTCTCTCAGCCTCACTCATGACCCGGAAGCTGTACGCCGGCTCCCTCAGCCAGTAAAGCGAGATGAGCGCCGCAACCCCAGAGTCAGCCATGACTGGACCTAATGGTCAGGGGTCCCTTTACCTTTAAGGAGTTTGAAAGCGGATAACATTCTCCTTTCCCTTCCTCCCTCACAACAAACACTCTGAGGAAGGGAAAGGAGAATGTTATCCGCTTTCAAACTCCTTAAAGGTAAAGGGACCCCTGACCATTAGGTCCAGTCATGGCTGACTCTGGGGTTGCGGCGCTCATCTCGCTTTACTGGCTGAGGGAGCCGGCGTACAGCTTCCGGGTCATGTGGCCAGCATGACTAAGCCGCTTCTGGCGAACCAGAGCAGCGCACAGAAATGTCGTTTACCTTCCCGCCGGAGAGGTACCTATTTATCTACTTGCACTTTGACGTGCTTTCGAACTGCTAGGTTGGCAGGAGCAGGGACTGAGGAACGGGAGCTCACCCCGTCGCAGGGATTCGAACCGCCGACCTTCTGATCAGCAAGTCCTAGGCTCTGTGGTTTAACCCACAGTGCCACCAGCGTCCCCTTTTAGGGTAGTGATAAAGCAGGATATCAAATCCAAACTCTTCTTCTTCTTCTTCTTCTTCGTCAGGCTGATGAAGGCATTGTACAAGGGGTGGCTCTGGTCTCCCGCAGCTGGCACAGGGAGAAAATCATGCAGACTGTTGACCTCTGAGCTCTGAAGTTGCATTGTGACTGTCTGTGAGTGACTGCAATCTGTTGAGAACTACCCAGGCCAAAGCTTTCCCCACAGTACTCAGCAGGGAGATTCCATGGTTGTTGTAGCAATCACAGCGGTCACCTTTGTTCTTGTAGAGGGTCACGATGCTGCAATTGTGCGTGTCTTGTGGCATGGACCCTTGTTCCCAACACTGCAAAAGGAAGAGGCTGTGGAGGTGTTGTCCTGGGGGAGGAATTTAAGACAGCTTTCAGAACTTCTGCTGGGATTCCGTCCAGATTGCTGTGTCAGAGGCTGTGTTTTCCTGTGAGTGCAGGATAGTGCTCTGCCCATTGCTTCATCTGCTTGCTGCAGACTGCAAGGATCTCTCCCCACAAGGTTTTCAGTGGTGCAGTTTTCCCAACTGCAGGTCCAAAGGCTTTCTTTGTGCCTTCGTGCATTTTCCAAAAGTTGCCAGTGTCCCCAGCGAGTTGGATGCTCTGACGCAACTCTAGCCAGTAGTCATTGGCACAACATCTGGCAATCTGTTGGGCATCGCCCTTCTCAGCACAGCAAGCATCTTTCGGCAGGTTGCAAGCTTGACGTTCAGGAGAGCCTCTTTGCAGAGATAACAGGTTCCATGTTGAACACTTTCCCCATCGCTTCCTGCCACTCAGCACTGGACCCTCTTGCTTCTGATCTCTCGCCATGGCAGCACCTCTTGACCAAGCTATTGGCATGTTGGTTGCCACCTTCCACAAATACGCCAGCAAGGATGGCGATAAGAACACCCTAAGCAAGAAGGAATTGAAGGAGGTGATACAGAAGGAGCTCACCATTGGACCGAAACTGCAGGACGCAGAGATACTGGCATTAATGAAAGATCTGGACCGCAGTGGGGACCAACTGGTGAACTTCCAGGAATATGTCACCTTCCTGGTTGCCCTGGCAATGATTCACAATGAAGCTTTGAGTTTGTAAATGTACACCCTGGTGGGGCGATGTGTCGTGGTTCGGGATTATACCTCTGTAGGCGGTTTCACGTCCAATAAAATTTAAGTTTTGTAAAAAACCAAAACAAGTTCCATGTCCTTTAGGTCAACCCCAAACCAGTTGGGGGTCTGTATCTCTCCTTTGCCAAAGGAAGACCCAGCTGTGTTGCAGATTGCCTCTTTGATGTGGTTCCACCTTGCTTCGACAAGATCTCTGGAGCAGTTGAGTAGAGCTTGTTCAACGGAATCAGAGAAGCGTGCACAAGATCTGTTGCGGTGTTGCTTCTGCGACACTCTCCATCTTATGCTCAGGTTGTATATGTGTGCAAATAAAACCATATATCCTAAAGTCTCAGTTAGCCTTCATTCCAAGGAAACTGAACCCTGGCTGGAGCCTCTCAGCTCAGATATTGGTGTGGCATGTAAAACACAGACAGACAGACAAAGCAGATTGGTATGCATTGCTTCAGCCCACTAGGTAAAGGTAAAGGGACCCCTGACCATTAGGTCCAGTCGTGGTCGACTCTGGGGTTGCGGCGCTCATCTCGCTTTTTTGGCCGAGGGAGCCGGCGTACACTAAGCATGGCCAGCATGACTAAGCTGCTTCTGGCGAACCAGAGCAGCGCACGGAAACGCCGTTTACCTTCCCGCCGGAGCGGTACCTATTTATCTACTTGCACTTTGAGGTGCTTTCGAACTGCTAGGTTGGCAGGAGCTGGGACCGAGCAACAGGAGCTCACCCCCTTGCGGGGATTCAAACTGCTGACCTTCTGATTGGCAAGTCCTAGGCTTTGTGGTTTAACCCACAGCGCCACCCGCGTCCCTAGCGTTCCCTAGTGTTCACTCCACTAGGCAAAGCCTAAATCTCCCTGGTCACAGAATGACTAGCTACGGCCCCATCCCTGACACATCCTCCAAAGCATTCTGCACATTCTTCTCTCTTCATAACTCCTACTTGACTTGAGGTTAGCTAAGGCTGAGCTCCTGTTCTTAATTTTTTGTGGGGCAGGGAGTGTAAGGCCGCAAACAAATTTAGCACAAATTTGAAATTTGACAACATTTCGGATTTGGCGTTCAAATTCAGTTGAAGGAGATAACATCAGGTACCAGCATGGGAGTTCAGTGGGTGGAGGAAGCAATTCTTTAAAAAAAAATGGTTTTGCAAGAAAGTTGTGAGAAATTGGTAGTCTCCACCCCAGCTCTGGGCTGCACTTGAGTCTTGGGCTCCAGTGAATCCCAGCTTTTGCTGCTGTGGCAAGGAACGTACCGGACTGGATGTCTGATATGTTCATGCAATTGACAATGACCAATCAGAAGATACCTTCTGGTTAGAAAAGGACGTGGCGAAATCTTGGTCTGTGTCAGGGTTCGTTGTTGGAAACTGAGCTGATCAAAGGGAAAAGGCACCCAAACTCCCTCAGATGGAACAGAGAGAGGCTGGCAAAGTTTGCAGCAACCTAGTCAGCTGAAAAGAAGCGGTTTCCCGACTGACCGACTCTGCTCTGACATTGCAATTTGCTGCTTATGGATTTGCAGAGAGTGGCGGACTCTCCTTCTCTGAAGGCTTTTAAGCAGAGGTTGAGTGGCTGTCTGTCAGGGATTTTTCAACCGTGGTTCTTGCATTGCAGGGGGTTGGACTAGATGACCCTCAGAGGTCTGTTGGTGGACCTCCTGAGTCTCTGCCATAAAGACAACAACACAGGGACCTGCCTTACACTGAGTCAGATGATTGGCCCATCTTGCTACAATATTGTCTACACGGACTGGCAGCAGCCCTCCGGAATTTCAAGCAGGGTTCTCTCCCTGGAGATGACATTGGGGCATCCCAGCTGGATAGGCAGGGGGTACAACAGCAACAGTTGTGACCTCCTGCTTCCAAAGTCACCCATTGCTCTACCATTGTCGTCCTTCCAAGGTACAGGATTCTTCTTTGTAGCTAAGACAGAACGAGAAGATAGATCCTAGAATCTGGTAGGTCCAGCAATTCTTCCCACCCCAAATTTATAGTCTTGGGTAGGGGTACCAAATTAAATAGTCTAAAATGTATTCAGCACAAATATAGAGCCAATCTGTCCCATTCAAGCACACAATAAACATCCTAAACTGATGCCCTAACTGAGAACATCTTGGGTTTTCTCTCCTCTTTGGACATAGGTAAAGTTTTGTGCCATCCATGAATTTATCTATTCCTCTTTTAGAGCCACCTGGCATGGACTGAAGCTGCAGTCCCACCCAACCTTCCTGGATGTAAGTTCCGTGAAGAAGAGTGGGACTTACTTCTGAGTAAACACCCAAGAGGCTATTGCACTGTGAACTCACTTATTTCAGCAGGCTTTAAAGCACACAAAAGGCAGAATCGCAATTCTCCCTCACCTTGTGCTTGAAACACTCAGCGCAGCCGGTGATTAATGTTCCTTCTCAACCTCAACAGCTATTAAGTAATTGTCGGAGGCTGGTCTGCCAGCTGCCCTCGACAGCCCGGAGCTGAAAGATCCTTGCTGCAATTTCAGGACTCGAGTCACGATGAAAAGAGCCTCAGATTCTGGTAAGTCCCACCGTTGACGAACTCACCTGGAGCCCCATGGTCAGAGGTGCGATTGCAGTCTTCCCAAAAAACCTTTGGATGAATGGAAGGAGTTGTCAACACACCTGTTCAGGTACCTGCCTGTTGCTTCCCGAGGGCATCTTGCTAGGAAGGAGTCCAACCGGTAGCTCCCAACCAAGGCAGGATCCTGGCAAGGACACACCTCTCCAACGGGTTGCGAAGCTTTCCCCCAATCTGGTTGGACCAGTAAGTCTCCATTGGTGCTGACTCTTCTTCCCAAAAGACATTTCCTCCCCGGCTGAGTCACCGACACCCCAAAGTTGGTTTAAGAGGAGGGCGATGCTAGAACCACATCTAGGCATTTTGCAAGTTGTCTTTGCTGTGGGTTCCAGCAGTTCCTGTGTCCAGAGAAACTCTCCCAGCCGCCACCATCCCAAAGGCTCATCACCTGTCAAGAGCCGCCCTCTGACAAACCAAACATGGCCTCAAGGAGAGATTTCCAGGAAAGGGTGATGGTGGCTGGTAAAGTGCGTCTCACGGAGCAGAGTGGTTTAGGGGTTGAAATTAGGGAACGGGATTAATTCCATAACATCTGGGCCTGCTTAGACACGTTTTCCTAGGCCTTGGGTAATAAAGAACCCCATTTCAACATCTGTTTTCTTTATGTATTCAAGGGACGAAGAGGAAGTCAAACCTAAATAAGTGTCAACAATTCTGGCGACACCTGTCATTTAAGCTGTAGAGGAGCGGTTGGATTGTGGGTGATAGTTGTGATGGCTTTGCTCTGCAACTCAACGACTTTTGGAATTTTTGCTTTTTGAAATATGGCAGCCCTAGATGGCCTGATCTTTTGCTGTTCTCTCCAGAGAAACTGGAGCTATCCGGGCAGCATAAACCCCAAAGGTGAATCCCACCAGACACTGCCCTGTAGGATTTATCCTGCCAGTGGCAGGACTGGAATAAATCTTACGATATTGGATACAATAAGGAACTGTGGAAAAGTAACTGACATAAGAAAACCTGTTGAAGGGAGGGAAGTCAATGCTCAGCAGAGTGGGGGGGGGGGATGTGGGTAAATGATTGTTGAATTTTACTGTATTTTGTTTGTTTGTATTAAATGAAACACCAATAAAAAGCATTTTAAAAAAAATTAAATATCCTGCCGAATTCAAAATCGCCTCTTCTCTGAATTATGGGAAAAGTTGTGGGAAATAAATATGAGGAAAATGGCCCACAGATGGTATTTAACACCAATCAGATTGGCGAAAATGTCTAAAAAAGAAAAAGGTATATGTTGGAAGTGTAATGAAATTGAGGGATCTTTTATTCGCATGTAGTGATCCTGTAAAATAATTAAGGAATACTGGGAAACAATATACAATGAATGAAAAAAGATGCTTTAAAAAACTTCCCCCAAAACACCTGAGATTTTCCTCTTGGGGATGGTAATAATGGAGTTCCCAAAAACAAGAGTTTATTACTATACGCCACAGCTAGAACCTTATTGGCACAAAGCTGGAGAACATGTCTAGTACCCACTAAGGAAGAACGGCAGTGTAAAATGTTCGAATATGCTGAACTGGCTGGTCTGACCGAACAGGATAAGAGAAAACGAAGATAAGGCATATAAGGAGGAATGGACAATATTTATTGACTATTTCAAGGACCATCATAGACAAATACACAGATTAGCAGGTCTCATGTAAAACCAGCAGAGATGAAATAGATAAGAGTATTGGATGATTAAAAAGATGTGGATTATGCAGAGTAGTAGAAAAGCAAAAGGAACCAGGGAAAATGTGGAAGGGAAGTCATATGGTATATATATGCAGCCAGAGCACAATTTCTGTTCTCATCCTGAAGCAAAGTTCTTAACCCGAGGTACTATTTCTGGGTTAGCGGAGTCTGTAACCTGAAGCATCTGTAACCCGAGGTACCACTGTATACATGTTGTATTTCGTATGAAGTTGTAAGGGGGACAGGGAAGGGGAGGGGGGTTAAATATGCTCTCTGTTCCTGTTTTGGAAAATGCAATTTTTAAAAATAATAATAATAAAAAGCACAACTTCTTCCCTAGACATTCTGGAAACCTGATCAAGGGTGACTTCCAGCCAAGCTGCTGGTGCAGCCCTCATCCTAATTTGTTTGCTGCGAGATTAGATGACGTTGGCTAAGGAACATTTGTTCTGAGCTGCTTGCAGGGAGCTAAGGTGACATTGCAATCAAAGCAACTCCTATCCATGACTTTCCTCATTGCAAAACACAAGATCCTTTGGGGAAGTGCCCTTATTGGGCAAGACCTCTCAATCTGCTGTGATTTCTCCACCTGAATAGATGATTGAGTGCCACCCATCAACAGCAACAGTCAGGGCAGCTTCATTTTACATTAGGTGGGGGGGTCATAGAGTCGTTAAAACTGTCGGAAGGGGCTGCAAGGGATCATCTAGTCCAACCCCCTGCAATGCAGGAATTGCGGCTACAGAATCCCTAAAAAGTTTGGAATGGATGAACAATTAACGGGAAGATGTGTAGGCACCCTGCAAGCAAACGAGGATGGATGCTCCTTGTCAAATAACTCAGGCACAGGCCAACGCGGCCCTCCATATGTTTTGGGACTACAACTCCCATCATCCGTAGCTAACAGGACCAGTGGTCAGGGATGATGGGAGTTGTAGTCTCAAAACATCTGGAGGGCCAAGTCTGCCTATGCCTGGAATAACCTCTCTGCAAGCAAATCTGACTGCAGGCTCTGTCAGCTTGCATTTCTTGGTGCAGAAAGTACTGATTTAATGTGTAGAGATCTTTCCTATTCTAATTAATCCAAGAGGGTTCTGGAAGCTTCTCTGTGCAAAAGAAGCAAACAGAAGGTTCATGATGTTTGGGTTATTCCTTCAGAGAAGCTGAGTACAGCTGGCGTGAACTGGTTCTCTTGTCTCTTTCTGTCAAGGTCATGCTGACTATAATAATAAGGCCAGAAGGAGCCTGGGTTTCACTCTTTTCTATCTCTTTTTCCTTCTGGTGTGGTGTTCTGTATATAGTGCTAAGGTTCAGACTTATTATAAGTTATTGTAAGTTTAAGTGACGTCTGCTGCAACTGGATTTCTTATGGACAGGGCCAGTCCTGAACGTATTTGATTTGTGACCATTATGCTCATTTGCCTTCAGTAGCAGCAAAGCTCTGCTGGATGAAATATTAATTTGTTTTTTGTTTAGTCGTTTAGTCGTGTCCGACTCTTCGTGACCCCCTGGACCAGAGCACGCCAGGCACTCCTGTCTTCCACTGCCTCCCACAGTTTGGTCAAACTCATGCTGGTAGCTTCGAGAACACTGTCCCACCACCTCGTCCTCTGTCGTCCCCTTCTCCTTGTGCCCTCCATCTTTCCCAACATCAGGGTCTTTTCCAGGGAGTCTTCTCTTCTCATGAGGTGGCCAAAGTCTTGGAGCCTCTGCTTCAGGATCTGTCCTTCCAGTGAGCACTCAGGGCTGATTTCCTTCAGAATGGAGAGGTTGGATCTTCTTGCAGTCCATGGGACTCTCAAGAGTCTCCTCCAGCACCACAATTCAAAACCATCAATTCTTCAGTGATCAGCCTTTTTAATGGTCCCTCTCTCACTTCCCTACATCACTACTGGGAAAACCATAGCTTTAACTATACAGGGCTGATTTCCTTAAGAATGGAAAGGTTTGGTCTTCTTGCAGTCTATGGGACTACTGCCTCTGGTCTATTTTTTGGGAATCCTGCAGCGTGTTTAAGTTTTTACTCTGCTAGCCATACATTGGAATCTGCTCTGGATCAATATTGAGTGGAATTCCAATGACATGCTCAATGAAGACCAGGCATAGTGCAAGCACTGTGTACGTTTTGTGCAAGCAAATCAGGTTGCATGCTCAATGAACAGGTCATATGTTTACCTACAGAGTTTGCCCGCCTTTGCTGATGTCATGTTTTTAGAAACTGCTCTCTTGTTTTATTGATGGTTGCTATAATTCACAGCACGTTGCACCCTGCTTGGCTATCAGCGAAGCGTGGGTTATAAATCTTTGAAATTAATGAATCAACCTTCCTTATAGGCTCAATGTGAGTATAAAAGGGGAGGTAGAGAACCTTTCACTTTGGCTGTTTTGAGGTCCTTAGAAAAACTCAAGATATAAGCCGAATAAATACATAAATGAAAGCATATCTTGGCAGACCTAAGTGATGGGAGATGGCTTTAAAAAAAAAAAGGCTGTGAAATTCTTAGAAAGTTGAATCCGGCATAAAATACCACATCCTGTTTGTTCTTTCCCCTCTGCACACAAAAGCCTTTATTAGCCTGGGACAAAGTGTCCAAGTTAAGAAAACCGCTTCCTTCCCATGAAACCAGTCACAATCTCTACAGAGTAGACCAAGAACTTTGTAACACCCTAATCTCAAGTGGAACATCCTGAACGCGGAAAGATGGAAGCCCCTCTCGAGGTCTGCCCACACTTGTGGAAAGGATAGATGGTGCGTCAGACAAGTCAATCAATCAAATCTTTATCATGGTCATAGACCAGGATAAGTAGGATGGGGAACAAGAGTCAGACAAGGCTCCTTCTTCATTTCTACCATTTTCAATTACTGTATTTTTCGTTCTATAGGACGCACATTTTCCCCTCCAAAAATTAAGGGGAAATGTGTGTGCGTCCTATAGAGCGAATGCAGGCTGCGCCGCTAAGCCCAAAGCCAGAACAGGAAGACGGAGCACTGCGGAGCGCTCCATCTCGCTGCTCTAGCTTGGGGAAGGCTGCGCGCAAAGCCTCTGCGGGGCAGCGGGGCGCTGTGCTCCGAAGGCTTCAGGGATCTTTGAGGCTGGCGGTGGGGGAAAGCAGCGCTTCCCCCCACCGCCAGCCCCACAAGCTCTGGTAAATGTACCTTGAACGTACCTTGTTTTAGAGGAGGAGAACAAGAAAAAAATTTTTTTCCCTGTTCTCCCCCTCCTATGCTCGGGTGCGTCTTATGGAGCGAAAAATACGGTACCTTTTTCAAATTGCATTTGTAGGCTATTTCATTATTCGGACGCACAAGTTGCATTCCTGATTTATTCCAATAAATCTGCGTGCCTCAGTCTCTAAATCTTTATTGATTCACGTCGTATGTAAGCCAATAAAAGCAAACTCATTTCATCCATACTTAAGAATAACTGAAATGTACTTGCATCTAAAGAAACTTGACAGTGCCTCTCCGCTTGGTGGTACGCTATTTGCTTGTGGTACAATACTTGATTGCAGCCTAGGACCCACGTACCTGCGGGACCGCCTCTCCTACTATGCCCCACGGAGGACCGTAAGGTCCACAAATGACAACACTTTGGAGATCCCGAGCCCCAAGGAGGTTAGATTGGTCTCAACTAGGGCCAGGGCCTTTTCAGTACTGGCCCGGACTTGGTAGAACGCTCTGTCCCAAGAGACCAGGGCCCTGTGGGACTTGACATCTTTCCGCAGGGCCTGCATGACAGAGCTGTCCTGCCTGGCCTTTGGTTTGGACTCAGTCTGACCCTTATGTCTTCACTCCCCTTGCGGTTTTGATCTATGGGCTACTTTTAAAATGAGGCTGCATTTTAAATTGCATTTTAACCTGTATTTTAAATTGGGTCCGCCCCCAATTTTGTTCCTATTGTAATTTTAGTGGTGTTAGCCGCCCTGAGCCTGGTTCTGGCCAGAAAGGGCAGGGTATAAATAAAATTTATTATTTATTATTATTATTATTTCCACCTGGGGGTTTCCCCCTGGTACAGTGTATCAGCAGCTTTGGTGGTGGAGCAGGATGGATGTCTCTGCAAGCTGAGGACCCACCTGGCAGGTGGAACTAGCAGTGATGTTATAGGAATTCTAAGGTTTTATACAGTATATATAAATTAGGTAAAGGGACCCCTGACCATTAGGTCCAGCCGTGGCGCTCATCTCACTTTATTGGCCGAGGGAGCCGGCATACAGCTTCCGGGTCATGTGGCCAGCATGACTAAGCCGCTTCTGGCGAACCAGAGCAGCGCACGGAAACACACAGTTTACCTTCCCGCTGGAGTGGTACCTATTTATCTACATGCACTGATGTGCTTTCGAACTGCTAGGTTGGCAGGAGCAGGGACCGAGCAACGGGAGCTCACCCGCTTGCAAGGAATTCAAACCGCCAACCTTCTGATCGGCAAGTCCTAGGCTCTGTGGTTTAACCCACAGCGCCACCCGTGTCTCTATATATAAATTAAATGTTCATAAATGTACAAGGTAAACACGTACATAAGTATATGAGCCACATGTCTGGAATAGGGCAGGAGAGCAACCCTGAAGCCATTTTGACTCTCCCAGTGACCTCAAATGTTTCTCTGCAATGGGGAAGCCTCCTCATTGTCTCTTTGCTCACAAATCTTTTCTTAAGGGCGTATTTGTGTATGAATAGGGTGAGCCTGTGACCTGGATTCAGGAACTAAGTATTTAGCATCTCAGAAGGAATGGCCAGGCTGCCCTGATAAAGCAACCAGTGACCATTATCAGGTATCCTGACAAACAGGATTTCTGTTGTAGACCGCCTCCTTCAGTGATGAATGTATGATGTTTTGGGGAGTGATCTTGGGCTACAGGGAGGGCAATTTCAAAAGTCTATATAAGGGCTTGTGCACCATTGTTCTGGGTCCCTCCTGCCTCCTGCGTGTGGTGAGTGGGACCCTGTTGCAACAGATCGGGCTTACGAGCTGCTTTGCTTCTCAATATTCTCTGGCTGGCTTCTGTTATTTTCTCCTTCTGCTAGGGAACCTACCGTACATAAGGACTCTATACACCCTCTTGGATACCCCATAAGCAGTGCGGATTTATGTATAAGCTAAACAAGCTATAAATTAGGGCCCCACTCTCTTGGGTGGGGCACAAAAAAAATTAAAGGGGGAAAAACTGGGTACTTCTTCTTAAATGTATTTCAGTTCAACAATTACTTTGATAAAATACAGTCATACCTCGGGTTACAGATGCTTCAGGTTGCATGTTTTCGGGTTGCGCACTGCGCCAAACCTGGAAGTACCGGAATGGGTTACTTCCAGGTTTCTGCACTCGCGCATGCGCAGAAACACTAAATTGTGCTTTGCACATGTGCAGAAGCGCCGAGTTGCAACCCGCGCGTGCACAGATGTGGCGCGGTGGGTTGCGAACACTGCGGGTTGCGAACGTGCCTCCCGCACAGATCACGTTCACAACCCGAGTGTCCACTGTACATATTCTGTTATGTGCAAATGGCTTTAGATACCTATTAAGTCCATAAATTACCATATAGCGTATATTCGACACGAAAAAAACAGTGACAATTTGTTGTGGACAAAGGACAGCTGGACATATAAAGGGCCCCATTACCTTCAGTAGCTTAGGGCCTCATCAAACCTGAATCCGGCCCTGCCCATAAGGGAAATGGGGCAGTTTTTTTCTTATTTGTTGTTGTTTAGTCGTTTAGTCATGTCCAACTCTTCATGACCCCCTGGACCAGAGCACGTCAGGCACTCCTGTCTTCCACTGCCTCCCGCAGTTTGGTCAAACTCATGCTGGTAGCTTCGAGATCACGGTCCACCCATCTCGTCCTCTGGTGTCCCCTTCTCCTTGTGCCCTCCATCTTTCCCAACTTCAGGGTCTTTTCCAGGGAGTCTTCTCTTCTCATGAGGTGGCCAAAGTACTAGAGTCTCAGCTTCAGGATCTGTCCTTCCAGTGAGCACTCAGGGCTGATTTCCTTCAGAATGGAGAGGTTTGATCATCTTGCAGTCCATGGGACTCTCAAGAGTCTCCTCCAGCACCATAATTCAAAAGCATCCATTCTTCGGCCATCGGCCTTCTTTATGGTCCAGCTCTCACTTCCATACATCACTACTGGGAAAACCATAGCTTTAACTATACAGATAACAGTGAGCAATTCCTTTCTTGCAGGCTAGGGCCCGCTTCCTTGTTGCTTGTGCTGGCTGAGACGGATGGGAGTCCGAAATGTCTGGAGGGTGCCACGTTGGCGAAAACCGACTTGTGCCGCTGACGAATCAGCCACAAGGACGTTCTCTTTTCTTTCACAACCTTCCTGTTTGATTTGCAAGATTAATTGTCGCAGGGCTCACGTTTGCACCCTGAGAAGGGATTTCCTGCTTGGTTGCCCAACTTGCTATTGACCTCATTGGATTTGGAGGGAACATCCTCAGATTGGCAGCTCAGGTTACAAAAGGAAGAGGAGGAGGAGGAGGAGGAGGAGGAGAGCAGGCGGCAGCGAAACCTCCGTCAAGGCTCAGATGCAGAAGGAAGCCTTCCATGCCAACGCTAGATGGCAGTCTAGGGTTATGCTTTGGAGACTGCATCGTACATTTAAAGCAGTACCGATCCAATTTCAACCATCATGGCTCCCCCCACGGAATCCTGGGAAGTGTAGTTTCTTAAGGGTGCTGAGGTTGTTAGGAGACAGTTGCCAACAGATAAAAACATTGGCAGGATTATTCCAATAACCTGCAGCTTCATAAGAGAACATATATTGTGGGAGGATATGGAATTGCATCAGCACTGTTCCACAGCATTTGATATTTTCATTTACATACATTCATTCGAAATAAGATGGGTTTATGAAGCAATTCTATATCCTCCCACCACGCTGATGAAGAATTCTACAAAACAGTAGTCAGTATCTGGAATCTCTGTTCAGTGCTGGACATCATATTTGCTGAATACACAAAGCTTCACAGCTTGTCTTTCATCGTACAAAGTCTGGTACCTTGCTTCATTTAAAGATTTCCACAGACTTTGAGAGAGTAAGAGAGAGTTTGGGTTTGATATCCCGCTTTATCACTACCCTAAGGAGTCTCAAAGTGGCTAACATTCTCCTTTCCCTTCCTCCCCCACAACAAACACTCTGTGAGGTGAGTGGGGCTGAGAGACTTCAGAGAAGTGTGACTGGCCCAAGGTCACCCAGCAGCTGCATGTGGAGGAGCAGGGAAGCCAACCCGGTTCACCAGATTATGAGTCTACCGCTCTTAACCACTACACCACACTGACATTCGTTTCACTGGTTTACCTGGAAACCCAGTGCAATCTAATGTGCGCCCCTTGAATGAGGAGACCTGGGCTTGGGTTGGACTTGTTACGGTTTGAAGGAATTCTATAAAAGATTGTCTATTACATATGTACATGGTCATCATGTTGCCTAGACATTGCTGACGTCATCTTCCATGTGACAGCCATTCGGATATTTGAAGATGACCATCGTATCACCTCTCCGTTTTCTGTTCTCCAGGCTAAACAGACTCAGCTCCCTCAACTGTTGCTCATAAGTTTTGGTTACGAGATTCTTGGTCATCCTCTTCAGCACACCTTCCAGCTTGTCAACATCCTTAAATTGTGGTACCCAGAACTGGACACAGTATTCCAGGTGTGGTCTGACCAAGGCAGAATAGAGCAGGACTATGACTTCTCTTGATCTGGACACTATACTTTTGTTGATGCAGCCTAGAATAGCATTAGCTATTTTTGCTGCTGCACCACACTGTTGGCTCATGTTCAGCTTGTGGTCTGCTAAGAACTCTAAGAGTCTTGACTTTAAATGCACCAGACCAAAACTGTGATTACCCAACCACAAACTTCATAAAAAAGTCTGTGAGAAGGAAATAATTAAAATTAGCATGCTGTCCTTCTGTTGACAACACCGGGGCTATAAATAACAGTTTGCAAAGTGCATGCATGACAGTAACACTCAACAGGAGTTTGGCCAACTCACCCATTTGTACTTTAACGAAACTAACAAGAGCAGAGATTCATCACATGGGTGGTGAACAGTTCACAAGGAACACATGAGAAGGATTGATGCCCAGATAATCTGTCACTGCAGCTTTTGCCAATCTGGTTCCCTCCAGATGTTCTGAACTGCAACTCCCTTGGCAAGGGTCAAGAGACACGTGAAATACAGCTCCCTTCTCATAATCCTCTGTAGCATGGCAAAGGATCCTTAACGTTAATTAATCAATTGCTTTTGGCACGTGTCTCCATCATATTTACAAACACAGCATGTTGTTGTTGTTGTTTAGTCGTTTAGTCGGGTCCAACTCTTCGTGGCCCCATGGACCAGAGCATGCCAGGCACTTCTGTCTTCCCTTGCCTCCTGCAGTTTGGTCAAACTCATGCTGGTAGCTTCAAGAACACTGTCCAACCATCTCATCCTCTGTCGTCCCCTTCTCCTTGTGCCCTCCATCTTTCCCAACATCAGGGTCTTTTCCAGGGAGTCTTCTCTTCTCATGAGGTGGCCAAAGTATTGGAGCCTCAGCTTCAGGATCTGTCCTTCCCGTGAGCGCTCAGTGAATTGTTACATTTGGTATTGTGCAGCAGAGGCCCTTTGAATAGATAGGAAGAAACTGTGGTGAAGTGTTTTGTGGGGACAAGTCACAAAAGCGATTGTGCTGATTTTGGTAGTGGGCTGCATGTGCATCATATCTGCTGGAGGGGCAACCCCCCCCCAAGCTATACATAATTTCCTGCAACAGAATGCAGGATAATGCTCGTTTTCGTATCGCCACTCCCACACCCCCAGAAATAAAAATTGGGGCGAATGCTGGTTAAAGACCAGGCGCGGTCTGAGCCCTGCGTCGTCATCATCATCATCATCATTTATTATTTGTACCCCGCCCATCTGGCTGGGTTTCGCCAGCCACTCTGGGCGGCTTCCACAGAGACCAAAAATACACTAAAATGTCACACATTAAAAGCTTCCCTAAAGAGGGCTGCCTTAAGATGTCTTCTGAATGTTAGGAAGTTGTTTATCAATTTGACATCTGATGGGAAGGCGTTCCACAGGGCAGGCGCCACCACCGAGAAGGCCCTCTGCCTGGTTCCCTGTAGCTTTGCTTCTTGCAATGAGGGAACCGCCAGAAGGCCCTCGGCGCTGGACCTCAGCGTCCGAGCAGAATGATGGGGGTGGAGACGCTCCTTCAGGTATACTGGGCCGAGGCCGTTTAGGGCTTTAAAGGTCAACACCAACACTTTGAATTGTGCTCGGAAACGTCATGAGAAGGAAGGCTGAATCGAGGGTCACCCAGGCTAGAGAATATCTCCCACCCTGGAGAGCTGGGCTGTGGGGCCTCTGCCTTTAGCACAGAGGCCAGCCTGAGACAGATGGAGCGGTTTACACCCGGGGAAGGGGGGGGAGAGATGATTTGAAAGACGATGACACCAGAGACACGTTTGATGTCTCCAGTTTCTCAGTTACAGCCTGATGAAAAGGAAAAGTCTGGGAAAGGGAGGGATGGACACCAACACACACATCGCCTTTTGAAGTGCAGCCCAGTAATTGCCACCACGACCAGCCTCTTTAAACCTTTTCTGCCAGGTGCGGAGACCTCCGTCTCTCTCCATCTCTGATATCGGCAGTGCCCAAAGGGATGAAAGGTTCCTTCGCCCCACAAGGCCAGTTTCTGCAGAATCAAGGCAGGTGGGAGGAAGGAAGGTTTTTCTTTCGGGGTGAAGGGCGGGAGGAGAGATGGAGGAAGATGAAAGCTTCCCTCCGCCCAGACCTGAACTGGCCTTGACCTTGGATGAAGCCGTGTGAAGTCGGGAAGGTGCTGGATTGGAAATCAGGGCGAGTCGGGTTCATCTCCTTCACTGAAAAAAATATATTATCTGGGCAGCATCAGTGGAAAAATACAGCAACATTAACACTAGATCATAGGTAAAGGGTAAAGGGACCCCTGACCATTGGGTCCAGTCCTAGCCGACTCTGGGGTTGCGGCGCTCATCTCGCTTTACTGGCCGAGGGAGCCGGCGTACAGCTTCCGGGTCCTGTGGCCAGCAAGACTAAGCCACTTCTGGCAAACCAGAGCAGCGCACGGAAACGCCGTTTACCTTCCCGCCGGAGTGGTACCTATTTATCTACTTGCACTTTGACGTGCTTTCGAACTGCTAGGTTGGCAGGAGCAGGGACCGAGCAACGGGAGCTCACTCCGTCGTGGGGATTTGAACCGCCAACCTTCTGATCGACAAGTCCTAGGGTCTGTGGTTTAACCCACAGCACCACCTGCGTCCCTTACACTAGATCATAGCAGCATCTAAAACAACACAAAGCCAGTGTTTAGAGATTAGGGCCCCTTTAGATGGCCTCTCTGTGGTGCAACCACATTTGGACTCCTGTGTGGATGGTTCTGGTCGCCTCATCTCAAAAGGGGTGTTCTAGAGTTGGAAAAGGTTCAGATAAAGGTAACCAAAATTATCAAGGGGGTGTAGTGAGTCGCCTATGAAGAAAGAATACAGCGCTGGGGACTTTTTAAAAAAGGTAAAGGTACCCCTGTCCGTACAGGCCAGTCTTGACAGACTCTAGGGTTGTGCGCTCATCTCACTCTAGAGGCCGGGAGCCAGCGCTGTCCGCAGACACTTCCGGGTCACGTGGTCAGCGTGATGACGCTGCTCCGGCGAACCAGCACCAGAGCAGCACACGGAAACGCCGTTTACCTTCCCGCTGTAAAGCGGTACCTATTTATCTACTTGCACTTATGGGTGCTTTCGAACTGCTAGGTGGGCAGGAGCTGGGACCGAACGACGGGAGCTCACCCCGCCGTGGGGATTCGAACCGCCAACCATGCGATCGGCAAGTCCTAGGCGCTGAGGTTTTACCCACAACGCCACCCGCGGGGGACTTTTTAGTTCAGAGTAAAAATGAGTGATGATGATGATGATGATAATAATAATAATAATAATAATAATAATAATAATAATAATAATAATTTATTATTTGTACCCCGCCCATCTGGCTGGGTTTCCCCAGCCACTCTGGGTGGCTTCCAACAGAATATTAAAATACAATAGTCTATTAAACATTAAAAGCTTCCCTAAACAGGGCTGCCTTCAGATGTCTTCTAAATGTCAGGTAGTTGTTTATTTCTTTGACATCTGGTGGGAGGGCGTTCCACAGGGCGGGCGCCACCACCGAGAAGGCCCTCTGCCTGGTTCCCTGTAAATTGGCTTCTCACAGCAAGGGAACCGCCAGAAGGCCCTCGGCGCTGGACCTCAGTGTCCGGGCAGAACAATGGGGGTGGAGATGCTCCTTCAGGTATGCTGGACCAAGGCCATAATAAGTACTCAGCTACACTGGTAAAGAAAAAATGCTTTGTACGTGTGGCACCAGATGGTGCTGTGCTGTCCCGTCTTTTGCCAATGGGATTTCCCTTTATGAAGTTTACAGTGTGTTAACCCAGATGCTTCTTTGGAATGTTGAGATGCAGCCTAAGAGGTGACATGATAGAAGTTTGTAAATTTAGGCATGGCAAAGTGCATAGAGAAAAGCTTCCCCCATCTCTCACATCACACTAGAACAGGCACAAGCTGAATGTCGGAAGATTCAAAACAGATAAAAGAAAATCCTTCTTCACCCAGTGCATTGTTAAACTGTGGGACTCATTTCCACAGGAGACGGTGATCACCACCAACTTGGATGGCTCTAGTTATCTCCTTCTTGGATTACTGCAATGCGCTCTACGTGGAGCTACCTTTGAAGGTGACCCAGAAACTGCAATTAATCCAGAATGCGGCAGCTAGACTGGTGACTGGGAGCGGCTGCCGAGACCATATAACACTGGTCCTGAAAGACCTACGGTACATTGGCTCCCAGTACGTTTCCGAGCACAATTCAAAGTGTTGGTGCTGAACTTTAAAGCCCTAAATGGCCTCGGACCAGTATACCTGAAGGAGCGTCTCCACCCCCATCATTCTGCCCAGACGCTGAGGTCCAGCGCCGAGGGCCTTCTGGTGGTTCCCTCATTGCGAGAAGTGAGGTTACAGGGAGCCAGGCAGAGGGCCTTCTCGGCAGTGGCACCTGCCCTGTGGAATGCCCTCCCACCAGATGTCAAGGCAATAAACAACTATTTTACTTTTAAAACACAACTGAAGGCGGCCCTGTTTAGGGAAGTTTTTAATGTCTGGCGCTGTATTGTTTTTAATATTCGGTTGGAAGCCGCCCACAGTGGCTGGGGAAACCCAGCCACGTGGGCGGGGTATAAAAAATTATTATTATTATTATTATTATATTATATGGCTTTAGGCAAATTAATGGAGGAGAAGGCCTCAGTTGGAGGTGGAAATGCTTCTGAATAGCCTGGAAACCGCAGGAGGAAAGGGAGCTCTTGAGCTCGTGTCTCATTCGTGGGTTTCCTACAGGCATCTGTTTGGCCACTGTGAGAAGATGATGCTGGAATAGATGGACCATTGCCCTGACCCAGTCGACTCTTTTCATGTTCTTTTGCATATCTTGGAACTTTCAGTTTGCACAGAGATCTGTTGCTGCAGAACAGCAAATCCATTTTGAGAAAAGAGAGGTGTTTTCATGAATTGGAAAGTATGGGGGCAGAAATGCATTTTTAAAATTGGGAGAAATGGAAACACGCTGCAATCAGATCAGGTCGAATGCTCCTTTTCGTATAAGGGTCCCATAAACAACACACAATGAATGTTCAATAAAAACATGATGCGGCTTAACTGCTGGGGAAGCTTTGCACAAGTAAATCAGGATGAATCAGGATAAATAAACACTGTCAGTATTTTGCCAAGGGATTAAAGAGCATACCTGAACTTTAGGTTTGCACAACTGAGGTGAGCTAAAGCACTGTTCTTCCTTGGCACAACAAATCCACCTTTTTTTTTTTTAAAGGACTTTCTGCAGTTGGGAAATGCAGTAAAAAGAGTGGGATGAACAAATGATGATCATAAAGATCAGCACACCAGCAAATCAGAACGAAGGCTCCATAATGACCAAACCTCCAGCTAAACTTTGCACAAGCAGATCAATAAATAGGCGTTATTGCTCCTGTGGAGGGGAGTTCCAAAGGCTAACTCTGTGCTGCATGAAGAACTCTATCTGTCCTGAATCTTCCAATGACGTTCAGGTTCACTGGATGGCCACGAGTTCTCTCATAAGAGCAGAAGAGTTTTCCTCTCTCCATGCCATTCTAGCTCAGCAGCTGCGATTGAATTGCAGGCAGCCTTTGAAGAAAGCGAGATCCCCCCAAGCAGCTGTTTGGCACGGAGGGGGCAGAAGGCAGAGGGCCCACCCTGCTGCCAAATTGCTGACTGGTGCGATTCCAGCTGGCTTCAAAGGCCTCCGCGTGCACGGATCCTGAGCGCGAGGGTGTCACACCTGTGCATAGGTGTTGCACTCCCATATCCTGATAGAGACAAGTTTGTGGAAATAAGCTGCAGGGAAGAAATGATCTCCGGTTGAATCAAGGAAAGTATCTTCCAGCATTAACTCTGGGCTTGCGGTTGGCTGGGCCACTGCAAGAGCAGTCATGTTCGCTCCCTGATGGAGATCTGCCTCACAAACAGGCTGCCCTACAGATATTTTTGGGGTCCCATTCCCATCCACCCCATTATTTTTGCTGGAAGCTCCTGATGGGCTGAACCAGCCTCTGGGAAGCCATACCTGGGAAATTCCCACAGAGGGCGCAACTGATCCAGATTAGGTTTCCCCACCAAAAAATAAAAATAAAATTTAAAATCCTGTATGAGGATCGAGGGAACTGGTTAAGAAAAATCTGGGAGACAACACACATGACAAAATTAACACACAAAAGGAAAGCTTTCAGTAATAACCAACAAGCCAATTTCATTGAAAGACGGGCTTTATATATTCAGTTTAGGAATGAACAGATAATATTTCTCCCTATTCCTATTCTTCTTTCTCCTTTGTGTAGTGTTGTAGCAAGGGAATTCCTGTGCAGAGAGGTGAGGTCTCTTTGATACCTGAAAGGTTCATTTGTTGCCAAAGTGGAAAGAATCACCTTTTATGCTCAGATTTGACTTAAGAACTAAAATGGGGGGGGGGGACTACAAATATTGGCTTCTGGGCAGCAATCAAGTGTTAAAAATATTTAAACGATGGCAGCAAGGAAGAGTTTGTCTAAAATGTCATTTTGGAACAACTTTCCAAAATGCTGTTTTGTCCTGCTGTCTTGGGGGCAGGGAGAGAATCATCGAATTGTAAAATTGGAAGGGACCCTGGCGGTCATCTAGTCCAACCCCATGCAATGCGAGAATATGCAGCTGTCCCATACGGGAATCGAACCTGTGACCTTGGCATTATTAGCACCACACTCTAACCAGCTGAGCTACATGCACATATATTTGGGTTTCACTGGTGGGAACCTCAGGTGTTTAAACAAGAGTCAATGTGGTGTGGTATGGTTCAAATGTGGGACTAGGATCTGAGAGAGCAGGGTTCGAATATGCAAGGTATTCCCACACAGTGCGGTTGATGCTGCCATCTTTGGAGTGCAGAGTTGGTCTCTTAATAGTCCAGTGATACGGAAGGGGGGGGGCATGTCTTCTTCACCTTCATCTTCGCTACAATATATCAATTTATTTCCAATTGTCAATGTCAAAAGGGACTAAAATCTATAAAATTCATATAAAATCAACGTGCCAATTTGCTCAATTTCTCTAGGACTCCATCACACCTCCCCTGTCCTCCATAATCCCTCAAGCAAGGTGTCAAGACCCTAATCCTGTCAAATCACTCTGCCAAGCCTTTCCTCCAGGAAATGCCAGTACATGGACCATTGTCTTCTCATCAGGATGTGCTTATCTGCGCATATCTCCAGCTCTGCATATTCCCCCCTCCCTCCTCCATATGTTAATCCTGAGTAACCCAACCTCTTCTTAATGTATTCATGATGTAATCTGTGTAACCCAACCTCTTCTTAATGTATTCATGATGTAACTGGGATGTATTTTGCACTGTATTCTGGGACATGGAGGGAAGTTTCAAAAGTTTATGTCACCCCTTTCTCGCTGTTCAATCTCGCCTTGAACCTGTTGCGCAATAAACTTGGATCTTCTGCAGCTTGCTCCTGTCTCCGGCTGAGCTCATTTTCCTCCGCAGGGACCCGTGGACTTAGTCCGACGAGCTGGGTGGCAGAGCAGCCTCGCACCCAGATTTTTACCGTAACACCAGAAACCAATTCCCCGTTGAAATAAAAAAAAAAAGGTCTTATATATATAATACATGTTCATAACTGGATATATAAACCACATGTCTGAAACCCCACAGAAAAAACCATTTTGTCCCTCCCACATTGACCTCATATATTTCTCTGCAAGGTCGAAGGAAAATGGAAAAGCCTCCCCATTGTCTTTTTGTTCACAAATCCTGTCTTAAGGGTATGTCTGTGTATGAATAGGGTGAGCCTGTGACCTGGCTCAGGAACTAAGTATTTATCATTACAAAAGACTGGCCAGGCTCCCCAGGGTATCCAACCATTAACAGGTAACCTGCCAGACAGGAGATAAACAATGCACTCAGATTTCTGTTGTAGACCGCCTCTTCTGTGCTGTAGGTATGATGTATCTGGGGGGTGGTCTTGGACTCCGGGGGGGGGGGGCAATTTAAAATGTCTATATAAGGGCAGGCACACCTTTGTTCTGGGTCCTCCTCTTTTCCTGCGTGTGAGGGGATCACCCTGTTGCAACAGTTCAATAAAGATCAGGCTTACGAGCTGCTTTGCTTCTCAATATTCTCTGGTTGGCCTCTGTTCTTTTCTCCGACCGATGGAGAACCTACAAAGGACTCTATAAGGGCTCTTGTGTCCCCCATAAGGGAAGAAGGGCAGATTTTCATTTATTACACCGTAGATCACATCCTTGAGGATCTTGCCATCTTCCATTCTGCGCACATGACTGAGCCAGTGTGGACGTGGCCGAGACAGGAGATTATGCCAGGATAACCTTCTTGAGAGACCCCAACAGCAATCTGATGGGATCCACAATTTTCCTGGATAGACAGAGCCTGACTGCCCCAACAGCAAAAAACTGGGGTGGACTCCAATCCAGAAGCATTAGACTACCACTCCCATCATCCCTTGCCACTGACCGTGCTGTTTGCCAGGGCGAAGAAGAGTTGGGAGGAGTCGAACAACATCTAGAGATCCACACGTTCCCCACGCCTGGTCCAGGTTCAGACTAGTTTAGGGGGTGCATTTGCTCTGGCAACCCCCCTTCCCCAGAGATAAATCCACTGGGCCACCTCTGGTGTCGATGCTGGTGTGTGTTTATCAGACAGCCCAGGTCTGCTGTTGGTGTTAATTAGGATTGTTGATGCTTTTAACCTCCAGGGCTGGAGCAGAGTCCCTAACTAATTATCACCTGCTCGCTTTCATTAGCAGCAATTAAAGCGCTTCCAGGCCTCCCAAGGGGCTTGGCGTTAACCCTTCCCCTTCTCCAGCCTAGTGCTCCCATCAACAAGAGCGTGCAATGCAAGCCTTGGGACACCAGAGGGCAGCAGAATCCCACCGCGACCCTGTTCCAGTAGAATTGTAGCATTGAAAGGCACCCGGGGGTCATCTAGTCCAACCCCCGGCAATGCAGGAATCATAGATTTGAAGGGACATGGAGATACCCAACTTCAGCCTTTAACAGTCTTCTTGGCCTTTAACAGTTGTGTGTGACAGTCAGGAGTTCAACAGGAGTTGTTTTTCTTTATCCAGGGAGCCCAGAGTTGAAGAGAGCTTCACCGGTTGAACTACTGCCTGCCGCACAGCTCTTAAGGGTCCAGATTCCAACTGGTGAGGGTTGCCAAGAAAGACTTGAAACCAGTTAATCGAATCCTACTCTGCGCAACGAACAAATGCAAGATACATTGAAGACTGATGTGGTCTTGGGAAAGAGATGAAACCCGAACGTTTTAAAAATGTATCTAAATGTGGGGAAAATACTTAGTTTAGCATACGCTGATCTTAATTCAATTAATTATTTGTGCTCAAATGGAAAGGACTGAACTGTGCAAAACCGCTTATGAACAAATATGGCATACGATGAATTTCACTGTGTAAAATTTAAAATATGTTTACTAAATAATCATAATAATCGACTCAGTAAGTACTTAATTTATTATTCCCATTCCAGATGGTCATCGTTATAAGAACCATTGTTTAATTTTAAGAACCAGTGTCTGAGTTTGCTCTTTTCTCCCCATCCGATTTCCCTTTTGTGTCGTGTCTTGTGTGTGTGTGTGTGTGTGTGTGTGTGTGTGCGTGGGCAAGGAGGGCCTCTTTTAAATTTTGGAACCCATTTTGGATTAAGGATTGTGTACAAAGGCTCTGAGCAGGTAAAGAACATGATTCAAAGAATAGTCTGGAGCAGGCTTTCCTCAGCACTCTTGAGCTGTGTAGCCAGATGGGTGGGGTAGAAATAATAAAATTATTATTATTATTAGCCCACTCGACAAGCGAAGGAGCCCATTTGCTGAGCTGAGCCCTGGCGTTGCACAAGAGGAGAGGCCAGAGGGGAAGTCTGTGTGGCACCCTTCCTGGCATCACCCACCCACAAGCAGCCGCAGGCTCAGCCTCACCCCCTGCCCTCCCCAGTGTCTGCCAGTATCTACGGCAGCCCTGTTGGGATACTGCCGGGAAGACGGGGGCATCAGGCAGGCATCAGACAGGCCCCCAGCTGGCTCCAGCCACCGGCTGGCAGCCGATCTCCCTTGGAACAGCATCAATCAGCGACACGAGCCTCAGATGTGTTTAGAGACCCGTGCACGTTCTATCAGCAGAGTGTGTAAATCTTCTCACAGCAGAAGAGGCGGACAGAGAAATGTGCAAGCATAATGTACAGCGTTTTATTCAGCATAGTTCAGGAACAGAGGAAAACATGTCTGCTTCCCTTCGTCTCCAGCAAAACAGCAGAAAGCAAAAGCTATATACAAATGGAAGTTCCCAGCAGACTGTGCTGGAAGTAAACAGGCATGTGACGCACAAGAGTCATGCCTGTACCCTTTTAAGGTGGAAGGGAACGATATCCTAACAACCTAGCGTGGTGCAGTGGTTAAAGTGCCGGACTTGGACCTGGGAGACCAGGGTTCGAATCCCCACTCAGCTGTGGAACTGTCACTGGGTGTGCGTGCCCTTGGGCTGATCACTGCCTCTCAGCCTCGCCAACCTCACAGGATTGTCTTGGGGATTAATGGAAGAGGAGAAGAACCACATAGGTCACCTTTTGCTCCTTGGAGGGAGGGAGGAGAGTCCACCATCTTCCAAAGGAGTCCATTCCACAGCTCCTACTGTCAGAAAGTTCTTCCTAATGTTACGTGTGTGTGTTAGTATTTTAACTTTGTGTACCGTATTTTTCGCCCTATAGGACGCACTTTTCCCCCTCCAAAAATGAAGGGGAAATGTGTGTGCGTCCTATGGGGCGAATGCAGGCTTTCGCTGAAGCCTGGAGAGCGAGAGGGGTCGGTGTGCACCGACCCCTCTCGCTCTCCAGACTTCAGGAGAGCCGCAGCGCCAGCCCCACAAGGTCGCGGGACAGCGGGGAGGCGGAACGCCGCCATCCCGCTGTCTCCCGATGTGGTTTGGAGGCTGACGGCGGGGAGACGCGTGCTTCTCCCCGCCGCCAGCCCCGCAAGCTCCGGGGACAGCGGGGAGGTGCAGCGCATCTTCCCGCTGTCCCCGGACCTGGTCTGCAGGCGGGCGGTGGGGAGAAGAGCACTTCTCCCCACTGCCTGCCCCGCAAGCGCCTGGGGGGGGAAATAATTTTTTTTTCTTTATTTCCCCCCCAAAAAACTTGGTGCGTCCTATGGGCCGGTGCGTCCTATGGGGCGAAAAATATGGTATGTTTTAACGTGTTTCCATTTCCACCACTCCACCACTCCCGGTTTTATGGTTGTTGTTGTTTTTAAATCATTTTTATTAATTTTCCAATAAAAAACATCCAATTAATATATCTAATCCTAATATTTCAATTAAAATAAAAAACTAAAATAAAAAAGACCAAATTATATTTATTAATTTTTCGAAGCTCCCCACGGTCTGGATCTCTGAAGCATATCTCCACATTTGAGTCCTGCTTCTCCTCGTCGTTTCCATATTTTCCACATTTTGATTTTAACGCTTCATAATTCTTCCGATTTTATGGTTTTGTCATTTGGTAGACCGCTTTGAGGTACTTCTTATTAACAATCGAGTGGTGTATAAATGTTGTGAAATACATAAATAAATAAATGCTGTAAAACAAAAATTGTTGATCTCAGAGCTGTGGGTTTGAGCTTCACGTTGGGTGAAAGATTCGAGCATTGCGTGGGGTTGGGCTAGATGATCTTTGGGGTACCCTTCCAACTCTACAGTTCTATGATTTACCGCTCTGTGAAAGAGTCGTTTAAGCTTCCGCTTCAGACACCGAAATGCTTTGGGCCATGGGCAAAAACGTTTTCTCAGCTGGATCCCTGAACAGGGCAGCTCAGTTCCTCTTGCCCCCTCAAGTCTCGCTTTCCTTCCCTCCCTACGTCAAGACTCGGGGCCCTGATTTCTAGAGAATGGGCGTGCTTCGGGGATTCCCCCCACCTCCCAGCTGTTGCAGGAACTGCCTCATGGGATCTCAGCATCTCCTGGAAAAGTTGCACAAGCCTCACTGATGTCACTGCCTGAATAACGTCAGAGAGTGGGGGCGGCAGCATTTGAACCCAGAGCCAGCATGTTTGCCAGTGACTCGCTCACCATCCCTGTTTGGGAGGGTCAGATTTTGAGGCAAACGGCTAAAAGGTCTCTTGGGACAACTGGTTTCATTTTAGCAGCTTTACCAAAACCCACAAGACGTAACCCAGGTGTACATTTGAATAAATAAAGTATACTATTCATTGTATTAAATTGTAGATTTCAACAGAAGTAGCTCATAAAGTTCAATGAAAAAAGCAGAACACCCAGTGGATCAGTTCATTTTCTAATCAGTTCATGCATAAGGTCCATATATGTGTAAGTGTCTATTCCACCTGTCTGTTCATAGAGTCCAACAATCCACACAAAAGGTTGTTACAGTTCCACAGAATCCTTTCACAGAGTCTAAGACAAGGATTTCCGGAATATTAGCTTTGTTCCGCCATCCTGGGCTTCATCAGTAGAACAGGCTCATATATTATATCACAGGACAGTGGATCTTATAGCATAGTAGTAGCTGTTGTTGAAATCTACAATTTAATAGAATGTATAGTATACTTTTCGGGGGACGCAGGTGGCGCTGTGGTTAAACCACAGAGCCTAGGACTTGCCGATCAGAAGGTTGGCAGTTCAAATCCCCACGACGGGGCGAGCTCCCATTGCTCGGTCCCTGCTCCTGCCAACCTAGCAGTTCGAAAGCACAAAGTGCAAGTAGATAAATAGGTACCACTCCAGCGGGAAGGTAAACGGCGTTTCCGTGCGCTGCTCTGGTTCGCCAGAAGCGGCTTAGTCATGCTGGCCACATGACCCGGAAGCTGTCTGCGGACAAACGCCGGCTCCCTCGGCCGATAAAGCGAGATGAGCGCCGCAACCCCAGAGTCGATCACAACTGGACCTAATGGTCAGGGGTCCCTTTACCTTTATAGTATACTTTATTTATTCAAACGTACAGCCGGTTATGTCTTGTGTGTTTATTGAATATGTTTCAAGTAACAAGAGGTTCGTTGTTGTTTTGCTTTACCAAAACCACCAAAAATTGTGAGGATCGGGTGGCAGTTTCATGGGGCAGAAGAGGGGTGAGCAAATTTGGGCCACTCGGGACTGTATCCCAAGTTTGCACATCCTTCCCAGACCACACCCCTCTTCAGATATGCCTCTCACATTCCTGGAGTGTTTTTGCCTCTTGCTTGTCCCTTACTCTTGTGTAAGAGTAAAAGCGTCCAGAAGAGAATGTGGCTCTCAGTCAGAAGGAGGATTCCCATTTCTGAAACTGAATCTATGTTGATATTTCTTCTGCAAGACATGGCAGACTCAGTCATTTTTGCCATCTCAGCAAACTCACCAACCTTAAATTGCCATTCTGCATCAATCAAAAATTCTACACGGAATGGGAATGCACAGGGGAATAGATGAAGAAATATGGTGTTAAATCCGAACTCTTAATGGGCAATTGTTAAGCGTGTAAGGACAAAGGAAATAATTATAATTTAACAGTTTTCATGTTCTATTTGGTTAAAGCAACTAGAAAAAATATATTATGCTGGGAAGATCTCACACAGGTGAAGGGAAGCGGGGGGGGGGGGGAGGGTTAGGCTGAATTTGGGAAATAAAATAATATATGGGACAGCAAAGGATATAACAGATTCTTATGGAATAGTAATAACTTGTAACCAGAATAGAAGTTCAAAAGGGGAAGTAAATGTATTTTTAGTATTTTTATTATTGTAATAGTTATTATTATTTCTTATCGGTAGAAGGCCTCGGTCCAGTATATCTGAAGGAGCGTCTCCACCCCCATCATTCAGTCCAGACACTGAGGTCCAGCTCCGAGGGCCTTCTGGAGGTTCCCTCACTGCGAGAAGCGAGGTTACAGGGAACCAGGCAGAGGGCCTTCTCGGTGGTGGCACCCGCCCTGTGGAACACCCTCCCACCAGATGTCAAAGAGAACAACAACTACCAGACTTTTAGAAGACATCTGAAGGCAGCCCTGTTCAGGGAAGCTTTTAATGTTTGATGTATTACAGTATTTTAATATTTTGTTGGAAGCCGCCCAGAGTGGCTGGGGAAGCCCAGCCAGATGGGCGAGGTATAAATAATAACGTTGTTGTTGTTGTTTAGGCTTCTTCGTTTTCCTGTCTGTATAATTTTCTTAAGTAAATTTTTTTAAAAAAAGACATGGCAGACTCAGCAACACAGGGGAAGTTTTGGTGCTGATCCTTTCATAGAATAGAATCGTAGAATTGTAGAATTCAAAGGGACAATCAAGGCTCATCCAGTTCAACCCCTGCAATGCAGAAATCTTTTGCCAAATGTGGAACTCGAACCCATGACCCTACGATCTACCAACTGAGCGCTCTCTCTCTCTCTCTCTCTCTCTCTCTCTCTCTCTCTCTCTCAGCAGCTCCACGACCCTGTGAGGTAAGCCAGGCTAAGAGATGGCGACTGGCCTACAGTCACCCAGTGACTGCCTCGTGGCTGAGAGGAGATTCGAACCCAGTTCCCCCAGGTCCTAGTCCAACAAACTATTTATGATTTATGCACTGCTGACTGCACTGCCAGCCAGTGTTGGCACTATTGAACTGGATGGACCAATGAACTGACTCATACCAAGTCAGTTCATTGGTCCATCCAGTTCAATAGTGCCAACACTGGCTGGCAGTGGCTCTCCAGGGTTTCAGAAACAGCTCCAAGGATTGAACCCAAGACCTTTTTGCAGGCAAAGCAGATGATCTACCACAGAGTTCTTCCACTCCTTTGTTCCCTGCTGCAGGGACATCCATGTCATTTTGACTGAATCATCTTTTGGATGTCTTTGCAGACATATGTTAAAATGATTTGTGAAACACCAAGTGGCTTTGAGGGGAGAGCAAGTCAGTCATTTCAGACCTATGCAAAATTATCGCAGTATATGGTATTCACATACTGTTTACAACAGTCCTGTGAGGTGGAACGGTGTTATTACAGTATTAGGGGCGGTTCTACTATGAAACTAATTAAACTTAAACTTCAGGCCCCCTAATCCTGAATGAACCCAACAAGTGCCTTTCAGTCCCCCATTGCTTCAAATTTTGGGGTCCACTAGACCCAACATGAGTTGCCTGATTCAAATCATTCTATTACGCATCAGGCATCCGTAGAGCAGTTCCCAAATTTTCAAACTCCCCCCTCCCCAAATAACTTGAAAACTGTAAGGCATAGGGAAGAAAACTATAAGACATTGGAAACTGTCATTCACACCAGGGACTTTGACGTGTGAGATAACCCAGTACAGAAATTGTATTCAAAATCTGAGACGTAGTAGTTAATTTTATATATATTATTATCATACTCATGATAATAAATGCTGGAAATGTAAGGAAAAAGAAGGAACCTTTTATCACATGTGGTGGACGTGCCCCAAGGTAAAAGACTTCTGGGAAAGGATTTATAATGAATTGAAAAAAGTGTTGAAAAACACATTTATTTAAAAACCAGAAGCCTTTTTACTTGGTCTAGTGGGGGGTGAAATCCCCAAAAAGGATGTTGCTTTTTTTCTGTATGCCACAACAGCTGCGAGAATATTGCTAGCGAAGAATCGAAAGAAACAAGATTTACCAACTGTCGAAGAATGGCAGATGAAGATGATGGACTAGATGGAACTTGCCAAACTGACCGGGAGACTCCGAGACCAGAGAGAAGAGACGGTGGAAGAAGATTGGAAGAAGTTAAGGAATATTTGAAAAAATATGTTAATATTTAAATCTTAGAAGAGCTTTGGAAGTGAATTAAGGCTGTAGGGTTAGAAGTAGAAGTGCGTTTCAAAATAGTATTATTTGTAAGTGATAAAATGTGAAGTTATTTTAAGTGTGATTAAAAAAAAAAGATGGTTAGAAACTATGATATAGGTAAACAGCTAAAGATGAAGTAAAATGAAAATCAGATAGGTGGGACCTGGGGAAGCCCATTTAATTTTTAGAAAAATAAGGATATGACAAGAATTTGTTTGTAATTTTTGTGTGTGTGTTCTTTATTTGTGCTATAAAATGAATAAAAAATGATATATATATATATATATATATATATATATATATATATATATATATTAAAGGCGAAAGATTTATACGATCTGAAGAGAAACCAGAGTATAGGAGGAGTTCTCTACCAGGACAGACTTTGCTCGTGTGCTCAAGACATCGATTCCATAAAACATATTTTGTTGCATTGTGCAAAATATGAGCAAGCCAGGGCTGAACTGATATTACCCTTGCTGGTACCTTTCCCGGGAAAATCAGAGGCTCACTATGTCAGGTTCCTACTGGAAGACCGGACAAATGCTAGAACGTTAGCAGTGGCAAAGTTTTTATTGGTGGTTGCAAGAACAAATGAGCCCTATATTCTAAACAAAACGCTTGTTTAACCTGGAGGTAGGCTGTATGAACTGTGTATTGATTTGTAATGATTTGTTGGGTCTCTGGACCGTAATAAAGATTGATTGATTGATTGATTGATTGATTGATATTAAAAAGTGATCTGAAATGGAACAACCTCAAGGAAGAAGATACCAGTGTTTACTCAAACCTAGTTGCTGGTTGCGAAGGGTCCCCCATATCAGTTCAAGCTCCAGGGGCCCCCAAATGTAGGTATGGTTATTACGCCCATTTTGCAGACAGGAGACTGAGGCAGAGAGAGAGAGAGAGAGAGAAAGAGAGAGAGAGAGAGAGAGAGAGAGAGAGAGAGAGAGAGAGAGAGATTCTTCGTGCAGAGAGTTTGCCCCTGTGCCAGGGAGCAGATCCTGCTAACCTCCCTCTGCCTCCCATCTTCAAGATATTCTTTTTGAAGGCGCTTCTCCCTGTCTCCGGCTCCCTGCGAGTTGCACCGTGGGCCCTGGGAGGAAGGCGGAGGCAGCCGGCTGAGTCACCCCGAACAGGATGCGCCGGAGCTGGGCTTGGCTGCCTGCCCTGATGCCCTCTGCTCTGAGTGTTTACTGCCCTGTGAGGCTCGCCTGCAGCTGGGCTGTTGCACAAGCCCCATTGATGCAATGCGCCGCTGCTCAGAAGCGCAACCCTCCCTGCGGGGAAAGGAGCTTCATCCTTCTCCTCCCTCTGCAGGGCGTTGGGGAGGAGGGCAAAGTTTGTGAGCAAGGAGGGCCACCTGCCTGGGCCCCCTTTTGACACCCTCCTATCCCCCTTGCCCCCCAGCTGAGGTGGGTGCAGCCTGCAGAGAGCTGAACCCAGGACTCAAATGGGAGACCTCTTGCAATTCTCACAAAACAGCACCCTTCGCTTCCGGCAACCCAGCTGGGCGGTTGGGCAAGAGGGCAAGAGGCCTTGCGGGAAACCAGGTGCAGTAGACCTGGCCCTGGGCTGCTTCTCAGATTGCCGCCAGGCTGGTTTCAAACCAGTCTCCCCTGCCCTTCTTCCACCAACACACACTCTCCAATTTTGCTTTCCAACACCTTAGTTCGTGGGCACCGTTCCTTTCTTTTCACTCGCTCTAAAGTAGATGTGCATTTTCTTGGTTTTTTTTCCCTCCTTTTTAAAAAGTTTCATTAGTTAGAAAAACTCAAAAAGTACATGCAAGAGTTGGATCTGGTTGTTTAAGGCACCCTGCTGAAAGGGAATTTACGTTGTATAGTCAAGTACATGAAAATGGTTTTAGGTTGGATTGTTTTCTTAATATCAGTGTCCTTGTACCATCAGATTCAAGACTGTGATATTGATGTATGTTGTGCATCTGATCACAGTGCAATTAGCCTGGATTGGAAGTTTTATATTATATTATATTATATTATATTATATTATATTATATTAATTATGGAAATATTATTTATCATTTTCAATTTCACAACAAACATATGATTTTAAAATTAAAACCACCCCATAAAACAGACAAATTAGGTCGACTTCCCTTTCCCTCCTTCTGTGGTTGATTTCATTCCCCCCCCCCCTTACTACGGCACATCCAAATTATTCCTTATTTATTTTCTTTTCAGGTTTTCTCTTCCAATGGTACCTTAACAGCTCAATTTAGTCTAATCCTGCTAACGTTTTAAATCGTTTACAAAATTCCCGCCCCCCCATTCTCTATTAAAAGTATTTTCTTCCTGATTTCTTATTCTTATTCTTAATTTAACCACTTCCACATACTCTTTCTTCCACCAGTCTTCTTCTGTCGGTACTGCAGCTTTTGTCCATTTCTGAGCATAAAATAGATGTACGTTTTCAGCTTGCATGGATGGAAATAATCAACACCATTATATTTATTAAATTTGCATATTGCCCTATTCCTGTAGACTTCAGGGCAGTTCACAACATGGACATAGCCAGGATTTATTCTGCCCAATTTTTACTCCCTCCCTGCTAAACACTAGAACTCGTGCTCATCAAACGAAGCTGAATGTTGTAAAATTCAGGACAGATTGCGGGGGGGGGGGGGGAGCCCTTTTTCATTCTCATGCTCGAATCCTGCTTGCTGGTTTCCCACAAGCATCCGTCTGGCCACTGTGGGAACAGGATGCTGGCCTTAGATGGGCCTGATCCTGCACCCAGGCTCTTCTGATGTTCTTCGGGTCAAATGCGCGGACCCCTGGATGCACACAAGAGCAGTCCAAATCAGCCTGCCTCAGAAGAGTTTAATCTAATTATTTTCCAGGCAGAAGTTAAAAGGAAGTGTGCGGGAATGTGTGTGTGTGTGTGTGTGTGTGTGTGTGTGTGCATGCGCACACTGTATCCTTCCCCCCTCCCTTTCCCTGCTTCCCCCCCCCCAAACTTTCCCTCTTGTGCAAGGCGAACTGTTCTCAGGGCCCGGCTGCAGCTGTGGGCAGGGAGGGAATTTCATGAGCCACACAAGGCAGCTGTCTCTATGCGCGGCTGTGTGTGCGTCAGCGCGAGTGTGCTGGGGGAGGCGTGTTTGTATAACTGTTTGGTGCCAAAGGGAGGTGAGGCAGCCTGGGAAGGGCTCGGCGCCTCAGACAGAGCGGCGCCTTCGTACACCTGGGGAAGTTCAGGTTAAATAACGTGCACATACCACAGCGTACAGCTGATTGAAACATTAACAAACAGGCAGGCCAAGCCAGGCTCCAGATGGGCTGGGTGGAAGCCAGCAGAAAGAGAGAGAGAGAAAGAAAAAGAAAGAGAGAGGGAGTCAGCACATAGCAGCTATGCTACAGAGCGCATACCATCAGCGCCCCCCCTCAATAGCCTGTATCCCATCGCCTGGGCCAGCAGGGGTGCCCTTTCAAGGGGGATGGGGAAAAGATGCTCAGTCAAATTTGGATACATTCACAATTACATTGCATTAAAAAACAGGGATGCATTTTAAAGATCATTTGTCTTGCACCTTACCAGAACTACAGAGACCCCCAGACTTGAGGTTTCTGTTTGTTTGCTTGTTTTTTGCACGGGTGTACAGTGATAACTAATGGGACAAACCAGGGCAGCACACGGAAACGCCATTTACCTTCCCGCCAGAGTGGTACCTATTTATCTACTTGCACTTTGACGTGCTTTCAAACTGCTAGGTTGGCAGGAGCAGGGACCAAGCAACGGGAGCTCACCCCGTCGCGGGGATTCAAACCGCCAACCTTCTGATCAGCAAGCCCTGGGCTCTGTGGTTTAACCCACAGCGCCACCCACATCCCCTACATACAGTTAGAGCTTAGTAATTATTTCATGACTAATACTTCTTAATTGTATTTCACTATTAATATACTTCTTAATTGTATTTCAGTTCAACAATCATTTTGATAAAATACATATTTTGTTATGTGCAAATGGCTTTAGATACCTGTTAGGTCCACAAATTACCATATAGCATATATTCAACACAAAAAACTGCGACAATTTGGTGTTGACAAAGGACAGCTGGACATATAAAGGGCCCCATTACCTTCAGTAGCTTAGGGCCTCATCAAACCTAAATCCAGCTCTGTTATAGTTGTTCTGCAATGTTTCCCCAATGTTACCGCATTATGGCCGTCTTGTGCTGGAACGCAATGAAAACAGGACAGAAACGAAGAAACCCCATTTCTGATATGAAAAGTTACCAGATTTCAGCAGAAATCAGTATAAGCCATGTATATTATATGAAGAGATATACAAGAGGGAAACTCTTTCAATGACATTCAATCAAGCATATATCACGGTCATACCAAAATTGGACGCGGATCATACTCTATGTGCTAATTCCCGCCCAATATCACTAACTGACGTAGATATGAAGATTTCAACAACAATTTTGGCAAACAGAGAGCAACAAGTGAGGCCGCCAAAAACAAGGAGGGACCAGGCAGTATGCTTTTTTAAAAAAAAAAATTAATTCATTTTTCTTTTTCATTCATTGCATACATCTCAAATTCTTAACGTTTCCTATATATTCCTCCCTCTCTCCCCTCCAAGACTTCCCCCAACTTGCGTGTGTGGTTTGTTTCTATTTCCACCCACTTTGCTATCTCTCAACAGAAAAAATTATTAATAATATAACCTCAAACATAAAAATAAAAGTAAATACACCATCCTATTTCACTATCTTCTAAACATTTTCTGATGCTGATAATGTGGATGTTTATTTAAATCCTGCCATCAAGTCTATTGACTTTCTTTGTTTCTGCAAATATAATATGAATGGTTCCCAATCTTTTTCAAAGTCTCTGTTGTCTTTTTCTCTTAGTCTTTCTGTCATTTTTGCCAGTTCTGCATAGTTCATCAACTTTTCTTGTCATTGTTCTTTAGTTGGGATTTCTCCAGTCTTCCAGTTTTGTGCAATCAGCATTCTTGCTGCTGTAGTGGCATACATAAATAAAGCCCTCATTTCTTTTGGTATGTCTTGACCTAAAATACCTAATAAAAAGGCTTCTGGGTTTTTTTCCCCAAAAGTTATTTTTAACAGTTTCTTCAATTCATTGCATATCATTTCCCAATAGGATTTTACCTTCTTACAAGGCAGGATTCATTAAGGCTAGACAAACTTCAGATGATGTCATGTTTGGGACTGGTGATGCCGACCAACCTGGGTGGCTTTAAAAGAAGGTTTGGTGTATTCATGGAGGAAACGGCTGTCAGTAGCTACTAGCCATCGTGACTATGCTTCCCGCAGCCAAGACCAGAGGAAGCATTGCTTCTCAATATCAGATGCTGGAAACCGCGCGAGGGGAGAGGGTGTCATGGCTAAACATTGGCCACTGTTTCTTTAATGCTAAAAGAACTAAGTCAGCATGAGTCAGAGGCCTACAATGGCTCATGCAACTTTTCACCAAATTCTACCTGTATATATAGAGTGGTCAATGGTTGCGTTTGGTGGTGGGCGGGTTGGGTGGTAGAAAGCTGGTTGCGTTTGGTGTGTGTAAAAGCTGTCGGTCGTGGTTGGAGAAGAAGACTTTTTAAGAATACTCCGCAAGAATACGCTTTCTCAAAGACTCTTTTGTGCCAACTAAGGTCTGAGGTTGGGAGAAAAGCAATGACAAACCTAGACAGCATCTTAAAAAGCAGAGACATCACCTTGCCAACAAAGGTCCATATGGTTAAAGCCATGGTTTTCCCAGTAGTGATGTATGGAAGTGAGAGCTGGACCATAAAGAAGGCTGCTCGCCAAAGAATTGATGCTTTTGAATTCTGGTGCTGGAGGAGACTCTTGAGAGTCCCATGGACTGCAAGAAGATCAAACTTCTCCATTCTGAAGGAAATCAGCCCTGAGTGCTCACTGGAAGGACAGATCCTGAAGCTGAGGCTCCAAGACTTTGACCACCTCATGAGAAGAGAAGACTCCCTGGAAAAGACCCTGATGTTGGGAAAGATGGAGGGCACAAGGAGAAGGGGACGACAGAGGACGAGATGGTTGGACAGTGTTCTTGAAGCTACCAGCATGAGTTTGACCAAACTGCGGGAGGCAGTGGAAGACAGGAATGCCTGGCGTGCTCTGGTCCAGGGGGTCACGAAGAGTTGGACACAACTAAACGACTAGACAACAACAACAATATAGAGTGGTCAATGGTTGCGTTTGGTGGTAGGTTGGTTGGATGGTAGAAAGCTGGTTGTGTTTGGTGTATGTAAAAGCTGTCGGTCGTGGTTTTAAAAATAAAAGCAGCAATACTCTGCAAGAATACTCTTTCTCAAAGTCTCTTTTGTGTCAACTAAGGTCTGAGGACTAGGCAGAGGAGTAAAAGGAGGTCAGAACCTTTTCTTTTTCAGACACTGACAGAGGGATCTTGTCCTCAGGTCCTGTTTGAAGGTTTCTCACTGGGGAATCTGGTTGGCCCCTGTGAAAACATGATGCTAGACTTGAGGGGATACCGGCCGAATGCATCAGCTGGGTTCTCCTTAGGTTCTGGGCGTGGTGAGGGATGCAACATCAGTCCTTCCTTTTCCAAAGTTATTGATGACTTAGCTCTGTTCCCAAACAGGATTGCCAGTGCAGCTTAGTCACAAATTTGCCACGGGCCAAACAGCTGCAGATACCGCCTGGCAGATGTGAGGGCGGGAAGCCAAGAGGAGGTTCTGCTTGCAATCTCCTTGGGAAGTTGGGTCCATGAAGGCCAACAGCCGCTTGCCCGGCCCACAGCTTCCCTCTCGCTGCGAAGGATCCTGGGTGGCAACTTCTAACACAGACTACAATCCCCATGAAGCTTTGGAGAAGCCTTAGGGGTTCGGGATGGAGGAGTTTGGGATGGATTGCAGCTCCCATCATGCACAGGATTTGGCCATGCTGGCTGGGCTGAGAGGAGCCCGACATGATCTCAAAGGCTGCAAGATGCCCATCTCGTGGCACATACGTTTGGCCAGTCCTCTGAGCTGGGCCCGGGACAGGGTTTGGCCATTTTTGAGCAGGAATCCAGTGCAATAAAGCAGCCCTAGCTTACATACAGGTAAGATCAGGTGGTAGGGTCCCTCTTCCTGTTAATGTGCAAGGAGGAATCACATGGAATTCCTGCAGAGATATCTCACTGCATACAATAAACTAGCAGCAATCATGGAGAAGTTGGCAGCTTTCACGGTTCTGCTTTTTTACATGCAGGGATCTATTGGAAATCTATTGGGATGCGGGTGGCGCTTTGGGTTAAACCACAGAGCCTAGGACTTGCCGATCAGAAGGTCGGTGGTTCAAGTCCCCGCAATGACGGGGTGAGCTCCCGTTGCTCGGTCCCTGCTCCTGCCAACCTAGCAGTTCGAAAGCACGTCAAAGTGTAGATAAATAGGTACTGCTCCGGCGGGAAGGTAAACGGAGTTTCCGTGCGCTGCTCTGGTTCACCAGAAGCAGCTTAGTCATGCTGGCCACATGACCCTATACGCCGGCTCCCTTGGCCAATAAAGCGAGTCGGTCACGACTGGACCTAATGGTCAGGGGTCCCTTTACCTTTATCAATTGGAAAAGCGTTGGCTCACCTGGAGCAGCATGGTTTTGGGTGGACTTTTGCGTACCTCCTCTTTTGTGTACCAAGAAGGCAGGATTCAGCCCAGTTGGGGCTGAAATCAGTCTCAGAGTGTGCAAAACGGCCAAATTCGATGGGGATTTCTGTAAAGAGGGCAATTTCAAGAGCAGAAACCTCTCTTGGCTTCGCAGCGCTGTCCCAGCTATTACTCAAATGTTGTGCACTCTGTACACGGTCAAGGGCACTCCTACCGCATTCCGGCACCCAGCCTCAAGCTCAATTTATGCGTGACGCAGCTTTCATTCTTCCAGCTGTGCTCCCTGCAGTTGCTTCAGGCACTAGGGAGTCACTCGCTAGCTATGTCAGGCCAGCCTCATTCTCTCTTCTGTCACACAAAAAACTGGCAAAGCTGCGCTTCATCCCCTCCCACAGCAGTGGCATTACTCACCCGCCCAGGCAAAACGCTCTCCCATCCTGTTTCCGTAAAAGCCATGCAAAAGCTGCATGGCTTCCACTGTACAGGGCTATTCCTTTGGCCTCAGTTCTCCAGTCTGTGAAATGGGAATAAAAAGGAAGCCACCAAACCTGGTGGGAAGATAACTTCAGAGGTCACCTAGAAGCCTTACGAAAGGTTGCTTATGGGGCTGCAAGAAGTGGCCAGATCATCATTTCAGCTTAAGCTCCTTGGGGAAAAAAGAAGCGTATTTTTTATTATTACAGTGGTACCTCAGGTTACATACGCTTCAGGTTACAGACTCTGCTAACCCAGAAATAGTGCTTCAGGTTAAGAACTTTGCTTCAGGATGAGAACAGAAATCGTGCTCCAGCAGAAGGCCCCATTAGCTAAAGTGGTGCTTCAGGTTAAGAACAGTTTCAGGTTAAAAATGGACCTTCAGAACGAATTAAGTACTTAACCCGAGGTACCACGGTATCTTGCTCTGCGTACACACACACACACACACACACACAGAGAGAGAGAGAGAGAGAGAGAGAGAGAGAGAGAAAGAGAGAGAGATTTAAGTGTTCCTCAGTCTAGCCCAGACTTCCCCAACCTTGTGCTGACTGGAGCTGATCTGGAGTTGTAGCCCAAAAGAAGTAGAGGGCACCAGGTTGGGGAAAGCTGGGCTAGTCCAATGCCCCCCGTACGATGTTGCAGGGGTCGTGCACAAGCTTGCAGGCTTTTGCATCCTTGCTCATTTCTGACACACTCTGCTTTTTTTTTTTTTTGCAGGAAAAGTATCCTGCAAAACTGATAACGCATTTCCAGAGAAGGGCTGGAAGGAGACCAATAGATCCCCGATCGCCCACACACAGTCAGAAGAGGAAGAAATCATCAGATATTCAGGCCCCCACAAGTTCAGGCTGTGCAAGTAGGAACTCCTCCTCCAGCAATCATCTCCCATCTCCACAGTGAAGAGCACTCAGGCCCCAGTTGTGGAGAGAAGCTGTTGCCATCAGGCTTCCACTGGTTCAGGCAGATTGGAGCTGTACTCCAAAATAGGGTCATAGAATCAGAAAACTGTGGAGTTGGGGCACCCCAAAGGTCATCTAGCCCAACCCCCTGCAATGCTGAGTTGGCCCTTGTGGCGCCCACCAGACACATCCCTGGGATAACTCAGTCGTAGATCACGAGACTCTTATTCTCAAGGTTGTGGGTCCAAACCCCAAGTTGGGCAACAAAATTCCTGCATTGCATGGAGTTGGACTAGATGACCCTCAGGGACCCTTCCAGTTCTAGGATTCTACTGTTGGGACTCCCATCAGCCCCAGCAAGCAAGCCCAATGGCCAGGGACTATGGGAAGTGGACTGGAGGGTACGATGTTGTAGATCAGGGGTGCCCAAACTTTTTAAAGAGGGCCAGATTCGATGAAGTGAACATGTGTGAGGGCCGACCAAAGCTTTCTTTAGGATTGAAGTTATTGAGGGTTTTTTTTACAATTTTACCCCAGGACATATACTGCCACTGGGGCCGGATAAGGCCCCCGAAACGGACTTTCAACATGCCTGGACTACCAACTCCACAACTTTATGATTCTATGTGATTCTATGTCAACTACAGCATCTGGAGGGGACTCGCTTGGGAAAGGTTGCTGCATAAGCTACAGACTGCAAGTTTCTAGTAACTTTCCCAGGAGATCTGAAAGTAGACCTGCCTCCCCCTGTGAGCCAGATAATAATGTTGGCCCTACCATGCAGGGTCCGTATAATCAAAGCTATGGTTTTCCCAGTAGTGATGTATGGAAGTGAGAGCTGGACCATAAAGAAGGCTGATCGCCGAAGAATGGATGCTTTTGAATTATGGTGCTGGAGGAGACTCTTGAGAGTCCCATGGACTGCAAGAAGATCAAACCGATCCATCCTTAAGGAAATTAGCCCTGAGTGCTCACTGGAAGGACAGATCCTGAAGCTGAGGCTCCAGTACTTTGGCCACCTCATGAGAAGAGAAGACTCCCTGGAAAAGACCCTGATGTTGGGAAAGATGGAGGGCACAAGGAGAAGGGGACGACAGAGGACGAGATGGTGGGACTGTGTTCTCGAAGCTACGAACATGAGTTTGACCAAACTGTGGGAGGCAGTGGAAGACAGAAGTGTTTGGCGTGCTCTGGTCCAGGGGGTCACAAAGAGTCGGACACGACTAAACAACAACAACCATGCAGGGCTCTTAAGAATGACCAAGAATGTGTGAGGAGGATTCAGAATTTGAGGGTGACATTGGCTCCTGGTTTTTCTTTTCCCCAGAGAGGGCGGTGATTTGTATGGTCTTCCAAACACCTCTTTCCCGGATAACAACTGACCTAATTTATACCCCAAAATCCCCTTCCGCCCAATAAAAGCCACATGACCCCAAAGGACCATTTGTCGCAATATGCATTTGTTTTAATAACAAAAACCTCAAACTATTGTAGAACAATATTCTCAGGGGGGAAACATTATCATTGTAATATACAATACAAGAATGATTCTCAGAAATCTGAGAAGTATTTTGGAGAGAGTTACAACACGCTGCTTTTCTCTTTTCTTAAACAAAGAACAAGCACTGCCCGTCTTAAACATTAAACCCCTTCCATAGAGGGTGCTGCTTTGGAGTTCAGTTTGAGTTCACCGGCGCTGGTTCCTCTTTCTCGCTAAGAGACACCCACGTCGCACCCTTTCGACACGGGGAAAGTGGGGCAGAGGCTGTTGATCTCAACTCTCCTTCACCTCCGGTAAAAATGTCCTTTGCAGTCTCTCTGCCCAAGTCCACTGGAACCTAGTCCGTTGGGAGAGGAGAGAATTCCTTCCCCTGCCATTGGAGGAGCAACAGGAAAGCCATTTCTTCCAAGGACGTTCCGCAGGCCCAGACTGGCCCTCAGCGGCACAGGATCCGGTCGTCAGCATTCACACAAGCAGCCTGGAAAGAGACACAAGATAAGATGGATCAGCGTGGAGATAAAAACCAATAGCGCTGCAATTCGTACATCCACAGAAGGCTGTTTTGAGACCCTCAACAGCAAAGTCAGTCCCTATTTTCTGCCTAGGGATGAAGCCAGCACTCTGCTGAAGACTGCTGTGAAACCCAGAAGCTTGTGAAGCTTCTGAAAAGTAAGGGTGACCGGGTTCAGTGCTGCCAGATTCCATCAAGCCCAACCCAGAACACACTTATACACAAACATACAACATCAATGGCAGGAGCAAAGTCCACTGGACTGCAAGCGAGAGCCATTTTGCCATTCCAGTTTCTCTAGTGAGCAACTGTCATCTTCCTGTAGCGAAGGGGAGACTGGGACTCCATCTCCCATCAGCCCTTGCAGCCACAGGTCAGGGATGATGGGAAATATCCATGGGGCTGCCCTGAACCCCCCAAAAAGGCACAACATGTGGGAGAGGACCGGAGGAGAATGGGCGAGGGCAAAAAGTTATTTTCTGCAAAGGGAGAGAATCTATGCAGTCTTGATTTGAATACAGTGCTTTAATGCAATAGGCAAGGGCTCAAGATTGACAGCAGCAAGGATAAAGGCTGGGGGGTGTATGCCCCATCTCCCCCAAAAGGGGACAGAAAAGGGGGTGGGAATCAGAATAATTTTGAGGGGGGGGAGAAGAGGTCACAAGAGGCATCAGGGAAGAGGCATACAGGGTCAGGAAACAGAAACTATGGTTATGGGATGGGGAAGATTCACACACACACACACACACACACACACGGCAAAGAAGGGGCAATATCTAAAATAGGTAAAAATGGGGTGGGGGCGACTAGGAACACCAGGCAGAGGGCATCGCCTCCATGTTGAAAAACGAAAGCGCACACACAGGGGTGGCGAGGGAATCCCCTCCCCAAGAATGGACGTCCAGAAAGTAAAAACATCAAAAGCAGCAGCGGCACCCAAGGGTGCCAGGTCGTTAAGAGTCCACAGTGCGGAAGGGCAACTCCAGGTCAGGATTTGGGGTGGGGTAAAAGCACCCCCAGAAGAAGCAGAAGCAGCAGCCCCCAAAGCGCATGATAGTGGCACCCAAACCACGGAGACCAGGGGAAGGTGGTGTCCGTATGGAAAAGGAAGTCAAATAATCGGGGTGGGGGTACAAGGCTGGAAACGCCACCCTAGCCGGAGGCTCCGTGGGCAGGCGAGGGACACCTTGAAACCCTCCTCTCGCTGCCCCCCGTGGTAACCCCTCCCCAAGCAGCCCAGGGAGAGACGGCGGCGCGGTGGGTCAGCGGCCGGGGCTCACCTCGGGCACGGCTCCGGCCGGCTCGTCCGTGGCCCTCTGCGGGGTGGGTCCGGCGCCCAACGGGTGCTGCAGCTCCAGCTGGAGGTCCCAAATGTAATCGATTACATGCTGGAGGATTTCCACCTTGGAGACCCGTCGGTGGCGGGGCAGGGTGGGCACCAGCCCGGCCAGGCGCGAGTAGCAGCCCTTCATGTCCATGAGCAGCGAGGCGGCGGCGGCTGCCTGCTCCGGGCACAGGGGCAAGCCCCGAGGGGGCGGCGGGCTGCCGGCCCGGGACAAGGAGACGCTCTGCTCCGACAGGCACCGCGACACCGGCTCGCCCGCGCCCCCGGAGCCCAGGCGCACGCCTTTCAGGGCGCAGCTGGGGCCGGGCGACACGGCGGGCGCTGCGGCGGTGGCCACCTTCATGGCTGCGCGGAGGGTCGAGGCGGCGGAGGAGGAAAAGCGAGGAAAAAATCGGAAATCCAGGCGTGCAGCGAGACGGGCGAAGCGCTGCAAGTGCCGCGCCGTCGAGCAGGACCAGCTATTTATAGGGGCCGGGGAGGAGTGGGCGGGGCCGAGCTCCGTGCGAAGGAGCCAATCACAGGCGCGGAGGGAGGGAAAGGGGCGTGGCTCCCGCAGCGACTTTTCTTCTACGGGACGGAATTGAAAAGGGAGTTTGGGGTGAATTTTTTTCTCTTTTTTCCAAAGCCAAACATCATGGGAAGCAAGGAGTTCCCGCCCCCTCTTCTTCTTCTTTTTTTAAAGAGAGATTGGGGAGAGCTGCAGGTGTAAGGAGCTCGGGGGCATTTTATCCGGAAAAAGAGGAGGATGAAAGGAATGTGACAGGCACTTGAAAAATAAATAGTTTTTAACGACAGATTTGACACTTTCGCCTCCCCGCTGCCTCCTTCCCCTCCCCCGCCCTCCTCCTCCATACACGGAAACAAATGGGGTATTAAAGTCCCCCCCGGATCACCGCCACCCATTAAACACACACTTAATATCATGTAAATATATATATTTATAGATTTGCAAACTTTCTCCCAGAAGGCGTTCCTTCGCCATCCTTAATGCAGATGTTAAGATGTTTCCCAAGAGAGGTAAATTAGCCGGGGTTTTTTATTTTATTAAAGATCCTCCTTCCCCCCCCCCCCGCCCGCCGACTGCTACAGGCACCATCTATAGTTATTTAAACTATATTTAATTTTATTTAAACTGGGCTCCAAAGCGTTAAGGCCGAAGAGCGATGGGAGAGCGGATTTGAAAGCTGTTTTAGAAAACAAGACATGCAATGGATTAAGCTGGAGGGGCTTTTAAAGTTTCGATCCCCTCCAGTTTCGGTGACTGCAATAGTCCGGGAATAATTGATTGATTGATTAATAATCAACGCGCGGTGAAAACCGGGATCCTTCTAGAAAGGAGATGAAAGCGGTCACGTTTGAGACGAGTTCGATTTCTGAAGGGTTTCCGGGATGAATGTTTAATCCCAGTCTGGTCACGTGTTCGCGCGTTCACACGCTCCGCAGCTGCAAATCTACTGGATGTGGTGGGGGAACCAACTTTTTAAAAAAATAAATAAAATGCGTGGGTTGTGGTGTGAATCATTGCTAAATACCACTGAATTCACTGAAGGAGGCTGCAAAACCATCATTCCAATAAACTCTCCCAGCAAGGACCCTGTCGATATTCCTATCCTGCCCCTGGGGCTCCGCGTTTGCTGAATGAATCCGACCCAACTTTTGCAGCCGACCCTTCTCGGAGTCGCAGAATGAGATCCTGCGCAGAGCTGCTGAGGATCGGCCTTGCTGCCCCCCACCCGCCACTTCGCAAGCAGCTTGGAATCGGGACTTTGCAAGCGCCCAACTTGTTTCCAAAACGCAAGCAAAAAAACAACCACAACTCGTGTGTGTGTGTGTGTGTGTGTGTGTGTGTGTGTTTGTGTTTGTGCAATGCATACTCGCAAGCCCAGCGTTGCAAAGTCTCCCAGCCGCCGGCGCCCCCCGCCTAATTTGCAGCGCGATCCTGAATTGTCTTCTTCGGGGGCTCCCACTTTCACTTTCGCCCCATTCATCTCTCCCAGCTCCTTCTCTCTCTCTCTCCTTCTTCCCTCCCTTCCCTCTCCTCCAGTCGGCCTGGACTCTTGCCATTTATAGCCGTTCCCAAAGCAGCCTCGGTAGCGCTCCGTGTCTCTCTCTCTCTCCCGCCCCCCCCCCCAGCTCGAACCCTGCCCGCCCCCTCGGGCTGTTTCTGTGTCTTAACAAGCCGCTCAGACCGCGAGACGCCAAAGCCTGTGATGTCACCCATTCATAAAACCCTGAGCGCTGTCAGCCTGGCGCCTCGCGGCCGGTGCCCATGGAGACCGCAAGGGCGGAGGGGGGGGAGGAAAGGGGGAGGGGGGAGGGAGGGAGCCTCCCCCGCGCCTCCCCCCCCCCAACGCCATTCACCTGCAAGCCAAGGGCCCTGAGAAACCCAGCCCGGAGCTTTTATCACCTCGAAGCCGTCGAGTCCCGTCCCCCACCCGACAATGGGGGTCTCTCGCAGGTGCCAGGGAGTTTTTTTGGGGGGGCGTAATCCCCCTCCCGCGGTTATGCACACACACACACACAAACACCTCGCCCCCCGGCGCGATCTAAAGCAGGGATTCCACAACCAAGAGCCCAGCTGTTCGGGGCCCCATAGAGCGGCGTCGGGGGAGGGGGCGCTCATTTGCTCGCCCCCTTTCCTGGTCTGCGCTTGGCGTTTGGTGCAGCGCCCCCCGCAGGCCGGTTGCAAACCAGCGGGAGAACTTTTCCAGAGGTCCCGAAATATGCTTCTTCTGAGCTCTCCACGCTGTTTCTGCACGGAGAGGGCCCGCTGGGGGGGTCTCTTCACCGCCCCCCAGCCAACATTAGATGAGGTTGCGTCCAAGCAAGTGTCATCTTACGTTTCCCACTCCCATCTCTTTGCTTAGAGTCAAAAAATAATAATTCTGGTCCTCACAGAGCTAGGATTCCCAGCACCGCCCATGCGGTGGGGTGAAGCAGCCGCCTCAGGTGGCGGAAACCCATGGGGTGGTGTCTCGCCTGCCACTTCCACCACTGGGGGAGCACAAGCAGCAATGGCAGTGGTGCCCATTTCTGGTGAGATCCCATGAGATCTTGCTGAAATCTGGTGATATCTCACTGAAATCTTGCGGTGTACGCAGATCTTGCCAGAAACCATTTTGTGGGCACCTCTGCATGTCTGGATCATTCTGACCACAGTTGGTTAGAACATGGCGCTGATAATGCCAAGGTTGCGGGTTCGATTCCCGTATGGGGCCACTGCATATTCCTGCATTTCAGGGGGTTGGACTAGATGACCCCTGGGGTCCCTTCCAACTCTACAGTTCTGTGATTCTATGACTGTTAAAGTTGTACTGGAGTGCTTTAAGCATAAGCTGTAGATCAGGGGTCGACAAACTTTTTCAGCAGGGGGCCAGTCCACTGTCCCTCAGACCTTATCGGGGGCCAGACTATATTTTGAAAGGGGAAAAAAATGAACGAATTTCTATGTCCCACAGATAACCCAGAGATGTATTTTAAATACAAGCACACATTCTACTCATGTTAAAAACACCAGGCAGGCCCCACAAACAACCCAGAGATGAATTTTAAATAAAAGGACTCAGCCAATCATGTAAAAACACACTGATTCCCGGACCGTCTGGGGCCGGATTTAGAAGGCGATTGGGCCAGATCCAGCCCCCGGGCCTTCGTTTGCCTACCCATGCTGTAGATGCAACCTCAGTCAGCTATTATGGTGCAACCTGAATATGCAGGCATGTGATAGACTCTCACCTGAAGACCCCACCCCAAGTCTCCTGCCTTTCAGCTTCAGCCCACCACACCTCTTGATCTCCCAAGTCTTTAAATCTCCCAGCACTTTAAACAAGTGGCCCAAATGTCTGAGCAATGGGGTGGGGGAGGGAGAGAAAGAGGCCCCCCCTCCCCTGTGTGTTCAGAAACCTTTTCAGCCAAGAAATCCAATTAAGCAGTTTGTTTAAGAGGAGTTTAGAAAGCAGGGTAAAAACAGCGAGGATGCCCAATCAAAAGGAAAATAAAACACACTAAGTAAAACTAAAATAGCACCTCTTGTTCTTAGGGTCTCCTCTAGTGCTGGAAGCCTCTGGAGTTGGCTGTGGGGTGGGGGACACAAAGGAATTCAGGGACCCTGGTATTGCTGGGGGGCAAAAAATGGCAGGTCAGGCGCAGGGAACTGAGCTTCACACCACTGGGAAGTTGGGAGGTAGTTTTGTCAACTGGTGTCAAAGTTAGTGGAAGGGGCAAGATTCAATCAAATACCAGCACATGGCAAATTTGTGCAACTGAAGTTGATTGGGAGCTTTTGCACAACAAACCCACTTCCCACCCCCCCACCCCAAAAAAGGAGAAAATAGTGATGATGGTACAAATGTCCTGGGATGACATTTGCCTCTCTCCGCAAACAATTCAAGATGCACGCTCAGTAAATAAACAAGGACACCGTCTAGCCTCCCTGCAAACTTTGTGCAAACAAATCTGGGAGAACGCTGGACAAACAGCTCATCTGCAAGTGAGCCAGCTTCCCTGCTACACCAATCTTTGTTGGTGCGTGAACATCTCCTTTTTCTTTCTGCAATTCCTTTTACAGAAAAGTATTCCTGCGTCTTTTACTTCTTTACAGCGGCAGCAGCAACGTTCCAGCTCTCTCTTAGTGAAATTCCCATTACAGGAATAAACACCATTTGGTTCTGTTTTTCAGAGTCTTTATTATTTACAAAACTTTACACTGGTCATTAATAAAGAAAAAAAACCCATAATCCTTTTCTCTTTTTAGCCATCCAGCCAGAGACCTAATGCTGACTCATTCACCTACTCATTCACACTGACCCAGATTTAGCTGATTGCATGACCTGATAAGGACACCTGTTGCTGAGGAAATTTTCCGTTGCCTTGCAACTTGTTCAAGACCATTTTCAAGTTTCTTCTAGAACAGGCTTCCTCAGCCTCGGCCCTCCAGATGTTTTTGGCCTACAACTCCCATTATCCCTAGCTAGCCAGGCCAGTGGTCAGGGATGATGGGAACTGGACTACTGCAATGCACTCTATGTGGGGCTACCTTTGAAGGTGACCTGGAAACTACAACTAATCCAGAATGTGGCAGCTAGACTGGTGACTGGGAGTGGCCGCCGAGACCATATAACACTGGTCCTGAAAGACCTACATTGGCTCCCAGTACATTTCCGAGCACAATTAAAAGTGTTGGTGCTGACCTTGAAAGCCTTAAACGGCCTCGGTCTAGTATATCTGAAGGAGCATCTCCACCCCCATCAGATGTCAAAGAGAACAACAACTACCAGACTTTTAGAAGACATCTGAAGGCAGCCCTGTTTAGGGAAGCTTTTAATGTTTGATGCGTTACTGTATTTTAATATTTTGTTGGACGCCACCCAGAGTGGCTATGGATTGCCCTCACCTTCATTTGTCCAATCCTCTTTTAAAGCCATCCAGGTTGGGGGGGGGGCACCACTCCCTTCCTGTGGCAGTGAGTTCCACAGGTTAACTATGTGTTGCGTGAAGGACTTTCTTTTATCTGTCATGAGTCTTCCAACATTCAACTTCATTGGATATCCACGAGTTCCAGTGTTAAGAGAGGGAGGAAAACTTCTCTCTATGCAATTTCTCCATCCCATGCTATTCCCCCCCCCCCTTCTAAAATGTCACCTCTTATTCCCCTTCAAAGATCAGACTACAGCCTTCTACTATTAGGCAGGCTTGGCGTATGTACTCCTTCTCCAGGAAACACAGAGTGAAGTCCATATATTGCTGCTCGTATTCCCAGTGTCATCCTCCTAACCGTTAGAATTCCTGCTCCGTGATTGCAGTCATAGGATTGTTGTCTATCACATGACGGTGTATGTTTTGACTCCACAGAGTGGATCGACCGGGAGGGAGAGAACATGCCAGGCGTGCATGTGTCTCTGCCAGGGTCCTACTCGAGCGTAGGACGAGCGCCTGACACTTAACAACCCTGCGAGGTCAGTCAGGCTGAGATTACCCAGCCCAAGATTACCCAGCAATGTTCACAGCAGCAGGACGATTTGAACCCAGGTCTCCCCATTCCTACACTGGCACCCTAACCATGATGCCGCTGCTTCGGGCGATTGCTTGCTGCAGCGGAAAATGCCAGGGTCTTCTTATATGCCCTTTCAGCAGCAGGTGGAAGTTGGCACATGGCTTGGCTCGCTTGCCTGAGCCATCTGGGCAGAGGGCTCTGGGTTGCGGAGTCAAGTCTGTGTGGCCTAGGACAGGACCTTTCAAAATCCTGAAGCCCACTTCAGAAACCAATTCTATGTTGGGGATCTAGGGCAGAACCCCCTGCCACCCACCCTCAATGCGGCCTCTGTGGTTTTTTTGCCCCTGCCAACTTGCCCACTGAATGGCACGCCAGTGTGGCTCGGCTGCCCTGCTCTCCTCCTCCTCCTCTTCCCAACTTCCCCTCTCTCTCGGCTGTGTGGCCTGGAAGCCAGATGAAACAGGGCCCAGCTGTGCGCGGCTATTGTTGGCGTCAGCAGGAAGCATTGATAGGCGAACAAAGCCGGGAGAGGTTAGCAAGGGGGAGCGCAGACAGAGTGGCTCCAGAGCGCCTCTCTCCCACAATCCCGCACTGATCTCCCATTGTTCTTGGCCTGCCCTCGGCTCTCGGAGGAGTGACCTGCGCGGTGCCCGCTGCCAAGACAACAGGATGTGAGGGCTCAAAGGTGCTGCTGTTCTCCTGCAGAGGTAGCCCAGGGAAGGGCGCAGAGGGGGACACCGTCCGGAGGTGCTTCCCCCCACAGACCGTCTGCATGCGAGACTCACATGCCCTCAGTGCCAAAGGGAGCCATGGATGGCAGTGCCAGCTCAACGAGGCAGGCTAGGGTGGGCAAGGGACGATGTCCTCCTTTTTCTCTAAGAAGCAGCCGCAGTCCGTGACCCAGGTGCTCAGCTTCATGTTGCGCAGGAGCACCAAGACATAGGCAGCATGGTGTAAGGGTTAAAGCAGAGGTAGGCAACCTAAGGCCCGGGGGCCGCATGTGGCCCAATCGCCTTCTCAATCTGGCCCGCGGACGGTCCAGGGATCGGCCTGTTTTTACATGAGTAGAATGTGTGCTTTTATTTAAAATGCATCTCTGGGTTATTTGTGGGGCATAGGAATTTGCTCATATTTTTTTTCAAAATATAGTCCGGCCCACCACATGGTCTGAGGGACGGTGGGCCAGCCCAGGGCTGAAAAAGGTTGCTGACCCCTGGGTTAGAGTGTCAGCTGGGGAGACCAGTGTTTGAAATTAGCCAGGCGCCAGGCGCATTTTGCAATTGGCTATCAACCACTTAGGGATGCGGGTGGTGCTGTGGGTTAAACCACAGAACCTAGGACTTGCCAATCAGAAGGTCGGTGGTTCAAATCCCCGCAACGGGTGAGCTCCCGTTGCTCGGTCCCTGCTCCTGCCAACCTAGCAGTTCGAAAGCGCGTCAAAGTGCAAGTAGATCAATAGGTACTGCTCCGGCGGGAAGGTAAACGGCGTTTCCGTGCGCTGCTCTGGTTCACCAGAAGTGGCTTAGTCATGCTGGCCACATGACCCGGAAGCTGTATGCCGGCTCCCTCGGCCAGTAAAGCGAGATGAGCGCCACAACCCCAGAGTCAGCCACGACTGGACCTAATGGTCAGGGGTCCCTTTACCTTTACCTATACATTTAAATCGTTTTCATATCTGAGATTACTTAAATCCCCTAACTTCCCCCACCCCACCCCTTCTTTCCAATATTTATAAATTTTTCCTGCTGCATCTAATTACATTTTTCAAACTCATTTTATATCCATTTTTAATTTGTAGTCGTATTACATTTTATGTGTTATAATAATCCTGCTAATGTTTTTAAATATCTACCGTGATCTTTAAGGTACTCTCTAATTGTTTCCCACTCTTTACTGAATTTCTTATCCTCTTGGTGTCTGATCTTCACGGTCATTTTTGCCATTTTGGCATAGTTTGTCATCTTGGTTATCCATTCTTCTTTGGTTGGGACGTTTTCTTCCTTCCCATCGACGCCGGACACCTCCACCATCTGGGAATCTTTAGATCTGGACTGCTTTCACACGCTAAGACCCCATCCTGTAAAATTCTATCAGTTACTATCTGTTTTATCAGAATGAATTTCAGGAACCAAAACGCTTTTTCCGTGCAGGAGCAGTGAACAATCTTCCCTTATCCCACCACATTGCCCTGCTCACAGTTGTGAAGGATATTCTCACATTACGAATGGTCCATGTTGCCATTAAGAAAGAGAGGTCGGAATAGGTCAATATAGATGTGGACTGTGGCTTTTCCTCTTTAAGTTCTCTAAGCTCTTAGCCTACCTCAAGGTTGTCATCTGGACTAGCCAAATGTTTAACTGAGAATCAATCACTGTCAGTCCATCCTTTGAAAAATAAGACTTTAGACCAGCCTTTCTCAACCTGTGGGTCCCCAGATGTTGTCGAACTACAACTCCCATCACCCCTAGCTAGCAAGGCCAGAGCTCAGGGATGATGGGAGCTGTAGTCCAACAACATCTGGGGACCCACAGGTCCAGAACCGCTGCTTTAGACTGAGCAGTCTTGCCCAAACATGGCAACTAGGCATTCCATTTTGGCGACTGTAACCTTGGTTTAAAGGAGCCATTTGGTGCCTAGTTTATAGAGTTTCTAACACTGGGGGAGACCAAGGTTCAAATTCCCATGCAGTCACGAAGCTCTCGCCGTGTGACCATAGACTTCTTGGCTTGAGCTTGAGCTGTGCTGAACCCCAGCTGGATCCAACCGGACCATGGATTGCCTCTCAGCCGAACTGACTTCACAGGGCTGTTTTAGGGGTTAATCAAGCACTGAGAGAACCATGTGCACCATGGAGAAAAAGTGGGATACAAATGGAATAAAAAAAATATTTTAAAAAATAGCTCTGGCTGGTCAGCTGCCCTTGCTAAGCCCCGGAGCAAAGTGCTGTCTGGTTTTTCATCCGCAATGCCAAAAACATGCTTAATCGTTCCTTAACAAAAAGTCTAATACAGCACTATTTTAATAGGTGTGTCAACATATGAGCTGCTATTTGGTGCTAGTTTTGGACTCCTATGGAGTAACCACTTCCCTTATTGCAGGGCTATGCAGGCCATGCAGTTATATGCGCTTGCAATGCAATGTCAGCGCATCCCAGTGGGAATTATTAGGGCTGCGGAAAATGTGGCTCTTCAGATGTTGGTGGGCTGCAACTCCCACCCTTTGCCCAGCTGGTCCTTCTGGCCTCGGGGGCTGAGCCCAACAACATCTGGAGGAACACAGGTTCCCCATGCCTGATCCAAATAAAAAAAAGGTAAAGGGGCCCCTGACCATTAGGTCCAGTCGTGGCTGACTCTGGGGTTGTGGCGCTCATCTCGCTTTATTGGCCGAGGGAGCTGGCGTACAGCTTCCAGGTCATGTGGCCAGCATGACTAAGCCGCTTCTGGCGAACCAGAGCAGCGCACAGAAATGGCGTTTACCTTCCCGCTGGAGCGGGACCTATTTATCTACTTGCACTTTGACGTGCTTTCGAACTGCTAGGTTGGCAGGAGCAGGGACCGAGCAACGGGAGCTCACCCCGTCGCGGGGATTCGAACCACCGACCTTCTGATCAGCAAGTCCTAGGCTCTGCGGTTTAACCCACAGCGCCACCCAAATACACTTTTATAAAACAATTCTCTCTCTCTCTCTCTCTCTCTCTCTCTCTCTCTCTCTCTCTCTCTTTCTTTGCAAATTTCCTTCCATTTGTTCTAAAAAGCTATGCCATGGGTAGGCAAACTAAGGTCTGGGGGCTGGATCCGGCCCAATCGCCTTCTCAATCCGGCCCGCAGACAGTCCAGGAATCAGCCTGTTTTTACATGAATAGAATGTGTCCTTTTATTTAAAATGCATCTCTGGGTTATTTGTGGGGCAAAGGAATTCGTTCATTTCCCCCCCCCCCAAAAAAAAAATAGTTCGGCCCCCCACAAGGTCTGATGGACAGCCCCCTGCTGAAAAAGTTTGCTGACCCCTAAGCTATGCTTTCCAACCTTTCAATCCTTTCCACCATCCGCTGCATCGAAAGGCCATCACATACAATGCTCCAGCATTTATTAAAGTTATTCATCAATTGCTTCTTTTGAAACTCTTATTTTTTGCATTGCTACAAACAGCCAGGACTCACTCCTGAGCAAGCGAAACCATAATGGCGAAGGTGCATCTGACCATGAGCAGAATGCTTCTCTCCTCTCCCCCGATTACATAGCTAACAGCAAATCCTCACACACACAGAGGGGTAGGGAAAAATGTGTTGCCGGATCAGAGAGTATGTTCCTTCCCAGGTGTCAGAAATCATCAACTGCCTGACATGATGTAGGACAACCGTCTATGGTTATTCAGTGGAGCAAGGACTCTGCACATGCTCAGAGACACTCTCTTGATTAGGGCTTTCTGTGGGACATGCCCTGCTGCAGCCCTGAGGTGACTCCAGTCCAGTGTGGTCTCAGGCTGCCTTGCCCTGTCTGGCTGTCCTTGCATGGCAGAGGGGTATCAACCGATGAGGCGTGTGCATGTGCAATGCGAGGAGCAGAGCACAGGTCACTTCCACGTCCCACCACAGGCATCCATTTGTCATCCTTCCAGATTCCGAGCACAGCATCCCTCACAGAGGTGAAATGGTCTGAGGAGCCACTGCAACGGCTGTTCAAGCTGGTCTGGGTGGAGAAAGAGGGAGCAGGGAAAAGACATTTCTCCGCTGAAGCAAAAGACAGGCCTGTGGACCCAGCGCCACCAATTCCATGCGCAGAATCAAACCAGTCTGGAGTCTTCATCTCCCTTCTGCATGGGTAACGGGACGCTATTCTCCATCGTGCCTGAAGAGAGGCAGTGGAAGCTGGTGTCAGTGGCATAGCGTGGGAGGCTGTGGCCCCGGGTGCAATATTTTTTAAAAAAATATTTTTTTGTTGTTCAATCTCCACATAACAAATTATCAGACCATATAATCACCTACATAATTTCCCACCCCCTTTTATTCCCCCTCCCCCCCTCCCCCCCACCATGGACTTCCCTCAGCTCCTCTCCCTGATTTCGCTGCATATATTTTCTCTGCTTATTATAAAATTGTATATATCCTTACATATCTGTCCATCATGTTGTAGTTGTAGTTGTTGTAGTTGTTGTTGTTTAGTTGTTTAGTCATGTCCGACTCTTTGTGACCCCCTGGACCAGAGCACACCAGGCACTCCTGTCTTCCACTGCCTCCTGCAGTTTGGTCAAACTCATGTTCGTAGCTTCGAGAACACTGTCCAACCATCTCGTCCTCTGTCGTCCCCTTCTCCTTGTGCCCTCCATCTTTCCCAACATCAAGGTCTTTTCCAGGGAGTCTTCTCTTCTCATGATGTGGCCAAAGTATTAGAGCCTCAGCTTCAGGATCTGTCCTTCCAGTGAGCACTCAGGGCTGATTTCCTTAAGAATTGATAGGTTTGATCTTCTTGCAGTCCGTGGGACTCTCAAGAGTCTCCTCCAGCACCAGAATTCAAAAGCATCCATTCTTCGGCGATCAGCCTTCTTTATGGTCCAGCTCTCACTTCCATACATCACTACTGGGAAAACCATAGCTTTGACAATACGGAACTTTGTTGGAAAGGTGATGTCTCTGTTTTTTAAGATGCTGTCTAGGTTTGTCATTGCTTTTCTCCCAAGAAGCAGGCGTCTTTTAATTTCGTGGCTGCTGTCACCATCTGCAGTGATCATGGAGCCCAAGAAAGTAAAATCTCTCCCTGCCTCCATTTCTTCCCCTTCTATTTGCCAGGAGGTGATGGGACCAGTGGCCATGATCTTAGCTTTTTTGATGTTGAGCTTCAGACCATATTTTGCGCTCTCCTCTTTCACCCTCATTAAAAGGTTCTTTAATTCCTCCTCACTTTCTGCCATCAAGGTTGTGTCATCTGCATATCTGAGGTTGTTGATATTTCTTCCAGCAATCTTAATTCGGGCTTGGGATTCATCCAGCCCAGCCTTTCGCATGATGAATTCTGCATATAAGTTAAATAAGCAGGGAGACAATATGCAGCCTTGTACTCCTTTCCATCATGTTATCAACAATAAATTTGTATGTGTTTATTCAAAACCTTCCAAGGAGTCCAGTTCACAGGGACATCTATGCGCATGCCACCCCTGGGCTGGCCAAGAGTGAGAGAGGGTCAGGTCACAGCTGCCACCTCCCCCCCACCAATGGAAGGAGGGAGGAAGAGGAAGGCAGGAAAGCACTGCATTGCAGAGCGCCTTGCTGCAAGGACTCCTGGCTTTGCATTTCTCTGCTTTATCTCTCCTCTAGCAACCATCTCCCAGGTTAGGGCTAGTTTGCAAGGAAAGACTCCCGGACACCAGCAACCCTTGCTACGTCCCTGGCTGGTGCCCTTTGGGATCTGGTGGGTCAGAATGTTAGCGTATGTGGGGGGAAAGGGACAAGGAAGGGTTAATTTAGGTGGGCTTGCCCTGCACCTGCAGCTGGTTAAGGGTGACTCAGCAAACTCCTCAGAGAGTGACTCAGCACCAAAGAAAGTAGAAACACCCTTGGTTTTTAAGAAAGAACAGGGGGAGGGGAGATTTGTGGAATATATGAAGAATTGTTGTAAACGGCTTAAAGTGCAAGCGGGACTGGAATAATCAGAGCAGAGAAGGTTGAATCAAAAGATATAAGACTGAAAATGAAAAGGTAAAGGAGCATTTTGGATATGCAGTCGAATTAATCACAGAAGGTGGGGAAGAGAAGTTGGGGATAATGGGATGATTTTAATAAATATGTACATAGCTGTCAGCTTTTCCCTTTTCTTGCCAGGAATCCTATTCGGAATAAGAGAATTCCCCTTAAAAAAAGGGGAAAGTTGACAGCTATGAATATGTATTTGTTGTAAAATTGGAAACTATAAATGAAATGTGGAAAAAATAAAATAAAGCAGAAATAGCCTTGTGTTGGAAGCAAATTTGCTGTGGACTCTGCCCTTTGGCCAGAACCTAATCTGTGTTGGAACATTGCAAGGAGGACATGTTGCTGGAAAAAACTTTTATTACTTTTGCTGTAATCTGTCTGTCGTGCATTAACAATAGACTGAGGGAGGGTTGCTTTATGCCACAACTGCATGAAACTGCTAAGCTTCCCATCTTTGGCAGAAATCCAAGAAACAGGCCTTTTCGAAAGCCACGCCGGTCAATATGGCCGCTCATTCCCTGCTCTTTCCCCATCACAGATGTCAAGGGTCTGGAGTTCCTTGCTGCTTTGAAGAGAGAGAGAAAAAATACTCTGAACATGCTCAGAGGCACAGAGAAAAAAACTCTGAACATGCTCAGATGCTTTATGGTGGCGTTCCCTATCGGAAAAACTGCAGCCTGGACACCTTGAGCATTGGCTTTCTCGGATGCTGTGAGAGGGGACCGCTGTTTGGGCTCCTTGTAGCGGGTTGGACTGGATGACCTCAGGGTCCCTTCTGTGTTCCAGGGTCAGCTCCAGGCCTCTTCCTGTGTCCGTCACCTCTGCAGCGCCTTCAGTGCCGTGACCTCTGACCCCAGGGGACCTGAGCTTTGACATTGGGCTAATCGGCACAGAGAACCCAGCCACAGATATAAGCGGAGGCAGCCTGGGCTGGCCGGGGGGGGGGGGCGGTGAGGTGGGGGTGGGCAGCCTGAGGCCCCCTCGAATTGTTTTCCCGGGCTGCTCCGGCAGCTGAGAGAATGGCATTCCAGCACACAAAGCCCCAAGCCCCGGACTCTCAATAGAGGCTCACATACCACTGGTGGCGGGGAGGGGGGGTGGCGCGGAGGGGGTCCGCCAGCAGCAGATGGGGGCTAATTAGAGGCTTTGATAGCCCGTGTGGGAACAGGGCATCCGCATGGCGCTCCTCTGGGGGCGGGCAGGGGGACGCTGAATGGAGGATCCAACCTGCGCCCACCCTGGGAAAGGTTTTGTCTGCCAGAAAGCGGGCAAGCAGCAATCAAGGGACAAGCGTAGGCATCAGGGAGAGACGAGTTGTCAATCGCCTCTGGGTGCCTAGGGACCCAATCTTGGCTCAGAATACAGCAGCAGTTCCCAAACCCTGGGCAGGGGGAGCAGGGAGGGACCAGTATACCTGAAGGAGCATCTCCACCTCCATCATTCTGCCTGGATGCTGAGGTCTAACGCCGAGGGGCTTCTGGCAGTTACCTCATTGCTAGAAGCCAAGTTACATGGAACCAGGCAGAGGGCCTTCTCGGTGGTGGCACCCGCCCTGTGAAATGCCCTCCCACCAGATGTCAAAGAGAAAGATAACTACAGTAGTACCTCGGGTTAAGTACTTAATTCGTTCCGGAGGTCTGTTCTTAACCTGAAACTGTTCTTAATCTGAAGCACCACTTTAGCTAATGGGGCCTCCTGCTGCCGCCGCGCCGCCAAAGCACGATTTCTGTTCTCATCCTGAAGCAAAGTTCTTAAACCGAGGTACTATTTCTGAGTTAGCGGAGTCTGTAACCTGAAGCGTATGTAACCGGAGGTACCACTGTACCAAACTTTTAGAAGACATCTGAAGGCAGCTCTGTTTAGGGAAGCTTTTAACGTTTAATAGGTTATTGTATTTTAGTGTTCTGTTGGAAGCTGCCCAGAGTGGCTGGGGAAACCCAGCCAGATGGGCGGGGTATACATAATAAATTATTATTATTATTATTATTATTATTATTATTATTATTATTATGTGCGGCAAGGCATGTATTTTATGGAGCAGGGAATGGTCGCAAATGTCCACCTGTGAAGGAGCCTGACCGTTGCTTCTCTGCATGATCGCGGCCCATTCTAGTCAGCCTCTGCTGGGGTACATAAAATCATAGGATTGTAGAGTTGGCAGGGGCCCCAAAAGGCCATTGAGGGACCCCAAGGCTCAGCTAGTTCTCCGAGGCTGCCTGTCGTGTCTCTGCATGTTCACGGCTCGCTCCAGCCTGCCTCTTCTGGGATTCTCTCGCGACTTGGCATCAAGTGTGATCAGATAAGTCAATCATTCTTGGGGCAACGATGCAGCAGATGACCTGTCTTTGGAGGATGAGGCAGTCTGTTGCATCCCTGCCATGAGTTGCTGTTCTGGAATGGCCTCATTCTAGTGAAGAAATCTGGACAAATTGTGTGGGCTGGGGGAATGGACTCCTTTGAGAGCCAGTGTGGTGTAGTGGTTAAGAGCGGTAGTCACATAATCTGGGGAACTGGGTTCGCTTCCCCGCTCGCTCCACATGCAGCTGCTGGGTGACCTTGGGCCAGTCACACTTCTGTGAAGTCTCTCAGCCCCACTCACCTCACAGAGTGTTTGTTGTGGGGGAGGAAGGGAAAAGGAGATTGTTAGCCGCTTTGAGACTCCTGAAGGGGAGTGAAAGGCGGGATATCAAATCCAAACTCCCCTTCTTCTTCTTCTTCTTCTTTGAGAATGGGCATCGCAACTTCTAAGAGTGCATGCAAACAGTGAGGGGTAGCAGAAATGGAGCCCAAACTGGGCGGCTAGGAAAGAAGAAGTACATTCTCCATGGCCAGGGGAACCCGAAGATGTCCGAAACTTAAATAAATAAATGACCTAATGGGTCAGTCCCATCCAAGACAAGCCAAATGATGACTGAGCATGCTCAGTGGGCACGGAATGCAAAGTGTCGATTGGGGGGGAGCAGAATCAAAGGGGGGAGACTGGAAGGGGGGTGCCTGAACCCCTTATAGCATTCAGGAGAAAAGTATGGCTGGTCAGGAGAAAAGTATGGCTGGTCAACTGGACCTTGCACACATTTTTTTTGAGGGGTGCATACACTGAAATTTTTTGTTGCTGATTCCCCGCTTTTTAATCATTGCACACTCTGAAAGTAAAGTTTCCGACAAGCCCCCAGATGTGGGAATGGAGCCTACCTCCCAATTTCCAATCCAGGGAGACTCAAACAGTATTTACAAAATTGATTTGGAGAGAACACGGGTTTCAGACCCAGATGCAAGAGCAGCCCTGACAGAATGAAAGAACAACATTCTGCCCTTCCCATCTCTCCCTCTCTCCCCCCAATCACAAGATGACAAGGACAAAAGTCTCTCTCACTACCTGCAAACAAAATAAAAAAATTCCTTCCAGTAGCACCTTAGAGACCAACTAAGTTTGTTACTGGTATGAGCTTTTGTGTGCATGCACACTTCTTCAGATATCTGAAGTAACTGAAGTATCTGAAGAAGTGTGCATGCACATGACAAGGTGCTACTGGAAGGAATTTTTTTATTTTGTTTTGACTGTGGCAGACCAACACGGCTACCTGTAACTACCTGCAAACAAACTGTGAAAAAGACTCTGTGAATTGAAATTGGAGATGAAAGACGTACTTTCCCCTGTTTGTTTATTTTGCAGCGGAAAATATTGAATAAAAACTAATGATTAATAATAATAAACGAATGAGAAGAAGACAGGTGTTCCTGAACTTGTGCAGAGCGCCGTTCTGTTCTTATCCAGCACTTTTTGGTGGTAGGGGGATTAGGATGCTCAGAGCTGAGAGATGGAATGATCTCTGCCACGCCTTTGGGCTGAGCGGCAAAGCGTTTGCCTTTTATGCAGAACGTCGTGGGTTCAGTTCCTGCCATCCCCCAATACAGGTGAGGAATGAAGCCCGAGCCTTGCCTCAGTCAGATCCTCCTTATTTCTTCCTTGCAATTGCCAGGGCTGTTTCCTGGGCTCCCACCTAGACGCGGGCGGCTCCTTCAAAGCGTGCAATTAGCTCACTCAAAGCAGCTGCAGCTGCAAAGGCGCCAATCCTGCTCCGCTTCTCCCCCCTGGGAGGCGGCCGTCTGTTGGAGAGGCTAGATTTGGCCAGGGCACAAGGTGTACCGGCTGCTCCCCCAGAGCCTGCGCCCTCCTCCCGTCCCGGAGACCGCGGTTCCCATCGCGGCCGGGCTAATCACGCCAAGGGCATTTCTCCCCGTGCCAGGGGGCCCTCTCATCTCCACCTGCCTGGCTGGCCGGCCGGTTGATAGGCATCGCTCAGGCATCGCAGGTGCGCGACCGGGAGCTGGCGAGCTCAGGTGTTCGACTGTGGGAAAACTCCTGCGCTTGTCACCGAGCCAGAGGCCGGCCGAGAGGAGGGGAAGCATCACCTGGGAGCAGGATTCAAGGTGCTTCCCAGGCGTCGGGTCCTCAGAAGAGCCTGGCAAGCTCCTTGGCAGGAGCCCAGAACAAGAGCATCTCTCTCTTCTGCAGTTTCCAGAAACTGGGATTCAGCAGTATTAAGGACATGAGGCTTCTGGATCAGGCCCACCTAGTCCAGTATCCTGTGGCCAGTCAGACAAACCAGCAAGCACCCTATTCTCCGCACTGGGGATTTCCAGTATCTGAAAGCATCAGTCAATCCTGGTGCAAATTCTGCCATTCCTAACTTGAGAGAACAGACCGGGTGGCTGGGGGCTGTTAGGATATGCCAAACCAAAGCTCAGCTCAGCCATTAAACCAGGGGTCAGCAAGCTTTTTTAGCAGGGGGCCAGTCCACTGTCCCTCAGACCTTGTGGGAGGCCGGACTATATATTTTTTTTGGGGGGGGGGACGAATTCCTAGGTAAAGGGACCCCTGACCATTAGGTCCAGTTGTGGCCGACTCTGGGGTTGCGGCACTCATCTCGCTTTACTGGCCGAGGGAGCCGGCGTACAGCTTCTGGGTCATGTGGCCAGCATGAATAAGCCACTTCTGGCGAACCAGAGCAGCACACGGAAACGCCGTTTACCTTCCCGCCGGAGCAGTACCTATTTATCTACTTGCACTTTGACTTGCTTTCGAACTGCTAGGTGGGCAGGAGCAGGGACCGAGCAACAGGAGCTCACCCCATCGCAGGGATCTGAACCGCTGACCTTCTGATCGGCAAGTCCTAGGCTCTGTGGTTAATCCACAGCGCCACCCACGTCCTATGCCCTGCAAATAACCCAGAGATGCATTTTGAATAAAAGCACCCATTCTACTCATGTAAAAACACTAGGCAGGCCCCACAAATAACCCAGAGATGCATTTTAAATGAAAGGACACATTCTACTCATGTAAAAACATGCTGATTCCCGGAGCGTCTGCAGGCTGGATTTAGAAGGCGATTGGGCCGGCTCCGGCTCCTGGGCCTTAGTTTGCCTACCCATACATTAAACCCTAAGTTTTCCTCCCTCTTTCATGGCGCTAGAACTTGTGGAGATTTAAAGAAGCCAATGTGGCGCAATGGTCAGAGTGTTGAACCTGGGAGAGCAGGGTTCGAATCCTCCCACAGCCATGAAGCTCACCTTGGGCCAGTCATGATCTCTCAGCTGAACCTACCTCACAGGGTTGTTGGGAGGAGGAGAACCACGTGAAATGCCTTGAGATCCTTGGAAGATAAAGGTGGAATATAAATGCAATAAATAAATAAAATAAAGATTTTGGACAGCTGAAAGGAAGTGAAGTGCATGGTTAAACTATGGAACTCCCTGCCACAGGAGGCAATGTCCTTGAGGTTTTTTTTAATTCTGTCAGCAGCATGGGAATTACACCACCGGCCTACCTCAGAGCTGTTGCAAGGAGTCATGAGACAGAGAAAGAGAGAGAGAGGCATTTGGGAGTGGTGCACTGAACAGTGCACAACATGGTTGCAAGCTGGCTGGGCGGAAGAGAGAATGGCAGAATGGCAAGCAGATTTGGGATGTCATGGAATGGGGAGACAGGAGAACCAGGAGGAAGGGGAGCGGCTTCCCAGAGACCCCTCTCCCCCCCCCCATTATGCCCCACGGTGGGAAAACCAAACAGGTGGTTTAAAGGCCATTGATGGCGCTGTGTTGTGGCTGCCGTGTGAAAGCTCCCAGAGCGGCCGCCTTTGCCGCTCGCCGCATCGTGGGCAGCGCCAGCCTGCATCCCTGCGCATGAGAGCGGCTTCATTACCATGTGAATTCTGGGAAAGCGCAGAGGGCTTCTCTACCCGCCTCTTTGGCCATATGGCGCTCGCCCTGAGCTAAGCTGGGAATGTCTGGGGGCTCCCGCCCCCTCTGGGCCAGGCAGAGGTTGCTCAGCAGCGGTGGATATCAAAGGCCCCGAGTTGTATAGGCACTTCACAACAAGGTTTCTGAAGAGACCACACAAGGCAGGCAGGGAGGGTCTTTTGGGGAGACTGAGCCCCCACCAGCTCCCAGTCCCCACGGCTCTGGGCTCCGTATGGTCGCAGATGGAATTGTTTTTAAGAACACCCCATTTTAAGCGCCATCTCCTCCCAGCTTGCTTTGGAAGCAGAGCTCTAAAGTCTTCCTTTCGTTCCGACTACCATATAAATGTAAGATGCGCTTGCATTCAGGAGCAGCAATAAAACTTCCCTGGCGAGGGGGGAAAAGTTGCCAGAGGGAAGCAAGGCACTTTGCCCGACAGCTCAGCTCCTCTGCAAGTCGTTGTTGTTGTTTTCGTTTATTAAATTTGCCGGTGGCTTTGTAAGGAAACCCAAAGCGACTTGCAACCAAGCAGACGGAAAGGAAGGATGCAGAATGTGAGCTGCTCCTTTGAAAGACAAGCGGAGGCCGGCTGTGCTGCCGTGCTTGGGCACAGACCTCCAGAGCAAAATTCTGACTTGTTTCCTAGCAGGAGGAATGGGATTAGCATGTTCAAGCATTGCAGAAACGTAACAGAACCCACATGGTACTTGAGATCCTTTGTGGTACTTGAGATCCACTTCAGCGGGGTCTCCCACCTGCCCTTTCTAGAAGGGGAATGGAGGCTAAGGGGGAGTGTGTGTGCGTTTTGTGTAAAGATAATAGAATCATGGAATTGTAGAGTTGGAAGGGATCTCGAGGGTCATCTAGTCCAGCCCCCTGCAATGCAGGAATCTCAGCTAAAGCATCTATGACAGATGTCCATCCAACCTCTGCTTAGAAACCTCCAAGGAAGGAGAGTCTACCGCATCCTGAGGGAGACCGTTCCACCGTCAAACAGCTCTTGCTGTCAGAAATTTCTCCCTAATGTCTAGCCAGGATCTCCTTTCTTGTAACTTGAAGCCATGGGTTTGAGTCCTAACGTCCAGAGCAGGAGGAATCGTGCACCGAAAGATAGTCCATTGCCTGGATTGCCTCAGCTTTTAACCCTGGTAAAGATAAAGGTAAAGGGACCCCTGACCGTTAGGTCCAGTCGTGGCCAACTCTGGGGTTGTGGCACTCATCTCGCTTTACAGGCTGAGGGAGCCGGCGTACAGCTTCTGGGTCATGTGGCCAGCATGACTAAGCCGCTTCTGGCGAACCAGAGCAGCACACGGAAACGCCATTTACCTTCCCGCCGGAGTGGTACCTCTGGATACGAATGGCATCCGTTCCGGAGCACCGTTCGCATCCAGAAGCAAACGTAACTAGTGATGGCATGTCTGCACGCGTTGCTTTTCGCAGCTTCTGCGCATGCGTGTGATGTCATTTTGAGTGTCTGTGCATGCGCGAGCGGCGAAACCCGGAAGTAACTCGCTCCATTACTCTGGGTTGCTGTGGAGCGCAACTGGAACGCGCTCAACATGAAGCATATTCAACCCAAGGTATGACTGTATTATTAGTATTATTATTAACCCAAGAGCAGAGCAGCTTTGCAGATGCACCACAAACATCTTCCACGCAGCATGAAAGGCAGACAGCTCACCCACTGCTCTCCAGCTTTCATGATAGCTTTACTGGCAAATCTCACGGGTTCGGCAATTTGACGAAACCTCTCCAGACTCATGGCTGCACAGAAACAAGGGCACCCTGTGTGCCAGTCCCACAGTTCCTCTGGTGCTCTCCGACTTCCAGGCACAAGCCACTCAAAAGTCGGAGGCCACTGTAGGATTTCATCTCTGTCCCATCCAACTGCTCCCAATGGCTGGTTTGTGCAGGATTGTTCGCCTTCCATGCCAGGATGTGTTCAAGGCATGCACTGGTGTAGCAAACTCATGCAACCAACAGGGCTGAATCTCTGCCCAACAGGTGGTGAGCAGAGGGTCGCATCCTGCAGGCTGCAGGGCCCTGCTTTGCCAGTGCATTCCTTTGCAAACATCGCACCCTGGCAGAGCACAGAGGAAACAGTCCTCCCAGTTTGGAGCCCACCCAGAGCAGGCAAAGGGTGGGCCAAACTCTTACCCGCTGGAGCGAAATCCAGAGTGTAGCCTGCTAATATTTATTGCAAGGTGCCAGGGTGAGTCAGAGGTGACGCACAGGAAATCTTAGGTTTCTTTGCAAAGAAAAGGTGACCTTGCAGCCCAGAGAGAAAAGCAGTTACAGGGTGTGCAAATGGCCTCTTTTTGTTACCAAGGATACCTGAACACGTGAGAATGAACTCTGAATAAACCCCAAGCACAGCAGATGAGCTGTATGAGTCCAAGCCTATCAGGCAAGGAGAAATAGCTTTGGGGTTAACTACCTATTTTAACAGCTAATATAGGCTGGGGTTGTGTGTGTGTGTGTGTGTGTTTTGCATCCAGAAACAGCAGGTGTGCAGAGGAGGGCAACCAAATTTTTACTCTGGGACTTTATGGTGAATGGCAGGTCATAAATAAACACAGGGTAAAAAGTCAGGGAGACACCTAAAAGTAAAGGTAAAGGTACCCCTGCCCGTACGGGCCAGTCTTGCCAGACTCTAGGGTTGTGCGCTCATCTCACTCTATAGGCCGGGAGCCAGCGCTGTCCGCAGACACTTCCGGGTCACATGGCCAGCATGACAAGCTGCATCTGGCGAGCCAGCGCAGCACACGGAACGCCGTTTACCTTCCCGCTGGTAAGCGGTACCTATTTATCTACTTGCACTTAAGGGTGCTTTCGAACTGCTAGGTTGGCAGGCGCTGGGACCGAACGACGGGAGCTCACTCTGCCGCGGGGATTCGAACCGCCGACCATGCGATCGGCAAGTCCTAGGCGCTGAGGTTTTACCCACAGCGCCACCTGCGTCCCGTCAGGGGGACACCTACATCACCTTGAAACACCTTTGCCAAAGGTGATACACCTCTGTTGGTCTAGGGGTGGAATGGCAAGCTAACAAGAAATAACGAGATTTTTAAAAGCAGGGAGAACAGAAGACCTGCCCAGCTAGGCTGGCACAGAACCCAGTAAGCAACCTACCTTGGCTTGGCACAGTTCCCAGTGGGCTCAGCTGCTTCCCCATTCAGACCTGGCTCAGTCCTGCCCATATTGAATACTGTTAAATACAGTACCAGGCAGTGTGGTGTAGTGGTTAGAAGAATGCTGGGGCAGAACGGAGGTGGACCAGGTTGTAATCCTCACCCAGCCCCAGAGCTCAATGGGTGACAGTGACAGTGGCCAGTCACTGGACCTCAGCCCCCAAACCTACCACCCAGGTGGGGTAAAAACAGATGGAGAGCCACGTACAACACCTTGTGTTTGTTGAAGGGCAGGTGGGGTAGAGATAAAATCTGACCTCCACATACATTGTTTGCATCTGTCTGTCTTAAGAGATAAAGGAGTGAGCCTCTGAGGGTGAAGTCAAATTGCTTCTCCATGGGCAGTGCATATGGAGGTCCTGGGCTGCCCAGAGGACAAGGCCTCGCCCAAGGGGTCTAAAGGAAAGCAAAGCAATACTTTTGCCACCAGCTTGGGTGCAGGAATTGCCAGGAGGAGCCATACAAGGTGCCATCCAACTCTGCTCCAGATTTGAGGGCACACGTGCTAAACCCTGTCTGTGGTGCCTACGCCTTTTCCCCAAAGAATGAGACAAGAGACCAGAGTATGGGTTCAAACTGGCCACAACTTTATTGAGCTTCAGAAGTGGGAAACTTGGCACAAGCCTTGGCAGGTAACCCTCTCAGCCTGCCTGGCTGAGGATATGCAGGCAGATGAGGTCCAGAGAGAGGGGACTGTAAAGCACAAACTTACACAGCATGCCCTTCCACTAACCTGTAGGGTTTACTGTTTGCAACACTTCTCCCGAAATTGTCCCACAAGGCAGCAGCGGGTCCAGATTTTTTTCTCCCAAAGCCTTTCTCACAATAAGCATAGCTGCAAGGCAGTAGAAGTTTAGGACCAGAGTTTTCCTGCTCCCTTCCCAGGCGAGCGAGCCCCATCTGCCCCTCATTTTCCTTGACAGCAGTGCTTTCCAAACTTTTGAAGTTGGCGAGACACTTTTTAGATACGCATCATTTTGCGACACAGTAATTCAGTTTTACTAGCAAGCTGGATGTTAAGCGAACCCCTTTCCAGCCATGGGAAGAGTGTGGGGAGTGTTCTCGTGACACACCGCAGCATCGTGCAAGGACACACACTTTGAAAAGCCCTGCTTCACAGCTTGTGCAGAAACTGCCTTCTTGGCCACTGGACCCACAATTTGTCTCATCCCCTACATCTGCCAGAACCTGTCTTTGCATACCCTAAGGTCCAGCTCTCACTTCCATACATCACTACTAAGGGCTTGAAACCCATTGTCTACCCTCCCCTGAAGTTGTTCCTGGGGTGTGTCACATGCTGGCAGCTTCCAGGAGTCACAGGTGAGAGCTGAGGGCAGGATGGGGACCCCAGGTGGACAAACTACCCCAGAAAGAGTATATTTAGGGGGTGATGTATTACTGGGTTTTCCCAGTAGTGATGTATGGAAGTGAGAGCTGGACTATAAAGAAGGCTGATTGCCAAAGAATGGATGCTTTTGAATTCTGGTGCTGGAGGAGACCCTTGAGAGTCCCATGGACTGCAAGAAGATCAAACCGATCCATTCTGAAGGAAATCAGCCCTGAGTGCTCACAGGAAGGACAGATCCTGAAGCTGAGGTTCCAAGACTTTGGCCACCTCATGAGAAGAGAAGACTCCCTGGAAAAGACCCTGATGCTGGGAAAGATGGAGGGCACAAGGAGAAGGGGACGACAGAGGACGAGATGGTGGGACAGTGTTCTTGAAGCTACCAGCATGAGTTTGACCAAACTGCGGGAGGCAGTGGAAGACAGGAGGGCCTGGCGTGCTCTGGTCCAGGGGGTCACGAAGAGGCGGACACGACTAAACGACTAAACAACAACAGTATTACTGGGAACCTCCCTTCCCAATGGACTGGATGAGAAAGAGCTCTGTGACATTCTGAAGCTGGCATGCTCTTGGCACCAACTGATGTCGGGTGAGAAAAGAGTTCTGTGGCATTCCAAAACTTGCATGCTATCACACCATCTGATGCACTTTGGCTTAAAAAGGGGGGATGGGAAGCGGTCTCCGGTTCTGTTTTGCATCTGTCATTGTCTGGAGCCAAGGGGGCTACAGCTGCTGCAGCCCAAGAGCTGAATTGTCCGGCCAGAGTTTCCTAGTGTTCCTCCCCATTCCCATCACCCCCCCTTCCTTGCCCACCCCTTGTTCTTTTCAAGGAACTCTCTGAGAAGGTCTTTGAGGGAGGGGGGCGTGGAGAGGAGGATGGGTTGCTGGCCAGCTTTGCTCCAGATGGTCTCCCATTCTGCGAGGATCTTGCAGGTCCTTCAAATGCAGATGGCGCCAGGTCGCTCTCTTTAGCATGACAAAGCCGCTGCCTTCTGGGACCAGGAGTGGCCAGAGGAGCCTCTGTTCCAAGGAGGAAGGAGGATTAGGTGGTGGCTGAGGAAGGCGGGGGAGTTGTGGGGGATAAGGAAGGGAGGTGGTGCGTGTGTGAAAAACCAGTTCTGTCGAATCTGAACCAGAGACACCCAAGATGAGCGTTGCGGAAAAGTTTTTTCCTCCCTTTCCTTTTGGCAGCAAGGCTCTCTTCCTGCAGCCCTCTGCAAATTCACCTGGGAGTCAGGGCGCTTCCAGGGACTTGCCTATTGTGAACTCATCCTAATACTTCTACTACTACTACTACTACTAATAATAATAATTTTGAGATTGCATCCCACTATAGCTTTTGCCACTCTTTTGTTGACTATGAGGGCCATTCCATTTCTTTTACGGGATTCTTGCCCACAGTAGTAGATATGATGGTCATCCGAACTGAATTCGCCCATTCCCGTCCATTTTAGTTCGCTGATTCCCAGGATGTCAATATTTATTCTTGCCATCTCATTTTTGACCACATCCAACTTACCCAGGTTCATGGTTCTTACATTCCAGGTTCCTATGCAATATTTTTCTTTACAGCATTGGACTTGACTTTCGCTTCCAGGCATATCCGCAACTGAGCGTCCTTTCGGCTTTGGCCCAGCCGCTTCATCAGCTCTGGATCTACTTGTACTTGTCCTCCGCTCTTCCTCAGTAGCATGTTGGACGCCTTCCGACCTGAGGGGCTCATCTTCCAGCGTCATAACTTTTATATGCCTGTTGTTTTTGTCCATGGAGTTTTCTTGGCAGGGATACTGGAGTGGTTTGCCGGTTCCCCCTCCAGGTGGATCACGTTTGGTCAAAACTCTCCACTATGACCTGTCCATCTTGGGTGGCCCTGCACGGCATAGCTCATAGCTTCTCTGAGTTATTCAAGCCCCTTCACCACGGCAAGGCAGTGATCCATGAAGGGAGGGCGTTCCACAGGGCAGGTGCCACCACGAGAAGGCCCTCTGCCTGGTTCCCTGTAACTTGACTTCTCGCAGCAAGGGAACCGCCAGAAGGCCCTCAGGGCTGGACCTCATCGTCCGGGCAAAACGATTTGTTTGCAGGGAGATAATGGTGCCATGAAACGGGCAGGTCCCACACCAAGCGTCTGAAGAACAAGCCAAGTCATGTCATGTAATGGATGGGCTTTTAAAAGGATGGGGTGCATCTCCCCACAGGCTGTTTAATTAGTGCTCAACCTGATTTGTTTGCAGAGAGGTTAGATTATGTTGAATACAATCACAGAATTGTCGAGTCGGAAGGGTCCCGAGGGTCATCTAGTCCAACCCCTGCAATGCAGGAATGCAGTATATCTGAAGGAGCGTCTCCACCCCCGTCATTCTGTCCGGACACTGAGGTCCAGCGCCGAGGGCCTTCTGGTGGTTCCCTCACTGCGAGAAACGCCATTTACCTTCCTGCCGGAGTGGTACCTATTTATCTACTTGCACTTTGACGTGCTTTCAAACTGCTAGGTTGGCAGGAACAGGGACCAAGCATCGGGAGCTCACCCCGTCACGGGGATTCAAACCGCCAAACTTCTGCTCGGCAAGTCCTAGGCTCTGTGGTTTAACCCACAGCGCCACCCGCGTCCCCTTCAGTAGCTTAGGGCCTCATCAAATCTAAATCTGGCCCTGTCCACACCCCACCCCTACACCCTACTGCACGGTTCAGGTCCCTGTGGGGAGATGCAGGAATCTGGATCAGACCTTCAGACCAAAACAGCACCGTGGAGCGCAATCTTCTTTTGAAATGGTCGTATTGTTGCAGACTTCACCCCTCCCAAAAGAGACAAACCTTCATTGTCTCCCTAGACAGATGGATGCCAAGGACCCACTATTGCCAGACCTCCATCCCTGATGGGTTTGCCTTCTTCCACATCCCAGGGTGGGGGGTTTCGACTAAATGACCCTCTGCCTCCCTTCCAATGTGACGATTCAGTGATCCTATGCGCCAACCCTCCGCAATTGCTCACAGAAACTCCAGGAACGACAGTCCTGGAAACAGCTTCACAGAACCCCCTCTCCCCCGCTTTTTCACATCCCCCCCCATCCGCATTGGCCTAGACCAGCTGGAGCCGAGCGGCGTTTCCTGGGATTTAGTCCAATTTCCTGCCCCTCCTCGCACAAGCCTTCATGCCTGTTTCCGACTCCTGCACCAGGACCTGGGCGTCATCCATCCCCTCCAGGCCAAAGCAGAGAGAGGAGCATGGCTGGTGACCAGCACAGGATCCGTCCATCCGCCCCCCTTTCGCCCCAAGGCCAAGCCACTCCTTTTAGCCAAGGGGGTGCAGGGGCAAGGAGTTCCGTAGGGAATTTGCCACAGGCCCAATTCACAGACGAGAGCTGGATCGGGGCCATGAACTCATCTAGTCCAGCGTTCTGATCTCGCCGGCGTCTCAACACGAAAAGTGGAAGAGGCTCTCATCCAGCAGAGAAAATTGGACCTCTTATCCCTGGGAACGAAAACTTCCCAATGTGTGGCTGCAGAGCAGAAGCTGCAGGATCTTGACCTCTCTGTGTCTTAGAAGTATTGTTGGAGGGGGTTTTTTTTGTATCTTTGGTATAGATCTTATTGTGAATGATGTGGGAATTGTTCAGTTTGGTTGAGTACAGTGGACGCTCGGGTTGCGAACGTGATTCGTGCGGGATGCACGTTTGCAACCCGCAGTGCCCGCAGCGCCGCGTCTGCACATGCAGGGGTTGCGATTCGGCAATTCGGTGCTTCTGCACATGCGCAAAGTGTAATTTAGCACTTCTGCGCATGCGCGAGCACTGAAAACCAGAAGTAACCCATTCCGGTACTTCCGGGTTTGGCGCAGTGCGCAACCCGAAGCGTCTGTAACCCGAGGTATGACTGTATTTGTTTAATATTTTATGTATGTTTATGGGAACTTTTGTTTTGTTGCAGTAACGTATTTTTTTTTCATATTGTAAGCTGCTTTGAGCATGGCTTGAACCATGGAAAGGTGGCATACAAATAAAATTATGTCTGTCTGTCTGTCTGTCTGTATGCCTGTGGGAAACCCGCAACAGAACAATCCCAGAATCATAGACTTACAGAACTGGATGCGACCCCAAGGGTCAACCTGGCTGAAATGGGCTCTCTGAAGCATTCGATGCCCTTTCACTTTGGCCAGGCTCATTCCCCTCACCTTGAAGTTGGGCGGGGAGCACAGCCTGGACTACCAGATATTGGGCATCCACCTGTCTTGAATGCTTTAGCTGAGATTCCTGCATTGCAGGGGGTCAGGCTAGATGACCCACCAGGTACCTTTCCAATGCCACAGTTCCATGTGTGTCTTCGGTTGCGATGCCCTTGTGAAAAATCTGGGGTTTATATATATATATAAAGGAGCTACTTAGTTGGATTTTGGGGCACTCCCACGACATGTGGAGGTATGTGCCTGTGGAGGTGCACCCTCTCCAGCATTTTGATGAGGTTCCTGGGCAAGCAAGTATTAGAAATCACCCCAGAATTGGCCTTGCTAAACATCTTCCAAGACAATAATGCCCACTTACACCACAAAGAACTCATAACCCACCTACTTTCAGCAACCAGAAGCATCATAGCCAGACACTGGAGAGACCTATCAGGAGTAAGCATGGACCAATGGTACTAAATAGTATGGGAAACAGCCCTAGTAGAAAAATTAACCAATAAACTGAAACTGACACGGGGACATATAGAAGAAGACACCTTCACCCCGGTATGGCTCCCCTTTATCAAATACACAGCTCAACAAGACAGGGACAAGAATCTGCCAACAGCATATGAATCAGTATGGCTAACCTGATCCAAAACACCCACCCACCCCACTCACACACGAAAACAAAGACCACCACAGCCAACCGCAAACGAACAACCACACCCTACGCCATGTGTAGGCAAACTAAGGCCCGGGGGCCGGATCTGGCCCAATCGCCTTCTAAATCCGGCCTGCGGACGGTCCGGGAATCAGCGTGTTTTTACATGAGTAGAATGTGTGCTTTTATTTGAAATGCATCTCTGGGTTATTTGTGGGGCATAGGAATTCATTATTTTTTTCCCAAAGTATAGCCCGGCCCCCCACAAGGTCTGAGGGACAGTGGACCGGCCCCCTGCTGAAAAAGTTTTCTGACCCCTGCCCTAGGCCAACCCCAACCTCTCGCCACCAAAGGGACACAAGTGAACAGCAAAGGACGTGCACAAGCAACGCTGACACCAAACCCTACATATAGTAAGTAAAATAGAAACATCGCCACCTGACCCCAACCCCACCCATCTTCCCCCCTCCACCTCCTTCCCCCTTTTCTTCTTAAAGGTAAAGGGACCCCTGACCATTAGGTCCAGTCGTGGCCGACTCTGGGGTTGTGGCGCTCATCTTGTTTTATTGGCCGAGGGAGCCAGTGTACAGCTTCCGGGTCATGTGGCCAGCATGACTAAGCCGCTTCTGGCGAACCAGAGCAGCGCACGGAAACGCCGTTTACCTTCCCGGCAGAGTGGTGCCTATTTATCTACTTGCACTTTGACGTGCTTTTGAACTGCTAGGTTGGCAGGAGCAGGGACCGAGCAACAGGAGCTCAGCCCATCGTCGCGGGGATTCGAACCACCGACCTTCTGATCGGCAAGTCCTAGGCTCTGTGGCTTAACACACAGCGCCACCCATGCCCCTTTTCTTCCTAATTTCTCAACAAATGAAACTGATGTGTAAAAATGTTACATGGGGGGGGGGGGAATACGAGAGAGAGAGACATTGCACACACTTTTGTAAATCAAGAAAATCTTCAATTTTTAAAAAAGGGAGCTGTTTGGCACAGCTCTGGGGTGATGGGGAGCCAGCGGCCCGTCCTGGATTTTTACGGGAAGTGATAAAAACAGGGGCAGGCTGCATCTTTGCCGTCCAGCTGCCCCTGCTCTGGAAACATTCCTGGGGCTCCTTGCAAGACAAACGTAGATTTCCTGCCAGAACAGGCGGCGTTTCCTCTTGCAGGGAGGACCAGCCCAAGTTTTCCCCATCTGGAGGGACCCCACCGAGAGAAGGAAGGTGGTCCGAACAGCTGGCCAGACAGAGTGGAGCCAGGCTTGCAGGGGAGTTGCAGAAGTTGGGGGGGGGAGCAGCGACCCAGCCTGGGAAAGCCTGTTATTCTAACAACCCAGGTGCTGGCCTGCTCTGGAGCCCAGCCAGAGGCAAGGGAGAAGGGGGGTATTTGTGGGGGGGGGAGCTGGGGGGGGGAGGGAGAGAGTTGCTGCCCTCTTTTGGAGGTTTATGACTCCTGTTCAGGTGGCCCTTTTGTAAGAGATCCACTTTTAATTAGGGGAGCCGCTTCCGTTCCCCCTCCCTGCCGCCCAGTAGTTTTCAAATTTCACACTCTGGAGCTCCTCGGAAGCAGCTGATCTCGCAGGAATCCCTCAAAATAAAATGATCACCCCTGACATATTCCCACTCTGCACAGCCGCAGAGGATGCGGAGAAGTCCTCCTGCCCGACCAAGTTCCCATACCCTCCAAAATAGGGCTGTCTATAATAAGACAGTCATACCTCGGGTTACAGACGCTTCAGGTTGCGTTTTTTCAGGTTACGGGCCGCCGAAACCCGGAAGTACCAGAACGGGTTACTTTGGGTTTTGGTGGTCACGCATGCACAGAAGCGCTAAATTGTGCTTTGCACATGCGCAGAAGTGCTGAATCACAACCCGCGCGTGCGCAGATGCACTGCTGCGGGTTGCGAACGTGCCCCCCGCACGGATCACGTTTGCAACCCAAGCATCCACTGTAATAGTAATAATGATACTACGCTGGGCACGTGACTGTGTTGCCCGAGCCACTCTGAGCGGCTTCCAACATATATAAAAACATAATAAAACATTAAACATTTTTTTAAAAAACTCCCCTATACAGGGCTGCCTTCAGATGCCTTCCAAAATATTGTATAGAGTGGACGCTCAGGTTGTGAATGTGAACCATGCAGGATGCACATTCGCAACCCGCAGTGTTCGCAACCCACAGCCGCGCGTGTGCGGGTTGCGATTTGGTCTTCTGCGCATGCACGACCTCCGAAACTCCGGAGTAAGCCATTCTGGTACTTCCGGGTTTTGGCGGTCTGGTGGGGCTGGGGCAACCCAATCAGATGGATGGCATATCAATAATAAATTGTTATTGTTATTGTTATTATTAAGGTTGGTGGGGATGAGTTCTATAGTTTAACTATGCATCGGATGTCCACATGTTCTAGTGTTATGAGAGAGGGAGAAATACTTTTCTCTGTCCGCTGTCTCAATGCCATGCATAACTACTTCTTCTTCTTCTTCTTCTTCTTCTTCTTCTTCTTCTTCTTCTTCTTCTTCTTCTTTGTCTACGTTTCCCGAGTCACTCTGGGCGGCTTACAGAATACAGTGGTACCTTGGTTCTCAAACTTAATCCGTTCCGGGAGTCCGTTTGACTCCTGAAACGGTTCGAAAACCAAGGCGCTGCTTCCGATTGGCAGCAGGAGCTTCCTGCACTCAAGCAAAAGTCGCGTTGGACATTTGGGTTCCGAAAAACGTTCACAAACCCTGGGTTTACTTCTGGGTTTGCGGTGTTCGGGAGCCAATTTGTTTGGGAGCCAAGCCGTTCGGGTATCAAGATACCATTGTATATAAAACATAACATTACGAACTTCTACCAGGTCCCTTCTCCCTCGCCTTTCCTCTAAAGTAAGAAGCCCCAAACTCTGCAACTTTTCCTCAAAGTCACCTAGAATCATAGAACTGTCGAGTGGGAAGGGACCCCAAGGGTCATCTAGTCCAACCCCTGCTAAGCAGGAACCTTTTTGTCCAACGTGGGGCTCAAACCCACAACCCCCGAGATTAGGATTCTTCTGCTCTATCGACAGCTATCCTAGGAGTCACTCTGTCTGTTTGATCTTTCTGTGAGCCCTTTCCAACTCCCCAATCTCCCTTTTGAGAAGAGGCACCCAGAACCCCAAACGGGATTCCACAGATTTGTGTAACGCCGTTGCGACGTTGGCAGCCTTGTTTTCAGTTCCTTTCCCAGGCATCCCTAGCATGGATTTTGCCTCCACAGGGCCCTCAAGGCCTGAGGCAGAGCTGGTCTGGGGGCCACGTGCGGTCGGTGGCCCCCAGGCCCTCCCGTCCCCCTGAAGCGCAGGGTCTCCCTGGGCTCTTGGCCCTCTCCGCCCGGCGAGTGTCGCTCTTGCTTGGGTCGAGCGGGGACTGGCAAAGGCACATCTGGAGTCTAGACTTGGTGGCTCGGTGGGCCGGGTTTGGCTGCTGGGCTCTGCCCGTTCCCCGCTGCACACTGTTTGCTTAGCTGGAGGTCTTTAATTGGAATTAAAGTGGCCTCTCTTGTTTTTGCGGACACGAGCGCTGGAAAAAGTAGCTGCGAGTCATCGAAAACATCTGCAGGAGACAGCGGAGGGTCATTAGATGGCAGGGCGCGAGGCGCCAGCCTTGCTGCTTGCAGCCGCCGTGGGGGGATAATGGCTCAATACGGCTTTTGTGGACGGGCAGCGGAGCCAGAAAACACGGCCTGTTGATTCTGGCATCGGGCATCGCTGCCGGGAGAGTCCCAAGCGAGAGCCCGGCACTGCCCTGCCAGGGGGAGGGAAGCAGCAACAGCAATGCAGAGGTGCAGCTGGGGGCCTGGTTCCCCTCTCCCCCCACAAATGTGGGGGGCAGACCGTTGCAATGCTTGGATTCTTGTGGGGATAGGCAGGGGGAGACCCTCACAGCACCCGCAGATCCCGAGGGCAGCGAAACCACGCCAAGCCCTTCGGAAAACAGTAGCCAAGAAAGGCGCCCATAGTGAGAAGGGGGCCGGGACATCTCTGCCCCCCTGCATAATTCGAGCCCCATCACCCAAGGCTAGAGGCTTTGACAACCTGGTGCCCTCCTGGTGTTGTTGTTGTTTAGTCATTTAGTCGTGTCCGACTCTTCGTGACCCCCTGGACCAGAGCATGCCAGGCCCTCCTGTCTTCCACTGCCTCCCACAGTTTGGTCAAAGTCATTTTAGTAGCTTCGAGAACACTGTCCAACCTTCTCGTCCTCTGTCGTCCCCTTCTCCTTGTGCCCTCCATCTTTCCCAACATCGGGGTCTTTTCCAGGGAGTCTTCTCTTCTCATGAGGTGGCCAAAGTATTGGCGCCTCAGCTTCAGGATCTGTCCTTCCAGTGAGCACTCAGGGCTGATTTCCTTCAGAATGGAGAGGTTTGATCTTCTTGCAGTCCATGGGACTCTCAAGAGTCTCCTCCAGCACCAGAATTCAAAAGCATCCATTCTTCGGCCATCAGCCTTCTTTATGGTCCAGCTCTCACTTCCATACATCACTACTGGGAAAACCATAGCTTTAACTATACGGACCTTTGTCAGCAAGGTGATGTCTCTGCTTTTTAAGATGCTATCTAGGTTTGTCTTTGCTTTTCTCCCAAGAAGCAGGCGTCTTTTAATTTCGTGACTGCTGTCACCATCTGCAGTGATCATGGAGCCCAAGAAAGTAAAATCTCTCACTGTCTCCATTTCTTCCTCTTCTATTCGCCCTCCTTATACTCTGGGCTATATCAGAGCCCCTGGTGCAAAACAGCTTGAAGACACCTGGTTGGCAAGGAGCTGCCTCCTTGGCAAACCTTGCTGCTGAAAATTGCTCAAGTCAAGCATGGGCATAGCCAGGATTTATTTTGGGGGTGGCAGGCTTTATGTTGGGGGCGGGGCAGAACAGAGTTATCTGTGGCACAATTGGTTTATTTATTTACTTGATTTAGGGGAAGGGCAGCTGGCCCCCTGGCTATGCCCATGGTGGCAAGGTCTCTGGGCAGATTCTCCTCCCTGCACCCGGCACTTCATCAAGTATCTTAGAATCATAATAATAAATTTGTAGAGTTGGAAGGGACCCCAAGAATCATCCAGTCCAGGGGTAGGCAACCTAAGGCCCGTGGGCCAGATGCAGCCCAATCGCCTTCTCAATCTGACCCGCAGACGGTCCGGGAATCAGTGTGTTTTTACATGAGTAGAATGTGTCCTTTTATTTAAAATGCATCTCTGGGTTATTTGTGGGGCCTGCCTGGTGTTTTTACATGAGATCCAGCGCCGAGGGCCTTCTAGCGGTTCCCTCATTGTGAGAAGTGAGGTTACAGGGAACCAGACAGAGGGCCTTCTCGGTGGTGGCGCCTGCCCTGTTGAACGCCCTCCCTTCAGATGTGAAGGAAATAAGCAGCTATCTTATCTTTAAAAGACATCTGAAGGCAGCCCTGTTTAGGGAAGTTTTTAATATTTAATGCTGTATTGTTTTTAACACTCGATTGGGAGCAGCCCAGAGTGGCTGGGGAAACTCAACCAGATGGGCGGGGTATAAATAAATTATTATTATTATTATTTATTATTATTATTATTATTGAATGTGTGCTTTTATTTAAAATGCATCTCTGGGTTATTTGTGGGGCATAGGAATTCGTTCATCCCCCCCCCATAGAGTTCAGCCCACCACATGGTCTATAGGATGGTGGACTGGCCCATGGCTGAAAAATGTTGCTGACTAGTTCATCCCCCTGCAATGCAAGAATATTTAGCTGTCCCATTTGGAGATTGAACTCACAACCTTGGCATTATCAGAAGCACACTCCAGCCAATTGAGCTATCCAGGATCCAGTTATGTTTGTGATTGTGGCTGGGTTTATGCCGTGAAATTCATCTTTGGGTCCGGGTCTGCTGCGTCAGAGAACAGCACGCTTGCCACACATGTACTGATACCCCCCACCCCAATCTCTGAGCAGGGAGGGACTCCAGGAACTTAGCTAAGTTCGGTTTCCTTGGAATGAAGGTCAGCAGAGACTGTGGTGTCTTTAAGACTTACGGTGTTATTTGCACAAATATACAAGCTGGGCACAGGATGGAGGGGCTCACGGCACTGACACCCTGACAAATCTTGCTTCGCTGTTAGTTGGATCCAGCGCAGCGCAAGCAGGTCTCTGTGGTTCCAGCTTCCAGCTCAGCGGACACCCCAAAACTCTGGCTATTGCTCTCCTACCTAGCAGCAAGTTGAGGGGGCTAGAGGAAAAACAGGATTCTGAAACATGCAGAGAGTGTATCCAAGGACAGGAGGCCTCCCCAGATTCAAAAGGACGCCCTCAAATTTGGGATGCAGGGATATTAGGATCGCTCTGCACTTGCCTGCTTTTTAATACTGTAGGAATTAATTAATAGTGCCCTTTGCCTCATCGGTTGCATTGGTCTGTATACTACTGCAATTTTGCTGTTATTGTTTTACCATCTTCGCGTGTACTCCACTTCGAGACAGATTGTAATAGGAAGTAAACAAATACTTTTATAAATAGAATAAATTAATTAATAGCAGCCATGGATAGCCCAACTTGTGGAGGATAAGTGATGTGTTTTTTTTTTCTTTAAAAGGAATGTTTGTTATAGAAACCCAATAAAAGCATTTACTGTATAAGAAGAGAGAAGATGAAGGCTAACTGCTGTTAAGTCACTTTGAGAGTCATCCAAAGTGGTGTCTTCCACTGGATCTTGTGGGAGTGAGTTCCACAGTTTAACAATTCCACAGAAATACTTCGTTTTGTCTGCTCTGAATGTTCAACTTCTCCAGATGTCCCTAGGTTCTGGGATTTTGAGAGGGAGAACAACATCCCTCCACCCACTTCCACAGAACCATTTATAATTTTATATGCCTCTGACGTACCCCCCTAACTCGATTTTTGACCTAGAAGCCCCAAATGCTGTAACCTCCCCTCCTGGAAAATTTTGAGATGACCTCCCGGTCACACCAGAAATAAACAGATTTTTGCCGTTTGGGGTGATGGCCCAGAATTGCAGGAAGTTCGAGGGTGGGTCCAATTCCCTTAATGCAGAGTAAATTTTGCAACAAGAGCCCTTTCCCACTTCCTGACCATTTGACCGTCATTGCAAGGATCAGCCCGAAGCAGCATCCCGCGAACCTATTTTTAGAGGCACTTCCAGGGCCGTCAACTCCCGAAAGGGTTCTGTGCTCGGTTAACTCCCTGACTTTTTTTGCACAGTTGTTTTCAGCGTTTGGTGGCAGAGGGCAGGCAGGTCCGCTTGGCCACAGGGCACAGCTGGGGTCAGCGGGGCGGACGCGTTAAATCTTGGCCCTGCTCGGCCGGAGACCGTCAAAAGATCGCCAGGCTTGGAGGTTGGCTGCGCCCCCCTCCTTTGCAAAAATGGCAGGGGACAGACCCTTGGAAACAGCCCAGCAACAGAAGGCGCCATTGATCTGAACAGGCCGCGGTCTTGTCCAGAGGGCAGAGCGGTTCAATAGGGGGCCAGAAGCGGCCCACCTGCATCAGGATAAACAGAAGGGTCAGTGTGGAGAGAATGAGGGGAAGGAGCTGCAGGAATCCTGCTGAGCCACAATGGGTGGGTGGGGGCTGGAGAGAGGCTGCAGATGTTTTGGCTTTGGAAAGCAGGTCCCCCCCTTCCAGCTGCAGATCTGAAGCTGCCTGGGCTGCACTGTGACGGGCAGGGGGTGGAGGAACCATTAACTACGAAGCCCCAAATTTTGTTTGATGCACCAATTGGTGAGTTGGCAGGGCACCGCAAAACAAGGGCTTTTTTCCGCTGCCGAACAGCAGCAAAACTTTGGCGCAGGTTTGGAGGGGAATCACAAATTTTGGGGTTCGTAATTATCCTTCCCACATGACCCCATTTCCGAAGCACCCCCTCCAACTTTCCACGTTCAACAGCCACACAATGCTTTTGCGATGTGCGCAGGATCAGAGCCCGCTCCCTTGCAAAGGCTTTGCAAGGCTAAATCCCAATTAAAAACCAATCACAAGCTTTTTCCGCCATATTGCTGCACTGGCATCATGGTGCGCATGAATGTTCTGGCAGATGCTCTTAAAAGCATCAACAGTGCTGAGAAGTGTGGGAAACATCAAGTTCTCATCAGACTGTGCTCCAAAGTTATCGTCCAGTTCCTAACTGTGATGATGAAGCATGGTTACATAGGTGAATTTGAGATCATTGATGATCACAGAGCTGGGACGATTGTTGTTAATCTCACAGGCAGACTCAACAAGTGTGCTGTGATCAGCTCCAGATTTGATGTCCAACTGAAGGATTTGGAAAAGTGGCAGAACAACCTGCTACCTTCACGTCAGTTTGGGTGCATTGTGCTGACAACTTCAGCTGGCATCATGGACTACAAGGAAGCTAGGCGAAAACACACAGGAGGAAAAATCCTGGGATTCTTTTTCTAAACTTGTAAAAACAGGCAAATTAATACATTGTTCAAATAGGAAAAAAAACACCAATCACAAACACCCAAAAGAAAATGGGGGCAGCAAATATCATCATCATCAACATTTTGTTGTTGTTTAGTCGTGTCCGACTCTTCGTGACCCCCTGGACCAGAGCATGCCAGGCACTCCTGTCTTCCACTGCCTCCTGCAGTTTGGTCAAACTCATATACATAGCTTTGAGAACACTGTCCAACCATCTCGTCCTCTGTCGTCCCCTTCTCCTTGTGCCCTCCATCTTTCCCAACATCAGAGTCTTTTCCAGAGAGTCTTCTCTTCTCATGAGGTGGCCAAAGTCTTGGAGCCTCAGCTTCAGGATTTGTCCTTCCAGTGAGCACTCAGGGCTGATTTCCTTCAGAATGGAGAGGTTTGATCTTCTTGCAGTCCATGGAACTCTCAAGAGTCTCCTCCAGCACCAGAATTCAAAAGCATCAATTCTTTGGCGATCAGCCTTCTTTATGGTCCAGCTCTCACTTCCATACATCACTACTGGGAAAACCATAGCTTTGACTATACGGCCCTTTGTCGGCAAGGTGATGTCTCTGCTTTTTAAGATGCTGTCTAGGTTTGTCATTTCTTTCCTCCCCAAAAGCAGGCATCTTTTAATTTCATGACTGCTGTCACCATCTGCAGTGATCATGGAGCCCAAGAAGGTAAAATCACTTACTGCCTCCATTTCTTCCCCTTCTATTTGTCAGGAGGTGATGGGACCAGTGGCCATGATCTTCGTTTTTTTGATGTTGAGCTTCAGACCATATTTTGCACACTCCTCTTTCACCCTCAATAAAAGGTTCTTTAATTCCTCCTCACTTTAAGCCAAACCAATTTCACAGGACACACCCCGGCTTTTGAATTCTACACAACTGCTTAGCATAGGTGTTCCCAAACTTTTTCAGGCCCCTGCTCCCTCGGGTCCACAAACTCATCTCCGGTGCCCCCAACCCATTAAAAAGCATTATTCAGAATAGCAGGTTGCATGACCTACTAAGGAAGATAAGAGCACGATAAAATTCGAAACGGTAACAATTAGCTGCACGTTTCTTCCGAATCCAGCTAAAGCTATTTAGTTGAATTAATTGGGCAAACTTGGGGAACTTGATCCAGTGAGAACAGTGTTTCAAAGACTGGCAAGTTATTTACACCTCCAGTGTCCCCCCTTGCTTCTTTGTGTCCCACTAGGGAATCCCCCCCAGTGGACAGTACCACCCACATGGGAATCACTGCTTTGGCAGGTTAGATGTTCAAATTTAAAAGGAACAGAAAGTGGGGGAGGAACAAGCATTTTGGTTTGTGGGAGCAGTCCTGGGCACAGCGTCAAACTATAGCAGAAGTTCTTTGCAAACTGCAAGAGGCTGGGTATTTGCCTGGTGCAAAAGGTCTCACCTCTAGGTGATTTATTTCTATTTTTTAAAAAGGCCTTTAAAGGTATTCTCCACTGAAGGCAGGAGGCGGCAGTGCACTGAGCCAGACTATCGATCCAGCCAGCTTGCCAGAGCTGTGCAACTTGACTTACAGATACCTGATTTAATTCTCAGGTCTGCTGTGAATTTACTAGATAGCCTTAAGTTGACCACTCACTTTCAGCATTTGCATCCTACATGGGAATACAGTGGTACCTCGGGTTAAGTACTTAATTCGTTCCGGAGGTCCGTTCTTAAGCTGAAACTGTTCTTAACCTGAAGCACCACTTTAGCTAATGGGGCCTCCCGCTGCTGCCGGAGCACGATTTCTGTTCTCATCCTGAAGCAAAGTTCTTAACCCGAGGTACTATTTCTGGGTTAGCGGAGTCTGTAACTTGAAGCGTATGTAACCTGAAGCGTATGTAACCCGAGGTACCACTGTACTAATCGTACTGATCTGCCTTGCAGGCTGTTGTAATGGTTGCAGGGAAAGAGCGCCTGTGAAGTTCTCGGAATGCTCAAATTATAATACAAATTATTTATGTATTGCATTTATATCCAAACTGCTTCTCCAAAGTGGTGCGCATTGGTCCTCCGCTCCTCGTTCAGACTCCACAACAACCCTGTGAGGTAGGTTTGGCTGAGAGACCGTGACTGGCCCAAGGCCATCCAGGGAAAGTTTCATGACCAAGTTTCTCCCAGGTGTTTTACAATGCTCTAACCACCACTGGCTATTATTTATCATCATCATGGGCAGCAATTTGCCCGAGGGATGGGCCACCATTTTGCTCAACTTGCAATTTTGCAGGCTCATATCCTCCGAGGACGAATGCTTCTGGCAATACCTGCTTGGAAACAAACTTCCACCTGTGTTCCCATGCAACCCTACCGGCTGGTCCAGGGCAGTTTGTTCTTCAGTTTGGCATTTGCCACCGCCGTTTGCTCTGTGAAAAGTCCTGCGGCATCTCCTGGCTCCTGTCAATATCTCGGGGCCAAAAGCACAGCGTGAGCAAGAGGCACACGAGGGCACAAGCTGTACCCATTTCCCCACCTGGCACTTTTGATGAACCTGTATATGAGAACAGAGCAGGATCTGAAAGGTAAAGACTTTGTTTCTCATCCCTTAAGAGCAGCCCGGGGCTATATTGCCAAATCCTGGAAGACCTTTCATCTTAACCGTTTGGATATCTGGTATTCAAGGATTTGGCAAGTTGCCCTTCTTGAAAGGATACCTCCTGAACAAAAAGTCTCTGAAGGGCCGAGCTCAAAGGACGTTTCTCTCCTCCGCCCAATAAGGCATAAATTTTTATTTCTTATACAAATATTGAGCCTAATGGTTACCTGGTGCCACCCACCTATGCAAATGTCTATCTCATTTAACACTATATAGAACCTTTACTCTCAGTAATGAAGCAGCTCACAGGTGGTGAATATCTCTATTTTTATACATCTTTATTATTTTGTAAAGGGAATATATGGATGAGTTAATACTTTATTATCCCTTTGGAGCTATGTTATATCTCTGTGCATTCGTCCCTTCTGGCTGTGATGCTTTGTGGTTTATATTTTTTATTCTTTGCCTATGGAAGGGATGTCAAGGGACTGAAAGTCCCATGGGAGTAACCTTCTTGTTTTTATTTTTATTTTATATATTGTGATCTTTTCTGTGAACCGCTCTGAGACTTCCAGGTACAAAGGTAAAGGGACCCCTGACCATTAGGTCCAGTCATGGCCGACTCTGGAGTTGCGGCACTCATCTCACTTTATTGGCCGAGGGAGCCGGCGTACAGCTTCTGGGTCATGTGGCCAGCATGACTAAGCCGCTTCTGGCAAACCAGAGCAGCGCACGGAAACACAGTTTATCTTCCCGCCAGAGCAGTACCTATTTATCTACTTGCACTTTTTGGCGTGCTTTCGAACTGCTAGGTTGGCAGGAGCTGGGACCAAGCAACGGGAGCTCACCCCATTGCGGGGATTCGAACCACCGACCTTCTGATTGGCAAGCCCTGGGCTCTGTGGTTTAGACCACAGCTGCACCTATACCTCCAGGTATAGGGCGGTATATAAATTCATTCATTCATTCAATCAATCAATCAATCAATCAAATAACCTTGCATAGATACAAGAGACTCAAACCCCAGTCTTGGAACTGGGCACCATGCAGCCAGTGGCTGATGCATCCACCGTGCCCGGCTCTGATTTTTATTTTTATTTAATTGCAATTTAAGTTCCTTCAAACTGACAGCTGATTGATCTTTACTCAGGATGACTTACTGACCAGTCAGTCAATGCAGCAGCTCGCTGAACAATTCTCAAGGCCATGAAGTTAAGCAACTCCCCCTGCTGGTAACACAGGGAAGAACAGCTAGGTGCCAAAAAGGCACATTTAAGTAAACGTGGGGATATAACTGAAGTTTAGATATATTGGTCTAGATAACCCTTCGAGTCCCTCCCAACTCTACAATTATGAGATTTTGCTCTGTCTGGTTCCCTGTAACCTCACTTCTCGCAATGAGGGAAACACCAGAAGGCCCTCGGCGCTGGATCTCAGTGTCCAGGCTGAACGATTTTAAAATTCTCAGTCCAGGAGAGACCCTTCATGGCCAAGTAATTCCAGAAAGGCAGATGGAGGAGTTCCCTGCAGGGCACCCTTTCATTCTCTCCCTCTGCCAAATCCAAGATTGGTTGGAGAGGCTGGCCCGCCCTGCTTTTCGTGAGTCACTGATGGCCAGGAGAAGCCCCAGCAGCTCCTTCAGGCAGCCTCTGCTTGCACAAGAACATTGAAGTCTGCTGGACCAGAATACCTCCGGGGAACCAGAGAGCAGGATTTGACACAAGTGCACCTCTCCCCCCTCAGGCATTTTCCAGCATCTGGCATTCAGAAGCAGGGCTGCCTCCGGCTGTCAAGCGCAGAGAACAGCTATTCCGGCCAGAAGCCATCAATAGCCCTTTCCTCCTCCTTTCAAAATTTGCCCAATTCTCTTTTGAAGCAATCTAGACAGCATCTTAAAAAGCAGAGACATCACCTTGCCGACAAAGGTCCGTATAGTTAAAGCTATGGTTTTCCCAGTAGTGATGTACGGAAGTGAGAGCTGGACCATAAAGAAGGCTGATCGCCGAAGAATGGATGCTTTTGAATTCTGGTGCTGGAGAAGACTCTTGAGAGTCCCATGGACTGCAAGAAGATCCAACCTCTCCATTCTGAAGGAAATCAGCCCTGAGTGCTCACTGGAAGGACAGATCCTGAAGCTGAGGCTCCAATACTTTGGCCACCTCATGAGAAGAGAAGACTCCCTGGAAAAGACCCTGATGTTGGGAAAGATGGAGGGCACAAGGAGAAGGGGACGACGAAGGACGAGATGGTTGGACAGTGTTCTCGAAGCTACCAGCATGAGTTTGACCAAACTGCGGGAGGCAGTGGAAGACAGAAGTGTTTGGCGTGCTCTGGTCCAGGGGGTCACAAAGAGTTGGACACGACTTAACGACTAAACAGCAACAGTTTTGTGTCTCCTGTGGGAGAGAGTTCCATAGTTTAACAGTGCCCCATTGTGGAGTTCCCCGACATGGTCTTCCAAAAGGAAAGCCATGTGCCTCCACTTCTGGGGCCAGCCAGCTGCAGCAGATCCTGCAGATCCCGCTCAGATCATTTGTGAGTCAACATCCACTCGCTCAACACACCGTCTCAGCCGATTCGGTGACCTCGTGAAAAAGACACTGCGGAGTCCGTCCTGGTCCTTCAATAATTTTTTTTTGTTTTGTTTCATTTTAATATGAGAAGAAGCAAATCCACAATACAAAATTTAAAAATCAGCTCATAGTCTCCCTTTCTCTCCCCTCCCACCCCACCCTCCCATATTTCCTTCTTCCCACCAAGACAATGAACAGCGGTCAGGGCAGTTGGCGGAAGGGGTGAAGCTGCCTTCTTGCCCCCACCTGCCCCGTCCTCTTCCTCCCTGGGGGAACAAGAGGAGCTGCAGGCAGGCAAGGAGGCAGGCAGGCAGAGAGGAGGTCAATATACGGGGGCCCTCCTCTTGCTTTCCACCCACCCCCTTGCTCCGCCAGTCTTCAGACAGATGCACACGTACAAACACACATGGCTGTTACACGATCCAGTTGCCTTTTAAAAAACGAAATTCACTTGCGATGGGGAGGCGGGGAGGGCGGGCGGCCAGCAGACAGAGCCCAGCCCGGCTGAGCGTCCCAAGGTCATTTCTCCTTCTTCCCTTCTTTGGCATCTCCCAGGGGCAGCTCCTTGGGGGCAGAGTTCTCCTCGTAGCTGGGGAGAGACGAGAAAGAGGGAGGGAGAGGGTGAAGTCGGGCTCACAGCAGGTCGGGCAGTTGGCGTCTTGGCAAGGTAGGCACAAGATCCAGCTGGGAGCTCAGCTCTGCCCTGGGAGACAAAAACTGCATGCAGCGTTGGGGCAAGGGGGGGCAGGGAAGTTCCCAAGCACAAAAGCCAAAGACGCTTCTTCCTTTTCTGACACCAAAACAATTAGCCAAGTTTCTAGCCCTTAAGGCTCAGAAGAGAGGTATAGAAGATACGTGGGCAGATTCTGCGGAGAAGTGCAGCTGGGTGCTAGGAGACGACCTCCACTGGGTCTATGTGGGGCTGCCCTTGAGACTGATCCAGAAACTCCAGCGGGTGCAGAATGCCATGGCAAGACTCCTTATGGGGTCCTCGCTGTGGGATCACATTCCCCCGGTGCTATACCAGCTGCACTGGCTCCCGGTGGAGTACAGGATCAGGTTTAAGGTGCTGGTTTTAACCTTTAAAGCCCTATACGGCTTAGGACCTTTGTACCTACGGGACCGCTTCTCCTGGTATGTCCCACGGAGGACCTTACGGTCTTCAAACAAAAACATCGTGGAGGTCCCGGGCCACAGGGAGGTTAGGCTGGCCTCAACCAGAGCCAGGGTTTTTTCGGCTGTGGCCCCAATCTGGTGGAACGCTCTGTCCCAAGAGACTAGGGCCCTGCAGGACTTGACATCTTTCCGCAGGTCCTGCAAGACAGAGCTGTTCCGCCTGGCCTTTGGCCAGGGCACAGCCTGACCCCCTCCTTTGGTAATCCTCACAGAACTCTAGCCCAATGGTTGCCATTAATTTGATTCTGAGTTGATTTTAGAGTGCTGTATTACTTTTACTGTTGTTAGCCGCCCTGAGCCCGGCTTCGGCTGGGGAGGGTGGGATATAAACAAATATTATTATTATTATTATTATTATTATTATTATTATTATTATTAACTACTTAACTGTGATGCCTGCATTGCAAGAGGGCTAGGCTAGATGACCCTCAGGGATCCCTTCCGATTCTACGACTCCATTATTCAATATCTTCATCTCTCCCCCCCCCCCCCATGCATTGCAAGAAAAGGCAAAAGGAGCTTAAGAAGCTTGAACTGTCCCAGAATTCAGACATTTTTCCCGGGGCGGCGGGTGTTGGATTAGAGTTCCCCAGTGACATCATATTTTTCAAGCAGAGAAGGGAAAGCCCTGCTTTATTCCCCCCCCCCACAAAAACGCATTTGGCCATTGGGCTCTCTGAGAGGTTGCAGCTCTGGACCCTTCCCTGCAGTTGAAGCGTGGCCTCTTAGCCAAGGCACGGCCCTGGCAAGGTTTTGCAAATCAGGCCCATGAACAAAGCAGATACTCAAACAACGACACCTGAAGCAGAGAACGAATTCTCCCGGCCTTCCCTGGCTCTGTTTTATGGGGGTGGGGGACAGGAAACAGGGGGCAAGAGTGGGGAGGGCTCTTCGCAGCAGGGAAAGAAGCAAACCCAAGGAACCCCCTCAACGCATCAACAGCGCCTGGGTGGGTGTGTTCATTCTGCTGCGCCAAGTGGCACAAGGGCAAGTCACGGTGGAGGCAGCCCTGTGCCAGCTCCACGGCAGGCTGTGCCAATTTTTCCTGTGCAAGCCACGCTGGAGCCAACGAGGCCGGGCAAGGGCGCAAGGCAGCTCCGGAGCAGCAGAAACTCCCTGCTGGTTTGTGCCTGGGGCACTTCGCTGTGGGAGGCATGGGAGCTGCCGCAGCAGCAGCGGCAGCAACCTCCGGGAAGAGCGGCCGGAGCAAAGAGAGTCAGTTGCAAGAGGACCCGAGACGAGATGGGTGGAAGTGGCTTCGCTTCCACCACCTTCCGTCTCAAGGATTGCAGGGGTTGGACTAGATGACCTTTGGGGATCCCAACTCCACGATTCTGTGATTCTAGGACTGGGAGCCTAAGCGCAACCTTTTCCCAGGCCACTGGAGGGAGACAAGTTTACAGGTGTCCAGCCTCCCCATCTACTAAATTTGGCTCGTGGGAACTAAGGGAGAGAAGGATGCGGCCCACTGGCCAGGCCTTAGGAACCACTGGTCCTTCACGCTCCTGAGTGCCAACACTGACCGGCAGCAGCTCTCCAGGGTTCCAGGCCGGCCTTCTGCAACATGCCCCCTGGGGATCGAACCTAGAACCTTCTACATGAAAAGCAGGTGCTCAGCCACAGAGCTACGGCCCTTCCCTCCGAGGCGTCTCCTGCCCCAGCTCCCCGCTCCCGATCTGATCCTCGGCTAGCTGCATTTCCACGCCACCTCCTGGGGGAAACAGTTCTACTGCAGAGGTGCCTTGGCGACTCCGCATTTCGCTACTGGGTCATCGTGCTGTTTTTTTGGGCAAAAATCTGGGGCTCGGGGCTGTAGCCAATGCTAGTCCTGCTCAGAGCAGATCCACTTACATGTTAACTCCAGTCCATTTCAATGTATCTGCTCTCCATAAACCATAGATTCCGGCATATAAGACGACTTTTTAACCCCGGAAAATCCTCTAATAAGTCGGGGGTCATCTTATACTCCAGGTATGGGTTCGCTGGGCAGCGGCAGTGGGTGGTGGGCTCCGTGCTGGGAGGAAGCTGCCCAGTGAAGCTGCCATGTATAAGACTGGGCGTACAAGTCGACCCCCCAAATTGGCAGCTACCAATTTGGGGGGTCGTCTTATATGCCCTGTTGCCTAATAGGCCAGAATCTACGGTATATAACTTTTTTAAAACCCCAAATAACGTTGACTAACAACAGCTCTGCCGCATTCCCAGAAGGGTTTTCTGCAGCCCTGTCCGCCAGGCATTAAACCCGTGACCAGCCAGCTCTTTTGGACTACAATTCCCATCAGCCCCTGCAAGCTCAGCCATGCCCCCCATAAGCCCTAGCACCGTATGCCTGTGCTGACTGGGAGTTGTAGTCCATCCCTGCTGGAGAGCACCAGGCTGGAGACAAAGGACCTGGGTGCAAGCAGTACGTTATGGGGTGGTTGTCGGTGCACTTCTTGGTGTGTAGAAAGTGGGGAGAAAGGACCTATGGGTCCCTGCTGGGCATGCATTTGCAGAAGCTGACGACTCAAGGTACCGAGACCCTTCCTCCCTCCTCTGCCCCCCGCCCCGCCCCTGGGGTCTAAATCTTGGATCTCCCCCTACCTGGCTACACAGGCAGGCCTGAGAGAGCTACATGGCGCTGGGGTTTTGCTGCCGGCGTCTGTGGGAGCAGGACAGTGTCTGCTGCATGGAGTCAGCGAGGCTGGACGGAGACCCGGAGACGCTAGGGAAATGGGTGAGCCTTGGGGTATGGGGCAAGATTTCGGCGGAGGATTCGTAGCTGCAGGGAGAGAGACACAGACAGGGCAGAGAGAGGAGGAGAGAGAGAGAAAGGGAAAGGCTTAGGAAGGGCGGCAGGGAGAGCGGCTGCAAAGAGGGAGATGGCACAGAGACGCAGCTTTCCCTCGCCTCACCTGCCAGGGCCAGCATGGCCGTGCGACAGATGGAGAACCACCCAACAGAACAGCCCCAGCCCCCCACTCTTCCACCATCGTTGCTGCTATCCATCTGTCCTGATAGACAATGGAGTGCACCTCCAGGGGTGAAGTCAAACCACTGTGTTGGCAAATCCCCAGGGTGCAAGCCTGGGCAGGGTGGATGGAAGTCCTGGGCTGCCCAGATGAAAAGGCCCCCCTCTCAGCCTCGCTAATACGGCCCAAAGGAAAGCAGAACGAGACATTTGGCCCCAGCTTGGCTGCAGGGATTGCAGGTGATACAGGTTACACGGAAAGGGGGAGGATGTTAGGATACTGATATTCCATTCCACCTTAAAACAGATGTGTGGATTGTTGTTATGTCACATGCCTGTTTACACTCCAGCACAGCTTGCTGGGACCTTCCCGTTTGTGTGTATAGCTATTGCTTTTGCTGCTTGCTCTTGGACATGAAAAGAGAAGACATGTTTGTGAATAAACTGCCTATAAATATGTTCTCACAGCCGTCTCCTGCCACTTCTGTTTGAGCAGTGTTATTTACTCTGCTGATTAGAGCTGTGCTCCAGCTTCTGAAGCTGTGGATTGCTGTTTCATGCTGAGCCAAGGACTGGATATCGCCCGGCTACCAGCCAGTGGGCTGGAGCCAGCTGGGGGCTTGCAAATTGCCCCCGTTCCCTTGGAAGCACCCCAACAGCAGACAAGGCGCCACCAGCCATCTTAAGGATTCCACTTGTGTAGGCTATGCTTCTTAGCCTTTTATTCCCCTTCTAGACGTCCCACAATGCAGCAGAGGTTGAGGACCAGAGTTTTCCTTCTCCTAGATGGGCTACCTTGCCAGGTGGACGAGACCTTTCTGCCCCTACTGTTGTAACCCCCCTGTCCCAAACACAAGGAGGAACGGAAGGAAGGAAGGAGGAGATGCCAGCAACCTGCTTGGCTCAGGAGCTCCCTGTCAGGGAAGCAAACCAGGCAGTGGGAGAGACGAGGAGGAAGAGGAAGAGGAAGATGAGGAGCGCCAGGCTCAACTGGTGAAGATGCAGGGAAGGAGGCCGGGTTGTGGGGAGGGTGTCTTGCCTGAGGGCCCTCCAAACCTTGCAGCTGGCACTGCTCCACGGCTGCCCAGGTAAGAAAAGGTCAGAGTGGTGAGGGCAAGGAGCCCAGGACCAAAGGCGGGACGTGGCAGCCTTGCTCTGAAAGCAGCCGAGCCACGAAGCAAAGGTATTCTGAGCCCTCAATGAAATGCTGTCCGGGTCTTTGTGACCACAGGGCCCTGTTTCGAAGAAACACTTTCATTCCCATCGAAACTTCTCTCTGCAAAGAAGCTCAAAATTCACTGGGAAAGGGGTTGGAAGCAATTCTGTGCCCACCTGCCCCGCTATATACAAATGTGCCCTGCACTTCTGAGAAACACTTTGGCTTGGGTTTTTCTGTCTGATGGTGAAAGGCAAAGGCCAGCCCTGAAGTGTCCCTTGTGCCTCGGACACGTGGAGCTGGCAGGGACCAGCAGCCAGAGCCACAGCATTTTTCGCTCCATAAGACGCACCTAGTTTTTAGAGGAAAACAAGAAAGCAACGCAAAGCCTCAGAGTGAAGAGGCAGGAGCGCTCCAGCTGCGCTCAAGAGGCTTTGCGTGGCTATCCCTGAAGCCAGAAGAGCAAGAGGGATCGTGCACACAATACGGTAAATTGTTCAGACAGTTGATGCAAGTTTTACTCTGTTTTCAGCCTATTGCTGTTTTAACTCTTTGAGCAACTTATTGTTGTTAATTTTTCTTCTGGGTGATTTTCCTTTTGGTAAACCGCTTTGACGGCGTGTGTGTTTTAACAATCAAGCGGTATATAGATTCTATCAAACAAAGTAAATAAATGGCTTAGTGGGTGATCTCCCAGGTATAAACACCATCAGTTCATCGAGGCCCTTAAGGCCAAGATATCAGGCAGGACCCCAAATTCCTGCCATTGACACCCTCCCCGCTCGCCCCAGCCTTTCATTCAAAGCGACACAGGCAAAAAACCCAACAACGGCACACAAGAAATCCTCCAGGAATGGCTTGATCAGAAGAAAGGCCCCCCAGGGGACTGAAGGGGGCAGGTACCCTCCTCACAGCTTGCCCGGGGTGAAGGTCAGGGTGCCCCCGAGAGGTGCGAGGCCAGCTGCTGTGCTGCATCAGACCTGTCAGCACCCCCAGGAACCGGCTGCTCATCAAAGCCACCTGGAAGAGGGCCGAGAGAGGCCGCACGACACCTGCCGGGATTCCTGGGGGGGGGGCCTTCCGCTCATCACTCTCATCCCCAGTTCCTCTTCCTTCCCACCCCCCTTCAAACCCCACAGCACTTCCAAGGAGGTGGGGTGGGGAGAACTCCAGGACTGGCACAGAACCACACAACTGCTTTTCCACACCCGCAGATTTCGCTGCCAGCCACGCAGGGACCCCAGAGGCACTCGGACCCCTTTGTGAACCTGATGCGGAAATGGGGAGCCTGACCCACTTGCTCACCCCCCAGGTGTTGTTTGGGGGGAACACCCCTAAATTGCAGCAGACCCAGGGATTTGCGTATTTATTTGTGGGAGGCTGGCTGGCCACCACAGAGGGACCCTGATTCTAGGTGGCTCCAGCCCAGGAAGAAGCAAAAACAACTGACTCAGAGAAAGTTTCTTGGCTTGTCGTCTTACCCCAAACCTAGCGTGTTTGAAAGCGAGCTGAAGTTTAAGGGGGAGGATTTTCTGCACATGTTCAGAGGCACTCCTCTGTAGTTCAACATGGCTGGATCTAACAAGGCCCTCTGTTGTAACCTCCCCAACACTCAGGCCGTCAGTGACAAGTTTTGCTACCCCACAGGCAGTGTCTGCACAATGGCTTCACTGAGGAGGAGCAAAATACACACCAGGAGGCTTAGTTTGGTCAGAATCAAGTAAACGCTTCCAGATTTAACGCTAAATACAATACTTCTGGTAAATGGGCCACCATTAGCTGGTAGAGGGCCGTGAAAATTTGTGTCCTGGGCTTTTTGGACTCGTCATGAACTATCTGAAACCAAAGGGGCGCATTGGTTGCCAGATGTGAAATAGATTGGTATTATTGGTTTTAACCTTTAAAGCCCTATATGGCCCAGGACCCTCGTACCTACGGGACCGCCTCTCCTGGTATGTCCCAGGGAGGACCTTACGGTCTTCAAACGAAAACATCTTGGAGGTCCCAGGCCACAGGGAAGTTAGGCTGGCCTCAACCAGAGCCAGGGCTTTTTCGGCCATGGCTCCAATCTGGTGGAACGCTCTGTCACAAGAGACTAGGGCCCTGCGGGACTTGACCTCTTTCTGCAGGGCCTGCAAGACAGAGCTGTTCCACCCGGCCTTTGGCCGAGGCACAGTCTGACCCCCTCTCTCCTTCTGTAATCCTCATAGAACTCTAGCCCAATGGTTGCCATTAATTTGATTTGAACTGATTTTATAATGAATTGATTTTAGAATGCTGTATTAATTTTATTGTTGTTAGCCACTCTGAGCCCGGCTTCGGCTGGGGAGGGCGGGATATAAATAAATTATTATTATTATTATTATTATTATTACTATTATTACTATTATTACTATTATTATCAGCTCTCCTACCCCACTATTAGCTCAAGGCTGCAGCTTCCTGCCCCTTGGGGTTTTATCCTCCTCCCATTCTGTTGGGCTGGGGAACAAGGAGCAGCGCCATGCAGAGGCAAGCAGAGCCACAAGCCCCCCACTTCCTGCCCAGAAGAATCACAAACCACAGGTGCCTTGGCCACTCCTGGCATCCATCCATGCCACTCTCAAAATGCTTTTACTGAGCACAGGAGAATGGGTTTGCTTATGCTGCAGCAGATGTTTTGGTCCACCCCCCTTGGATTTCACCTTTGGGGCATCTGCTTGGCCACTGTGAGAAGAGGATGCTGGACTAGATGGGCCAATCACTGGCCATGACCCAGCAGGTGCTTCTCGTGTTCTTAATGGTCATGCTGGCTGATGGGAACTGTAGTCCAAAACACTCGGAGGGCACAAGGCTGGCAAAGGCCAATTCAGTGACTCATGGCAGATGAAAACGCCAATAACCAGCAGATGGGATGAGGACAGAGCGTCTCCAGTGTGGCACTGGTGGCGTTCAGCTTTCTGGCTCGACCCAAACGCTGGCTGGACCCATCACCACCTGTACCTTTTAATGTTGTATTTTAATCTTGTTTTTTAAGTTGTATTTCAATCAACTTGTTTTTATTATTGGTTGTTAGCTGCCCTGAGCCCAGTCTCGGCTGGGGAGAGCGGGGCATAAATAAATTATTATTATTATTATTATTATTATTATTATTATTATTATTATTATTATCATTATTATTATTATTATTATTATTATTATTATTATCACCTCCTTTCAGAGGCCTACTTCACACTCTGAAGACTGTCGGAAGGAAACAGGAGCTGACTCAGCTGTGCCCCATTCCCCGCAGAGTCCCCCAACCCGGCTGGATCTGCCTGGGCAGAATCGCAACTGCCGTGTGGCCGCAAAGCATATCTTACCTGAACATCTCTGCCACTTCTCCCTTCACCAGAGCCACCAGGAGAGGGAAGCCGATGCAGGCCGGGACCAGGTAGAGCAGGGCAGGCTGAGAGGGGAAATCAAGGGGGGTGGGAAGCGTTAGAAGGGAGAAGGGGGGCTGGAAACGGGGTTCAGGAGACAGACACAGGCTGGGCCAAAATAGGGCACAAAGTGGAACTACAGGGGCACAGCGTTAGTGTGGAGGGCCAGGTTTGCTGCACCGAAAGTCCATTCACCGTTTCACACTCACAAGTCTAAGGAAGTTGGAAGGTCAAGGGTAGAATTACAAACTGACCATAGGGATTGCAGTGGGCCTGCAGGGGCGGTGGGGTCAGAGTTGCCAAGCCAAAGGCACCAAGTGGTTTAAGTGTCAAAGGCAGACCCCTGAGCTGGGCCTATAGCAACCCTTCCTCCAGATAAAGTCATGCCTCATGTTACATTTGCTTCAGGTTGAGCATTTTCAGGTTGCATCCCGCGGCGACCCGGAAGTAACGGAACAGGTTACTTCCGGGTTTCGCCACTCGCGCATGTGCAGACACGCAAAATTACGTCATGCACAGAATCGGTGAATCGCGACCTGCGCACGCACAGACGCAGGTTGCATTCTGTTCAGATTGCGAATGGGCCTCCGGAACAGATTCCGTTTGCAACCGGAGGTACCACTGTACTTGGGACAGCATTTCCCACCAGTCCTGGCTGGGTTGGTGGGAGTCCAGCCTCACCTAGAGGCCCCAGGTTGGTCTGACCCAGCAAGCTAGAGCTCAGGCCTCACGCTGGTGCAACAGGCCATGGGAGATCACTGGCCTCTGGGGTCAGGCAAGCCGCTCTTCTCAAAACACTAGCCTTATCTGTAAAACGGATGTGGGTGAAGCTTCCGACTAAACATTAAGAAAATTTTTCGGATGGTGGGAGCCGTTTGACAAGGGAACGGACTACCTCAAAAGGTGGTGGACTCTCCTTCGCTGGAGGTCTTTAAGCAGAGGCTGGATGGCCACCTGTCCTGGATGCTTTGGCTGAGATTCCTGCATTGCAGGGGGTTGGACTAGATGACCCTTGGTGTCCCTTCCAATTCTGCAATTCTATGTTTCTGTGAAGCAGATCTCAGCTAGCACCAGGGACCTTTCCAGCGCAGTGCTCTTTGAGGGAACCAAGATTTGAATCAACCTCCGTCATTGCTGGCCTGGCTGGCAGAGGGTTTTTGGCTGAAGGGAGATCGCCATTTGCCTTCCCCCTCGGGCAATGAAACCCAGAAGAGGGTCACCTTCCATGAACCCTCTTAAAAAGAATACCCAACAAGCCAGCTAGGATTGGGGCAGCCGTCTCTCTTTCTGGCCAGCTGGGTCACTGGTGAGATGCCCAGAGGCAAGCCTTCACTGCTGTGCGGGGCTGTTTGCTTAGAAACCATGAGTTCTGCACCTTTTACAAGGGTGCAGCCGTGTGTCCCAGCAAGACACCTAGCTATTGTGATGCTAGTGGGCTGCTGGAACAGTGCCAAACTCCTCCTTTCTCATCTGCCCCCTCCCCTTTTCCATCTCCAACTCAAAGAACTTCCTGCTTTCCCAGAAGAGGCAACCGGCCGTTGCAGGCTGGTAGGTGGCCTTTGGACGCAGGTAAAGGCGGCTCACCTGGGCGTGTTTGAAGATGTGCATGATGAAGATGGTGAGGCCCAGCCCAAAAATATAAGCCACGAAACTGGTGTAGAAGTACGTGTGCGTGTTCTTCTTGAGGCTGAGTCAGGGAAGGAAGCAGAATTGGGCGTCATGGTGATCCAGGGGCAGGAGAAACTTCCCTAACAGCCCACCCAGCACCATGAACAGGTGAGAAAAGTGTCTCAAAGAAGCAGAGAGATGCCATCAGGCCACAAAGGCATGAGCAGAGAAAACCTGCAGGGCCCTTGTGACCCAACCCACCTTACCCTCCAACAACGGCCGCTCTTGCTCCCAACTGGAATGTTTTCCAAGAGCAGACTGTCACAAAAAGGGCATCACTCAGCAAACACTGGGGGGGTGTCTTACCTGATGTCAAAGCGCAGCAGCAAAGCAATGAAGATTCCTGGTTCGGGTTGGGAGAAGAGAAGAGAGCGGAAGAGTCGCGGTTAGGGCTACAGGGAGGAGGCCGTGCCAGGCACCCACCCACTCAGCCACGCTGCCCTTCTCAAGACTCCCTGCTCCTAATATGATCCGTGAGGCCGCAGCACCCCCTTGTGGCTGAAAGCAATATCGAGGCGACTCACTGTGACCTCTGGCAGGGATAGACAACAGGTCATACAGCTCTTAGGAAGAGGTCTAATGGATCAGGTCCATGGCTCATCTACTCCAACATCCTATGCCACACTGCAGCCAACCAGATGCCTTCAGGGAAACCCTCAAGTAGAATACAAGCGCAAGAGCACCCTCCCCTCCTGTAAAGGTAAAGGGACCCCTGACCATTAGGTCCAGTCGTGGCCGACTCTGGGGTTGCGGCGCTCATCTCGCTTTACTGGACGAGAGAGCCAGCGTACAGCTTCTGGGTCATGTGGCCAGGATGACTAAGCCGCTTCTGGCGAACCAGAGCAGTGCACGGAAACACCGTTTACCTTCCCGCCGGAGTGGTACCTATTTATCTACTTGCACTTTGACGTGCTTTCGAACTGCTAGGTTGGCAGGAGCAGGGACTGAGCAATAGGAGCTCACCCCATCATGGGGATTCGAACCGCTGACCTTCTGATCGGCAAGCCCTAGGCTCTGTGGTTTAACCCACAGCGCCACCCGCGTCCCGTCTCCCCTCTTGTAGTTTCTGGCAACTGGGGAAAAGGCTGTGTTTTAGCAGAGGCTGGAATGAAAATTTTCGACAGGATAACTCACTTGCCAATCTTCTGGTGTCAAAACAGGGCCAAAAAGAGTTCCCCACCCATGCGCTATGGAATGTGGGATGATCAGGTGACTTTCTAGCTCCACCCCATTTCTCTGCTAAGCCTCCTTCCCTTTCTCCAGGGGTGCAGAAGCTGCCTCCTTCTTTCCAGCCCCAAGAGCAGCAGGCGAGAGCCAGAGGGGCCGTTCCATCGCACTGAACCATCACATAGTCACACACTCCCCGACCTCCTTACCTGGGATGACAATGTCCCCCAGGCCCAGCATGGCAAAGTTGTCGGCCTCCAAGCCTTTCTCTAGAAGATCTTGGGGGAAAACCACTGGGAGAGAGGAAAGAGGGGAGAAGCAAGTTCAGTCCATGGCAGGAGACAGAGAGAGTGTCCAAGTTTGTCATTCAAAGACTACAGCAGGTTTGCTTTAAACACACACCGGTAAAAGGGCGAAAGATTTATATGATCTGAAGAAAAACTAAGAACTATTATAATTTTAGAATATCTAACTGTGAAGATTCACAAAATGGAAGGGTTTAAGGTCAGTGAGAAGGAGAAGGGTTTGTTTGAGAAGATATTGAATTATTTAGGCAGGTTTGAACAATTTGGGGCAATTAAAATGTTAAAAGTTAAATAAACCTTGTGGAGGGAGGAGCGTTAATGTATATAGAATTGTACATATGGTTGATTTGAATATGTTATTATTGATTATGTATACCCAATACATCAGCCGCCTTGGGGGTTTGACTGTGTTTTGGTTGTTGGTAATAATAATAATAATAATAATTTAAATTAAAAAGATTAAACACACACTGGTGTCTCTCCCAGTGCAGGAAGTCCCGAGCTTCAAGGAGATTAGACTGGCCTCGACCAGAGCCAGGGCCTTTTCGGCACTGGCCCCAGCCTGGTGGAAAGCTCTGTTGCAAGAGACCAGGGCCCTGCGGGATTTGGCATCTTTCCACAGGGCCTGCAAGACGGAGCTATTCTGACAGGCCTTTGGTCGGGGCCCAGTCTGACCCACCCCCTCTTTTTTTGTTATAGCACCCAGTATGTAAGTGGCCTCCCTAACCCTTTCCACCAACCAGTTCATATAAGATCAGCACAAACAGTTGGGCCTGGTGAGCACTCAATGCTCCCATCCCCTATAGTTATAATCTGTGGGTTGCTCTCTTATTTTATTCTGCTCCAAATTTGATTTTAAGCTGTATTTTAATTGTTTGATTTATGTTTTTAATGTATCATACTTTGATGTTAGCCGCCCTGAGCCTGATCCTGGCTGGGGAGGGCAGGGTATAAATAAAATTTATTATTATTATTATTCCTAAGGTTGGGTAGAATGGGATCGTGAGCACCCAAAACAGGCAGTGGCCCTAGAGCGACAGGCCAAGGAATGAGCTCTATCTTTCCTCGCTGGGCTAATACTGCTCAGTGGAAGGAGTGGACCAGATCCCACCACCAAACTTTTGACAAGTGGGCGGGGCTGCCCAGCAGTCACCTGACACCAAATCAACTCCAAAGCCACGGCAGTGAGCCTATACCTGCCTCTCACCTGAGGTCGGGGTTGGGGCAGGAAGGAGTGGTTTTGAGGGAACTGGCCCCGCAGGCCAGTTCAGGACCCCTGTTGGGTTGAATTAGCCCCACGGGATGGAGGTTTTGCATACCCTGCTCTACGAGAAAGGCTTTCTCTGTTGCTCAAGCTGCAGCGTGGCTCAGTTAGCCACCGCTCCTGCCACCGAAGGTTTCAAAAACCAAGTACTCACATTTTATGGGCGCCTCAAAGGACTTTGCAACCGTCACCATAACGTTGGTGCCAAAGACCTAGGGAAGAGAGAAGAATGGTGAGAAAGATGATGACTGCAGCTTAAGCATTCACACCATGGCAGCCACCCAATGGAGACCAGGCCTTCCTTAGGAGAATAACTGTCAGAAGATTCATAAGGAATCCTCTCTGTTAACTTTCATTTTTTTAAAAAGAAATATTTATTAAGATTTTACAAAAACAAATATACAAAAACACATAATAAAAGAACAAAAAAAAATAAGAATAAACACACAGAAAAAATAAGAAAAATTAAAAACAATTCTTTTTCATAACTTAAAACTCATTTGCTTGTTTCTTTGACTTCCTCACACCTCCCCTTCTTGTATTCCCATTTAAATAATCAAATCAGCAAATCCTTACCCTCTTTCATTTATCTTATCTCTATAACTTAACATTTTATAACTCAGTATTTTCATCCATTATCAATTCATTTTTGCATATTCTTATTAACTTTGTTGCTAATACCACTTATTTCCAATCCAACATCATTTTAATTATTATTTTTTACCTAATTATACCCTTTTTCCATATTCTTAAAGCATTACAGCTGGAAACCACTTAATTTCTATCCAACATCATTCTAACATTCATTAATTTTACAGTATTTCTGTAGATAGTCTTTAAATTTCTTCCAGTCTTCTTCCACCGTCTCTTCTCCCTGGTCTCGGATTCTGCCAGTCATTTCTGCCAATCCCATATAGTCCATCACCTTCATCTGCCATTCTTCCAAAGTGGGTAAATCTTGTGTCTTCCAATACTTTGCAATAAGCATTCTTGCTGCTGTTGTAGCGTACATAAAAAAAGTTCTGTCCTTCTTTGGCACCAATTGGCCGACAATGCCCAGAAGGAAGGCCTCTGGTTTCTTCAGGAAGGTATATTTAAATACCTTTTTCATTTCATTATAGATCATTTCCCAGAAAGCCTTAATTCTTGGGCACGTCCACCAAAGTTAACACCACTCTGTTAACTTTCAGGCATCTCTTGAAGACTTTTCCCTGCTGAAAGGCCTAGGCAATTCTTCAGTGTTTTCTTGAGCAGCCGGTTACTTTAATGATTGTGCTTTACTGATTTTAACATTTTCCAAAACAGTATTTTCATACTGCTGTACACAGCATTTTATGGTGCACAGCAACGTTATAGAGCGTCCAACGAAGGCTTGGCAGAGACCAGGGTTCGAATCCCTACTTGGTCATGAAGCTCACTGGGTGCGACCTTGGAGCAGTCACCGCCTCTCGACCTAGCCTACCTCGCAAGATTGTTGTAGGGATGAAAGGAGGGGGAGAACCACGAGTGACACCTTAAGCTCCTTGGAGGAAAAGGCTGACTATGAATGCGATAAATAAATAAGACAGAGCTGGTAACACAAGGGTGTAAGAAGCCACACGGCGGCATGAACTCACTCTGCCATAGATCCCCAAGGAGGAGCCAGTGCGGTGTAATGGTTTGACAGGGACCCGGGTTCCAATCCCCACTCGGCCATGAAGCCCAGTGGGTGACCCTGGGGTCCAGTCACTGCCTCCTAGCCTACCCTACCTCACAGGGTTGTTTTGAAGATAAAACGGGGGGAGGAAGACTATGAACACCACACCTCAAGCTCTTTGGGGGGAAAGTGGGATATAAATGCACCTTGCCAACAAAGGTCCGTATAGTTAAAGCTATGGTTTTTCCAGTCGTGATGTATGAAAGTGAGAGCTGGAACATAAAGAAGGCTGATTGCCAAAGAATGGATGCTTTTGAATTCTGGTGCTGGAGGAGACTCTTGAGAGTCCCATGGACTGCAAGAAGATCAAACCGATCCATTCTGAAGGAAATCAGCCCTGAGTGCTCACTGGAAGGACAGATCCTGAAGCTGAGGCTCCAGTACTTTGGCCACCTCATGAGAAGAGAAGACTCCCTGGAAAAGACCCTGATGTTGGGAAAGATGGAGGGTGCAAGGAGAAGGGGGCGACAGAGGACGAGATGGTTGGACAGTGTTCTCGAAGCTACGAACATGAGTCTGACCAAACTACGGGAGGCAGTGGAAGACGAGTGTCTGGCGTGCTCTGTTCCAGGGGATCACAAAGAGTCAGACACGACTAAACAACAACATTGCCTGCACGGACTGGCAGCAGCCATCCAGATTAACAGACAGGGAGCCTTGTCCATTGCACCTGGAGCTCTATGCAGTGTGCACGAGATGCTCAAATATGTGTGTTTTTGCTTAGGGTTAAATTAATTTATTGCAGTTGTCTGACCAAACTGCGGGAGGCAGTGGAAGACAGGAGAGCCTGGCGTGCTCTGGTCCGGGGGGTCACGAAGAGTCGGACACGCCTAAGCAACAACAGAAATAAAGTATTTAGAGAAACCCTGAGAAACCAGCACTTGCTTACCCAGAAGACATCGTAGACGAAGAGCCCCCCGAGGAGAATGCAGCCGGTGCTGACATTGTTCAAATGCAGCAGCTCCACCCCGTTGAGAGAGAAGGCCAGGCCAAAGAGGTTGTTGGCAATCCAGTGCTGGGAGAAGGGCAGAGAAGGTTAGCAACCAGCATATTATTATTATTGAATTTATATATACAGTGGTACCTCTGGATGCGAACGGGATCCGTTCCAGAGCCCCGTTCACATCCTGAAGAAAAAGCAACCCGCGTCTGCGCAGGTCGCGATTCACCACTTGTGCGCATGCGCGTGACATCATTTTGAGCATCTGCGCATGCGGCGAAACCCGGAAGTAACGCGTTCCGTTACTTCCAGGTCGCCGCGGAGCGCCACCTGAAAACGCTCGACCTGAAGCAACTTTAAGCCGAGGTATGACTGTATATTATAAATATGAATATTATCTATATTTCTATATTATATATTTTATAAATTGTTATACAGTGGTACCTCGGGTTAAGTACTTAATTCGTTCTGGAGGTCCGTTCTTAACCTGAAACTGTTCTTAACCTGAAGCACTACTTTAGCTAATGGGGCCTTCTGCTGCCGCCATGCCGCTGGAGCACAATTTCTATTCTCTATCCCGAGGTACCACTGTAATTACTAAAATTACTATTACATTGGTACCTGGGGTTACAGACGCTTCAGGTTACAGACATCGCTAACCCAGAAATAGTACCTCGGATTAAGAACTTTGCTTCAGGATGAGAACAGAAATCGTGCTCCGGCGGCGCAGCAGCAGCAGGAGGCCCCATTAGCTAAAGTGGTGCTTCAGGTTAACTACGGACCTCCAGAACAAATTAAGTACTTAACCTGAGGTACCACTGTATTATTAATTTTTTTATGCCCCGCCTTATCCCCTGACAGGCACCCAAGGCAGCTTACAGATAAAAATAAAAAGGGTAAAAACAGCAGGGGGGAACCATCATTAAAAGCAATTAAACACTGCTAGGGTTAAATTTCTTCTCTCCCTCTCCCCTATCTATTAAAAACATAGGGATAATTACAATAAAAACAGCACCAGCACAGCTCACTCCCTTGCCTCCCCACTCCCCCAGGCACACTCAGAATTTTAGGCAAACAGGAAAGTGGTGCCCAGGCTTTGCCAGGTGCTCGGCTTACCTTTCTCAACAGGTACCAGACTCCAACGATGCTGCTCATGGCCAGGCACACGAGGTCCTTGGTGTCAAACTCGTAGTTGACAATCTCTGCAACAAAAGCCACCACGTCGTTTTCACCTCTATCAGCCTCTTTTAATACAAAGCAAGAGTAAGGGATGGGCAGCACCCAGGCACCCTGGCAAAGAGCTAAGAGAAGCGACGCTCGTTTTCGCACCTAGATTATAAGCTGACTTAAGACAGACTGCTGACCCACCTAGACTGTTGAAGGTTTGCAGGCAGAGAGAGAGAGAGAGAGAGAGATCTTACCCAACCCCCCTCTGCAAAATCCAGTGAATGGAAATGGTGGATCTTGCAAATAATGCCCGCTGCCACTGAACTATGGGTTGGGGGACGGGCCATAAGCTCTGCAAGCAGAAAGACCCACTTAAGAGAGCTTTTAGATATTCAGCTAATTCTCTGACTGTATGTAGTTGTTTTATCTTTGTTTTGATTTTTTATTATTATTTAAAGCACATCATTCCACAGGTGTTTGCTGCCTGTGTGGGAATAGAAACAGCAACAGCGGGTGACGACTGGAAGACAAGGGCGCCTACGACACTTGCCCAGTATATTGGCCATATTGAAAGAATCAGAAACTCCAGGGAGAGCCCACTGGCCAAAGCAGAAAACTGCAGGCAAGGCTACTGATGGCCTTCAGGTTGGGGAAAATCAGGAAGCAACAGGCAAGCCAGGGGAAATGTAGGATTTGAACAGGAAATGCTTCGGGTGGGAGTTCGAGCTGGCTGGCAGAGAGGGACTTACCTTCTTTACTTTCCCCAGAGCCCTGAGTGAAGAGAAGCTGGTACTGCTTGTTGGGAAAATTGACGGGGAAGAATTTGTTCATCACGGGGCTGAAATCAAGAGCAGAGAAGGGACAAGGTGACTCCTGAAGAACCATGGATTACTGTATTTTAATATTTTAATATTTTGTTGGAAGCCGCCCAGAGTGGCTGGGGAAGCCCAGCCAGATGGGCAGGGTATAAATAATATATTATTATTATTATTATTATTATTATTATTATTATTATGGAGAGAGGAGGGCAGCAGGGTGTCACCCACTAAGTATTCCTGCCGGCCTCAAGTTTAGCTCAAAAGCCTTCAATAAGAGTTCACCCCAGTCAGGTGCCTAATACACACACATGCAGCGGAAACTGAGCCAAGCTTGTGAAAGAGGCACACACAAAATTTGGCTCCAGGCAAGGAAGTCTTGCAAACCATGGTTTCCCTTTTCCCTTTAGGGACACGTTTTATACTTGAACAAAGTGGGCTAGTAACCTGTGTGAGGTTATTTACAAGGCCTAAACCACCCTCTGCCATCGCCTTTAAGGACAGGTCAAATGATCCCCTCAGGGATGTCCTTACTCACGACAACAAAATACAGGAGGAGGTCATGTTTAAGAGCTGCTACCTGTATGAAGAGTTCCCAGCATCATCACCAGCCCCACGCTAAGAACCAGCTAAAAAGAGAGACTCAATATTAAGCTGACCCAGAGAGCTTCATTTTGAATGATGCCTTATGAGGAACGGCTGAGGGAGCTGGGCATGTTTAGCCTGGAGAAGAGGAGGTTAAGGGGTGATATGATAGCCATGTTCAAATATATAAAAGGATGTCACATAGAGGAGGGAGAAAGGTTGTTTTCTGCTGCTCCAGAGAAGCGGACACGGAGCAATGGATCCAAACTACAAGAAAGAAGATTCCACCTAAACATTAGGAAGAACTTCCTGACAGTAAGAGCTGTTTGACAGTGGAATTTGCTGCCAAGGAGTGTGGTGGAGTCTCCTTCTTTGGAGGTCTTTAAGCAGAGGCTTGACAACCATATGTCAGGAGTGCTCTGATGGTGTTTCCTGCTTGGCAGGGGGTTGGACTCGATGGCCCTTGTGGTCTCTTCCATCTCTATGATTCTATTCTCTTCTCTTCTCTTCTATTCTATGAATTTGGTAAGAAACAGCCAATTTCAGCTGCACTGTGCATCTTTCATTTGAATCCTGATGGGGCAAGCTAGGAAGGGAGGGGGCAGGTATGAGGGGGGGCCTTATTGCCCCCAAAGGCAGCTAAGGTTTTTTGTGTTTTTTTGTACTGAGATGTGGAGACCCTGGAATTGACCACCAGCCGCTCATTAAAGGTAGTGTTCAAAGAGTGGGTATGAACTCCTTTTCCAAGGCACAATTTGGCAAGGATTTTAGGAAGACCGAGCCATGCCATTATGGATGCTAACACCATCCTGCTTATTGGGTGTGGTGCTTTTGCAGAACAGTGGCCGCTTCAACAAAGATACAAAGCCAAGGATTTAAGCGGATCCCTTTGCCAAGGAAACATTTTGATTTGCCTCTTCACCCAGTGAATGGCACTGCAGACTGCTGAACTTCATTGGCCAGGTGTGTTATGTTCCTGCCTCCCATGTCAGAGGGAAGTAGAACACCCTGAAAAGGGGACTCCCAGGAGACACTTGAAAAGCACTTCCTAGTTTTGCTTGCATGGCTTTTCCCAGCCTGGAATGCACCCTTGAACTCTGATAATGCCCCTTGCCAGCCGGGATGGAGGACAGAAAGGCAGCAGAAACTAGGCTTCTGCATTAATTGTTCCACCCACATTTGCTTTTGGTCCCACCCGCCGCTGGCATGTGGAAATGCAGCCCTCAGTCTGAAAAACCCTGAGCTGCAGAGTCAGAGACATGCTACCAACCTCCAGCTCTGCTAACAAACCTCTGATCTCATCCCTTCTCCTCCTCATCCTGACACGTTAGTTGGTTCAAACAGAGGAAAATTATTATATAGCTGAGGAATGGAAGAGCAGTTTTGGAAGCAGCCAACTCTGGAATAATATTAGCTAACAGTGTCCACTGGGAACGCCCCAATGTCCCAAAAGCAATTTCTGAAGAGATCTCTGGCTTCGTTTGTTCTAGAGCGAGAAATGAAGGGAAATTTATTGAGATGTGTGGAGAGAAGAATCCTGTAATGGCAGGAAAGAGCTGAGAGGAGTGAGGGATAACTCTATTAGATGAAGCCATATTGCTCAGCATCCCCCTCTAATTTTGCTTTAAAGAAAAATGCCAGCTAAGTTTAGGCTGTTTTGCTGCAACCGGCAGGGTTCAGATTTCTTTTTCTTTTAAATGGAATCGCAACACACAGTATTCAAGCCATCTGTTCTCCTTCTTTTACCTGATGGTGTGGGAAAGGGCAAGGATCCCCAGGACAAAGAAATACATGGAGAGCAACAGGTTGATGTATTCTTGAGAGAATATCTAGAAGACAAGAAAAACCAGTCAGGTTAAACAACCTGCTTTCTAACTATGCAACGCGTCAAAACAGAGGAAGAACAACCCGGAAGCATAATTACTGCTTTTAAACTTTCACATCTAAGCCAGAAGGCTGTAATTTTGCTTTCTTTTAATTTCTGACAGATGTGAGCAGCTCTCCAGATGTTTAGGACTACAACTCCCATCAGTATGCGCTGACTGGGGCTGATGGGAGTTGAAGTCAGAAACATCTGGAGGGCACCAGGTTAGAGAAGGCTGTCTTATGCCAGACCAGGGGTCTGACATAAATATGGGGGTGCATCATCTCTGCCCAGTCTCATTGCCCAGATCAGATGGTTTTCTTCTCCCCTAGGAGAAATGTGTGTGTTCTTTTTCATGAATTTTCTAATAGCGCTGCCTCTAAAGGTTAATTCCGTGCTGGCTGGGAAGAAGTTCTTGACTGGAAAAACTCTGTGATAGTTACAATGAAAGCTTTCTAATGTTAGAACCAGTAACCAACTATTCTTTGGTCACCTTGATCCACTTTTGCAGTTGTTCCTCACAAAGGCCTCCATTCTCCTGACCTCCAACACAGCTTATCTGCGTATCTCTAAGGTACAAATCCTGTGCGATGAACAAACAGTCACCCTGGAAACACCAATTGCCAGTTAGAATTATTCCATTTCCTTTCCTGCTGGTACAGGCTGTGATTGCCAGTTGCCCAAGGCTGGCTTCGTCTGGCAGAAATGCAGCAGGAATCCAGGAAGTTAACAATCTCCGAGGCCAATCCATCACGTCTATGACAATGACCTTTCTATTTCAGCAGGCATTTTATGACTTCAGGATCAATTTCAATTTCTTTTATCCACTGTATGTTTCCTGTAATCCAATTGCATACCCGATAGAAATTCTGGTGATTAAGCGGTATGCAAACAGTTGGAACGAAATGAAACTATATATCCCACCACCCATTTGCACTTGAAATGGCTTAGGCAAGTGGTCACATGAAGGTGCCTTCTACAGCTCCATCTCACCCCTGGCATCTCCAGGATCTCTAGCAGAGGTGCTACTACCAGAGATCGGGGACGGGGAAGAATTCAGCACCAACCAGAATCCAAGCCAGAATCATGACTTCTGGTGGGAATGGAAGCATGTCCATTTCTGCACACCTTCCACACCCAGGGGTTTCCAGTGTCCCAAACAGGTAGATCAGCACCCACTTTGCATGCCTCAGAGGAGGCAGTCTGGACTGGCATGGGGAACCATACAAGGCCTTGCCTTGTTCCGAGGTATCCTGGATGCCAGTCAGGAGAACAGCACTGGGGAAGTCTCCTCAGGCCTGGAGCACACTGCAAAATTCATTTGATGCTGCAATCCACTCTGGACTTTTACTGGAGCTAAATGGATCTATCTTCCCACTTCACCTAAACTTTTCAGAGTGCAGCTTGGTATCTGCTGCGTGCAAAGCAGATGATCTACCACTGTGCGAGGGGGAAGGGAAACAGGCAATGCAGCAGATCAGATCAGCTCCACTCTCTAGCCTTTCCAACTAGTACTGGAGGCCCTGCTCTGTCCCATCCTGTGGGTGGTGAAGCTGATGAGCATGAGGAACGGAGCTATCTTGGTGGTTGTAGAGCCTGGATTATGGAAGACACACACACACACACACACACACCCCGCCAAGCAGGGATGCACCGGGCACCATCTTTGCCTTTAGACAATGGGTGGATTTTTTATTTATTTCAGTTAAATAAAGCTGCTGCTTCTTATTAATTTTGTCCGGTCTGCCACTTTTAGATATTTCAGTTCTTTTAAAACATTATCCTGTTGTCTCAGTTGATATTTCAATGGTACTGCCTTTATCGTTCCATTACACTGCTTTTAATTCTGTGATTTTGTTTTTCATCCACTTTACCAAGTACATAGTTTTGGGAAATCCTGAATAGAAAGGCTGGATAAGATAGCTAAAAGCTGGAATTGTCCCCCCAGTATATTACAGTGGTACCTCAGGTTAAGTACTTAATTCGTTCTGGAGGTCCGTTCTTAACCTGAAACTGTTCTTAACCTGAAGCACCACTTTAGCTAATGGGGTCTCCTGCTGCTGCTGTGCAACAGCACGATTTCTGTTCTCATCCTGAAGCAAAGTTCTTAACCCGAGGTACTATTTCTGGGTTAGTGGAGTCTGTAACATGAAGCGTATGTAACCTGAAGCGTATGTAACTTGAGGTACCACTGTACACTGTTTGTACAAGTAAAATCTCCTCTTACTAGTACAGTGTAATATACTGGCATACCCAGCCTTTTCGAAAGCTGGAAACCTCGGGCTGGCAGATCCAGGAAATGAAAGACCTTCTTCTACCAGCATCGGACAGCATCCACCTGCAAAATGCTTAGCACCCCACAACTCCCAAAGGCCCGATGGAGTAACCACACTATTGCGAATACTTCTGACAGGAAGGTTTCTGCCACTTCCCCCTCCCCAGGAGCGATTCTGCCTCCTCTACACCCACAAAAGGGAGAGTTATTGGATTAGCTGTCAGCCAGCAGAAGACTGCAATAAGATCCCCAGTGGTTTTACTTACTTTGAAGAAGAGATAGAGGCCTAAGAGGGTGCAGCTGGCAACGATAGGAAAGCGGGCAGCATCTCGGCTGGTAATGGTCTCCGGCATATCCGAAGCATTCTAGAGGAAAAGTTGGTCAAATGTTAGCCCCTTAGGGCAGGAAGGATACCTTATTCAGAACTCTAGAAGCAAAGATATTAAGAATACAGTGGTACCGGAGCCCCATTCGCATCCTGAGCAGAACGTAACCCATGTCTGTGCATCGCAATTCACCGCTTCTGCGCATTATGTCATTTTGAGTGTCTGCTCATGCGCGAGCAGCGAAACACGGAAGTAACCTGTACCGTTACTTCTGGGTCGCCTTGGAACGCAACCTGAAAACGCTCAACCTGAAGCTACTTTAATAACAGTAATAATAATAATTTATTATTTATACCCCGCCCATCTGGTTGGGCTTCCCCAGCCACTCTGGGCAGTTTCCAACAAAATATTAAAATACCGTAATCCAACAAACATTAAAAGCTTCCCTAAAGAGGGCTGCCTTCAGATGTCTTCTAAAAGTCTGGTAGTTGTTGTTCTCTTTGACATCTGATGGGAGGGCGTTCCACAGGGCGGGTGCCACTACCGAGAAGGCCCTCTGCCTGGTTCCCTGTAACTTGGCATCTTGCAGTGAGGGAACTGCCAGAAGGCCCTCGGCGCTGGACCTCAGTGTCTGGGCAGAACGATGGGGGTGGAGACGCTCCTTCAGATATACTGGACCGAGGCCGTTTAGGGCTTTAAAGGTCAGCACCAACACTTTGAATTGTGCTCGGAAACGTACTTTAACCCAAGGTATGACTGTACAAGAAGAGCCTGCTGGAACAGGCCAATGGCCCATCTAGTCCAGCATCCTATTATTCCCTTAGATGCCTTTGGGAAACTAGCACACAGGATTCAAGCACAAAAGTCCTCACCCCCTCCTGTGGTTTCTAGCAACTGATATTCAGAAGCACAGCATTGCCGTCGCGGCTGGTAGCCTCTGATAGCCCTCTCCTCTGCCAAGAATTTGTCCAATCCTTTTTTTTAAAGCCATCTAAATTGGTAGCCATCATTGTCTCCTGTGGGAGCCAGTTCCATAGTTTAACTATGCATTGCATGGACGACTTTCCTGAATCTTCAGAGATTTAGCTTCACTGGATGTCCACATGTTCTAGTGTTACAAGATAGCCCATCAGCCTGGACAGTGACCAATGTGCTCTTCCCTATTTCCCCCTGGAAGCAGAATAACTGCAATGTAGGGCAGATATTGCATCCACTTAACCACATCTGCTTTTACAGCCTTCAGGAAACTTGAGCAATGGGGTTGCCAGGCACACTCAGAGGCAAATTAGTTTCCCTATTGGAATGCGTCATATGGAAATTTGCTCTGATATACTCACACAAACACCTTTTTCATTGTTTTTCAGCTTCTTGTTCTGAAGTCATTTTTGTGACAAATACCTTTCGATGCAGCACTACGTGGCCAGTTGAGGTATCAGCCTGCAACTATTTTGGCACTTTTTAATATGACATGGTGGCTCAATCCACCTGCTCCTGAGAGTGACTGGGGAAACGTTGTTGTTATATCAGACCTGAAATAGTCTGTGGACAGTCGGCATCCCTTCCAAAATTCAGAAAGGGAAACTGAAGGAAGTTGGAAGAGAACAGGTTCCCCTTTTGTTTCCAGGCTCATAACTTCTGTGAGTGGGATGCAGGTGGTGCTGTGGTCTAAACCACAGAGCCTAGGGCTTGCCAATCAGAAGGTCGGCAGTTTGAATCCCCGTGACGGGGTGAGCTCCCGTTGCTCAGTCCCAGCTCCTGCCCACCTAGCAGTTTGAAAGCACGTCCAAGTGCCAGTAGATAAATAGGTACCGCTCCAGCGGGAAGGTAAACGGTGTTTCCGTGCGCTGCTCTGGTTCCCCAGAAGTGGCTTAGTCATGCTGGCCACATGACCCGGAAGCTGTACGCCGGCTCCCTCAGCCATAAAGCGAGATGAGCGCCGCAACACCAGAGTCGTCCGCGACTGGACCTAACGGTCAGGGGTCCCTATACCTTTAACTTCTGTGAGTATGTCTGCAAGGCCGAATTATACCACCTCTAAATAAATTAACAGGTCTGACTATCTTGGGCTGGAACCACAAACCGATTCCATGACTTTATTTATGCCAGTGCCCTCCCCACAGCTTCCAGCACGAAAACAACAGATGTTAAATATGTATCAGGTGAAGTATTTCCTTTTTTAAAAAAACAGATTCCTGCCAGCCTCAGCGCATGAATCCAAGATTACCCACATGGATTTTTCTTTCTTATCTGCAGCCTACACAACATTCACAATTTCATAAAGGGAAACGTACAGAAAGGGGCTAATGTAGCATATGCAAAACATGAATTCTCTACAGAAGCAGCTCGTCAGCACACAGCTAGCCACAACTGCCTGCCCAAGGAAGCACTCAAGCATCTAAGGAGGAGGGGCACGCTCTCCACTTTGGCCCTGTTGCCTGCTAACACGTCAGTTGGCCTCCTTCCTTCCGTCCCAAGTTCTCCCCAAGGTGCGCACACAAGAGCAAAGGAACAAAAAGTCCTGTGCTAAATAGGCCAACACTACTGCATGTAGCAAAGTGAATCCCCTTTCAACTTGGAAGGGAAGAAACACTTGTTGGGAGTGCATGCTTTTCTCTCTCTCTCTCTCTCTCTCTCTCTCTCTCTCACACACACACACACACACACACACACACAGCCCCAGGAGATACCAAGGAAAGGAGACAGAACTGCTGGGGTAGACAATGCAGCGCTAGATGGACCAATGGCCTGATGCAAAACTCAGGAGGCAGCAAGGGAAGGGTGTGTGTAAGAGGCAAGCTGCTTTAGCTGAAATTCCTGCATTGCATGGGGTTGGTATAGACGGCCCTCAGGTTCCCTTCCCATTCTACAAGTCTATTATTCTAAGCTCCGGACATGGTCAGAAGTAAAAAAAGAACAATTAGACAGGGCACCTAATTGCAGCATGTGGTGAGAACATGCCATCACCACACTACATGTATGCAAAGATGGCCCTGCTTTCTAAGACAGGCACTGACACACAGAATCACAGAACCTAGAGTTGGCTATTCAGGTACTGGGAGGAAGCGAAGACACCTGCTGCAAGCCCAAAGACTGGAGAGGGTGTCAGGGATAATAATAATAATTATTATTATTATTATTATTATTTATACCCTGCCAATCTGGCTGGGTTTCCCCAGCCACTCTGGGCGGCTTCCAACAAAAGATTAAAAATACATTAAAACATCAGTCATTAAAAACTTCCCTAAACAGGGCTGCCTTCAGATGTCTTCTAAATGTTAGATAGTTGTTTATTTCTTTGACATCTGGTGGGAGGGTGTCTACAGGGCAGGCGCCACTACCGAGAAGGCCCTCTGCCTGGTTCTCTGTAACTTGGCTTCTTACAGCAAGGGGAGCACCAGAAGGCCCTTGGCGCTGGACCTCAGTGTCCGGGCAGAACGATGGGGGTGGAGACGCTCCTTCAAGGAGTCCAAGAACACAAGAACCCCATGAACGTAATGTCCCTCTGCTCCCCCTCACCATGTGCTGCTATTCAGGAATAGACTGTCTGTGCACAAAGGCTCCACTTAGCCACCATGGCTAACCACAGCCAACGGCACCAACCTCCTTCACAAGAAAGACGGAACCTGCTTTGATAGCGGAGCGGGCTCCCTCTGAAGGGGGTGGACTCTCTTCCACCTGAGGCATTTAATCAGAGGTTGGACGTCCACCTGGCAGGGGTTCTTCAGCGGCCATTCCTGCATTGCAGAGGGTTGGGCTGGATGGTCTTTTGGGATCCCTTCCAGCCCTGTGATTCTATGGGAAGCTAGTAAACCATTTACCCAAGTCAAGCCTTTACCAAAGGTGTCATGGGCTTTGAAGACACTCGAACTCAGAACTCAAGGGAGAAACGTGCTAAGAGGAAGGCCCGCTTGGCAAACCCTCACCATGATCAACTCCCACCTGGGAACCAATGTCCCCACTGTGGAAGGACGTGTGGATCCAGAACTGGCCTCCACAGTCACTTACGGACTCATTGTTAAAACCGTATTTATGGAAGACAATCTTACTCGGCTACGATCTTACTCCCACCAGATGTCAAAGAGAACAACAACTACCAGACTTTTAGAAGACATCTGAAGGCAGCCCTCTTTAGGGAAGCTTTTAATGCTTGATGGATGACTGTATTTTATTTACAGATAGGTAGCCGTGTTGGTCTGCCATAGTCAAAACAAACAAAAAAAAAATTTCCTTCCAGTAGCACCTTAAAGACCAACTAAGTTAGTTCTTGGTATGAGCTTTCGTGTGTATCTGAAGAAGTGTGCATGCACACGAAAACTTATACCAAGAACTAACTTAGTTGGTCTTTAAGGTGCTACTGGAAGGAATTTTTTTTTTTGTATTTTATTTTTGTTGGAAGCCGCCCAGAGAAGCTGGGGTATAAATAATAATAATGAGTGGTCGCCAGAGAAGAAAAAGTCAAACCATTAGGTCCACCTGGCCCAGTACTGCCTGCACTGACTGGCAGCCGCTGGATGGAACCGGGGATCCTTCGCAGCCCTACCTGGAAATACCGTTTTGGGTGTGCCCTGAGCCGGGGGCCCGTTTTGCATGCCAGGCAGATACCCTCTACCCCTCTGCGTCTCTCCCCCGGGCTCGTCCTGCTCCACAAGCCCCCCTCATGTCTCGTGGAGTTCCGCCGGCCTCCCGCCTCGGAGCGGGAGGGAGTCCCGCCCTGGCCGCCCCGCTGCCCCTTCCCCCGCCTCACCTTCCCCTTCGCGCAGGAGACGGAGCGCAGCGCCCCGAAGAAGATGGGCAGCAGGGCCATGAGCACCAGGCTGCCGTAGGCCAGCGCCATGCCCTCCGGGGTGGCGGGAGGCCGAGCCCCGGCCCCGCTCCCGTTGTGCGCCTCGGCCTGCTCCATCGTCGCCAGTCCCCAGCGCAGTCCGCACTTCCGGCCCGGCGGAGGCGGCCTCGGCGGCGCCCAGGGACACGTTCCCTTAAGGAGCCGGAAGTGCGTCGCGTGCGGCGGGCGGAGGCCCCGCCCCTTGGTTACGGCGCAGGGCCTCCCCGTTGCTAAGGGAACCAGGCGCCCGGGCCTGCATCCCGCTTTGGGGGAGGGGAAGGGAAGGATGCTGAAGGCGGAGGGAGGCCCCTCTCTCGCCTCCTCTCTTCCTTTTAACCTCGGGTTTATTTTCAGTTATTGTTGTTATTCTTGCAATTAATATTTACGAATTGGGAGGAAAGCAATGGCAAACCTAGACAGCATCTTAAAAAGCAGAGACGTCACCTTGCCAGCAAAAGTCTGTATAGTTCAAGCTATGGTTTTCCCAGTAGTGATGTATGGAAGTGAGAGCTGGACCATAAAGAAGGCTGATCGCCGAAGAATGGATGCTTTTGAATTCTGGTGCTGGAGGAGACTCTTGAGAGTCCCATGGACTGCAAGAAGATCCAACTTCTCCATTCTGAAGGAAATCAGCCCTGAGTGCTCACTGGAAGGGCAGATCCTGAAGCTGAGGCTCCAATACTTTGGCCACCTCATGAGAAGAGAAGACTCCCTGGAAAAGACCCTGATGGCACAAGGAAAAGAGGACGAGATGGTTGGACAGTGTTCTCGAAGCTACGAACATGAGTTTGACCAAACTGGGGGAGGCAATGGAAGACAGGAGTGCCTGGCGTGCTCTGGTCCAGGGGGTCATGAAGAGTCGGACACAACTAAATGACTAAACAACAACAATTTATGAATTGTATAAAAACACACTGAACACATTTATTAAATTTGTAAAAATAAAGAAACTGTTACTATCAATATTAGGGTTGTGCAGAGTTGTTAAGGCAGCAGAGAGCATTGTTGGCTGCCCACTTTCCACCTTAGAGCAGATTTATGCCACAAGGTGCCATAGGAAGGCACTGGACATAGTAAAAGATCCATCGCATCCTGGTCACTGTCTCTTCGAGCTCCTGCCGTCGGGACGGAGATACAGGACGATGAAGACAAGAACGAGCCGTCTTAAGAACAGCTTCTTCTCCAGAGCGATCTCAGCCCTGAATGGGAAGCCTGGACTTTGAAAGTCATCTAATCTTCCTTGCTGTACTATACTGTATTGTTTTAATTAGTGTTTTTATGGAGCAGTCAAGTAATTTCGTTGTCCCTGAGAGGGGGCAATGACAATAAAGATATTATTATTATTATTATTATTATTATTATTATTATTATTATTATTATTAAATGTATACAGCACTCTTCATTCCAATAGCACAGGGCTGTTTACTGTATAAAAGCACAGTAAAACACAAAGCGTAGCAACCGCAGCAACCATCCCAGAGACCTCTCTCGTTTTGTAGCCTTCATATTTGTTTGTTTGTATGTTTCATAAGAGCTATAGGTTGCTTTGTTGTTAAAAACAAAAACGAAACACCCAACAACACCTCAAAGCGGTTTACAAAAAGATAAAACAGAAAAACTGGGGAAAACACACAGCTCTACTTTAAAACATGCAAAAGTTCAAGTATTAAAACAGATTAAAATTAACTTGACTTTCTAAGTATCTGGGCAGGGTTGTCTAAGCAATGATGTTTTTAGCAGGTGCCAGAAAGGGAGCAGGGAAGGCGCCTTCTTAATCTCAAGAGGCAGGGAGTTCCAAAGTACAGACGCTGCTGCACCAAACAATAGGCTTATAACAAAAGGGAAACAGGTATTCTGTGGCACCTGCAAAAGTGCCGGTTTCACCAACCGAAACAGTCAATTGGGAACATGCAAGGCAAGGAGAACTCATCCACACTGCCTAGTTTTTTGGGTTTTTATAATAAGAAAGAAATCTGTCCCTAATAATTGAATTTGGAAGGCTGCGCTGCATTCTGTATACAGTGCTCAGTTCTAGCCACCCAGGCACAAAAAGGTATTGTGGAGGTATAAAAATTTGGAAAAGTGACCCCAAAATATTCAGTAGGCTCATGTGTGGGCTCCCCAAACTGTGGTCTGTGAGCTTCATTCCAGGGGGTCTGTGGTGTGTCTGGTTTTGTGTTGAAGGACGGAGGTGGCGCATTCATCACGTTAAATAATTCTCAGTGCGTTTTTTGTTACTGTGTTTTCATTGCTTCTTTTATTTCCTATATTGCATTTTATTGCATCACAATTTGAGTGCTGTGTAATACAAATTGAATAAAATGCAATGTGTAAGATATAAAAGAAGCAACAAAATTACTCCCAGCAGTAACATAGTGCATTAGAATTGCTACAGCAGACCGAAAAGATGTCTGCTGAGACCTTCAGCAATTTTCAAGTGGGCTGTAGAGAGAAAAAAAGTTTGAGAACCGCTGCTCTGAAGCATCTTCCATAAAAGGAAAGCACAGTGTGTTTGGGACCTCCTAGGGAGGTCCTCAATTTTTAAAAAGGCGGTTGATGGAGGTGTATCAATTTATGCATGGAGTAGGGAGAGAAAAATGTAGAAAATTCAGTGCAGGCAAAGAAATAAGCAAGCTTTTTCTCTTGGCATAGCTAAGTTTTAGTGTGTTTCTGCATGTTGTGTCTACACATTGCTTGGTTAATTTATAGAATGTCCTCTCACAAGATGTGCTCATAAGTGCCAGCCTAGATTTGACAAATTTGTGGGGGAATCAGTCTGCTAATGGCTATTGGTTGTGATAGCTATACCTCTATATTCAAGCAGGATGCCAGTGGTGGATGGTTCCTGACTTTGTGTTCTGCATATCTATAGAAGAATCTGACTGGCCAGAAACAGGATGGTGGACTTGTCCAGTAGGGCTTTTACTTTTACACATGCACACACACTTCATATAACAACAACAACAACAACAACAACAACAACAACAACAACAACAACAACAACAACAACAACAATTTATTTGTACCCCGCCCATCTGGCTGGGCCTCCCCAGCTACTCCGGGCAGCTTCCAACAAAGATTAAAAATACATGAAAATATCACACATTAAAAACTTCCCTGAGCAGGGTTGCCTTCAGATGTCTTCTGAATGTCAGGTAGTTGTTTATCTCTTTGACATCTCATGGAAGGGTGTTCCACAGGGAGGGTGTCACTACCGAGAAGGCCCTCTGCCTGGTTCCCTGTAGCTTTGCTTCTCGCAATGAGGGATCTGCCAGAAGGCTCTTGGAGCTGGATCTCAGTGTCCGGGCAGAACGATGGGGGTGGAGATGCTCCTTCAGGTATACTGGACCAAGGCTGTTTAGGGCTTTCAAGGTCAGCACCAACACTTTTAATTGTGCTCGGAAACATACTGGGAGCCAGTGTAGGTCTCTCAGGACTGGTGTTATGTGGTCTCGGCAGCCGCTCCCAGTCACCAGTCTAGCTGCCGCATTCTGGATTAGTTGAAGTTCCTGGGTCACCTTCAAAGGTAGCCCCACGTAGAGCGCATTGCAGTAGTCCAAGCGGGAGATAACCAGAGCATGCACCACTCTGCGGGCAGGGAGTGTCTCAGCCTGTGTACCAGGTGGAGCTGGTAGACAGCTGCCCTGGATACAGAATTGACTGTATGCAAAGTGTCACTACTCCATGAAAACTTATGCCGCAATAAATCCGCTGGCCTTTAAGCTGCTACAATGCATTAATCGCCATTTTTCAGCCGATCAGTGTGGGACTGAATTGTAGGTGTCCTGAGCAAATTTGGTCCAAAATTTGTACCTGGAACTGCAAGCTGCAGATGGGTTAGGGCAGTGGTTTTTCCACCAAGAACTGCTCTCCTCTGCCACTTGACACACAGACACACACAGGGCTGTGCTTGTGTCTGATCAGCTCTGCTGGAGCCTGAGAAAGACCGAGACAGAGATAGGAGGAGCTGGAGAAAAAGGACACTTCTTGGTCATCCAGGACCTACTTTCTCCCTTTTGGTTCTACTTCTGCCATTACTGTCTCAACCAAGGGCCTTTGATTGCTCCACCCGGCTTGGAAGTCTCCAGCTGAACCACTCCCAACACAGGATGAATCAAATGACAGCAATGAGGATGTGAAACAGAGAAGAAAACCGTGGCCAAGACAACCAGCTCACTTCTCCCCTCCAGGGCCAGCTGCAGATTAGTGGCTGGACTGGCTGGGACCGACGGCTGTTGTTTTCCAAAAGATCTGCAGAGCTCCAGGTTGGCAAAAGCTGCTTTGGGATGTTATTGTTGTTTAGTTGTTTAGTCGTGTCTGACACTTTGTGACCCCCTGGACCAGAACACGCCAGGCACTCCTGTCTTCCACTGCCTCCTGCAGTTTGGTCAAACTCATGTTGGTAGCTTCGAGAACACTGTCCAACCATCTCATCCTCTGTCGTCCCCTTCTCCTTGTGCCCTCCATCTTTCCCAACATCAAGGTCTTTTCTAGGGAGTTGAAATATACTCAGAGTCGCAAAGTGATTTCATGCTCTTTATTCAGCTCGTAGTGGTGAGGAGGAATGAATGAAAGTCCCCTCAAAGTATCTGCTTTATATACATTATTTACACAGTGGGCTGCACATGATTGGCTAATTCCGGAATTCTACTGTAAGCCAATCAGGTTGTGGATTCACTTCTATCTGAAGCATGATTGGGTGGTTCCTGCCAACCAATCATACTGCTGCATTGTTCCAGGACCAATCAGACTGCTGCATTCTGAATCCTATTGTTCTAGGACCAATCAGACTGCTGCCTTTTGGATCCTATTGTTCTAGGACTAATCAGACTGCTGCAGTTTGGATCCTATTCAACTCAGTACATAACAGGAGTCTTCTCTTCTCATGAGGCGGCCGAAGTATTGGAGTCTCAGCTTCAGGATCTGTCCTTCCAGTGAGCACTCAGGGCTGATTTCCTTCAGAATGGATCGGTTTGATCTTCTTGCAGTCCATGGGACTCTCAAGAGTCTCCCCCAGCACCATAATTCAAAAGCATCCATTCTTCGGCGATCAGCCTTCTTTATGGTCCAGCTCTCACTTCCATACATCACTACTGGGAAAACCATAGCTTTAACTATACGGACCTTTGTTGGCAAGGTGATGTCTCTGCTTTTTAACATGCTGTCTAGATTTGTCATTGCTTTTCTCCCAAGAAGCAGGCGTCTTTTAATTTTGTGACTGCTGTCACCATCTGCAGTGATCATGGAGCCCAAGAAAGTAAAATCTCTCACTGCTTTGGGATGATCTTCTGATAATCCTCATAGCCTCCAGAGGGCAGCACAAACCCACAACATGGACCGGTCAGTCATGATGTCAAGAGAGACCATCCCAACCTCAAAGTGTGCATACCCTCCAACATTTCTCTGATGAAAATAGGGACGTCCCATTCCATAATGATAATTTTACTATTTATACCCCACACATCTTACTGGGTTGCCCCAGCCACTTTGGGCAGCTTCCAACATATATAAAAAAATATTAAACATTAAAAATACCCTTTGCTGTACAGGATTGCCTTCAGACAGGGGGTCGGATAACTCCATATCCTCCAACATTTCTCCAGTGGAAATAGGGACGTCTTAAGGAAAAGTGGGACATTCTGGGATCTAATCAGAAACCAGGATGGCTTCTCTAAATCAGGGATGTCCCTGGAAAATAGGGGCACTCAGGGGGTCTGTGTGTGTTTGTGTGCTGTGGAGTTAGATTAACTGCCTTTTTCTTTCCTATTGGTGGCATTTTAATTTTGGGGCGGGGTGCTGTTTTGTCAACCTTTTGGAAACAACTGAGAGTGAAATAAAAAAAAAGTTGGGAGTTCCTGCCAAGCCCTGAAGATCAGCAAATGCTAACATAACAGAAGTGAGTTTGCCCAGTGACATAGTCAAAGTATTTAGAACTTTATTTCCTCCTATTCTGAAGGCTTGGTGTTGATTATAAAGTAACAACAAAACTCAAGCCAAAAAAAATGAATACAAGAAAGCAATGCTATAAAACTAATTCCTTTTTTCAGATTAGAGTCTATAATTGCACAATAATATAGAAGTGTGTGTGGAGAAACAGCTGCAGAACAAGTTCCCAACATTATTGGACACAGCTACTAAAATTCTCTTTGCTCACAAAGAGCGATAGCCTCCACACATCCAGACTATCACATTCTCTTCCCTAACCTCAGATTGCAAGGGGGGAAAGACAGAGATTTCAGTGTCAAGCTATTATTATTATTATTATTATTATTATTATTATTATTATTATTATTATTATTCCACCCACCTGACTGGGTTGCTCCAGCCACTCTAGGAGGCTTCCAGCAAATTATAAAACCCCAGTAAAACACCACACACTAAAAACATCCTGATACAGGGCTGCCTTCAGATTTGTTCTAAAAGTCAGAAGGATGTTTATTTCCTTGGCATCTGTAACTGAAATATGTATCTGGGTTCACTGAAAAGAACAACCTCAGGAATGAGCGACGCCACAACCATCAGCCCATTTCACAGATTCTTCCTTTGGCTGAACGGCGCACGAGTGGAATGCCTCATTGCTGCTGGAACAATTAAACCCCTTGGGTGCTGTACCTCGTGAGAAGCTATTTGTGTGACGCTTCCCATAGTTTAACCCCTCTCAAGCACATCATTGCCTTCCCTCCGCTACAAAACGAGACCAGGAGTCGTGGCCATGTGGCCGAAATATGCCAGGCTATGCAGAAAGCCGTTTCACACAAGCAGATTCCCACAATACGTGAATCTTTCCAGCTGCCTCTCTCAGGGACCTTCTCCTCTCTAGATCCACCTGGGTGCCATTTGCGGCACAACCAAGTGACCAGGTCCCCAGTGAAACTGCCTTGTAAATGAAATCAAATGTTCCACATAGCTGGAGGGCAGCCAAGGAGCTCTGGAATATTGGCTGCAATATGTATTTTCTTTCGGAATACTTCCCCCCCCTTCTGGGTTGCTGGCAAGCCAGTTGTGTTTGTGTGCACGCACGCAAACTGTGTCACCGTTTCCTATCCCTCTGTGCTCCTCGGCGTAATGTAATCTAGCCTCTCCTGTTACTCAGAAGTCTGTGGCTATCAGCGGATCGGGGCGGCATCTGCTTGCGGAGTTGACTCCTTTCCTTCAACTCTGCATGAACCCAACTTCAGAGGTGCAGAGGGCTTGTCGATTCACACCCCAGGCCATGTTTGCTTCCCTATCCTGAATGCCAACCTTCTATTAAGAGAGCCGGAGGCATCTTGGCATGCCAGATCCCTCCCCTGATCCCATCACTGGCTCCCAGATACGGTCTTGATGACCATTAACTCACAAAGCTCACAAAGGGGAGGAGGGATGCCTGCAAAAATCTTGTGGAGCAGGTGCTTTAATACGGTTGCTGGGAAATGACTTTTAAAAGGTAAAGGGACCCCTGACCATTAGGTCCAGTCGTGGCCGACTCTGGGGTTGCAGCGCTCATCTCGCTTCATTGGCCAAGGGAGCTGGCGTACAGCTTCCGGGTCATGTGGCCAGCAGGACTAAGCCGCTTCTGGCGAACCAGAGCAGCACACGGAAATGTCATTTACCTTCCCGCCAGAGTGGTACCTATTTATCTACTTGCACTTTGACGTGCTTTCGAACTGCTAGGTTGGCAGGAGCAGGGACCGAGCAACAGGAGCTCACCCCGTCGCGGGGATTCGAACCACCGACCTTCTGATCGGCAAGCCCTAGGCTCTGTGGTTTAACCCACAGTGCCATCCGCATCCCTCGGGAAATGACTTAGACACTACTTAATTGAACTTTGTTGTTCTGACTTGGTAGATGAAACTGGACCATCTTTGTTTTTTTAATCCTAACCATTTGGAAGGTGTAGCACCTCAGACAGCATGGGATGGAACAAATTGATCCCATGACTCCTAAATGACGTGTCCTCAAAAGCAAAGGCAGAGCAGGATGGAATTTATATATATATATAGAGAGAGAGAGGATGGAATTTATGATGGATAATACATAGCATCTCTAGATGGGTTTATATCAACGATTGTAATCTTGCTTAGCTGGATGTTTTTACAGTGCGTGCTTGTATTGTTCTTTTAAATGTCAGGTGTATGTAATCACTGACAGGTTGGAAACTGAGGTCTTGTTTTTGAAAAATCTCTCAATAAAATCAATTTTACAAACAAACAAAAAAAAGCTCTCAGTAGCTACTAGTCATAATGGCTAAGTCCTGCCTCCCCTGTTGGAGGCAGTGTGTCTCTGAAGACCAGTTGCTGGGAATTGCAAGTTGGGTGAGTGCTGTTGCAGTGCATAAACTATGGAACTCCCTGCCACTGGACACAGTGATGGCCACCAAGCTAGGTGGCTTTAAAAGAGGATGAGACAAATTCATGGAGGTGAGGGATGTTGAAGCATGCTAGCCATGATATCTATATTCTCCCTCTGCTGTTGGAGATACTATGCTTCTGAACGCCGTTTGCTAGAATCCACAAAAGCAAAGAGTGCTGTTGAACTCGGGTCTTGCTCATGGGCTTCGGAAGGGTTAATCTAGTTGTCCACTGTAAGAAGGGAATGCTGGACTAGATGGGCTTTTTGTCGAATCCAGCGGCTAGGCCCTTCTGCCTGCATTTGCTGAAATGGGCTATGAAATATACTCAGAGTTGAGTGTGAATTTCATGCTCTTTATTCAGCTCATAGTAGCAATGAATGAAACTTCCCCCAAAACGTCTAGCTATATATACATTATTTACACAACGGGCCCCGCGTGATTGGCTAATTCCAGGCTGCTCCTGTAGGCCAATCAGGTTGCGGATTCACCTCCTCCAGAAGCCTGATGGGCTGCTCCTGCAGGCCAATCAGGTTGCTGATTCACTTCCACCTGGAGCTGGATTGGGTGGCTCCTGCGGACCAATCTGACTGCTGCATTCTGGATCCTATTGATCTAGGATTCAGCTCAGTACATAACAGGCTGGCCTCTGGAAATTGGTGGTCCTACAATTTCAAAGCCATATTTACATTCATCGCCCCATAACTACAGAATACCAGAACAGGCCATAACGTTCCAACATCCTCTCCAAGTTCTCCAGTTTGGAAATGGACTGGTCCCCTCTCCATGCTCCTGGGACACGATGCTTTCCATTCCTTGCCTCTTCTTGACTTGTTCTCGTGACCCCATCAAAATTCTGAATGGACACAGAACCTGGGTGAGGGAGAGGGAGATTCTTCCAAAAAGCACCCTTAAAAAAAAGAAAAAAAGTCCAACGATCTATTTTAAGGCCCTAGAAGGGATGATTCATCATTTCACATTTCAGCCTAAGAGCAGAGATAAAAAGGCTCAAAGGACCGTTGGCTCTGTTTTGTTTATTGAGGTCTGGCCTTTTTCCTGGCTTTTTCCATTGGACAAAAACCGCCCATAAATTCTCTCGCACAAGTCCCACTGAAGTGGAAAGAAGTCACCTCGCACTGAGTCATAGCCTTGCTCCATCTTGCTCAGTAAAAAGCTGGACTTTGGTATTCCAAATCTCAGCGGTGCCCTGGAAGAGGTCAGAATCTGGCACCCCACCCAACTCTCGCCTTGCGTTCTGCTCAATCCACTACGTCACAGTTGCGACGCCCTGCAGCGCCCACTAGGCTTCCGCTGCCCTAAATCCGCCTCTGCTCGGTATTGTCCTCATTGATGGACCGCAACTCTGCCACATTTCGGACAGAAGCTAGCGGATGAAATTGCCAGGCTGAAGCTCGTGGAGGGACCTGGGTGTTGTGCTGTCATTCCCCAATTGTCTCTGATAGATAGATGATGATGAAGAAGAAGAGTTTGGATTTGATATCCCGCCTTTCACTCTCCTTAAGGAGTCTCAAAGCGGCTAACAATCTCCTTTTCCCTTCCTCCCCCACAACAAACACTCTGTGAGGTGAGTGAGGCTGAGAGACTTCAGAGAAGTGTGACTGGCCCAAGGTCACCCAGCAGCTGCAGGTGGAGGAGCGGAGACGCGAACCCGGTTCACCAGATTACAAGTCCACTGCTCTTAACCACTACACCACACTGGCTCTTTATTGGCATTAGCCAACGGCCATGGCAACATAAAACAAGCAATATATACAAATAAAAAGACAGCAATGGGTAAAAAGGCCAATCAAATGACCAAGCCAATTGTCTCTGTTTTTTTGTTTTCTTTTTCTTTTCTGAAGGAGCGTCTCCACCTCCATCGTTCTGCCTGGACACTGAGGTCCAGCTTCAAGGGCCTTCTGGCGGTTCCCTCGCTGCGAGAAGCCAAGTTACAGGGAACCAGGCAGAGGGCCTTCTCAGTAGTGGCACCCGCCCTGTGGAACGCCCTCCCACCAGATGACAAAGAGAAAAACAACTATCTGACTTTTAGAACAAAAAAATTTTTTTCCTTCCAGTAGCACCTTAAAGACCAACTAAGTTAGTTCTTGGTATGAGCTTTCGTGTGCATGCACACTTCTTCAGATACACAGTGTGTATCTGTGTATCTGAAGAAGTGTGCATGCACACGAAAGCTCATACCAAGAACTAACTTAGTTGGTCTTTAAGGTGCTACTGGAAGGAAAAAATTTTTTTTGTTTTGACTATGGCAGACCATCACGGCTACCTATCTGTGACTTTTAGAAGATATCTGAAGGCAGCCCTGTTCAGGGAAGCTTTTAATGTTTAACAGACTACTGTATTTTAATACTTTGATGAAAGCTGCCCAGAGTGGCTGGGGAAACCCAGCCAGATGGGTGGGGTATAAATAATAAATTGTTGTTGTTGTTTTTACTATTATTTTCCATGGATGTCTGAGGTTGCTGAGGTTGCCTCAAGTCCCCCCTTGAATAACAATAACAATAATTTTATTATTTATACCCCACGACTCTGGGCAGCTTCCAACATAATATAAAAACATAATAAAATGTCAAACATTAAAAACTTCCCTGAACAGGGCTGCCTTCAGATGTCTTCTAAGAGTTGTGTAGTTCTTTATCTCCTTGACATTGGATGAGAGGCAAAGCTGCGTTCTGGATTAGTTGTAGTTTCAGAATCACCTTCAAAGGTAGCCCCGTGTAAAGCGCATTACAGTAGTCCAAGTGGGAGATAACCAGTTTTACCTCATTCGCGACCAGGGAGTCCCCCATCCCACCTTGTCCACCTCAAACAGTACTTTTGCCTTGTTGACAGCAGCGAAGAGAACTTCAGCTCTTAAGCAAACCAGCAGAATTTCTAAATAAACGACTTTCTAGCTTTATGGTGCCTGATTGGTTCAAATTTGGGAAAGGAGTACGACAAGGCTGTATATTGTCTCCCTGCTTATTTAACTTATATGCAGAATTCATCATGTGAAAGGCTGGGCTGGATGAATCCCTAGCCGGAATTAAGATTGCCGGAAGAAATATCAACAACCTCAGATATGCAGATGACAAAACCTTGATGGCAGAAAGTGAGGAGGAATTAAAGAACCTTTTAATGAGGGTGAAAGAGGAGAGCGCAAAATATGGTCTGAAGCTCAACATCAAAAAAACGAAGATAATGGCCACTGGGCCCATCACCTCCTGGCAAATAGAAGGGGAAGAAATGGAGGCAGTGAGAGATTTTACTTTCTTGGGCTCCATGATCACTGCAGATGGTGACAGCAGCCATGAAATTAAAAGACGCCTGCTCCTTGGGAGAAAGGCGATGGCAAACCTAGACAACATCTTAAAAAGCAGAGACATCACCTTGCCAACAAAGGTCCGTATTGTAAAAGCCATGGTTTTCCCAGTAGTGATGTATGAAAGCGAGAGCTGGACCATAAAGAAGGCTGATTGCCAAAGAATGGATGCTTTTGAATTCTGGTGCTGGAGGAGACTCTTGAGAGTCCCATGGACTGCAAGAAGATCAAACCTCTCCATTCTGAAGGAAATGAGTGCTCACTAGAAGGACAGATCCTGAAGCTGAGGCTCTAATACTTTGGCCACATCATGAGAAGAGAAGACTCTCTGGAAAAGACCCTGATGTTGGGAAAGATGGAGGGCACAAGGAGAAGAAAAATAGCACTGGCTGGAAGGCACCAGGTTTGCAAACGCTGCTCTAAGTCAATAGGCTCTTGCGTCCTGTTATGTACTGAGTTGAATAGGATCCAAAAGGCAGCAGTCTGATTGGTCCTAGAACAATAGGATTCAGAATGCAGCAGTCTGATTGGTCCTAGAACAATAGGGTCCAGAATGCAGCAGTCTGATTGGTCCTAGAACAATGCAGCTGTATGATTGGTCCGCAGGAGCCACCCAATCCATCTCCAGGTGGAAGTGAATCCGCAACCTGACTGGCCTACAGGAGTATCCCAGAATTAGCCAATCACGTGCGGCCCATTGTGTAAATAATGTATATAAAGCAGATATTTTAGGGGAACTTTCATTCCTCACTACTATGAGCTGAATAAAGAGCATGAAATCCACACTCGACTCTGAGTATATTTCACATCCATAAAGGATGGAACCGTCTGAAAAGAGGCAAGCTTGCTGCAAGGTATGCAACCCGGCTGCAGAGAGAAGAGGAGCTCTGTGGGAGTCTCAGGCTGGCGCTAACTTGCTTTGCTCTGCAGTCTCCCTGTCAAAGCTCCCAGCTGGGCTTCTCTCTCTCTGTGGTTGAAGCTGCTGCCCTCAATAGCCAGGCAAGATGGGAATCGATATTACAACAGGCCGAGCGCTGTGACCAGAGGGGAAGAGGCTTGAAGCGGTGCCAACCCCAACGAAATGGTGCGTTGGGCCACTTGCCAGCAATTGCCGGGCGCTTTGTTTTAGCTGCTTCGACACGTCCCTGCTTTATCCCCAATAAGCAGACGCGATAAAATCAAAACAGCCCTGGCCGCAAATCTGCCGGGAAGGTCTCTTGCACAAGGGAAACCGAGATGGTGCGATAGCCATCTTCAAATATCCAAAGGGCCTTCACGTGGAAGAGGGAGCAAGTTCTGAGTACGGGAGCTCGTTCAAGGTGCTGGGAACTGTAGCACCACTGGGTGCTGTAACATGGTTCTCTTTGTGTGTGGGGGGGTGCTTTAAAGGTATGGGGTGCATGCAGACAGCCTGGTTTGTACTTGCACTGAAGAAATGAACCTATGCTGCCAATTATCGTAATAGACCAGTATAAAGTAAGCAGCACATAAGCAGCATACAAAACACTACCAAACCATTCTACGTTCTAAATCTTATATTAATAATCCAAAAATTGAGAGAGCAATGTGCAAGATCTACTGCAGAAGCCACAAACAAAATGGAAGATTCAGTCTTTAAAGTTCCTTTAGCCAGGCTCCTGTAGATATCACCGATGTCACCTACACTTCGTTTGATCAAACCTATCTTCGTTGATACCTAACCCTTGAGCGTAACATCGCTGACACTTCATTTGATCAAACTTAGCTTTGTTGATATCTACAGGAGCCTGGCTAAAGGAACTTTAAAGACTGAATCTTCCTTTTGGACACAATTTGAATGTGTTTTCTATTTGTGCCTTCTGTAGTAGATCTTGTACATTGCTTTCTCAATTTTTGGATTATTAATATAAGATTTAGAACGTAGAATGGTTTGGTAGTGTTTTGTGTGCCACTTAAAGGTAAAGGTAAAGGGACTCCTGACCATCAGGTCCAGTCGTGGCCGACTCTGGGGTTGTGGCGCTCATCTCCCTTTACTGGCTGAGGGAGCCGGCGTACAGCTTCCATGTCATGTGACCAGCATGACTGAGCCGCTTCTGGCAAACCAGAGCAGCGCACGGAAACACCCTTTACCTTCCCGCCAGAGCGGTACCTCTTTATCTACTTGCACTTTGACGTGCTTTCGAACTGCTAGGTTGGCGGGAGCAGGGACCGAGCAACGGGAGCTCACCCCGTCGCAGGGATTTGAACCGCCAACCTTCTGATCGGCAAGTCCTAGGCTCTGTGGTTTAACCCACAGTGCCACCCACATCCAGTGTGCCGCTTATGTGCTGCTTATTTTATACCGGTTTGTACATGCAAGCACGCACACTTGGGGTCAGACCTGTTGCTGGCTTGCGGCCCCCAGCAGCTTGGCCAAGGTGGCTGGCGGACCTCAGGACAAAAAAGGTTAGCCACCCCAGTCACATCCGCTTCACCTCCCCCCCAACCCGCCCTGCCGCTATCTCCCCCCTGACTTGCTCCCTTTGGGCCCTGCATTTTTCTGGGCTAGACCTCACTCTTTCCACTCTGCCTAACTCCTCTTGCCAATTTTCCATCAAGGCAGCCGTGTTCCTTTCCTCTCCTCCCGGTCCACCACCCCCTCCTTCTCACCTCCCACAGCCGGATGAGAACATGGATATTTTCCTTTTTGTGGTGGGGGGGGGGAGGGGAGTGGGGTTGGGGGGAAGCAAGCAGCCCAGGCATCTCTTGGAGGAGAGGCCCTTCCGTGCCTGGGGTGCATGAAACCATCTGTTGCATTGCAAGGCTGGGGGTGGCGACGTTTGGTTGGAGAGAAGCACTGAGGCTGTAGTTCCTCTCCAACAATAACAAGACGCCTGACGGTTTGCAGAAACCCTGCTCCAGCGGGCGACAGAGCTAGCCTGGGGTTGTCCCAGGAATGGAACCACAGACCCATAGAGCTCAAAGGGACCCCTGCAAACCATCTAGTCCAACCCCCCAAAATGCAGGAATATGCAACGATTCCATTGGGGAATCGAACCTGCAACCTTGGCTTTATCAGCACCACCAGCTGATCTATCCACACATGCCAGGCCAAAAAGAAGCCTCTGTTTGCGCCAGAAATCACAGAACAATAGAATCCTAGCATTGGGTGGGACCCTCCAAAGGTCATCCAGTCCACCCCCTGCAATGCAGGAAATCTCATTTAAAGCATTCCTTTAAATGAGCCTCTGCTGTATACAGCCTCTGCTGTAAAACCTCTGAGGAAGGAAGGCTACCCAAGTTGGTGGCTGTCACTGCCTCCTGCATCAGTGAGTTCCATAGTTTTAATTATCTGCTGCTGAACCCACACTCCGTGCCCATGCTAGAATTTGCAGCCAAATTCCAGGCCAAAACTTCTTAATAGTTGATTCTTATCTCTGGAGATTTGAGCCCATCACCTGCCACCTGGAGAGGGCCAGGCAAACCTGGGGACTTCAGGTCACACCTGGAGGTCTGGCAACCTCACTGCAGCCGGGGCACCACCACAGCCCACCAGGGGTTAGGAATAATAATAATAATAATAATAATAATAATAATAATAATAATAATAAATTATTTATACCCCGCCCATCTGGCTGGGTTTCCCCAGCCACTCTGGGCAGCTTCCAGCACAATATTAAAATACAGTGGTACCTCGGGTTAAGTACTTAATTTGTTCCGGAGGTCTGTTCTTAACCTGAAACTGTTCTTAACCTGAAGCACCACTTTAGCTAATGGGGCCTCCTGCTGCTGCCGCGCCGCCGGAGCCCGATTTCTGTTCTCATCCTGAAGCAAAGTTCTTAATCCGAGGTACTATTTCTGGGTTAGCGGAGTCTGTAACCTGAAGCCTATGTAACCTGAAGCCTATGTAACCCGAGGTACCACTGTACAGTAATGCATCAAACATTAAAAGCTTCCCTAAACAGTGCTGCCTTCAGATGTTTTCTAAAAGTCTGGTAGTTGTTGTTCTCTTTGTCATCTGGTGGGAGGGCATTCCACAGGGCGGGTGCCACTACCGAGAAGGCCCTCTGCCTAGCTCCCTGTAACTTGGCTTCTCGCAGTGAGGGAACCACCAGAAGGTCCTCGGCACTGGACCTCAGTGTCTGGGCAGAACGATGGGTGTGGAGACGCTCCTTCAGGTCTACTGGACCGAGGCCATTTAGGGCTTTAAAGGTCAGCACCAACACTTTGAATTGTGCTCGGAAACATACTGGGAGCCAATGTCTGTCTTTCAAGACCGGTGTTATGTGGTCTCGGCAGCCACTCCCAGTCACCAGTCTAGCTGCCTAATTCTGGATTAGTTGTAGTTTCCAGGTGACCTTCAAAGGTAGCCCCACATTGAGCGCATTGCAGCAGTCCAAGCGAGAGATAACTAGAGCATGCACCACTGTGGCGAGACAGTCTGCAGGCAGGGAGGGTCTCATCTTGTGTACCAGATGGAGCTGGTAAACAGCTGCCCTGGACACAGAACTGACCTGCGCCTCCATGGACAGCTGTGAGTCCAAAATGACTCCCAGGCTGCGCACCTGGTCCTTCAGGGGCACAGTTACCCCATTCAGGACCAGGGAGTCCTCCACACCTGCCTGCCTCCTGTCCCCTCAAAACAGCACTTCTGTCTTGTCAGGATTCAACCTCAATCTGTTCTCTGCTGGGCCTGGACACCACAAACTGGTCCAGGCATGGCAAGGATGATCAGCTGCTTGTTTTGGTGAGAGCACAGTTGCCGTTCTCCTCCTGACAAGATTAATGTCTGCGGAGTGCCTCCTCTGCTCTGCTTGCCTCCTTAAACAAAGCCTGGCTGCTCCCACCAGCGATGGAAACTTCTGACCTGACCCTGAGAAGGAGCCGATCCCCTGAGCTGAAATCAGCCCTGCTGGCTCCGGGCCCCGGTTTTCCGATTAAGCCACCCGTAATTCTCCTTGCGAAGGCAGCACATATTCCCCCCTTAACCCTCCCAAGAGGGAGAAGCTCCACCAGTTTTGCGACCACCAGTTTTGCTTTCGTTTGGAGGAGTAAAACCAGGAGGCACGGCCGTAGTTGCTTTATTTACAAATGTACAAGCAGTGCCTACTGGAAAAAAGCAGACACTTATTAAACCTTTTCGGTTTTTTTTTAAAAAGGCAGTAGATTCCCAGAAAACCATTTGAACAGTTCTAAACACACACAAACATACCCTCTCCCGGAATTTTGCACCACCAGTTCTGAACACAAGAAGAGACCCTCCAATTGTCCCCACTTTCCGGGGAAAGTCTTGGATTTAAAAAAGCCGCCCCGGTTTTGGATTTGATCCTGAAATGTCCTGCTTTTCCTTAGGACGTCCCTGTTTTCAGCAGAGAAATGTTGGAGGGTATGGAGTTGTGCGACCCACCCGCGAGCCAAGGAGATAAGTCATTATACACTATTTTGGAAGACAACTGAAGGCAGCCCCATATAGGAGAGGGTTTGGAAGCCACCCAGAGTGGCTGGGGAACCCAGTCAAATGGACAGGCTATAAATAATAAAATTATTATTATTATTATTATTATTATTAGAATCATACCTTGGGTTGAAGTAGCTTCAGGTTAAGCATTTTTGGGTTGCGCTCCGCGGTGACCCAGAAATAACAGAACATGTTACTTCCGGGTTTCGCCGCTCGCGCATGAGCAGACACGTAAAATGACGTCATGCGCATGCGTAGAAGCGGTGAATTGTGACCCGCACACGCGCAGACGTGGGTTGCATTCTTCTCTGGATGCGAATGCGGCTCCGGAACGGATCCCGTTCGCATCCAGAGGTACCACTGTATTATTATTATTGAATAGGACCTCCCTATTTTCATTGGAGAAATGTTGGAGGGTATGCAAGAACCCTGTGGATCAGGCCAGTGGACCATCTAGTCCAGCATTCTGTTCTCACAGTGGCCAACCAGATACCCCCACCTGCAAACAAGATCTGAGCACAACAGAAGTTGCCTCACCTGTGGTCTCTAGAAATTGGTATACAAAGGCACAGTGGCTCCGACGATGGAAGCAGAGCACAGCCACTGTGGGTAGTAAAGGTAAAGGCAAAGTGACCCCTGACCATTAGGTCCAGTCGTGGCCGACTCTGGCATTTACCTTCCTACCGGAGTGGTACCTATTTATCTACTTGCACTTTGACGTGCTTTCGAACTGCTACGTTGGCAGGAGCAGGGACTGAGCAACGGGAGCTCACCCTGTCGCGGGGATTCGAACCGCCGACCTTCTGATTGGCAAGTCCTAGGCTTTGTGGTTTAACCCGCAGCGCCACCCGTGTCCAATCAGATAGACGCTGTCAAAAGAAAGGCGTACTCCATGTCTGTACGAGAGGGAACCCCAGCCTGGCATCATAGTCGTATTTCAGAAACAGGGCAGGTGAAAGGATCGAGCAGGATAACGGCCTATTCTGGGATGCTTCCAAAGCAAAATCATGGGCCAGACGCAGGGGTAGGTAACCTAAGGCCCAGGGGCCGGATGCGGCCCAATCACCTTCTAAATCTGGTCTGCGGATGGTCTGGGAATCAGGGTGTTTTTACATGAGTAGAATGTGTGCTTTTATTTCAAATGCATCTCTGGGTTATTTGTGGGGCATAAGAATTCATTCATTCCCCCCCCAAATATAGTCCGGCCCCCCACAAGGTTTGAGGGACGGTGGACCGGCCCACTGCTGAAAAAGGTTGCTGACCCCTGGGCGAGAGCCTGCTATCTCCCCCAGAATCCGCACTATGGTCCCAGTTCAATGCGCTGCTTTCCAGTGCAGTCAGAGGTGCCGCTTCAAGTCCTTCCTCCATCCCCCAAAATGGTTCTGGCAGGACCCCGCACATCTCCTTCTGGTTCCCCCACAGTTTTTGGCTTCTCCCTATCGGAAGGCCGTGTCCCAAGAGACCCTAGCAAAGAAGAGAGTTTGCAAACGCCTATGGACATGTGGGAAGGGAGCCCGGGAAAACCCCTGGAAAAACCAGAGGCAAGAGCAGGAGGAGGAAGAGGAGGAAGAGGAGGAGGACAGTGGTGTCCGGTTCGCTCAGAGCACGGAGAGGTCATGGCAGGACTTGGAGCGGACTTTCAGCGCCACCTTCTTGTTGTTGCGCGCCACCAGCCGGTCGAGGAAGCGGCGCACCTTTTTGGTGAGGCTCTCCTTGCGCTTGTAGAGAGACATGCGCCTCTCGTTGGCCTCCTTGCTGTCACGGCGCAGGCGGATCTGCCGCACCACCCCCTCAAAGAGCTCGGACACGTTGTGCTGCAGGGCGGCGGACGTCTCGATGAACTTGCAGTCGAAGACCACAGCGCAGGCGCGGCCCTCTGCCGAGAGAAAAGAAGAAGAAGAAGAAGAAGAGTTTGGATTTGATATCCCGCTTTATCACTACCCGAAGGAGTCTCAAAGCGGCTAACATTCTCCTTTCCCTTCCTCCCCCACAACAAACACTCTGTGAGGTGAGGGGGGCTGAGAGACCCCAGAGAAGTGTGACTAGCCCAAGGTCACCCAGCAGCTGCATGTGGAGGAGCGGAGACACGAACCCGGTTCACCAGATTACGAGTCTACCACTCTTAACCACTACACCACACTGGCAGCCGGTTCGGAAATGCTCCAGGCGAGGGGCAGAGAGAGACCCAGAGAACGTGAGGGCGTCAAAAGCGCCTGCCGGATCAGGCTCATGCCCCTTGAGCCCACAGTGGCCAACCAGATGCCCTGGAAGGAAAGCAGCAAGCAGGATTCGAACACAAGAGCCCTCTCCCCTCCAGTCGTTTCCAGCAGCTGGTATTCAAAAGCACTGCAGCCACTACTAGCTATCGCTAGTCCTCTGCTCCTGCTTAATCCTCTTTCAAAGCCAAGGTTGGTGGCCATCATTCCCTCCTGCAGAAGGGAGTTCCGTAGTTTAACTATGCGCTGCATGTAGAAGGACGTCCTTTTATCTGTCCTGAATCTTTCAACATTTAAGGGTAGTCCTTCCCATCTCCGGACCGAACCCAACACCAGGAAAACCCAGCTACGAAACCTAAATCGTGGTATCTTCTACCATATGTGGTGCATGCTCTTGTTATCTCCCACTTGCACAACTGCAATGCGCTCTATGTGGGGCTACCTTTGAAGGTGACCCAGAAACTACAACTAATCCAGAATGCGGCAGCTAGACTGGTGACTGGGAGTGGCCACCGAGACCATATAACACCGGTCCTGAGAGATCTGCATTGCTTCCCAGTACGTTTCCAAGCACAATTCAAAGTGTTGCTGCTGATCTTTAAAGCCCTAAACGGTCTCGGTCCTGTATACCTGAAGGAGCATCTCCACCCCCATTGTTGAGCCCGGACACTGAGGTCCAGCGCAGAGGGCCTTCTGGCAGTTCCCTCGCTGTGAGAAGCCAAGTTACAGGGAACCAGGCAGAGGGCCTTCTCGGTGGTGGCACCCGCCCTGTGGAATGCCCTCCCACCAGATGTCAAAGAGAAAAACAACTACCAGACTTTTAGAAGACACCTGAAGGCAGCCCTGTTTAAGGAAGCTTTTAATGTTTGATGCATTACTGTATTTTAATATTTTTTTGGAAGCCGCCCAGAGTGGCTGGGGAAGCCCAGCCAGATGGGCGGAGTATAAATAATCAATTATTATTAATATTATTATTATTACTTGTAAAGCTGTAAAGGCTTTCTGGGAAATGATATATAATGAGTTAAAGAAAATGTTTAAAAACACTTTTGTTAAAAAAAACAGAAGCCTTTTCACTGGGTATAGTAGGTGAAGAGGTACCAAGGGAAGATAAAAGACTGTTTATGTATGCAACAACTGCAGCAAGAATTCTTTTAGCCCCAAAATGGAAACCACAAGAAGTACCAATGAAAGAAGAGGGGCAGATGAAAATGATGGGACTTTGCAGAACTGGCGAAGCTGATGGGAAAAATCCAAGACCGGCAAGATCAAGTATTCCAAAAAAGACTGGAGTAAATTTAACAACCCTAGTAGGGTTATCTGAAGACTTGTCATGAGAAGTTTCTTACCTTTCTATATTTAAATTGTGAGGTATTTTGTAATGAGTTATATTAGAACTGGAAAATATATAAAATGCTGTGATATCAAGGTTAGTTTTGAAAGCCAAGTGGTGGGAACGAAGGAAATTGACAGGCTCTAAAGAGCCAAAGAAGTAAAGTGGATAATAATGGTGTGATTATATATGTTTAAATGGAAAATTAATAAAAATTATTAAAAAAACAAACACAAAACAAAACCTAAATCGGACTCCTCCATGCATGGGCGTAGCCAGGATTTTTGTTGGGAGGGGCAGGCCTTTGTGGGTGGGGAAGAACCTCAGTTGGCTATGTATTTTTATTGATTTTGTATTGATTGGTGGGGGGTAGCTGCCCCTCCCTGCCCCCTGGCTACACCCATGTCTCCATACAACCCGTTTATTCAGTGTTATGTACTAAGTTGAATAGGATCCAAAATGCAGAAGTCTGATTGGTCCTAGAACAATAGGATCCAAAATGCAGCAGTCTGATTGGTCCTAGAACAATGCAGCAGTATGATTGGTCTGCAGGAGCCACCCAATCATGCTCCAGATGGAAGTGAATCCACAACCTGATTGGCCTACAGGAGAATCTCGGAATTAGCCAGTCATGTGGGGCCCATTGTGTAAATAATGTATATAAAGCAGATATTCTGGGGGAACTTCCCTTCCTCCTCACCACTATGAGCTGAATAAAGAGCATGAAATCCACTCTCGACTCTGAGTATATTTCATTCAGGTTTCATCCGAATCTGCTTGCACAAAGTTTATGAAGGGGTTAGATTATATCCAGTCTTTATAGGGTGGAAACCCTGTGTCCATCCTAATACAGTGGTACCTCGGGTTAAGAACTTAATTCATTCCGGAGGTCCGTACTTAACCTGAAACTGTTCTTAACCTGAGGTACCACTTTTGCTAAAAGGGCCTCCTGCTGCTGCCGCACCGCTGGAGCACGATTTCTGTTCTTATCCTGAAGCAAAGTTCTTAACCTGAAGCACTATTTCTGGGTTAGTGGAGTCTGTAACCTGAAGTGTATGTAACCTGAAGCGTATGTAACCCGAGGTACCACTGTATTGTCGTGGGCTGTTTGCACATCTTCCCGCTAATCATTCATTCATCCCAAACTTCTCCGTGCATCTCACTGTCGCTTTCCAAATGGCAAAGGGCAAAATGGTTTTTTTTAAAAAAATGGATTTGTTGCACTTGGGCAACTGAAGGCTTTAATCCACTTTAAATATGCAAAGCATTAAGTTCTGGTACATGTGCCTTCCTTCCCACAAAATACTGTCAGTCTGGAGGCACCCTCAGTTATTTCTAGGGATTAAAGAAATCTAAAGTCAATTAATCAAACGTGCTTTTATCAAGTCTGTGTGCAAACATTTGCTTTTGGCCAGGAGACCAGTGGGGGCTGTGGGGAATCACACTTTCGTTTGTTTCCAGACATTCCAAGACATCTCGGGGGAGGTTGTGCTATCAAGTAGCTTTCATTTCTGGATATTTCTTTTAAAATTATGTACCATACTTTTCTGTGTATAAGACGCCTCTATGTATAAGATGCCCTTATTTTGGGGGACTCAAATTTAAGATAATGGGGGGACATGGCAGGAAGTTGTGGAGCTTTTTTTGCGGAGGATTGCCCAGGGTTGTTAAGCCTAAAATCGCTTACCCACACGCATCACAAAATCTCCATATGTCTGTCCCCTTCCTGGTAGAAGCCAATTGCCTGCCCAAATGATGCAGCGTCGGACCCTATGCACGATCTACCCATGTATAAGACGACCCTCACTTTTTAGCATGCTATTTAAGGAAATAAACCTAGTCTTATACAGTGGACGCTCGGGTTGCGAACGTGATCCGTGCAGGAGGCACGTTCGCAATCCGCAGCATTCTCAACCCATGACCTGCGCATCTGCACATGTGGGGTTCGTGATTTGGCGCTCCTGCACATGCACAAGCACCAAAACCCAAAAGTAACCTGTTCCGGTACTTCCAGGTTCGGCGCAGTGTGCAACCCAAAATCGCACAACCCGAAGCGTCTGTAACCCGAGGGATGACTGTACACGGAAAAGTACGGTACAGTCATACCTTGGGTTACAGATGCTTTAGGTTGTGTTTTATTGGGTTGCAGGCCGCCGAAACCCAGAAGTACCGGAACGGGTGGTTTCCGGGTTTCGGCGGTTGAGCATGCGCAGAAGCGCTAAATCATGCTTTGCGCATGCGCAGAAGTGCCAAATCGCAACCCACACACCCAGTGTATGTACTGTATTTTTTGCTCCATAATATGCACTTTTTCTCCTAAAAAGTAAGGAGAAATGTCTATGCGTCTTATGGAGCGAATGTGTGGTTGATCGCTGGCTCCCTTTCCGGCCCCACCCCCTTGCCTAGGCCTCCATTGTTGAATGTTCTGCAGACGGAGACTGTTTCCCCAGCAACATGTGACTGGCTGGTTAGATTGTCTGGAAACTGTAGAAATGGCTCCCTTTCCTTTCCTAAAGAAGCTGTAGAACTGTGAGTTGAACCCCATAAAAACAGGATTTTTTCCCTTTGCAAAGTATGCTCAACAGCTTTGAGCTGATCCTCAAAAAAGGAGCTTTTCCCCTTTGTAAAAGAAGCTGCACAACTGTGAGCTGATCCCTGCAAAAACGGGACTTTCCCCCCTTTCCTCCTCTAAAAATTAGGTGTGTCTTATGGTCAGGTGCGTCTTATGGAGTGAAATTCCACAGTTTGAAAACAAGGCAGCATAGGATAAATTGAGAAACAAAACAGCATACCGCCAAATTGCCTTTCTCCCTGCTTTTCTCCTTCTGCCTCCCGCCACCAACCGAAATAAAGCAGAATTCCTCCCGAGGCCCCACGAGGGTCCAAACCAAGCCCTTTTCCACCCACCTTCCACAGACACCTCTCGGGAGCGCACCAGGTCTGTCTTGTTCCCCACCAAGATGATGGGGATGTTCTCTGCCTGACGGGTCCTGCGCAGCTGGATCCGGAGCTCGGAGGCGCTTTCGAAGCTCCCCCGGTCGGTGATGGAGTAGACGATGACGTAGGCGTTGCCCACCTGCATGCAGTAGTTGTGGAACCAATTGTCTTCTTCCGGGGCCTGTGGGAAAGGCAAAAGGGCAACTTACCACGGCTCCCCAGGGCAGCAGCAGTGGCTCTGGGAAGCGACAAAGGGAGGTTTCAAACTGGCATGGTCCCACAGCCTACAGAGATGAGCACCCCACATTTATTAGTGCATCTGTAGTACAAATCTAGTACAAAGACGCAGGTGGCGCTGTGGGTTCAACCACAGAGCCTCTTGGGCTTGCCGATCTGAAGGTCGGCGGTTCGAATCCCCACGACGGGGTGAGCTCCCGTTCCTCGGTTCCTGCTCCTGCCAACCTAGCAGTTTGAAAGCACATCAAAGTGCAAGTAGATAAATAGGTACCGCTCCGGCAGGAAGGTAAACGGCGTTTCCGTGCGCTGCTCTGATTCGCCAGAAGCGGCTAAGTCCTGCTGGCCACATGACCCGGAAGCTGTACGCCAGCTCCCTCGGCCAATAAAGCAATATGAGTGCCGCAACCCCAGAGTTGGCCATGACTGGACCTAATTCACTGGACCTTCCTCCACTGGAACGGAGGAAGTAGTGGCCCCCCAAAATTTGGGAACCAAATTTTCCTGAGTGATTTGTGGGGCATAGGAATTTGTTCATTTTTTTCCCCAAAATATAGTCCGGCCTCCCACAAGGTCTGAGGGACAGTGGACCGGCCCCCTGCTGAAAAACTTTGCTGACCCTTGGTTTAGACCACAGGACCAGGCTAGAATCATGGTGGTCAGAGGTGGTCTCTGGCTTCTGGGTGACTGTATTGTCTGCTCTGCTTCATCCAACCCGCCTCCTGTTGGAAGTGCCATTGTACTTTTAAACACACACACACACACACACACACACACACACACACACACACACACAGCCGCCCTGTCTGTCTGCAGATTAAAAGCTTCTGCCTCTGGGCCCTGTTTGACACAGCCTCCTTTTCGATCTGTCAGTGGCCTCTTCGTGCCCGGGGAGCTTCTCTTCCAAACCATCAGCGCAGCAGAAGCAACACAGAACCGACCCAAACAAGATGCCGCCCTGCAGGAACAGGAAATGCAACGGCAAGGTACCGGCCTGATCCTGCAGGTGTGCAGCATCTGGACGGGAAATGGAAGTAGCCTAGCTTTGTCCCTGCAGCTGGGTGCAGGGATAGCAAAAACACTTTTCTGTTTGGAAATGGTTAGGTGGCCCTGCAAAGCTGCAAAATGGAACTAGCTTGGGGATATAGGGAAGGAAGGAAGTTGCAGCTTATTTATGCTGGCTAAGATAATAATAATAATAATAATAATAATAATAATAATAATAATAATAATAATTTATTATTTGTACTCCGTCCATCTGGCTGGGTTTCCCCAGCCACTCTGGGCGGCTTCCAACAAAGATTTAAAATACATCAAAATGCCACACATTAAAAACTTCCCTGAACAGGGCTGCCTTCAGATGTCTTCTAAATGCCAGGGAGTTGTTTATCTCTTTGACATCTGGTGGGAGGGCATTCTGCAGGGTGGGCGCCACTACCGAGAAGGCCCTCTGCCTGGTTCCCTGTAACTTGGCTTCTCGCAGGGAGGGAACCGCCAGAAGGCCCTCGGTGCTGGACCTCAGTGTCCGGGCAGAACGATGGGGGTGGAGACGCTCCTTCAAGTATACTGGATCGAGGCCGTTTAGGGCTTTAAAGGTCAGCACCAACACCTTGAATTGTGCTCGGAAACGTACTGGGAGCCAATGTAGGTCTTTCAAGACCGGTGTTATGTGGTCTCGGCGGCCACTCCCAGTCACCAGTCTAGCTGCCGCATTCTGGATTAGTTGCAGTTTCCGGGACACTGGACCTCTCTCTCTGGCCCTTGAGACGCTGCCAGCCACTTCCACTCTCCCAGCCTTACAACAACCCTGTAGGGTAGGCCGCTCTTATCTCCATGCAACAGAAGCCTGACTAGGGCAACCTCATGATTCGAGGGAACTGAATCAGGAACACTGTAGTTTCCCCCCCCAGCTGTGTGCCTCTCCGCCCGGCCAGCTCTCAATCTAATGGAATGTTTTGCACTTGTTTTTAATTGATTGCTCCCCAAACAAGGGTTTTGGAGATGAAACAGGCGTGACAAATGTAAAGTGATCAATGGATGCTCCTATATGCAACGCGGGCAGAAATTCACAGCCGGCACTCCAGCCCAGAAAAAACCCAGAGACACCGTGCCACGCTGGATCATCTGGCCCAGATTTCACCAGTCTGGGGTCCTTCCAGATGTTTTGGACTGGGGAAGATGGGAATGGTAGTCCAAAAAGTTCTGGAGGGCATGAGGTTGGCAAAGGCAGAGCTAGGTTGCCATGGTCAGCAAACCTTTTCAGCAGGGAGCCGGTCCACTGTCCCTCAGACCTTGTGGGGGGCTGGACTATAGTTTTTTTGGGGGGGGGAAATGAACACATTCCTATGCCCCACAAATAACCCAGAGATGCATTTTAAATAAAAGGACACATTCTACTCATGCAAAAACACCAGGCAGGCCCCACAAATAACCCAGAGGCGCATTTTAAATAAAAGGACATATTCTACTCATATAAAAACACGCTGATTCCCGGACCGTCCGCAGGCCGGATTTAGAAGGGGACTGGGCCGAATCCGGCCCCTGGGCCTAAGTTTGCCTACCCATGCCCTAGCAGATCTCCCCTCAATTTAGGTCATTTGTTCAGCACTTTTAGTAAGCTTCCCGTGTTCCTATGCAAAATAATTACTTTGTGTTGCACCTTCTGAGTGTGCGTCGAACAGCCAGAGAAGAAGAAGAAGAAGAAGAAGAAGAAGAAGAAGAAGAAGAAGAAGAAGAAGAAGAAGAATTAATTTATACCCTGCCCATCTGGCTAGGCTTCCCCAGCCACTCTGGGTGGCTTCCAACAGAACACTAAAATACAATAGTCTATTAAACGTTAAAAGCTTCCCTAAACAGGGCTGCCTTCAGATGTCTTCTAAAAGTCTGGTAGTTGTTTTTCTCTTTGACATCTGCTGGGAGGGCGTTCCACAGGGCGGGTGCCACTACTGAGAAGGCCCTCTGCCTGGTTCCCTGGTTCATACTTCCATCAGGCTCCTCCCTGCAATGTCCCCTGGCATCAGCTATTCCATCAGGATGCAGCCGAGGAAGAAAAGGGAAGAGTTTCTCCATCAGCTTAGTTTAAGAGAGCAGCAGCATTTAGCTCCTCCTCTCCTTGAAGCTCTCCCCGCTTCATTTAGCACCTTCCGTCTCCCCAATTCTAAGAATCCTCCTTGCTAGTCCTGCAATGTAGTCGTGATCTCAGCAGGAATCTCTCAAGACCATTGGCCTACCTGTTTCGCAGCTTCCCAGGTGTCAATCACCATCAACGTCGTCTCCTCGCCGTCCACCGATAAGGTGCGCTCGTAGGTATCCTCTGAAAAGAGCAGACAAGGTCAGGATCAGCAGTGAATGGTCACCCTCAAGAACAGAAGCTGCACCTACCCCAGAAAAGTTCATTGGGCCCAGCGCATGACACCTTATTCATGCAGTGCGTCGTTAGACTGTGGAACTCCCTCCCACAGGAGACCGTGATGGACAAATTCAGGGATGAGAGAGGGTTATTGAAGACTCCTAGCCAGGAGGTCTATGCTTTGCCTTCCACAATTGGAGGCAGCAACTGGAGGCACCAAAGACCACCTGCTGGAAAGTACAGGAGGGGAAAGGGCTGCCTGAATCCTGCTTGTGAGTTTCCCATAATGAGTGTCTGGTTGGCCATTGTGAGAACAGGATGCTGGACTGGATGGGCCATGGACCTGATCCAGCAGGCTCTTCTTAAGGGCAAGAGGTGTAAATGATCCTTGGCAAGAGAAGCAGAGGTAACCTCAGTGGCCAGGAGCATCTATCACAGGGGACGGGAAGGTTTACCGGCCAGGGGCCGGATCACTCCCACGGAGATTGTCCGTGAGCTGGACTGGCACAGCTTTGTTAGGAGCCACCCAGAGTGGCTGGGGAAACCCAGCTAGATGGGTGGGGTATAAATAATAATAATAATAATAATAATAATAATAATAATAATAATATGGCGGCTAACGGATTGAGGTTGAATCCTGACAAGACAGAAGTACTGTTTTTGGGGGACAGGAGATGGGCAGGTGTGGAGGATTCCCTGGTCCTGAATGGGGTAACTGTGCCCCTGAAGGACCAGGTGCGCAGCCTGGGAGTCATTTTGGACTCACAGCTGTCCATGGAGGCACAGGTCAATTCTGTGTCCAGGGCAGCTGTTTACGAGCTCCATCTGGTACGTAGGCTGAGACCCTGTCTACCTGCGGACTGTCTCGCCAGAGTGGTGCGTGCTCTGGTTATCTCCCGCTTGGACTACTGCAATGCACTCTACGTGGGGCTACCTTTGAAGGTGACTCGGAAACTACAACTAATCCAGAATGCGGCAGCTAGACTGGTGACTGGGGGCGGCCGCCGAGACCATATAACACCGGTCTTGAAAGACCTACATTGGCTCCCAGTACGTTTCCGAGCACAATTCAAAGTGTTGGTGCTGACCTTTAAAGCCCTAAACGGCCTCAGTCCAGTATACCTGAAGGAGCGTCTCCACCCCCATCATTCTGCCCGGACGCTGAGGTCCAGCGCCGAGGGCCTTCTGGCGGTTCCCTCATCGCGAGAAGCAAAGCTACAGGGAACCAGGCAGAGGGCCTTCTCGGTAGTGGCGCCCGCCCTGTGGAACGCCCTTCCAGCAGATGTCAAAGCGATAAACAACTACCTGACATTCAGAAGACATCTTAAGGCAGCCCTGTTCAGGGAAGTTTTTAACATGTGATATTTTACTGTATTTTTGGTTTCTATGGAAGCCGCCCAGAGTGGCTGGGGAGGCCCAGCCAGATGGGCGGGGTATAAATAATAAATTATAATTATTATTATTATAATAATTATCAAGGAAATAAACTGAGTGATGCTAGTTCACACCACTGAAACTCCACAAGGCCTTTTGCTAGGCAGTTGGAACCCGCCCCCCCCCCAGCCCCCACAAATCACACGACAGCCCTACCTCTCTGCTGCTCAGGCAGATCCTTGTCTTGAACCCCAGCAAAGAGGTACATCAGGCTGGTCTTGCCCACGCCAGGGTCGCCCAGCAGCACCACACGGTACAAGGATTCCCAGGATTCTTCAGAGTCGGAGGACTCGGACGACCAGCTGCCACGGGGCTCAGGCAAGTGGACTTTGGGGTCACAGGAGGATGACTGCCCCAGCTGCGGGTGGCCCGATTCAGCCTGGCTGGGACGGACGCTCAGCATCCCCGGGCGAGACCCATAGGGCATGGGCAGCGGGGTGCTGGCACGCCTCCTGGCAGGGCTGGCGCTGCCTCCTCGCTGGGTGTTCAGAGTCATCTTCTGCAACAGCAGGGAAAGGAAGAGAGAGGGAATCGATCTGAGATCAGCTCTTTTTTCGCCAATGGCTGCTTTCTCCCAAAGCAAGTGGACCAAAGTGCCCGGTCCACTTGCGGTGGAGGAGAAGCAACCGTTCTCAGAAGCCCTGCTTCTGTTTATCTGCCTTGGACACCAGCCCAAGGCAAACAGGCATAAATCATTCCCATCTAGGGGTGGGGGGAAACCGTCCCGGAAGACGTTGCGTTACATCCAAACAACGTTCAAACCGCGGGGAGCAGGAGATTTTGACGCCAGCCGGACGGGCGGGCTGCTTGCAGAACTTCAAGCTAGTACCAGGATTGGGAAGGAGGGAGTCTCTCTTGGGCAGCCTCCCAAGAAGCATCTCGTGGTCCATCTGGGATGCCGAGGCAGCACCCAAAAACGGCCTTGAGAACGACAGACCGTGTATATATGTATGTGTGGGTATAAATATATATCTCATATATAAACATGAGTCAGCAGGAGGGAGGCTCCAATTAGAAGCAGCTAGCCAAAGATGAACTTTTTCCAAACTTTTGGAGGGGGGCCACCACCCCCTTAGTTCCATAAACAGACCCCACCCTACCCTATAAAATGCATTTCTCAGAACAGCAGTTTGCACGACCCACTAAGGAAGAGAAAAGCACAGTGGGATTCAAAACAGCAGCAATTAATTGCATTCAAAATCCAAGTTCAACTCTTTGGTTGAATTAAGCCAATGATGAACATGATCCCGGGACGGCAGCCTTGCAAATACTGAGGGTCACCTCCAGCACCCCCACCCCAGCCTCTTAGTTCCCCTCACCAGGTAATCCCACCACTGATGAAGCCCAACAACATCTGGAGGGCGCCAGGTTGGCAAAGGCTGCTCCTGGTCAGTCCGTCAGTTTTATTGCACATAGCCAAAGGCTGCCGCAGTGTACACAGAATCATTCAACAATGAAAAGAAAATACGTTGGATTAATACAAAAAACTTAAAACATTTATATTATCAAGACATTACCTACTCTCAACAGAGCTATAAAAGTACCTTAATATACAGGTTAAGACATTAAACAATAAAATTTATAGGCTAAAATCGTCACATGGCCACTAATATATTAAAAAATAATGTTAATTAATACAATGTACAATTATATTTGGAGTTTGGTGATAAAGATAGACTATAGCTTGATGTAAGGTAAAGGGTAAAGGGACCCTTGACCATTAGGTCCAGTCGTGGCTGACTCTGGGGTTGAGGCGCTCATCTCACTGTATTGGCCGAGGGAGCCGGCGTACAGCTTCCGGGTCATGTGGCCAGCATGACTAAGCCGCTTCTGGCGAACCAGAGCAGCGCACGGAAATGCCGTTTACCTTCCCGCCGGAGGTATTTATCTACTTACCTATTTATCTACTTGCACTTTGACGTGCTTTCGAACTGCTAGGTTGGCAGGAGCAGGGACCGAGCAACGGGAGCTCACCCCGTCGCAGGGATTTGAACCGCCGACCTTCTGATCGGCAAGTCCTAGGCTCTGTTGTTTAACCCACAGCGCCACCCACGTCCCTTTTAGCTTTATGTAGATAGGGTCAAATAAATCCATCTCCTTTACAGTTGGTGGCTATCTTGGCTATATAATTTGCTCTAATATTCCTAGCAGCAGTTGAAAAGAGTGCTACACGCCAGAGGCTGCTCCTGGTGCCCCAGTGCAAAAGAGGGCAAGGATCCTGCCCGTTTAACAGGCGAGCTGACGATGGCATTTCAGCCGGCAAAAAGGTGCAAGAGGCAGCCCTGTCCTCGTCTGCCTCTTGCCACCCTCCACATCTCCAGTTTCATGCCCCAACAGATGCCCAAACCGTGCCCTTCCCTCCTGTAGCTTCACCTCCCTCCGTTGTCCAAAGATCTCCTGAACCTACAAGCCTTTCTCCCATACTGCCCACCTTATGCTAAGTGCCACTTATGCCCATCTCAGGCCCCTCACCCACATCTTCCCAGATACCTCCTCATATGCCACCTAATTTGGCACAGCCCCTCGCAATCACTCCAGACTTACCCAGCTGAAGAACATGGGGTTTAACGTCCCATTCCAGTTCCAGACTCATTTGGAGACCTGAGTTTCTTTTTCACGGTTCCAATGGCAAAATGCACACAGGCCCAGCGCCACTGGCTCTGAATTTTAATTTATTATTATGGCATGTGCCTTTTTGCAATCACTGGGCTACCCTGCAATCTAGACCAAGATGTCCATTCTGCCTGGGTGCCCCTTATGCCAGCTGTGAACATCCTAACCAGCTTTTGAAGACTTCAGGAAGATGCAGCTGTCCCATATGGGAATCGAACTTGCAACCTTGGCATTACAGTATCAGCATCACATTCATCCAGTGCTTTACCAACTGCACTGGCTCCCAGTGGAGTACAGGGTCAGGTTTAAGGTGCTGGTTTTGACCTTTAAAGCCCTAAGCGGCCTAGGACCCACGTACCTAGGGGACCGCCTCTCCTGGTATGTCCCACGGAGGACCTTAAAGTCCACAAATGACAACATTTTGGAGGTCCCAAGTCGCAAGGTGGTTAGATTGGGCTCAACCAGGGCCAGGGCCTTTTCAGCACTGGCCCCGACTTGGTGGAACGCTCTGTCCCAAGAGACTAGGGCCCTGCAGGACTTGACATCTTTCCGCAGGGCCTGCAAGACAGAGCTGTTCCGCCTGGCCTTTGGTTTGGACTCAGTCTGACCCTTATGTTTCCCTCCCCTTATGGTCTTGATCTATGGGCTACTTTTAAAATGAGGCTGCATTTTAAATTGCATTTTAACCTGTATTTTAAATTGTGTTTTTTTTCTTTTTCTTTTCCCCCTATTATGTTTTTACTGTGATTTTATTGGTGTTAACTGCCCAAAGTGGGGCCAGGGAGGGTGGGGTATAAATAAATAATTTATTATTATTATTATTATTCTCACGCTCTAACCAACTGAGCTATAAGTCTCATATGATGCTGAGGCTTCTGGGAACAGGTTAACGGTCAGGCATGTGCATGGTCACAGAAGCTCATCGTATTATAAAAAATATGTTATTGTGATGATGATGATGATCATCATCATCATTTTTATTGCGTTTATAGCTCCCATTTTTCTCCGAGGAACTCAAGCTGGTGTACCTGGTTCTCCTCTCCTCAGTTAACCCCCACAACAACCCTGTGAGGTAGAGTAGGCTGAGGGACAGTGACTGGCCCAAGGTCACCCAGTGAGCTACATGGCCAAGTGTGGATTGGAGTCCTGCACTCTCAGGTCCTAGTCCGACACTCTAACCCAGGCATAGGCAAACTCGGCCCTCCAGATGTTCTGGGACAACAACTCCCATCATCCCTAGCTAACAGGACCAGTGGTCAGGGATGGTGGGAATTGTAGTCCCAAAACATCTGGAGGGCCGAGTTTGCCTATGCCTGCTCTGACCACTACACCACACTATTACCCATTTTTAAAACAAAACGGTGCTTATTCCCAAGTACAGTGGTACCTTGGGTTACAGACACTTCGGGTTACAGATGCTTCAGGTTACAAACTCCGCTAACCCAGAAATAGTACCTCAGGTTAAGAACTTTGCTTCAGGGTGAGAACAGAAATCGCACGGCAGCAGCGGGAGGCCCCATTAGATAAGTGGTACCTCAGCTTAAGAACAGTTTCAGGTTAAGAACGGACCTCCGGAATGAATTAAGTTCTTAACCAGAGGTACCACTATAGATGTGTTTCACATCAGGGCAGCAGAAGCAAACTCTGTTTTACTCCTTGTAACCGTAAGGATGCTATGCTTCAAGCATTCTCAAAAGCACAAAAGTTCAACTTTTGTTTTACAATGAAGACTAGCAAACTGTTTCTTGTTTGTTTCTGTTTTATTTGGGGGTTTGTTTGTTTTTGCGCTGACATGTCAGGAATGAAGTAGCAGTTGTCAAGTGTGGAATGGCAAGCATTTTACCCCAAGAAGAAAGAGGGGGGGAAGTCAAGCGCGCCTGGGCTCTCAGCTTCAGCCCTTTGGGTGTAAAACTACAGGATGTCAGAGATCTGCCTAGCAAGGTTGCTGCGGCACCTTTGAAGACTGTCACAAAGCGCTCGCTACCATAAATTATAGTTGGCAGAATGCATCTCCCTTTCCAAAATACAGTGGCTCGACTGGTTCATTCTGCACATCTGGGATCAAAGTTCTGCAAGCAGTTTTGCTGCCTGGTGCAAAGTGAAGCACCCCAATCGTCGCAAGACTCCTTTTCTCTAAGTCAAGTTCCTAGCCCTCGTGGACGCAAGCAAACTTGAAACCATGCAATTGGGTGGAATATCAGAAAACCAAAGGGGAGCCATGTTCTGTTCAGAAGGTTAAAAGAAAATCGAAAGTGCTCATAGTTATCTCCCGCTTGGACTACTGCAATGCACTCTACGTGGGGCTACCTTTGAAGGTGACTCGGAAACTACAACTAATCCAGAATGTGACAGCTAGACTGGTGACTGGGAGTGGCTGCCAAGACCACATAACACTGGTCTTGAAAGACCTACATTGGCTCCCAGTACGTTTCCGAGCACAATTCAAAGTGCTGGTGTTGACCTTTAAAGCCCTAAACGGCCTCGGCCCAGTATACCTGAAAGAGCGTCTTCACCCCCATCGTTCTGCCCGGATGCTGAGGTCCAGCGCCGAGGGCCTTCTGGCGGTTCCCTCATTGCGAGAAGCAAAGCTACAGGGAACCAGGCAGAGAGCCTTCTTGGTAGTGGCGCTCGGCCTGTGGAACGCCCTCCCATCAGATGTCAAAGAGATAAACAACTACCTGACATTCAGAAGACATCTTAAGGCAGCCCTGTTCAGGGAAGTTTTTAATGTGTGATATTTTAGTGTATTTTTGGTTTCTATGGAAGCCACCCAGAGTGGCTGGGGAAACCCAGCCAGATGGGCGGGGTACAAATAATAAATTATTATTATTATTATTATTATTATTATTATTATTATTATTATTTAGCAAAACAAGGAACATACTGTATATTAGGGCACAATAAAATCACCATGGTCAGGGTTTGCAGGGAGAATTCCATGCTCTTCAAAGCACTTTTCCAAGGCTCGCAGAAGAGCAAACTAACCAAAAGTCACTAAGAACACAGTTTTCCTGGGCGCAGAATCCAGATGCTACAGAACAATTTAGGGAAAAGGTGGGCAGATTGCAGGCTTTTTTGGGGGGGGGTACTGGAGCCCCAATCTCCACTAACCAAAGCCTGGTGCAGAATTAAAGAACACTGAGACAGAATTAAAGAACACTGAGCCCAGGAATTTGCTTTTGAGTATCCGAAGTGAGCAGCGATCACACACAAAATCCAAGCCTGGTTACTGTTCCGTATAATTTAGGAACATGAGAGTTGCCATTGTTTTGTTGCTGGTATTGATAAAACAACGGGGGATCAGAAACCGTCCCCGATCTACTGCAAATCACACAGAGATCTGCCAGTAGATCCTGATTTCACCCCACACCCTGGCCTTTAGGGACAGCAGACCAGAGAGGAATAGTTATCTCAACACACTTCATAAATGGGTGCCGGAAATGGCAGGGTTGAAGAGAAATGTCCAAATTCCCCCAAATTTCAGTGTCAGCTCTTCAATCTCATCAGACTAGATTCACACACACACACACACACACACACACACACACAAAGGCTGGAGAGGAGATGGAGCGTTAGAGTAGCTCCATTTCCTTTAGAACAGTTTCTATCCAAATATGATTTTGGTTTTAAATGCAGTGTAAGGTAGTCTCTATGGGAGTATATTGTATTTAATTATGGGGTATCAGAGTTTTTAGGGGGCTAACCAGGCTGGGATAGCAGGCTTGTTGGTTTGCGAATGTCTGATGTAGATTTTTTGATTTCGTTGTTTTGTATGGGACAATGACACTAAATATTATCGTATCGTATTGCAAAGGAGGGGGAGGAACTGTGTTATTTTTCTTGAAAAAGAGGCGCCAGGTGTTCATCACGAACACCTCCCTTGTTCTCTTATAACGGCAATGGCCAGCACCTGAGAGGGGGCCTGAACTGAGTTCCGGTGAGTTCTGCCTGAAAAAAGCCCTGGGGAAGAATATGGCTTTGCTTACTTCCCAGTTAGCAGGAGCTGAGCCCCCGCTCCCCAGTTCCTGTCTTAAGGAGGGGGTGGCCTGGGCTTTATTTATAAGTTGGAAAGGAAGCAAAGGGCAAAGGATGTGAAAGTTAGCCGTTGGAAACAGATGGAAAACATCTCTGAATTGCTGGGAAGAGCCAGCCTGGATGGTGGGAGCTCCAGGGTCCTGGGGGAGAACCAGCAACCCCCATGCTAACCCACCCCCACTTTGCACATTGAGGAGGCAAGTTCAAACAGTCTTGTTTAGGGCGGCTTTCAAGAATTGCTCCTGACTCTCAGTTTTCCTTTGCTTCCGATGGCCTGGGTGTTTTCAGATTTTTGCCTGCTGCTGAATCAGCTTTATCAATATTAACCGCTGCCTTCCTTTTTTCTTCATTATAAATTATCTCTTATCCTGACTTTCAGGATATAAATCCCACCAAGGGGGCTATGTATTCTATTTTGCTGGGGACCCTTTTTTAAGAGCTGAAGTTGTGGATTTTTAGCAGCTGACAAGCAAAATAGCTGGAGCCCTTCTCACTCCAAAAATAGTGTGTGTGTGTGTGTGTGTGTGTGTAACACAAGCAACAACATATCCTGTGGGGTTGTTTTCTTTTTTTCCAACCCAGGGTCTGGTTTCATGGCAGTACCAGTAACCCAATGCCATGGCATGGTTTTGCCAGATTCCAAAACATGGTTAAAAATTCAGAAGGAAAGTTGTTTGCAATGAAGGACGCCATTGTCGTCGCTGCGGTGGCATCAAATTACACACATACACACACTACACAGACCCTATGAACTGGCAACCAGTTTTCACTTCTGGGGTCCGGAACCTGGTATAAAAAGTATAAAGGCAAGAGTGCTCCAGGGCATGTGCAGAGAACATTTCCCTTTCGCTGATCTGAGCCCCACCACCGCCAGGCTAGGGCAAGCGGACTGAGTAGGCAGCACCGGGCCTTGGCACGTCTCAGAATATTAGGGCTGGGGAGGGGGATATTCGAAAACTCTCTCTCCGAGGGGCCACGGCTGCTTCTGCGGTAGCCCCTCAGCCCCGAGGGAGGGATCCAACTTCTCCAGCGGACCCGGTTGCTCTGGACGAATACAGTCCTATCTGAAGCAAGAAGAGGGGCGCATGCAAAGAGGCTGTCCAGAAGTCGTCAGCCCTGAGCGCACTCTGCGCGCGCTCAGGAGCCCTCTCGCCCGCATTCTTATCCCCCAAAGTTCGGAGCGGCGCCCTCCGCAAGTTTCCAAGGGAGAGCCCTGCTTTCCAGAGCCGGCGCTGCGAAGAGAGACACCGGTATGGCGAAGGGTGCCGCGCCCGGATTTGGAGAGAGGACGGAGATGGCGGAGAGCGCGGACCGTCCTCGGTCTTCCTCGACTCGCCGTCCGCCCCGTCTACCGTGAAAGCTATCCAGCCAGCCCTTCTCTGCAGACGCGTGGAAAGTCTTTCCCCCCCGCCGCCCTGTTCTCCTTACCTCCGCCTGTTGCTGGCGGTTCCGTCAGCAGGGCGCTCTCAAGGGGTCCCCACGCGCGTAAAAGCGCACCGCCCGTGCGCCCCGTCCATCGCGTCCAGCTCCATTGCACAGCGCCGCGGCGCGCCGAGGGAGGGACTTTTAAGCCCGGGGAGGTCCCTGCGCGCCGCTCCTGGTGGGACACACCCCCTGCCAAACCCCAGCGAGCCGCCCTCTCGGCCTCGGCCGGCGAGAGCGCTTCTGAGCGCGTACAGACGGCCCCGCGTCTCTCCAGCGCGTGACTGCCGGTGGCCTCGACGAGCGCCTCGGCTGGAGAAGCTAAAAGGATCCCCGCCCTCTGGATCAGGCCCAAGGTCCTTGAAAACGCGGGCGGGAGGGGGGTAACGCAGGCGCGCGGTGTTTATTCCCCTTTTATCAGATTAGAAAACTCCTCGCTTCTCAGGCACACGGCTCGGTGATCTTCGCTGTAGAGCAAGCAAGTGAGGAATAAGCAGTAAATAAACATCAGCCGACGGACAAAGTTGATGTTGTGGGCATCCGAAGTTGTTGAGCATCTTTAGCGGATTCGCCAAAGTTGTTGAGGGTTTTTAAGGATATCGCCCCCTGTTGAGCTTTTTTGGGGGAAACAACAGGTAGAAATACCCCCGAAAAGAGGCCATTGCCCGCCCTCTCTTCCAGCTTTGCTTGTTAGCCACAAGATCACAAAGAAATATGAACTCGGCCAGCCTTTTCCAGCCAATGGCCCATCTAGTCCAGCGTCCTGTTCCCACAGTGGCCGACCAGATGCCTGCAGGGAAAGCAGCAAGCAGGATTCGAACACAAGACCCTGGCCCCTCCTGGGGTTCCCAGCAACTGGGATTCAGAAGCATCGCTGCCTCCAGCTGTGGAGGCATGAATTACAGAAGTTGTCCCGGTTTCTGATTGGATCCTGCACTGTCCTGCCTGTTCTCATAGGACGACCCTATTTTTCATCGGGAGAATGTTGGAGGGTACAGAGGTGCCCGTCAAAAGATGTTGGGCACTGACTCCATCAGTTCCAGGCAGCCTGGCCTATGGGCATGGAAGGGGAGTTGGAGTTGAAGCTGGCATTTTCTGGAGCAGAGCATCCACAAGGCAGCTTGATGATAATAATAATAATAATAATAATAATAATAATAATAATAATAATAATAGTAGTTTATCATTTATACCCCACCCATCTGGCTGGGCTTCCCCAGCCACTCTGTGCGGCTTCCAACAAAATATTAAAATACATAATAATAATAATTTTGGGGATGCAGGTGGCGCTGTGGGTTAAACCACAGAGCCTAGGGCTTGCCGATCAGAAGGTCGGCGGTTCGAATCCCCGTGACGGGGTGAGCTCCCGTTGCTCGGTTCCTGCTCCTGCCAACCTAGCAGTTCGAAAGCATGTCAAAGTGCAAATAGATAAATAGGTACCGCTCTGGCGGGAAGGTCAACGGCGTTTCCGTGCGCTGCTCTGGTTTCGCCAGAAGCGGCTTAGTCATACTTGCCACATGACCCGGAAAAACTGTCTGTGGACAAACGTTGGCTCCCTCGGTCAGTAAAGTGAGATGAGCACCGCAACCCTAGTGTTTTTCTCGACTGGACTTAACGGTCAGGGGTCCTTTACCCTTTATAAAGATAATGATAAAAATATAAATAAATTATACTCCGCCCATCTGCCTTAGTTTCCCCAGCCAATGTGAGCGGCTTCCAACAAAATATTAAAAATACATTAAAACATCCGTCATTAAAAACTTCCCTAAACAGGGCTGCCTTCAAGATGTCTTCTAAAAGTCAGATAGTTGTTTATCTCCTTGACATCTGATGGGAGGGCGTTCCACAGGGCGGGCGCCACAACCGAGAAGGCCCTCTGCCTGGTTCATATGTGTTCACCCCCCTCCCGTCACAGCCATTCTGTTCCCCCCACAATAATGCTTCTGGGCAAGAGGGGAGCTTGCAAAGTCTGAGCTATAGATTTATTTTAAAATCAGTTTGGGGGAGGAGGGAGAACCTGAAGGAAGGTTTGCTCTTGTCGTTGTTGCAGCATCAACTTTTAGAGGTCAGAGACAGGGAGGGGAAGACGCCGTTCCATCATCATTGTCGCCATCATCCGGACAGAGTAACTATTACCAAGTGTTTCTGATTATTCACCAATGATTATATATTTACACACACAGAGAGAGTAAAGAAATGCCATTTCTGGGTATTAGGAATTAATCCACTTGTGGAGTGCATTGTTCTGTGGAGGAAAGGAGAGAAGAGGGTCAGGAAAATTGGTAAGGAGGAAGGAAACTGGGGCGATTGATGTTTATTTATCAGGAATATTAGTATCTCGCCATCCTAGTTCAAAACTGAGCCAATCAACATAGTTAACAAACTGATAAATTTAGAAACAGTAGATCTTGTGTCATTTTGTTCTTGTTTTTATTCTTTGTGTTTTTATCTTATATTTTTGTCTTGTACTTTTATGCTGTGAAACACCCTGAGTTCTTCAGATGAAGATAATAATATAATAATAATTTATTATTTATACCCCACCCATCTGGCTGGGCTTCCCCAGCCACTCTGGGCGGCTTGACACCAAATATTAAAATACAGTAATACATCAAACATTAAAAGCTTCCCTAAAGAGGGCTGCCTTCAGATGTCTTCTAAAAGTCTGGTAGTTGTTTTTCTCTTTGACATCAGATGGGAGGGTGTTCCACAGGGTGGGTGCCACTACCGAGAAGGCCCTCTGCCTGGTTTCCTGTAACTTGGCATCTCACAGTGAGAGAACCGCCAGAAGGCCCTTGGAGCTGGACCTCAGGGTGGTATACAAATTTAATAGCTAGCTAACTAAATAATAACTTACAAACCTACAGTGGACGCTCGGGTTGCGAACGTGATCTGTGTGGGACGCACGTTCGCAACCCGCAGCGCCCACAACCCGCAGCGCAACATCTGCGCACACGCGGGTTGCGATTCGGCGCTTCTGCGCATGCGCAAAGCGTGATTTAGCACTTCTGTGCAAGCGCACACACCGAAACCCAGAAGTAACCCCTTCTGGTACTTCCGGGTTTCGGCACACCCGTATCCCAAAAATGCACAACCTGAAGCGTCTGTAACCCGAGGTATGACTGTATTCTGCCTGTGAAAGAACAGGAGATAAAGTGTGTGTGTGTGTGTGTGTGTGTGTGTGTGTGTGTGTGTGTATGCGCGCACACATTTAATAATTGAATTATAGGGTTGGAAGCGACCCCAAAGGTCATGTAGTCAAACCCCCTACCATGCAGGAATATTTTGCCCAACGTGGTTATCAAACCCACAACCCTGAGATTGAGAGTCTCCTGGTCTACCGATTGAGACCCGCTTGCCTTACCGGCTCTTTCAAAGAATCTGATGTTCCCCTCGGGAAATCCTTGAGCCAAGGCGAAATCCTTGAATTTATCTTCAATGGCGCCTCCAACGTCCAGTCTCCTACCTTTAAACACAAGCAAAGGTTGGGTAAGTTTGAAGAAGAAGAAGAAGAAGAAGCAGCAGCAGCGTTTGGATTTGATATCCCGCCTTTCACTCCCCTTCAGGAGTCTCAAAGCGGCTAACAATCTCCTTTCCCTTCCTCCCCCACAACAAACACTCTGTGAGGTGAGTGGGGCTGAGAGACTTCAGAGAAGTGTGACTGGCCCAGGGTCACCCAGCAGCTGCATGTGGAGGAGTGGAGACGTGAACCCCGTTCCCCAGATTATGTGACTACCGCTCTTAACCACTACACCACACTGGCTCTCAAGTCTGGAAATGCCCAAATCTCTGTTCGACATACATAGACCATCTAAAGTATCTCCTTCCTGCCATCTTCCCCGGATGACTGATCAGACAGTCAGGAACAGATTCCATCATGGAGCCAAGGTAGTGCTTTGATGGAGGGTCTAAAGGAGTCGAAAACCTACAAAGGCGCTGAGTTGTCCCCGGCGCTGGGGCAGAAATAAAATTAAAAATTCTTGGACAAGGAGCTTTGCAGAGCAAAGCTAAGTGGGGATGAGCCCGAAGGAAGCAAATAGCTTTCTACTGAACCCCAGATCTGCCCCATCCGACATTAGAACACGTACCAGACAGATACATCGCCGTGTAAGTGTCCAACGTCACATGGAAAATTATATATCTATCATAATCAGCAGCCATGACGTGAACTGTGGATTTGTCTGCACAAGAAACACCATAAGACGTTAGCTATAAGACAACTTTGCCCCATATCTGTGCTCGAAGGTCTAGGGAGCAGCAGAAGCAACACTCTTAGCCACTTTAAATATTCACAAGATCTCCTGCCACCTCATTTGATATAGCTTTTTTTGGGGGGGGGGATTTACAAAGATGAAACTCTGGGCCCGAAGAAGTGTCCTCCGCCTTCGCCACGACCGACCACCGTTAAAAGTAACGGTAAATTCTAACATTGAACCCTTGGAAATCCACGAAGGTGCTGTCCCTCTCCCGACCCTCTCCCCCAGAACGGCTCACTTTGGTTCCTCCCACGGTTAGGACTCGAACCCATGGCTCCAAGTTACAAGAAAGGAGATTGCGACTCAACATCAGGAAGAACTTTGTGAAAGTAAGAGAACTTCGACTCCCTCGGGAAGGGGTGAACTCTTGGTTCTTGGTGGTTTTGGAAGCAAAGGTTGGTGAAATATACTCAGAGTCGCAAAGTGATTTCATGCTCTTTATTCAGCTCATGGTGGTGAGGAGGAATGAATGAAAGTCCCCTCAAAGTATCTGCTTTATATACATTATTTACACAATGGGCTGCACATGATTGGCTAATTCCGGAATTCTACTGCAAGCCAATCAGGTTGTGGATTCACTTCTATCTGGAGCATGATTGGGTGGTTCCTGCCAACCAATCATACTGCTGCATTGTTCTAGGACCAATCAGACTGCTGCATTCTGAATCCTATTGTTCTAGGACCAATCAGACTGCTGCCTTTTGGATCCTATTGTTCTAGGACCAATCAGACTGCTGCAGTTTGGATCCTATTCAACTCAGTACATAACAGTTGGATAGCCATCCATCAGGGATGCTTGAATTGAGATTCCTGCCTTTTAGGGGGGTTGGATGAGATAACCTGGGGGCAGCGGAGCTGGACCTCAGTGTCCAGGTAGAACGATGAGTGTGGAGACGCTCCTTCAGATATACTGGACCAAAATAAACAACAATCTGACTTTTAGAAGACATCTGAAGGCAGCCCTGTTTAGGGAAGTCTTTAATGTTTGGTGTTTTGTCATGTTTTTAATATTCTGTTGGGAGGCGCCCGGAGAGGGCGGGGTGTAAATAATATATTATTATTATTATTATTATTATTATTATTATTATTATTATTATTATTATTCGCTCTGCAGCTGGCAGCAGACTGGCAATGCGAGTGTGCTCCCGGGCTCGGCTTCAGGGCGCGTAGCGAGGACACCATTTGCATCCTCAGCCCGTGGCTCAAAGGGAAGCTGAAGGGAGCTGCCTCCAAGGGGCAGTGCCACCAAAATGAGGGAGAGAGGGAAGGGGTGAGGCTCCACTGTTGGCAGGGCTTCCTGAAGAGAAAAAGAGGAGTTTGGATTTGATATCCCGCTTTATCACTACCCGAAGGAGTCTCAAAGCAGCTAACATTCTCCTTTCCCTTCCTCCCCCACAACAAACACTCTGTGAGGTGAGTGGGGCTGAGAGACTTCAGAGAAGTGTGACTAGCCCAAGGTCACCCAGCAGCTGCATGTGGAGGAGCGGGGAAGCGAACCCGGTTCCCCAGATTACGAGTCTATCGCTCTTAACCACTACACCACACTGGCTCTCACACTGGCTCCTGGGCACAAACTTGCTTGCTCAAGGCCAAGTGGAAGACACAGGCAGTTTCCAGCTTGCCGCTAAGAAGCAGCCATGTGGCAGAAAGCTTTCCTCCTACCCCTGCAATTGCCCAAGCTGGCGTGGTCCATGAAAGTGGCTTCCTGCTTCTGAGGTCTGCTTAAAGCAAAGGAGGGGGTTGACACATCAAAGCTACATGGCACTGGGCTCCATCACGGGCATGCATGACACGACACTGACACCCCCCAATCTCAGACCCAAGCCGCACCTCCACAACAAGATATAAGGGTGACTCGTGGCTCTTATACCTACTGGGAACTTGGAATATACCGGGTCGGTTGGTGTGCATTAAGTTCTTGGTTGTTTGGGTGCAGGTGCCATTCCTGGAAAAGAAAGCTCAGTTGAACGACTTCCACGCAAGAGACGCGGCCTTCTTTGGCCCTCCCTCTCCTGCTTGTGTTTTCTAGGGTTTGGGAAATAAGCATCGCAGAAACCCATGGATTGGGGATCCATCTTGTCACATGCCACCCCGATCTCCGTGCATCGCGATACCCCAGGGATCCCAGTGTTTCCCTCGCATTTGTGATTCCTTTGAGAAAGGAGTCACAGCGGAGACGGGAGTGTCTTTAGGATGCAAGCTGAGCCTACAATGGAGAGGTTCCTGGCCTCAACACCCTAGAAGGGTCTTTATTCTCCCACAGGTGCAGCTGTGGGTTCAGACAGATATGAGCCATGGACACCTTGACCAGGTCCAACTCCAATCCGAAACTCAACTCTCCAACTCTGCCTTTTCTTCAGACTCAAGGGCATAGCTGTCAACGTTTTCCTTTTTTTAAGGGAAATTCCCTTATTCTGAATAGGATTCCTCGCGAGAAAAGGGAAAAGTTGACAGCTATGGTCAAGGGAGGCTGCCCTTTCATTTGCCATCCATTTGGGTTTCTGAATGGCTCGTCGCCTTCCTTTCGCTCTTCCCAATGGCTCATCTCCCAGGCGATTTCCTGAACTCGGATTATATATTAACTTTTGCTTCTGTGCCTAGCACCCAGGTTAACCCTCCAAGCATGGATTCAGTTCTAACTCCTGTTGGACCCGGGAATTTTGGGGAGTCTTGGTGCCTCCCAACTGTACCATCTTATAATTCTATGATTCTGTTACTATTGGCACATAAAACCCGTAACAATTTGGGACTAGTTTACCTATGAGATTGCCTTACTCTACATGTGCTCTCTCAAACATGTCGATCAGCAGAATTGGCACTGACACAAGTGTCACATATGACCCATTGTGCTGTTGTACGAACTGGGTCATTCGGTGTGGCAGCGTCAACACTTTAGAACTACTTGTGCTCTTTGTGGTGCCTGCTAAAAATTTCCCTGGGTTGAAAGTCCTGCCCAGTATGAATGAATTTTATTATTTCGGTCACAGACCAGTTGCAGCCCACATACAATAGCAAGGAAGTCATAAAACACGATAGGGATATATTTGAATTTGCAATTAGGTATAACAGGGACAATACAGATATAGCAACAGTTAAAATATATATAAATTAAGGAACCAGCATTTGCCCACAGACAGCTTTCCAGGTCATGTGGCCAGCATGAATAAACCGCTTCTGGTGCAACGGGACACTGATGAGTGCCAGAGCTCACAGAAATGCTGTTTACCTTCCAGATGCCATGGTATCTATTTATCTACTTGCACTGGCGTGCTTTGGAACTGCTAGGTTGGCAGGAGCAGGGAGCGAGCAACGGGAGCTCATTCTGACGCGGGGATTCGAACTGCCGACCTTCTGATCGGCAAGCCCTAGGCTCAGTGGTTTAGACCACAGCACCACCTGCGTCCCTCTATAACCTCTTAAGATAAAGGAAGATAATGAACTGGAACCCGTGACCTTCCCAAGGGACCAGCTTCATATCAAATCGGACCCTTCTTCCATCCAGCTCAGCATTGCCTACGCAACCTGGCAAGTCCAAGCAATGGCCAAAACACCACCCAATGATTTCAGGAAAAAGGTCCTAGGCCAGCATCGATTAGATCAGTTTGAAGGTACTAACAGCATAACGTTAGCAGTGAGTTTCAAGTCGCCGCTATCAGAAACCGTCACACGGTGGTCCATCTGCGCCGTCAGATTGTCGCGTTCCGGCACCTCGGGTGTAGAGGAAACCATTGCGACGGGATGCCATAAGCCTGCAACCTGAAACAGAATAACTGCATTGAGCAGCCAAACTCCCCCTCCTCCTACCAGGGGTGAAAGCAGCAGTGCTCTTGTATCTACGAGAGAGGAGAAGCAAAAGGGCTTCTACTCTAGAGCAAAGCTGCTTAGAGGAAGAAGGCTGTCCAGAGTCTCAAGAAAGGCAAGACCAAGGGAGTAAACAAAAGGGTCGCCAATATCCCCAGGAGAATCTGCCACTGGGTTCTGCCTTCTCTGCTACTGATATCATCCCCTCCAACATTTCTCCAATGGAGATAAAGGTAAAGGGACCCCTGACCGTTAGGTCCAGTCGTGGCCAACTCTGGGGTTGCGGCGCTCATCACGCTTTATTGGCCGAGGGAGCCGGCATACAGCTTCTGGGTCATGTGGCCAGCACGACTAAGCCGCTTCTGGCGAACCAGAGCAGCGCACGGAAACGCCGTTTACCTTTCCCACCGGAGTGGTACCTATTTATCTACTTGCACTTGACATGCTTTTGAACTGCTAGGTGGGCAGGAGCAGGGACCGAGCAACGGGAGCTCACCCCGTCGCGGGGATTTGAACCGCCAACCTTCTGATCGGCAAGCCCTAGGCTCTGTGGTTTAACCCACAGTGCCACCCGCGTCCCGCCAATGGAGATAGGGGCATCCTATTCCATCTCCTCCAACATTTCTCTGATGAAAACAGGGGCATCCTATGCCCACTAAACGAGGCATTTGAGGGCCAAGCTCTTGGGGGCTTTTTCATCATGCCAACCTGGCTTGAAAGTCCCACCTGAAAATCACTTACCTTTCGGGGCTCAAAGTCTGACTGCACAGGGATGTGCGCAGTGACTGGGAATATGCAGGCAGGAGACAGTCCCAACACCAACAGCAGCGCAGGCCTCATCTTGGAGGTGGCTTTCTCCTGATTTTAGCATGAACGGAGAACCTGGGAAGATGAGAATGAAGGACCAGCGTTGCAGCAGCCCAGTTTATAGATTTGCCTCCAAATGTCTTCCAAGCGAATCCACCCAGGAACGTAGGGGGCGAGAGTGAGAGCAACAGGCTATGTTGTGGGTTGAGGGAGGAATAACAGCAACACTTTTGATTCCCTTCCCTCCCACCCTTCATTTACAAAGATGGGTGGAGATCTGTCTTACCCAAGGGGGTGTTTGGTGTTGATCAAAGATTGTGGAGATCTCTTTGTGTATCAGAGGAAAGGAGTATAACACACTTGTTCTTTCAGAGAAGGGAGGTTAAAGACTGACACATCATGATGATGAAGAAGAAGAGTTTGGATTTGATATCCCGCTTTATCACTACCCGAAGGAGTCTCAAAGCGGCTAACATTCTCCTTTTCCTTCCTCCCCCACAACAAACACTCTGTGAGGTGAGTGGGGCTGAGAGACTTCAAAGAAGTGTGACTGGCCCAAGGTCACCCAGCAGCTGCATGTGGAGGAGTGGAGACGCGAACCCGGTTCACCAGATTATGAGTCTACCGCTCTTAACCACTACACCACACTGGCTCTCAAGAAGAAGAGGCGGAGGAGTTTGGACTTGATATCCCGCCTTTCACTCCCTTTAAGGAGTCTCAAAGCGGCTAACATTCTCCTTTCCCTTCCTCCCCCACAACAAACACTCTGTGAGGTGAGTGGGGCTGAGAGACTTCAGAGAAGTGTGACTAGCCCAAGGTCACCCAGCAGCTGCATGTGGAGGAGCAGGGAATCAAACCCGGTTCACCAGATTACGAGTCTACTGCTCTTAACCACTACACCATGCTGGCTCCCTAGTTGACAGTTCTGGGTAGGAGCTGAGATCACAGGGGCTTAAAGACGTGTGATTCCCCCCCCCCCAACAAAGGAGGGGGAAGAATAGAAGTGTGCAGGGGTACATCCCCTCCAACATTTCTCCAATGCAAATTGGGGTGTCCTATTGGTTTGCCTTTCTGCAAAATGGCAGTGAAGTGTCAAGTATCCTGATACCACTGCGAGAAACTTCAAATGGTGCAAGCAAAAACTTCTAAAACATCACAAAGTCCCCTATGATATTCTCGCAAGAAAGCTGGTAAATTGTGAGTTGAATGAGATAACTGTTAGGTGGATTTGTAGCTGGTTGGCTAACGAATCCCAAAGAGTATCCATTTAATGGTTCCTCATCATCCTGGAGAAATGTGACCAGTGGGGTGCCGCAGGGTTCTGTCCTGGGCCCATTGTTGTTCAATGTCTTTGGAAACGACTTGGACGAAGGAATTGAGAGGATGCTTATCAAATTTGCAGATGGCACCAAACTGTGAGGGGTAGCTAATGCCGCAGAAGACAGAATCAGGATTCAAAATGACCGTAGCAGACTGGAGAACTGGGCCCAAGCTAACAAAATTAATTTCAATAGGGACAAATGTAAGGTTCTGCACTCAGGCAGGAAGAACCAGATGCACAAATACAAGATGGGGGACACCTGGCTTACTAGCAGTACACGTGGAAAGGATCTAGGGGTCTTGGTGGACCACAAGCTGAACATGAGCGGCGAAAAAGGCTAATGCTATTCTAGGCTGCATCAATTGTAGTGTCCAGATCAAGGGAAGTAATAGTACCACTCTATTCTGCCTTAGTCAGAACACACTTGGAATACTGTGTCCAGTTCTGGGCAGCACAATTTAAGAAGGATGTTGACAAGTTGGAATGTGTGCAGAGGAAGGCAACCAAGATGATCAAGGGTCTGGAAACCAAGCCTTATGAGGAGGGGTTGAAGGAGCTGAAGAGGAGGCTGAGAGGAGATAATGACAGCCGTCTTCAAATATCTTAAGGGCTGTCACATGGAAGAGGGAACAAGCTTGTTTTCTCCTGCTCTGGAGGGTAGGACTCGAACCTTGTGAGGTTGTGGACTCTCCTTCCTTGGAGGGTTTTAAGCAGAGGTTGGGTGGTCATCTGTCAGGGATGCTTTAGGTGAGATTCCTGCATTGTGGGGGTTGGACTAGATGACCCATGGGTCCCTTTCAACTCTATGATTCTATGAGCTCTGTAAATGGCAGGGAAAAAAACTACACTTGTTTATTATCTCACGCAAAAAGCCAAGAATAAGCCCCAAATACCTGCACCTCCCCTCCTCGGAAGGAGGGTGGGGAATTATCAACGTAGAATTATACTACATCGCCAACCAAGTGCGCCACATAATCCCAGGCATTCTAGAAGACAAGATGAAACAATGGGTTCACGTGGAGAGAGACACAGTCAAACCCACAGCATACCCATTTATCAAAAACAAACTAAAGAAAATCCCCACAACACTAAAAAGGTTCGCACAGTCCATGCGTAAAGCATGGAAGGAAAATGTAGGCAAACTGTCCCCATCCCCACTAACCCGCCCCCCCGGCTCATCACCCACTATTCCATCATGCAGCACAAAACTTCCAAATAAAGACTTGCTAAGCCGAAGGCCGATGCCGCTTAGCAGACTCCTAAAAAAAAATTACAAACCCTTATCATTTTCATCCCCAAAAAGTTTTTGATTTGAGTTTCCACTGAAATGAGGCTGCATTTTAATGTTGTACTTAATCTTGTTTTTAAGTTGTATTTTTTTTTTTATAATATTTTTATTCAAGAATTTTTTCCATATAAACATAACATACATAAACATACAAAGACATAAACAAAACAAAAAACATGTACCATTTCATATCCTAATTTCTTATACCTTTCTTCCCCGACTTCCTCATGCCTCCCTTTTCTGTATTCCAAATTCTTATCAATTACTCAGCAAATCTTCCCTTATTTTAATTTAGATTTAAACTAATCTTCCTTATTCTCCTTGTCTTAACCATTGCTAATAGTAACCATTTACTTTCCAATCCAACATCATTCTAACTTTCGTTAACTTTGTGATATTTCTTTAAATAGTCCTTGAATTTTTTCCATTCTTCTTGCGCTGCTTCTCTTCCCTGGTTTCGGATTCTGCTCGTCATTTCTGCCAAGCCCATGTAGTCTATCACCTTCATCTGCCATTCTTCCAGTGTGGGTAGCTCTTGCGTCTTCCAGTACTTCGCAATGAGTATTCTAGCTGCTGTTGTAGCATACATAAAGAAAATTATATCCGTCTTTAACACCCCTTGGCCGACAATACCCAAGAGAAAGGCCTCTGGTTTCTTGGGGAAAGTATATTTAAATACCTTTTTAAGTTCATTATAGATCATTTCCCAGAATGCCTTAATCTTCGGGCAAGTCCACCAAAGATGAAAAAATGTACCTTCAGTTTCTTTACATTTCCAACATTTATTATCAGGCAAATGGTAAATCTTTGCAAGCTTGACTGGGGTTATGTACCACCTATATATCATTTTCATAATATTTTCTCTTAAGGCATTACATGCCGTAAATTTCATCCCGGTGGTCCACAACTTTTCCCAATCAGCAAACAAAATATTATGACCAATGTCCTGAGCCCATTTAATCATGGCTGATTTAACCGTTTCATCTTGTGTATTCCATTTCAGCAGCAAATTGTACATTTTTGACAAATTCTTAGTACTGGGTTCTAACAGTTCTGTCTCCAATTTTGATTTTTCCACCTGGAAGCCAATTTTACTGTCTAGTTTAAACGCTTCATTTATTTGATGATAGTGCAACCAATCTCTCACCTTCCCTTTTAATTTCTCAAAGCTCTGCAATCTCAGTTTGTCCCCTTCCTTTTCCAAAATTTCCCAGTATCTTGGCCACTTGGACTCCATGTTTAACTTTTTAACTGCCTTAGCTTCCATTGGTGACAGCCACCTTGGAGTTTTATTTTCCAGCAAATCTTTATATCTAACCCAAACATTTAATAGTGCTTTTCTGACAATATGATTTTTAAAACTTTTGTGTGCTTTAACCTTGTCATACCACAAATATGCATGCCACCCAAAAATATTGTTAAAACCTTCCAAATCCAAAATGTCTGTGTTTTCAAGAAGCAGCCATTCTTTCAGCCAGCAAAAAGCTGCCGCTTCATAGTACAATTTAAAGTCTGGCAGGGCAAACCCCCCTCTTTCCTTTGAATCCGTTAATATCTTAAATTTAATTCTGGGCTTTTTGCCCTGCCAGACAAATTTAGATATATCTTTTTGCCACTTCTTGAAACAATCCACTTTGTCCATTATTTGCAATGCTTGGAACAAAAACAACATTCTTGGCAATACATTCATTTTTATAACTGCAATTCGGCCTAACAAGGAAAGCTTTAAATTAGACCAAGTCTCCAAATCTTTTTTCACTTCTCTCCAAGTTTTTTCATAATTATCTTTAAACAAATTCACATTTTTAGCTGTCATATTTATACCCAAATATTTCACTTTTTTAACCACAGTCAACCCTGTCTCGTTCTGAAACCTTTCTTTTTCTATCTGTGTCAAATTTTTCTCCAAAACCTTTGTCTTTGACTTATTCAATTTAAATCCTGCCATTTGACCAAACTCTTGAATTATTTCCAAAACTCTTTTCGTGCTAGCTTCTGGCTCTTGCAATGTAAGTACTAAATCATCTGCAAATGCTCTCAATTTATATTGTTTAGCTCCGACCTGAATCCCTTTAACCAACTGGTCCCTCCTAATCATATTAAGCAAAACCTCCAGGACCGATATAAAAAGTAGTGGGGAGATAGGGCACCCCTGACGTGTCCCTTTTTCAATCTTGAACTCTTCTGTAACCACATTATTTACAATAAGTTTCGCTTTCTGTTCAGAGTATATTGCACCTATACCATTCTCAAACCCTTGGCCTACCCCCATCCCCCGGAGGTTCTTCAACATAAAACTCCAAGAAATGTTGTCAAAGGCTTTCTCGGCATCCACAAATATCAAAACAGCCTTAGTGTTTATATTCACTTCCAGCTTTTCCAAAATGTCAATTATATTCCTTACATTGTTCGACAAATGCCTTTTTGGGAGAAAGCCCGCTTGGTCCCCATGAATCTCCTCCATCAAAACTCTTTTCAGTCTCTTTGCTAAAATATCAGCAAAGATTTTGTAATCCACATTCAATAACGAGATGGGTCGGTAGTTTTTAAGTTGAGTCTTTTCAGTCTCTGTCTTTGGTATAAGTGTGATATAGGCCTCACTCCACGTATCAGGTGCCCTTTTCCCCTCCATAATCTCATTACAGACTTCCTTCAAGGGCTGTATCAGTCCTTCCTTCAAAACTTTATAATATTTGGAAGTCAGTCCATCCGGCCCGGGGGATTTGCCCAGCGTCATGCCTTGAATGGCATCTTCTATTTCTTGTGCTGATATCTCCTGATTCAAAATTGCTTTACTTTCCTGCGAAACCTTTTTCAGCCCGTTTTTCTCGAGGAATTGTTGTATATCCATTTCATTCTGCGGCCCTTGTGTGTAGAGTTGTCTAAAGTAGTTCTGAAAACAGTTCCTAATTTCCACTGGGTTGCTTATATTCTTTCCTTCCACCTCTATATTTGTCACCGTGTTGAGTTTTTGTCTCTTCTTTATTTGCCAAGCCAATAACTTACCACATTTGTCAGCAGATTCAAAGGTCTTTTGTCTCATTTGTTTAATTTTCCACTCTAATTCCTGATTCATCAGTTCCATATATTGTGTTTGATGGAATTTAATTTCTCTTAAAATCTCTTGGGATTTTGGCTTCGATCTTAATTGTTTTTCCCCTTCTTTTATCTTTTCCAAAATTCTCTCCTTCTCATTTTGCTTTCTTTTCTTTAAGGTATTTTGCTGAATCAAGAACCCTCTCATCACGGCTTTGCTTGCGTCCCATACTATTCTTTTTTCTACTTTAGACCTTAAGTTGATTTCAAAGTAGTCTTTCAAAGTTTTTTGGGCCTTCTTGCAAATCTCCTCATCTCTGAATAAGGTGTCATTCATTCTCCATCTGAAGGAGCCAGTTGTTGTTTGCCTCATCACCATCTTTACAGCATTATGGTCGGAGAAAGTTTTTGGGCAGATTTCTACTTTTTTTATGTTCGGCGCCATACTGCTAGTCACCCAAATTTGGTCAATCCTTGTCCATGTCATTTTGGCTTCAGAAAAGAAGGTTCCCTCTCTTTCTAATGGGTGTTTTGTTCTCCAAATATCAATCAAGTCCATATTGTCAGTCATTTCAAAAAAAGTCTTTGGTAATCTTCCATCTTTTGTTATTACCTGTCTTTGTGCTTTGTCCATATTTGTTGAAACTACTCCATTCATATCTCCCATCAAAATTAAGTTGTAATCCATATGGTCCATCAAAATTTCATGCAACTTCTTAAAGAATTCAGCTTTCCCTTCATTTGGTGCGTAAATTCCCACTATCAAATACTTCTCTCCTTGAGATTGAATTTCAATTGCCAAATATCTTCCTTGATCATCTTTAAAAATTTGTTTCGGTTGCAATTTTTCTTTTGCATAGATCACCACTCCTCTCTTTTTTACTCTGTCTGAGGATATAAATTCCTGTCCCAGTCTTTTATTTATTAGTAGTTTTCTATGTGCTCTTGTCACATGAGTCTCTTGTAGACAAATCAAGTCCAGTTGGTCTTTCTTTAAGGCATGAAATATATTTTTTCTCTTCCTGGGAATGTTCAAACCGTTACAATTCCAGGTTAGAAGTTGCAGAGCCATGATGGGATTATTTACTCCTTCCTCCTACAGCTCCCTGTTTTTGTTCCTCGTCTGTCGGTGGTGCCGTGTTCGTGTCCAGTGACGGATGCCCTTGTCCTGGAAATGTCTCTTTCTGTAGGTCTTCTTCGTGTTCTCCCAGGAACTTGTCTTTATCACTTACAGTCTTTATTCTTCTCTTCTTTCCCTTGTATTTAAAAGACAAGCCTTGGGGAAATTCCCACCTCAATGGTATGTAGTTCCTCTTCAGCAATATCACCAGGTCCTTATAATGTCCTCTTGCGTCCAAGATACTCTTAGGGATGTCTTTAAAGATCTCGATATAAAAATCTTCAATTCGAAGGGTTGTTTGGTAATGCAGGTTCAGTATTTTATCTCGCTCCTCCTTTGATCTTAGAGTAATAAGACAATCTCTGGGTCGATTCTTCTTCTGTCTTGTTCCCAATCTAAATGCACTTTCTATCTTAAAGTCTTCTTTCTCCAACTCCTGCTTCCAGAAATCAGAAAATTCTTTTGTCAAATAGTCCACCAAGTTGTCTCCTTCCTTTTCCGGCACAAGTCTGATCCTTAAATTCCTCTCCTTACGTTGCATATCCTGCATAGAGAGTGCCAACTCATACTCATCCAGTTTCTTATAAACTGGTGGAAATTTTTCCTCCGCAGCAGTTGCAATTTCCTTAGCTTCCTCGGCTATCTTTCGTGTTGTAGATGAATCTTCCAATAATTTCCCAATTGCTTCTGCATTTGAGTTCACTTTGTTCCCAAGGTCAGTTATACTTTTTGTATTTAAGTCAATTTTCCCAGAGATTTCTTCAATTTTTTTATTTGTTTCAGCAACTTGTACTTTAGTTTCGGCAACTTGTAATTTAGTCTCTGCACCTTGCTTTTTTAATTCCTCCAAAGAGTCATTTATCTTCTCCAGTACCTTAGCAAATGATTCTTCTGTAGACATTGCTTTCACTTTTGGCTTTGCAGCAACTGTAGTTCCAGAGGCTCCTATTACAGAAGCCCTTCTTTGCATGGAAGGGTCAATTTTATATTGTCTGCCAGATCTCAAGGTTGTTTCTTGTAAATCCCCTTTCTCTTTACCATCTGCCATAACAAAGTCTTTTAGTCAAGGTCATTCCCACACTTTGGAGCTATCAAACAAAAGTTCTCAGATTTTAAACTCCACTTGTTGCTGAAACAATTTGTAGGTCCTCTAGAGGGCGTAGAGTCAATTCTTTACTTCTCAAAATAATCCCACACTCTTCAAAAAAAACAACAAAAGTTTTCCTAGTCCCTTCCAATTTTTCTTTCCTCTTTCAAGGGGATCCCAATCAATAGTGTCCTGTAAGTAACTTTGCAATGCAACAAAATCAATGTTTCAAGTTGGAAGTAGCCAAAGTCAATTAAAGATACTTTTTAGCCTTCTTATAGCAACAGTCCTTAGCCGGTTCCTTTTCTCTGGCAGTCCGATCCCAGGTAAAAGAGCAGCGGTACTTAATTCAATTCTTTTAAATTGGCAGGGAAACACTTTAAAATCTTCTCCCCCCCCCCTCCTGCCTTCGGGGAGGGAGTTCTTTGCTTTGGTGGTGGATTTCTTAATTCCCACAAATTTCCTCTCAAGCAGTTACAGCTAGAGTGCCTTTCGCTTTGATCTTGCTACAGAACGGAAAGCAGACTTCCTTTTTAGTGCTTGTCCGTCTCGGTGCCCAATTTCTTTATTTTTAGAGTCCAATTATATTTTAGCGGTCAATCCTACTCACGGATAGTTGTTCTTTTAATCCAATTTCACCGGAAGAAATCAGCGCTCTCCGCTAATGGCGACGCGGCTTCGCTTCGCAGGCTGGGTGAAGACGACTCTCAGCACCGCTCCAAAACCCCTCCGCTGCTCCGCAGCCTTTAAAAAGGCTATTTCGCAGCGTCGGGGGGGCGCAAAGGTGCCCGCCGAGTCTCCGGTTCACAGGCAACGCGCCTGTGATTTTTGAGGGTCCCCGCTTCGCCGTAGCTGACAGGACCCGAACCCACGAAGCAGATCTCTCCCGGAGCTCCGGGTGAGATCCGCCATTAAGCGCTGGCGCTAACCGGAAGTCCTTTAAGTTGTATTTTAATCAATTGTTTTTACCTGGTGTTAGCCACCCCGAGCCCGGTCTTGGTGGGGAGGGCGAGGTATAAATAAATTTTATTATTATTATTATTATTGACACAAGAAATGCAAGACAAACTAAGGGACACCCGAATACCCTGGCTAACACACCACCAGCTACATGCCTTCTTAAACAATGCAGTAGTAAATTCAGCAGCCACGAGGTCCTTGACCACCTTCGGAAACCTTCTCCTGACAGCAAAGCGACATGGCAAGGGGATGTCACCCACAATATACAAAATACTGCTCTAGAATCCCACAACCCTCCTTGACGCAATCAAAAAACAATGGGAGCACAGCACAGTGGCCAAGCAGGACATGAACACAATGGCACGCTCCTTAAAGCCTTTTTCGCCCAGAAACCAATGTCCCCACTGTGGAAGGACGTGTGGATCCAGAATTGGCCTCCACAGTCACTTACAGACTCAGTGTTAAAACCATGTTTATGGAAGACCATCTTACTTGGCTATGAGGGATCGCCAAAGAAGACAAAGAGTTTGACTGATTATTTGCAACTGTTTTTCTAATGATTCTATGAGATTTATGTTGCATCTGGGGCGTTCCATTACGTTCTTGTTATTTATCATTTGTGAGCGGCTTTGTGATTCGTGTGAGTGAAAAGCAGCACAGAAATATATAAAAAGGGGTCCCTTTACCTTTACCTTGCTGTTAACAATAGATCGCTGTGATGACTCTCATGTTACATGACCATGAAAAAGAGGGTGTATCCTGGGAAAAGATGACACATGGCAACCCTATATCTGAGTCATTAAAATGGACAAGGAGAAAGCACAGCAGATTTCTCTGAATGGACAGGGTACTGGGAGTCTCCACCCAGTGGCAGATTAAGACGCTGCAGGCAGATGTGCAGGATGGAGAAGTCAAAGACAGTTGTCTTCCACTGATGTTGCCGACACAAAATATCCCATAGAATCTCGACTGTAATGCAAACACGTTCCTGGGTCTCCGCATTCAGAAGGTGCACGATGTGTGTGTGTGTGTGCATGGGGGGTGGACGGAAGAGATAGAAGTATTTTTTAAAATGCCCCTTTTTTAAAATAAGAAAGAAATGCAAGCGTGAAAAAGCAAAGAAAATGAAGAATAAGAAATTTAAACCATAAAGTGTCACAGTCTGGAAGGATGAACGTACAAAGACAGAGGGGTCGGATCCAGCTAAGCTGGTGTGCCAGCAGAAGCCAGTGTAGTAGTAGCAGCAGTAGTAATAATAATAATAATAATAATAATAATAATAATAATAATAATTTTATTTATACCCTGCCCTACCTGGCCAGAGCCAGGCTCATGGTGGCTAACACCAATAAAATCACAGTAAAAACAAAATAGGGGTGGGGTGGGGAAAACCAATTTAAAATACAGGTTAAAATGCAATTTAAAATGCAGCCTCATTTTAAAAGTAGCCCATAGATCAAGACCAGAAGGGGAGGGCAACATAAGGGTCAGATTGAGTCCAAACCAAAGGCCAGGCAGAACAGCTCTGTCTTGCAGGCCCTGTGGAAAGATGTCAAGTCCCGCAGGGCCCTGGTCTCTGGTGACAGAGCGTTCCACCAAGTCGGGGCCAGTACTGAAAAGGCCCTGGCCCTAGTTGAGACCAATCTAACCACCTTGTGACTTGAGACCTCCGAAATGTTGTCAATTGTGGACCTTAAGGTCTTCCGCAGGGCATACCAGGAGAGGCGGTCCCGTAGGTACGTGGGTCCTAGGCCGCATAGGGCTTTGAAGGTCAAAACCAGCACCTTAAACCTGACCCTGTACTCCACTGGGAGCCACACGAACATAATAGGACTCCCCCTACTCTCCTGATTGGCTCAGGGGCATCTGGGGAACCCCCAGATCAGCACACGGTTGTGGGGCTGGGAAGAGAGGAGAGACTGTCCCAACAGGAAAGCTGAAATTGCTTGCGGCGATGGAACAATTGGAAGAGAATGAGCCTGATTTTCTTCCTGGGTTTCGGATTCCACCCATGGGGTGACTTGGGGCCCAGAGGAGTAGCGTTGGGGGGGGGAGCTGCCGGGAGATGCTGGGCCCTTGCATTGCTTGGCTGTGTGGCACCCCCCATCGGTGGGGAAGGCGGGCAGATGGCGAGATTCGTGGTGGCACCCCAGCCTCAGGAGGCACCGGTTAGGAGGCACAATACTTTCCTTGCCCCGGGCACTTGGCAATCCATGCTACACCACTGTTTGGGCCAGTCCGCTTCTCTCAACATGAACTAGCTCAGGGGGTTGTGAAGATAAAATGCAACTGTGGGGAGGCAGGCACTCCTTAGAAGATGATAGAGGAATGAAATAAACAGCAATATTGGGGGGCGGGGTTGGATTTTCACCAGGGGCAACCCTAGTGGTAGGCAGTGTGAGGCAACCACTTCAGGAAGCAGGTGTGGGGTGGTGGCTGTGAAGCATTGAGGGGGAAAGCTGTGGGTCTCACGCCACCTACCCAAGACCCCCAAAGCTGACCCTCAAGTGCAGAGGAAGCAGGCGGTGTTGAAGACCAACTTCCAGCTGGGACACCTTTGGGAAGTGGAATTACGGGGAGTGCTGTTTGCGAAGCATCTGACCTCAGAGTATAGGAATTTGTGGCACAAATCATAAATGCAAGCAGGTCAAATGGGGGGAAAAACATACATGAGACCCTTGATATCAGGATTGTGGGTTTGAGCCCCCCATTCAGCCAAAGATTCCTACATTGCAGGGGGTTGAACGAGATGGACTCGCAGGGTCCCTTCCAATTCTATGCTCAAAGTGCCTTTGGAAGAAGCTGCTTTGACCCCTCCGGTATGTTTGACTGATTGTACTATTGTACTACCAACCTTACTGTATGCTTGTGAAACATGGACCACTTATAAACCCCATCTCCAACTCCTTGAAAGATTCCATCAATGGTGTCTCCGGAAATTTTTACACATCACTTGGGAATACAGGCAAACTAATGCCAGTGTACTGGAAGAAGTAAAGATCACCAATGTGGAAGCAACGATTCTTCAACATCAACTTCGTTGGACTGGTCATGTTGTGCAGATGCCTGGTTATCGTCTTCCGAAGCAACTACTCTATTCCGAACTTAAAAATGGAAAGCGTAATGCTGGTGGTCAACAAAAGAGGTTTAAAGACCATCTCAAGGCAAATCTAAAAAAATGTAGTCTACACACGGACAATTGGGAAACACTGGCCTGCGAGCGCTCCAGTTGGAGAACAGCCTTTACCAAAGGTGTCCTGGGCTTTGAAGACACTTGAACTCAGGACACAAGGGGAAAATGTGCTAAGAGGAAGGCACGCTTGGCAAATCCACACCATAATCAACTCCCGCCTGGAAACCAATGTCCCCACTGTGGAAGGACATGTGGATCCTGAATTGGCCTCCTCAGTCACTTACAGACTCATTGTTAAAACCGTGTTTAAGGAAGACCATCTTACTCGGCTACGAGTGATCACCAAAGAAGACAAAGAGTTTGACTGATTATTTGCAACTGTTTTTCTGATGATTCCTTTATTCTTATGAGATTTATGTTGTACCTGGGGCGTTCCATTACGTTCTCTTTATTTATCATTTGTGAGCAGATTTGTGATTCATGTGAGCAGCACAGAAATATAATAACCAAAATGAAAGAGGCAGCTGTTGCACCATCAGTGCAGCGTGGATAGTATGACTTCCATGGAGGAGTCGTGATTATTTGAGACACTGACTCTCTTTGATCAGATAGGACTGGTTTTAATAGAATCTAATGCTGGAATATTTGCAGGCAGCGTTGCCAAGGAAAGCCCCTGCAGCAGTTCTTAGCAGGAAGGTTTAAAGACGCCGGACCGGGAGTAAGGCAGGCCGCTGGTTTTGGGTGCAGCTCAGCAAAGCAGGAGGGAAATTGGCTCCCAGAGGCCTACAGGGAGGGCGTTGCGTGATCGAGGTGCATAATCCCAAGCTCGTTTCCAGGAACTACAGGGGGAAATCCTCGTCTGTGGGGATGTTGAGAACGATATCCATATCTGGGGTGCACCTGGAAGGAAAAAGCAAAGGGCAAATCAGAGGAGAGGAAGCGCAAATGTCTGAGGCAGAAAAGAAGGGCAGAAGAGCAGCAGCAAAACTGCCATTTCCCTTGTCTCTTTCACAAAATAGAAGTCTTCATGCAGCGCAGTAAAAACTATGGGACTCGCTCCCCCAGGAGGCAGTGATAGCCTGGGTGGCTTTAAAAGAGGATTAGACAAGACTGTGAAGGAGGAGAGGGCTCTTGAAGGCTACTGGGAGTCATTTTGGACTCACAGCTGTCCATGGAGGCCCAGGTCAATTCTGTGTCCAGGGCAGCTGTTTACCAGCTCCATCTGGTACGCAGGATGAGAGCCTACCTGCCCGCAGACTGTCTCGCCAGAGTGGTGCATGCTCTGGTTATCTCCCGCTTGGACTACTGCAATGCGCTCTACGTGGGGCTACCTTTGAAGGTGACCCGGAAACTGCAACTAATCCAAAACGCGGCAGCTAGACTGGTGACTGGGAGCGGCCGCCGAGACCACAGAACACCGGTCTTGAAAGACCTACACTGGTTCCCAGTACGTTTCCGAGCACAATTCAAAGTGTTGGTGCTGACCTTTAAAGCCCTAAAAGGCCTCGGTCCTGTATACCTGAAGGAGCGTCTCCACCTCCATCGTTCTGCCCAGACACTGAGATCCAGCGCCGAGGGCCTTCTGGCAGTTCCCTCCATGTGAGAAGCCAAGTTACAGGGAACCAGGCAGAGGGCCTTCTTGGTAGTGGCGCCCTCCCTGTGGAACGCCCTCCCACCAGATGTCAAAGAGAACAACTACCAGACTTTTAGAAGACATCTGAAGGCAGGCCTGTTTAGGGAAGCTTTTAATGTTTGATGTATTACAGTATTTTAATATTTTTTTGGAAGCTTCCCAGAGTGGCTGGGGAATCCCAGCCAGATGGGTGGGGTATAAATAATAAATAATTATTATTACTATTATTATTATTACTACTACTACTACTGCTAGCCAAGATTGCTCTGATCTGCCTCCACATTCGGAGGCAGTGATGCTTCTGAATGCCAGGAGGGGAGGGGGCTCGGGGGCTCAGATCCTGCTTGCAGGTTCTCACACACATTTGGGTGGCCTCTGTGAGAACAGGATGCAGGTCTCGACTAGGGCTGGGCGATATATTGATATAGCGTCCAAAACTGGTTTCATAATTTCAGACCTGGCAACCCATGCCAAAATCACAATGTGGGGGAAACCGTGAAGCCAGCCAATGCTTCTCTCAATTCCTGCAGCCCTTGTTCAACTCTGCCGGCCCAGCTCTCCCCTGCCTCATGTAGGGGGGCAGCGAATCACAAGAGCAGGAGCCGGCAAAAATCAAGAGGCAGGAAAAACCATGAAGGCAGCCAAAGTCTCTACATAGCTCCACCTTATTTCAGATATTGTGCTATATCGTTATACAGTGGTACCTCGGGTTACATAAGCTTCAGGTTACAGACGCTTCAGGTTACAGACTCCGCTAACCCAGAAATAGTACCTCGGGTTAAGAACTTTGCTTCAGGATGAGGACAGAAATTGTGCGGCGGCGGCAGCAGGAGGCCCCATTAGCTAAAGTGGTGCTTCAGGTTAAGAACAGTTTCAGCTTAAGAAGGGAGCTCCGGAATGAATTAAGTACTTAACCCGAGGTACCACTGTATATAGCAATGTTTAGCTGGTGATCTATCACGTTGTTGAAAACCAGATATTGCCCAGCCCTAGACTAAGATCTGCTTACGTCCTTGTGATTGGCAGCAGCAAGCTGGCAAGGAGGACAGGAACCAAAGTGGCCCCGTCAATTCTCATTGCCAAAAACAGGGTCCCACAAGAGACTATGAAGCTGCAGGCTCCTTTATTTCACCCTGTAACCTGGTAGAAAGCCGCCCTGCTTCTTCCTGCTTTTCAGTCCCTGGTGCAGCCCCTTGGCCAATGCAACACATCACCCCCCCCCCAGGGCTTGCTCAGTGTGAAAGCATGGCCCAAAGTGTCCCCAGAAAATGCTACTGCTTGGGACACAGGCTAAGGGACCTACTTGGGTCTACGGAGGAGGACGTCTGCAAAGATCACTTCCCGCGGATCCCTAGTGGAGTGATGGAGCGTGTTGAGGTTCTTGTGCAACGCGGCGACGTCTTTCACCAGTCCAGCAATTACCTGAAAGGAGAAAGAAGCAAGTCAGGGAGATGGGTGAAGTGGGTTCTAGCCCACGAAAGGTTACGCCATAACAAGCCCACGAGTCACTGAGGTGCCGCAAGACTTCTTGCTGCTGTCGTAACAACTCCTGCCCTCGCAGTCCGGCTCCAAACACTTCCTATTCCCCTGCTCCAAACGGCCTTCCCCCTCCACGGAGTTTTAAACACGTCGGGCTTCCAGATCAGAAGTTCACCGCTTACTCACAGGTAACTCTGAGGGTGCCCTATTGCTGCCTCTGCCGAGTCGTAGAGAAAACCTCTGCCTGAGTTTAGCTACCACCATCAGGCTGAGCCGAGATGTGGAAGATTCTCCCCATATGATGATCCAATTATTTTAGCTCCACCTTCAAACTACACTCGGCTCAGGATCTCAGCCGACAATCCACCGGGGGTGGCATTTCACGTTCATCGCGAAAGATAGAACTCCCTCCCAAGGCGCCACAATGCCAAAAACCAGCCTCCCTTCATTCCAGCCCCAGTTGTGAGATCGTTTCCCAGGGATGTTGGGAGTAACGACCAGTCAGGGTGGAGTAACGGCCAGGAACACTAAGCCCCTTCTCAGGACTCAGTCCACCTCGGAAGGTGCTGGACTCTCCTTCACTGGTTGGACGGTCATCTGTGAGCGATTCTTCAGCGGCGATTCCTGCATTGCAGGGGGTTGGACAAGATGGCCTTCGAGGTCCCTTCCGACTCCACAATTCTATGACAAGGAGTGTTGGGAGGTACCAGCTGGTACTCAGGGAAGACACCCCACCCCACCAAGGAGAAAGGCTCCGAGCCCAGAGATTGCTGGTGGGACACTGAGGAGAGGTCAGAGGAGCAAGGGTTGGATGCTGAAGGAGCAACAGGGTTTAGTGAGCAGGGAGAACCGGTGATAGAGAGCAGTTCAGACTCTGAGGCTGAAGCAGAGGAGGGCGGAGATCAAGAGCCTGCTGAAGAACCCAGGGAGTCTCCCTCTCCTGCTGAGACAAGCTCTTTCCTCCCCGCCCTGTCTCCAAGAGTACACAGGACCATGAGGAGGGCAAGACAGAGGCCAAAGTTGCACAGATGCAGTTTGGGGCTGCTGGGACAGGAGCAGCCTTAGAAAGGGTGGAAAGCAGGGGCCGTCAGTCCTGCTCTATAGGGGCAAGACCTACTGGAAAGAGTTGCTGAGTTTTATGTTCACTTCCTTGAATAAAAAGTGAACTTTGCTGGCAACTGGCTCTGCTTCATCTGGTTCCAGCCCTGACACCCCAGCCCAGCCATTGGCAGAATTCCCCGCCGAGCCATTTGCTGCCATCCCCAGGCCTCTTGCCTCCTTTTGTTTGCTTATTTGTCTTTTCAGCTCCAAATTGTTCTTATCCATCTGGTGAAGGCCGTCCTGGTATTCCATCAGTTTCTTCTGCACAGAGAAAGGTGGAAATGCGATTTAGAAGCAAAGATGGACAAAGGATACCAGAAGGCAACAAGAGGATACCCTGAGCCCACGGAATGTGCGAGTTCCCAGAGGACAGTTCGACAGATCGCTTTGCCAAGCCGCACGCTGTGGCTCAATTGACACTCAAACTGCCACTTGACTATCATAAATCAAATCATTTTTCAGAGGGCATGAATCTCCATGCCAGAGATTGGGGGGGGCGGGGGGGCGGACTATTCCTCCTGCACTTTCTGCTCCAGTAGACAGAAGAGCATTTCCCAGATATTTTGAATTATATATGCATATATGTGTTAAGATATTCTGTTCCACCTTAAGAGGAACAGGCTGTTGTGTGTCACATGCCTGCTTACATTCCAGCACAGCATGCTGGGAACTTCCGTTTGTGTATAAAAAGGTAAAGGGACCCCTGACCATCAGGTCCAGTCGTGGCCGACTCTGGGGTTGCGGCGCTCATCTCGCTTTATTTGCCGAGGGAGCCGGCATACAGCTTCCGGGTCATGTGGCCAGCATGACTAAGACGCTGTTTACCTTCCCGCCGGAGTGGTACCTATTTATCTACTTGCACTTTGACGTGCTTTCAAACTGCTAGGTTGGCAGGAGCAGGGACCGAGCAACGGGAGCTCACCCCGTCGCAGGGATTCGAACCACCGACCTTCTGATCGGCAAGTCCTAGGCTCTGTGGTTTAACCCACAGCGCCACCCGTATAGCTTTTGCTTATGCTGTCTGCTTGGACATGAAGGGGAGCAGACATGTTTCTTTGTCGTGATGCTGAATAAAATGCCTGTAAATACACTTTACACAGCCCCTAACCTGCCCTTCTGTTGCGAAGAGTTCTTATCTTGTGTGCTCAGCTTCTGAAGCTCGGGTCGCAGTTACATGCTGATCCAAGGACCAGAGTTCGCCCGGCTGCCGGCCGGTGGGCTGGAGCCAGCTGGGGGCCTGCCAATTGCCCCCGTTTCCTTGATCGCATCCCAACAACATGTACACAGTTGCCTTATCTTGCATCGGGTCATCTGTGGATCTAGGCCACTACTCTCTGGGCCTGGTGGCGGCCCAAACAGAAACGGCATGAGAAAACTGTGATCAGATCCCCTGACATTCTGCTTTTTACTTAAAAGCATCTGCCAAGGTTTGTGGGTTTGTTTGCAACAGCAACACCGGGGAAGGGAGCGTTTGAGAGCCTTCGCTCAAAGGCAGAGCATGTGCTCTGCGTGCGAAAGGTCCCAGGTCAATCTACAAGTAGGACTGTGCCCTGTCTGAAAACCTCAAGAAAACTGCCTGTTGGAGGAAGACCACGATGAGCAAGATGGGCCAATGGTCTAACTGGGTCGCAGGGAGTCCTCTTCCCTCTCACTTGCTGCTGCCACACCTGTTGGCTCTGCCAACGTGTCTTGGCCCCTGTGGGTATTGCACTAGAAACTCCCAATGTAGGGTAATAATTTACAAAAAAGTCCTCAAGGAAAATCTGCAACTTTGCTTTTTTCCACCATGGTAACAAGCTTGTAGCCCAGGAGAAGATCTCTCCGGACCTCTGGCCAAGTGAGGAAGCCCAGACACATTGCATGGAAAGTAGACAACCCTAACCAGCCCCACCCAGACCCATCCACTGGGCAAAGCACAGACAACCAGCCCTGCCCCACGGACCTCTGTAACGCGCTGCAAAAAGCGCTCCCGCTCCTTTTGCGCCTTCGTTGCCATATTGTCCAGGTACTTTTTGAACACATCCTCCATCTCCTCCAGTTCGTCCTGGGGGCGGCAAAGCAGGAAAAGGGATCAAACCGGTACCCAAGGGCTCTTTGCTGCCAGCCCCGCGCCCAAGAAGACAAGGCAGAGGCCAGCAAGGGCTCCCTCGGCTCACCTGTTGCTCTTCGTTCAGGTTTCGGACGCTGCGCATCAGAGAGGCTATCTGGACGGCTTTCACCGGGTACTCCTTGTCCATGTAGGTTCTCAGGATGTTGAGCTCCTCCTGGAGGACGTGCACTTTGGCCTGCATGCGTTTCATCTCCTGATCCAGTTCTGGGGTGGGAGGAAGATGGCAAGGCAAGAGGAAGAAGATAAAAGCAAAAGTTGTTGTTGTTGTTTCTATACTGCTTTATATTTTTAAGGAAAAAATCCCAAAGCGGTTTACACCACATTAAAATGTCAAAGAAAAAAATCCAGAAGAAAATATTACTGAATAAAGTCAAATATAAAGTATACAGCCAAAGCAACATAATTAACTAAAACATTGTCTTAAAGATTTCAAAATAAAAATTACAAAGGAGGTCAACTACAGAATACATATTTAATACAAACAAAGTTAAGGAAAAAAATCTTAAACATTTCAAAAGAAAACGTTGCTAAATGAGGTCAAATATAAAATGCACATTTAAAACAGCAGAATTAACAAGAGAATAAAACATTCCTCTTCTCCCAGGCCTGTGGCTAATTAAAACAATCTATGGTATTTAAAACTGTGTGTGTAGCAGGGCATTGTTTGCATTTGTTACTATGATTTGTATTTTTCTGTTTTCTGCTAACTTTCCACTACAGCTAAATCCAAAGATCTCCTTGGGTTTACTGGTTTGGGCTCCTTCTCTGCCCCACCCAGCTGGGAGCAGGCAGGGTATCTGAGATCGCGTGCTGCTTACTTCCCAAATTCTTCTCCACCGTTTTCTCTGCTGCCGCAAGATCTGCTTTTGCTACACCAGCTTGGTTCTGACTTGAGTCCCGAAGAGATCGGATGATTGTCTGCAGAGACAGGAGCAAAAGGCACCAGTTCTTGGGACTACCAAGAACCAAAACGAGTTCATGAACCACTTGCAGCTCTTAGTTTGTACAGAAAAGTCAACTGGGAAGAAATCCAGAAGGATCCCTTCAAACTGGGTGGCTGGGGATTAGAATGGCCATGTAAGCAAGTGTCAAGCAATGCAGGTTGGGAGAAAAATATCCTAACTTTCCAAAGTTACTCCTGGAGTCTGAACTAGTGGTGACTGGCCAGGGAAAGTGCCTGGGAGTCATAGTGGAAAGCTTGATGGAAAAGACAAGCCCAGTTTACAGCAGCTGTGGAAAAGTCAAAATCTATGTTGGGGTTGCTGGGAAAGGGACTGAAAATAAAACTGCCAATATCACAATGCCAATATCTGTGGTGCACTACGTAAATTGGATTTTATAATACTTCAGAGCGAATAACACAAAACAAAATATTTAAAACATGCACAGCATTCAGGATTAACACTCACTGTGCTCGGTGGGGATTACTGCCTAGTAAGCGTGTTAAAGATTGCAAGCAAAATTGTTGGACTTCTTATCCAATGATTTCGGTTGCATAAGATTGCACTAAGACTGTTTTCCATAGCGATAGGTTTCACTGCCTCAGAATGCTTGTGAACATTCCATGACATCACAGCAGGCTGGCCAATAAATTGCAGGCGGGCAATTTATAATCTAATTGTATGAACTTCAACTGCTCCTGGCTATATGGGAAGAGCTGTTAAGTCAGTGGCAGAGAACACGCTTCACTTGCAAAAAGTTCCATGTTGAACTCCTGTCTGGGAAAGACTCCTACCTGAAACCCTGGGAAGTCACCGGTAGTCAAGACAATCCTGTGCTAGATGGACCGTTGCAGGGGGCTGGAATAGATGGCCTTTGGGTGTCCTCTCCAAATTTACTATACTACGATTCTATGACCAATACTCTAACTCAGTATCAGGCAGCTTCCTACGTTTTTAGAAGCATAGAGAAGCTGCTTAGTTCAAGCAAAAGGCTGGGATTCAGGAACTTCCTTTCTGTGTCAATTATCTCCAGGTACAGCCACATGGCGGGACGCGGGTGGCGCTGTGGTCTAAACCACAGAGCCTAGGACTTGCCGATCAGAAGGTCAGCGGTTCGAATCCCCGCAACGGGGTGAGCTCCCGTTTCTCAGTCCCTGCTCCTGCCAACCTGGCAGTTCAAAAGCACGTCAAAGTGCAAGTAGATAAATAGGTACCGCTCTGGCGGGAAGGTAAACAGCGTTTCCATGCACTGCTCTGGTTCGCCAGAAGTGGCTTAGTCATGCTGGCCACATGACCTGGAAGCTGTCTGCGGAAAAACGCCGGCTCCCTCGGCCTATAGAGTGAGATGAGCGCCGCAACCCCAGAGTCGGCCACGACTGGACCTAATAGTCAGGGGTCCCTTTACCTTCAGCCACATGGCCCTGACGCAGAGCGATTCAGGTGTCTCAGGCAGCTTCCTAACTACACCAGCCTTACCCTAAACATGTCGTACTGCTGGAGAAGGCCCCTGGCCTGGACGACGGTGTCTGCATCCATCTCCTTGATCTCCTCCATCAGTGCCCGGTTTTTCTCCAGGAGAAAGTTGGAATGGCGTTTTATTTCTTCCAAGCTGTTTGTCTTGTGCTTGATAAACCGCTGGGGAGTTTTTGGAAGGAAGGGGTTACCAAACATCTCTTCTTCTTCTTCTTTTTAAATATATTTTTATTGAACAATTTAAAAAAACAAATTATCAATCAATATATCCAATTACATTCCCCCCCTTTTTATTCCCTCCCACCCTCCTAAAACTTCTCAGCTCCCCTCTCTGATTTGTTTGCACATATTATTCTCTGCATGTTAAAAAGTTGTGCATATCATTACCTTATCTATCCTATGTTCTACTAATAAATTTGTGAATGTTTATTCAAAACCTGCCAAGGAATCCAAGACCTTTTGTTGTCTTTATAAATAGTTTGTTAAAAGTTCTCATTCTTCCTTAAAGTCACGGTTGTCCTTCTCTCGTAGTTTATATGTTAACTTTGCCAATTCCGCATAGCTCATCAGTTTTTCTTGCCACTGTTCTTTCGTTGGGACTTCCTTGTTCTTTTCAGCTCAAATCTTCTTAACGCCACCCAAAACCGGAGGATGCCAGCAGTCCAAGAATGCTGCAACCCTCCCACGCCCTTTTGCACTGTCGTGGAAATTGCACAACTGGTTCCCGTCACCAAATTTGGAGTTTCTGGTCAAAAAGGCAGAAATCAAATCTACACCCGATTCTGGGCACACCCCAAGGCTTTTACCAGACTACATGGAATCCTGTGTCCAGGACCGCAGTTCCAGAAGGATATTGACAAGCTGGAAGGTGTGCAGAGGAGGGTGACCAAGATGGTCAAGGGTCTGGAAACCAAGCCTGATGAGGAATGATTGAGGGAGTTGGGTATGAGAGCCAGTGTGGTGTAGTGGTTAAGAGTGACAGACTCGTAATCTGGTGAACCGGGTTCGCGTCTCCGCTCCTCCACGTGCAGCTGCTGGGTGACCTTGGGCCAGTCACACTTCTCTGAAGTCTCTCAGCCCCACTCACCTCACAGAGTGTTTGTTGTGGGGCAGGAAGGGAAAGGAGAATGTTAGCCGCTTTGAGACTCCTTAAAGGGAGTGAAAGGCGGGATATCAAATCCAAACTCTTCTTCTTCTTCTATGTTTAGCCTGGAAAAGAGGAGGCTGAGAGGAGATAGAATAGCCACCTTCAAATATCTGAAGGGCTGTCACATGGAATGAGCTTTGTTTTCTGCTGCTCTGGGGGGTAAGCCCTGAACCAATGGATTAAAATTATAACGAAGGAGATTCCAACAAAACATTACAAAGAACTTTCTGAGGGTTAGAAGAAGAAGAAGAAGAGTTTGGCTTTATCACTACCCGAAGGAGTCTCAAAGCGGCTCACATTCTCCTTTCCCTTCCTCCCCCACAACAAACACTCTGTGAGGTGAGTGGGGCTGAGAGACTTCAGAGAAGTGTGACTGGCCCAAGGTCACCCAGCAGCTGCAGGTGGAGGAGCGGAGATGTGAACCCAGTTCACCAGATTACGAGTCCACCGCTCTTAACTGCTACTCCACACTGGCTCTCTTTATTTTGGAAAAACGGAAAGTTAGCGCTGTTCGACAGTGGAATGCTCTCCCTCGAAGGTGGTGGACTCTTTATCACTGGAGATTTCTAAGCAGAGGCTTGATGCCCATCTGTTATGGATTCGTTAGTTGTGCTTCCAGCATTGCAGGGGCCTGGAGCAGATGATGCTTAGGGTCCCTTCTAACTCTACAATTCTATGTTTCTGGACCATCCCTATGTCTGTATCAGCAGCACCTGATGCCACAGTTTCAACGCAGGGTATCGCTTTATGTACCTGAATGATTCTGATATTCTCCAGTCTCTTGGCCCGGGCCATTTCCTTTGTCATATTTAGATTCCAAGTGGACTTCTGTCGCATAGAGGGCATCATTCTCACAACCGTCCTTGCAGTTGTTGCCCATTCTGAAACAGAAAAGCGGCATTAATTCGTTTTGGGTAAAGCACTCAGTTTACAGCTGCTGGGGACAACATGGCAGAGAAGGGGAGAAAGTGCTGAAAGTTTCTCCAGCCCGGAAGAGTTTGGGGTAGCAACCAACTCCTCCTCCTCCGCCCAGGGGCCGGAGTCCAGGCACACAAGCAAAACCTTTCCCAACCTATTTTCTTCTCTTTCGGCTTTTCTGGAGAACTGACACCCCCTTTCTTCTTCAAGTCCTTTGATGGCGAAATTGGAGGCATGTTTAATTTCAGCGCGGACTTCCGTGCCACATTGTCTCTTTGCCATTTGCTGTAATCCTAAAGGCGACACCAGAAAGGGACAGGCTCATATGGAGGAAGCAGACAATATTCAGCAGAAGAACACCCTTAAGACAAAAAAACAAACAAAAAAAGGCCCTAAAAGCAAATGTATCCCTGGGCATGTGCAGAGTGCCTTTCTGTTTGTGAAGCAAACTGTTCCTTGCCTGTCTGAAGAGAGTGTAATCTAGTGTTCCGCACCTCAGCCTATTCCCCTAGAAGGGCAGGGGACCCACAAAGGCTCTGCTTCTTTTCACAAATAGCTGGTAGTCATTCAACTGTGAGAAAGCTCAAGGGAGACCAACATATGCAATGACCTACTGGTTATATAAGGGATAAGGTGATCTCTCAAACATAGGACCTTATAGGTTCATATCAACACCTTGAATTTTTTTATGCCACCAATCTTATGCAGGTAATTAAGAAATCATCTTTCTGCAATTTCCAATTCTATTTTTTTTATTGTGTATAGATATTCCTGCAAAATGCTTTGATATCTATTTTTTTAAAAATAATTTTTATTAACTGGCCAATCACATCAAATGAAATCACATCACATAAATTCCAAATTACAAAGCCAAATTTTTAAATTTTGTTGGGGGGACCCATACTTCAAGATCCAAAGGGGGATTCAGATCATCTTCTTATTACTGCGTTAATATCCAAATCAGTCCCAATCAGTCCAAACAAAATTCATAATTCTATCCAGTCTTATCTTGGTGTTTCCACATCATATCTTGTTCATATAATTTCTATTTTTCCTTTACGATCTCTTCTGTTAGTCTCCTTAAGCCGATAAGCAAAATAATAATCCAAAATGCTTTGATATCTATTTTATTTATGCACTTATTAAATTTGCATACCGCCTTTCATCCGAAGATCCAGGGTGGTTGATAACAGAAGACAAAATGAGAATTCAAAATACATAATAAAACAAAAACAAAATACGTAATGAAACGAATCATTAATCGCTCTCCCACAAACACATTTAATACAGTATTCTGTGATATAACTTGTCTGCAAGTACTTTTATAAATATATATATGTAAATACATTTGGGGAAGAAAGAAGTGTGGGCAAACTGGATTTAGTTGTTTTATTGTTATTTATTGGGCTAAGTAGTCGCTTTGTTTACAAAATGCAAACTCACAGCGACTTACAATATAGTTGCCATACCGTTTTGTAAAATTGCCCCCTCCCCACTTTCTGGGACTCACAGTTTGTCTTATGGAACTGATGAGGCTCTTGGGGAAGATAGTTGGACTCTGGAAAGCCATCTTTGGAGCCCGTGGCCAGGCGGGAGGGAAGGAAATCAGCAGGCTCTAAAGAGCCAAAGAAGAAAAGTGGAGAATAATAATAAGAATTTATTATTTATACCCCGCCCATCTGGATGGGTTTCCCCAGCCACTCTGGGGGGCTTCCAACAAAACACTAAAATACAATAACCTATTAAACATTAAAAGCTTCCCTAAACAGGGCTGCCTTCAGGTGTCTTCTAAAAGTCTGGTAGTTATTTTTCTCTTTGACATCTGGTGAGAGGGAGTTCCACAGGGCGGGTGCCACCACCGAGAAGGCCCTCTGCCTGGTTCCCTGTTGGCTTCTCGCAGGGAGGGAACCGCCAGAAGGCCCTCAGCGCTGGACCTCAGTGTCCGGGCTGAACGATGGGGGTGGAGACGCTCCTTCAGGTATACTGGGCCGATGGGCATTTAGGGCTTTCAAGGTCAGCACCAACACTTTGAATTGTGCTCGGAAACGTACTGGGAGCTGATAAAGATCTTTCAGGACTGGTGTTATGTGGTTTCGGCAGCCACTCCCAGTCACCAGTCTAGCTGCCGCATTGTGGATTAGTTGTAGTTTCCGGGTCACCTTCAAAGGCAGCCCCACATAGAGCGCATTGCAGTAGTTCAAGCGGGAGATAACCAGAGCATGTACCACTCTGGTGAGACAGTCCGCGGGCAGGTAGGGTCTCAGCCTACGTACCAGATGGAGCTGGTAAACAGCTGCCCTGAACACAGATTTGACGTGCGCCTCCATGGACAGCTGTGAGTCCAAAATGACTCCCAGGCTGCATACCTTCAGGGGCACAGTGACCCCATTCAGGACCAGGGAGTCCCCCACACCCGCCCGCCCCCTGTCCCCCCAAAACAGCACTTCTGATGTGAACCTCAATAACGATGTGATTATATATGTTTAAATGGAAAACTAATAAAAATATTTTAATAATAATAATAATAATGGTTATGACGATGATGACAACAATAATAATAATAATAATAAAATATTAAAAATTAAATTAAATTAAAATAATAATAAAATAATAAAATATGGAATGGCCCTTTTCGGGACCAAGCGCAGCCTCCCCGCTTGTTCTCCTGGACCTTTGGATCCCGTTGACCTGCCGGGCTCCAGTCGTGTCTCCCGCCAGCGCCGCTCCCCCTCAGGGATAGACTGCCCCTGGCCAGGGAGGCTCCACGCGGCCTTTACCTGCTGCCGCTCCCCGTCGCGCTTTCCCCGAGCCTCCCGCGTCTCCTAGCAACCAGCGAAGGCCTCCATCCTCCTGCGCCTCCGCCCGCCGTCTCCATGGCAACCGAGGGAAGTACGGAAGCCGAGCCGGGGTGGAAGAGCCTAGCGCGGGGGACCGTCCGCAAAGTACCCCACGCTCTTGGAAGCGTTGCGCACCCTAAAGAGCAACCGGCGTGGAAAGGATCTCCTTCTCCTCCCTGCCGGCAAACCCTTTGGAAGCATTTAATGCTGTATCTGAGATCTCGGCTTCCCTCTTTCGCGCTCCCCGCAGAATTCTTCGCCTCCCGGGATCGGGTACTTTATGGACGGTCCCTGGAGGCAAGGAAAGCCCCGCCCCGGCAGTGGCCACGCATCCGCCCTCCAGCATTCCGCGCATGCGCGATCGCCCTTTCGCACACGTGCGTTTCTTGAGATAGTGTGGTCGGTTGCAGACGCTGCAAAAGCGGCTTCTTGTGTGTTGGTTTGTCTGTTTTCTCGCTCTCTCCTCTTCAAAGCAAATTGCACCGAAGGAAACGCCTTGTCTTCTTAAGTTTCAGCCCCATATTTCCTAACCCCGTTAGGTGGGAAGCTGCTGTATGCTGAGTCAGCCTGCTGCTCAATTTAGCGCTGTATAGACAGCATCTTAAAAAGCAGAGACATCACCTTGCCAACAAAGGTCCATATAGTTAAAGCTATGGTTTTCCCAGTAGTGATGAATGGAAGTGAGAGCTGGACCATAAAGAAGGCTGATCGCCAAAGAATTGATGCTTTTGAATTCTGGTGCTGGAGGAAACTCTTGAGAGTCCCCATGGACTGCAAGGAGATCAAACCTCTCCATTCTGAAGGAAATCAGCCCTGAGTGCTTACTGGAAGGACAGATCCCGAAGCTGACTTTGGCCACCTCATGAGAAGAGAAGACTCCCTGGAAAAGACCCTGATGTTGGGAAAGATGGAGGGTGCAAGGAGAAGGGGGCGACAGAGGACGAGATGGTTGGACAGTGTTCTCGAAGCTACGAACATGAGTCTGACCAAACTGCGGGAGGCAGTGGAAGACAGGAGTGCCTGGCGTGCTCTGGTCCAGGGGATCATGAAGAGTCAGACACGACTAAACAACAACATTGCCTGCACAGACTGGCAGCAGCGGTCCAGATTAACAGACAGGGAGCCTTGTCCATTGCACCTGGAGCTCTATGCAGTGTGCACGAGATGCTGAAATATATGTGTGTTTTTGCTTAGGGTTAAATTAATTTATTGCAGTTGTGATACAGGAGCCTTTCCTGCACAGCATGATTATTGCTTTTTATTAAATTTGTATACCACCCTTCATCCAAAGATCACAGGGTAATTCGCAATATAAAAATAAAAAATGAGAACACATAACAAAATCAGACTGATCACCCCACCCCCATAAACCCACATTTAAAAAACCATAAGACAATAAGTTGAATGCCTGGGAGAAGAGGGATGTTTTTGCCAGGAGCCTAAAGATAATGTAATGAAAGTTTCCGGGGAGAGCATCCCACAAATGGCCCAGAAAAGGCCCATTCATATTGCTCCCCTCCGGACCTCTTGTGGAGGAGGCAGATGAAGAAAGGCCACTGATGAAGATCACAGGGTTCAAGTCGGACCCACCTGAAGATGCTGACGATTAAACCTAGGATCTTCTGCATGCCAGGCAGGGGCTCGCCCAATGAGCTGCTTGGGCCCTTGCCCATGTCCCACATGGTGCACTGTATTGGCAAATTAAACTATGGCCTTCTAAACTGTGTGTGTGTTTGTGTGTGTTTCAGGAGATAATCACTCTTTTTTATTACTATGTTACATATTTGTGTTTTTATATCGTAAAACAGGGATGCGGGTGGTGCTGTGGGTTAAACCACAGAGCCTAGGACTTGCCGATCAGAAGGTCGGCGGTTCGAATCCCTGCAACGGGGTGAGCTCCTGTTGCTCGGTCCCTGCTCCTGCCCACTAGCAGTTCAAAAGCATGTCAAAGTGCAAGTAGATAAATAGGTACCGCTCTGGCGGGAAGGTAAACGGCGTTTCCGTGCGCTGCTCTGGTTTGCCAGAAGTGGCTTAGTCATGCTGGCCACAACCCGGAAGCTGTACGCTGACTCCCTCGGCCAATAAAGCGAGATGAGCGCCGCAACCCCAGAGTCGGCCACGACTGGACCTAATGGTCAGGGGTCCCTTTACCCTTATATCGTAAAACATCCTGTGATCTTCGGGTGAAGGGTGATATTGAAACTTAATAAATAATACTTCCCCAAGGCTCCTGTTTTTTTTCAAGGGTCAGATGGCCCACTATACTGAACGTGGCTTAATTCCCATAGTTGCCACCTCCACCTGCCCTCCCACAAGAGACTTGTTTCTTTTGCATTTTTTAAAATAAGACACCGAGAATAAAGGGATTCCCCAGCTGCAATGCCACCTAGAATGGCAGTTCCCAGGTATGTGGGGTTAGGGTTAATGCTTGGACCCCACTTCTAATTCCTGGATCCAGCACAGATTCTAATGCTGGAATAGCCAGGCCAGCCTGGTAATCGCCTGGGAGATGCGCTATTAAGACAGACAAAGGGAAGGGAAGGAGTCATTAGGAAAGCCAAAGAGAGGGAACTTTGTGCCAGATGCGAAAACTCAGAGTTCCTCAACTCAGAGTTCACTTGGAAGACAAAGGAGAGTTTGAATTAGAGTTTCAGAGTTGGCTGTGACTGTGACCTGGGGAGGCCAGGGAAGGTTGCAGTCTAAAATGCCATGCCTGGAGCCTCTGAAACCTTGCTCCAATCAGAGATTGGGGTGGCGTGTTGTGTTATATTTTAAATCCCATGTGCATTTTTACAATATTTATTCCTCCAGTATAGCACAGAGCAGTTGATAGGGACAGTTTGTTTATTACTTTTATATCCCACCTTTTCTCCAAAGAGCTCAAGATGATGTATATGTTTGCTGTTGCTCCTCATTTTATCATCACAGCAAAAACAATCCTGGGAGGTAGGTATGGCTGAACAGCAGTGACTGGCCCAAGGTCACCCAGTGAGCTTCATGGCCAAGTGGGGATTTGAATCTGGGTCTTCTCCCAGGCCCTAGACCAACACTCTCATCAGTGTACCACCGCTGGCTTGCCCAGGCTCAATGGGCTTTGTGGGGCTAACAAGGGACAGACCAGCTTACAATAAAGAATTAAGACACCTGCAGGGTTGGTGTCAAACTGCATTTGCCAACCTGGTGCCCACCAGATGTTTTGGACTGCCAGACCTGGGAGCTGCCATCCAAAACATTTGGAGGGCACTAGCTTGGCAGAGGCTGGTGATTTGATTGAGACAGGCATGGTCAAAGTTTTGGATTCTCAGTCCCGATTTTGTTTGGAATATATGATGTGGAGCGGGCGGCTCTCCTCTTGCTGCCAGCACAGTCCTGGGTCCACAGCTGATGTCTGGCGTGTTTAGACTCCGTTCTGATAGGTCTCGGCGTCCTTCTGGCTGCTGCAGGAGTCCAGCCTGCCCACCAGGGCTGTGATGAGCGCCTGGAGCGTGGAAGCTCTCCTCCGGCTCACTTCGAGCACCCCATGATGGTCAACGTTCTCTTTCGCGCTGTAGTCCTTGGTCACCTTGTTCGTGATCAGCGAGATGCCAAAGACCCGCAAGCCACAATGCCTGGCCACAACGACTTCTGCTGCGGTGCTCATCCCTAAAAGGAAGCGGGGCGCTGTTAACAGAGAAATCTGAGGGCTCCCTTGGACAAAAAAACCAAGGACACCAGCCAGGAATACCAGAGCAAAACAGCAGCCAGTAGGCTTGGTCTTTATTGAAGACTGTCGCGACAGGACTCCCACCTGCCACAAGGTGGAACAAGATGGAAGCCCAGAACAAAAGAGCCCCCAAACTTTTATTAGCTGCTAATCCCCATGTTACACCCCCCGAATCTACATCACGGTTACATCATGAAAGGGGAGGTCTGGTGGCAGTAATCGGAGCATCCTGGACCCTGCCCCATGGTTCTCCTTGCCCTCCACCAAACACCCATCAAGTGTAACAAAACAGATATCTACATTTCCCTGTTGCCCAGCCAAGTTAATCACACCCTTTTGCCTTCATCTGGGTTTGTTATTTCTGGAATGGCTACCTGTCTGGCACTCAGGTATCAGGAGGCCAGGGATTATCACTCAGGCAGAGGGGCTGCTGAGTAGCTGAGCTCACATGTCTATATGAATTTCTGAAGTTTTCCCAGTGAGCCAGTGCATAGACACATTTATCAGTGAATTGTTACATTTGGTATCGTGCAGCAAAGGCCCTTTGAATAGATAGGAAGAAACTGTGGTGAAGTGTTTTGTGGGGACAAATCACAAAAGTCTCAAAAGCGATTGTGCTGATTTTGGTAGTGGGCTGCATGTGCAAGATACCTGCTGGAGGGGCAAACCGCCCCCCTCGACCTATACATAAATTCCTGCAACAGCACAAACTCGTGTAAGCTTGGTGCAGGACTTAACAAAAAGGTAAAGGTAAAGGGACCCCTGACCATTAGGTCCAATCGTGGCCGACTCTGGGGTTGCGGCGCTCATCTCGCTTTATTGGCCAAGGGAGCCGGCGTACAGCTTCCGGGTCATGTGGCCAGCATGACTAAGCCGCTTCTGGCGAACCAGAGCAGTGCACGGAAACGCCGTTTACCTTCCCTCCGGAGTGGTACCTATTTATCTACTTGCACTTTGACATGCTTTCGAACTGCTAGGTTGGCAGGAGCAGGGACCGAGGAATGGGAGCTCACCCCATCGCGGGGATTTGAGCCGCTCACCTTCTGATCGGCAAGTCCTAGGCTGTGGTTTAACCCACAGCGCCACCCGCACAACAAGTTACACCTCTGCATAACAAGAGTTTGGCTCAGGAGTTGTCAGCCTGGTGCCATTGGCTCCCTCAGCAAAGGCTTCAGACTTGGAACTTTCATATTTTGTTAAAGGAAATATTTAGCTCTCCTACAAAGAAAGATATGAAGCAAAATGCCCAGATACATGTCTAAGCAATTCTTGTGAAATGAGCCAGCCTGGATCAGTGATTTTAGCCAATGAGTGAAGTCAGAGCTGTGATTGATGGTTAAGTGAGTTGTTTGGACACCAGGCAATAAAAATCCCTGAGGTGCTTGGGAGCTTCTGGTTTCTCCTCCCCTTCAGTGCACTTCTATCTTATTTTCTAGCAGTGTTTGGAATCTCTAGTTTGCCCTCTCTTTGCCCCATAGCAACCCAGATGCATCTTTCCTGTGGTGCATTTGTCTGAGATCAAGTACTCTCTAGAAGTTATTTTTTTGCAAATACAAGCATCCCTGCCTCCCAGTTATGCGGGGGCAGTTGCATGCAAGTGGGATTCACGTGGGGGGGGTAACCTATAGAATTAATCAATGAGTGCAGGCTCTTGCTAAAGAATCCCCCCTCCATGGCAACTAGGCCTAGGACCCATGTACCTATGGGACTGCCTCTCCTGGTATGCCCCACGGAGGACCTTAAGGTCCACAAATAACACCACTTTGGAGGTCCCAAGCCTCAAGGAGGTTAGACTGGTTTCAACTAGGGCCAGGGCCTTTTCAGCACTGGCCCCAATGTGGTGGAATGCTCTGTCACAAGAGACCAGGGCCCTGCGGGACTTGACATCTTTCCGCAGGGCCTGCAAGACAGAGCTGTTCCGCCTTTGGTTTGGACTTGGTCTGACCCTTACGTTGCCCTCCCCTTATGGTCTAGATTTATCGGCTACTTTAAAATGGGGCTGCATTTTAAATTGCATTTTAACCTGTATTTTAAATTGGTCCGTCCCCCCGCCCTTCTCTTTTCCCCCTATTATGTTTTCACTGTGATTTTATTGGTGTTAGCTGCCCTGAGCCCAGCTCTGGCCAGGGAAGGCAGGGTATAAATAAAAAATATTATTATTATTATTAACTGCAAAATAATAAAACTTGGCAACCAAATTAGTGTTATAAATAAGATGCATAAAGCCCATTGCAGGCTTTGCCAACCTGTTGCTCTCCAGAGGTTTTGGCCTCTGGCTGGGGCTGATGGGAGTTGTAGTCAAAAACATCTGGAGGGTACTGCGTTGGCAAAGGCTGGCCATAGGGAAGAAGGCAGTTTAGCAGGTGCAGAACAAGGCCAAGGGTTACCGGACGTGAAGAGACGCCGCTTCCTTCCAGCTCTTACCTACAGCGTCCGCCCCCAGCACGTGAAGGAGCCGGGCCTCTGCAATAGATTCGAAACTGGGCCCCCCGACCATGCAGTACACCCCCTCTTTGACGAAAGAGCTGTAGCCAAGGCGCCGGGCTGTGTCCATGGCCAAAGCCATCTGGCTGTCGTACGCATCCGAAAGAGCAGGGAAGCGAGGTCCGAACCTGGAGAAAGAAGGGGGTGCTCTGAGCAAGGAGGAAAACGGGCATGGTGGCTTGGTGCCAGGGGCAAGCAGATAGGCAGCCACTCGTGCCAGCCAGCCAGGAGGTAGGCAGATGTACCAGATATATCTCTTCCAGAGGCTGCTGTGATGAGGGGAATTGGATGTTTATGCTGAACATCAGGCTGCCACGGGTATTATGCCTCTGCGTCTTTTGATGAACTGAGTGGAAGGCTGTGATTCACAGAGGGGAGAGCGTGTGTGCCAATTCAACAGTGCTTAGTTTGTTTTGGGTTGTTAGTTTGTTAATGCCGTTAATGTTGTTTTTTAATACTTTTATTTTGCTTTAAACAAATACAGATAAATATAGACAACCAAAATTACAAAAGAAAATTCCTTAATAATAATGAAAAAAGCTTTAAAAAACTACAAAAAATATCAGAGTAGATGGCATAGAATGTAAGCCATTATGGGGGGGAAAAAGAAAAAGGAAAGGAGGAGGAGGAGGGAAAAAAGAAAAAAAGAGAAAAAGAGAAAAAGAGGGAGATGAGCTGTTAATATTGTTAAGCCGAAGCGCTTTATGAATCTTAGAGGACTTTTGTTGGGGTGTTATGCTGTTTAGTTTTTCTGTTTGTTGTTCCGTTAATAGTGTTTTATAGAAGGTGGTTGTTTTACTGTAATTGTTTTGCTGGTGATTTGTTAATTATTCTGTATGATTTACGTTGTAATTGTGATGTCCTGTTATATTATTGTTTTTTTATTATAGTTTGTAAGCCTCTTTGTGACTCGTGTCCAAGTTTAAGCAGGAAAGGACTGCTGATCTCATGAGGAAGGATAATAACGAAATGATATATCCTCCCCTAGTGTCCCAAAGAATTAGCAGAATTTGTTTTGGTATGCAGCTATTGCATCCTGAATCCAATATGCTCGAAAATGGAGGCAGGGGGCAGTTCCCACAAAGGAGGAGTGGCAGCTGAAGTTGATGGAGTCTGCAGAATTGGGAAGTCTAACCAGCAGAACCAGAGATCAAGATCAAACAATATGTAAGGAGGATTGGAAAATGTAGAGCATGCGAAGAACGACTGTAAACCAGTTAAATTGCTAGTAGGTTTAAATTCACCTGTAAAGGTTACATTGAGAGTAAAATGAGAAAAAGGTGGTGTGGTTTGATTACAGTATGCAGCAGTAATTGGTAACTTGGAGGAAACCATGGAACAGCCCGGCAGAGTGTACTGCTTCTTCTGTTAAATTGATTTTAATTTATTTTTCTTTAATATCTTAAAAACAATTTTTTAAGTGTTTTAACTGTTTTTAACCTACAGCCTATGCCCTTTAAAAATGTGTGGGGCAGGGCTATTGGGTTGTTGTCGTTTTTATTTTGACTATGTACTTTGTGGTTTTATATTCCAATTTTATCCTGTGAACCTCCCTGGGACATCCGAGTATAGGGAGGTATATAAATTCAATAAATAGAAATAATAAAATATAGAAAGGCGGAAGGGAAGTCAATGTTCAATTGTTGTTATCAATGCACAAATAACTGCATTGGTGTGCATGCATGCATAATAAATAATTTTTTTTTTTTTATACCCTGCCCTTCCCGGTTCAGAAAACTGGGCTAACAACAAATTTAAAACACTTAATTGATGCAACAAAAAGCAGCCTAAAATACAGTGTGTGTGTGTGTGTGTGTGTGTGTGTGTGTTCATTCCATTCTTACAACTATCAGGGGATTAAGGATATCCCAGCTACCTTGAAACATTGGGGGAAGTGAAGCAGAGCTGGTGAGAGGTGTGGCCTGGGAAGAGGGAATGTGATTTGGGTAGTCCTGAGAGCCAGAAAAAGACTATCCACAACCCCATGCTCATGCAAAGAGCTCCTCTGCATGCCAAGAGCTCCTGTCCGCTATTAAGCGGGCAGCCAACCGGAAGTCCAGTACTCACCTTTCCTCATTGGGCCCCAGCAAGGGGTTTAGCCCGGCCAAGCCCAGAAGGTTGATGTGGTCCCGAATAATCATGAGGTCCCCGACGCTGTACGAATCCGCCAAGGCCCCGGCCGCATTGGTCACCAGCAGCGTCTCGACGCCCAAGAGTTTGAGAACGCGGATCGGGAACGTGACCTGGCAGAGAGAGCAGAGTGGAGGGACGTTTACATCAGCTGCGGGGAGGTGTCCCTGCTCTCCGTAGAGGGTGAGAAGAGCCCAGCAGCTGGATCAGGCCTGCGGCCCGTTTAATCCGACGTCCTGCTGCCGCGGCGACAAACCAGGCATCCAAATGGGAAGCCGGCAAGCAAAAAAACCTGAGCGCGACAGCAGCTTTGTTAAATCTGGAAGATTCAGGATGAAACAAAATACTTCATCGCACAAGGCAGAGTTAGTTAAGCTATGGAATTACGGTGATGGGCATCAACCTTTAAAAGTTAACTAGCTGGCATCTGTCTGTCGCTTGTGAATGGAACTGTAAAATCAAATAAAAATTATTCCAAAAATATAAAACAGGAATATAGGTAAAGGTAAAGGGACCCCTGACCATTAGATCCAGTCGTGGCAGACTCTGGGGTTGCGGCGCTCATCTTGCTTTATTGGCCGAGGGAGCCGGCGTACAGCTTCCGGGTCATGTGGCCAGCATGACTAAGCCACTTGGGTGAACCAGAGCAGCGCACGGTAACACCTAGGACTTGCCGATCAGAAGGTCGGCGGTTCGAATCCCCACGACAGGGTGAGCTCCCGTTGCTCAGTCCCAGCTCCAGCCAACCTAGCAGTTCGAAAACGCATCAAAGTGCAAGCAGATAAATAGGTACCGCTCCGGCGGGAAGATAAACGGCATTTCCATGCGCTGCTCTGGTTCACCAGAAGCGGCTTAGTCTTGCTGGCCACATGACCCAGAAGCTGTCTGCGGACAAACGCCGGCTCCCTCGGCCTATAGAGCAAAATAAGCGCGCTGTTGAATGGTCTCTTTAAATGTGAAGGTTCATTATTGTTCCACAAGATGTGTATGTCTTTAAGGGCCAGAGCAAATAATGTGACCTAGTTTTACAGCTGTGAAACAGTATAGCAGGTGTAGTTAATTAATGTACAGTATCGTTGTGTTAATTAAGCTGTGTCAGCAATTGGGTATAGTATATAAAGAGCAGCGCCTAGCTCTCTCAGTACCCTGGTGGTTGCGTCATGCTTATCAATATATTTAATGTAAAAGGAGTTTTTGTTTTTGTTATTAAAACCTAGCTAAAATTATTTTTGCGTTCCTTGTAATGTGCGGTCTCCCAAGCAAGCTCTCTGCAGTGCAACTAATCTGCAAACAACCAACACGCGCAACCCCAGAGTCGTCCGCGACTGGACCTAATGGTCAGGGGTACCTTTACCTTTAGCATACATAAATAAATTCTTTGTTTCCCTTGGCAGGTCTTATCCTACAATCCCTGACAAAAATGCTTCTGGCTCCCTCTCCTCCTCTTCTTGAAGCCATCCAAGTTGGCGGCCATCACTTGAGCAACACTTTGGGCACCACAGCCCTTGGCCTACCTTCCAAAGCGGGTAGCCCTCGTACATGTGGAAGCGCCCTTTCATGCAGACGCACGGCTTGCCCTGAAGCTCCCCAAAGAGAAGCTGCCCGTCATGGCCCGACACTGTGGAGAGAGGAAGAGAGCAGAAAGAGAAGGTTAACATGCCCCAAATGTCCTTGGAGGTCCCTTCTCCCAATCGTGGTCCTTCCTAGAAGGTCCAACAGGAGCAGTACTGAGACTCACGTCTCGGCTATGGCTAATAATAATAATAATAATAATACATTTTTATTTATACCCCGCCCTTCCCGGGTCATAAACCGGGCTCATAAATACAGTATAAAAACATGAATTACAATAAAATTCAAAAATCAGAAATCAATTTAGGGGAAATCCATCTAATAAGCATTAGATAATTCCTAGGGCTAGCTGGCTGAATTGGTCCTACTTGGGCCAGCGAGGAGGCCAGGGGAGAATTGGCTGTGGGGTTTCAGAGTGGGTAATCTTCATAAAAAGGGAAGGGGGAGGGAAGGAAGGGGAATAAAAAATCAGGCTAAGTTCACGTTGAAAGCCAGGCGGAATAGCTCTGTCTTACAGGACTGACGGAAGGAGGTTAATTCCTGAAGGGCCCTAGTTTGATGGGACAGAGCATTCCACCAGTTCGGAGCCATCACTTAGAAGGCCCTGGCCCTGGTGGAGGATAGTGTGACTTCCTTAGGGCCTGGGATCTCTAAACTATGATTGTTCATGGACCTTAAGGTCCTCTGCGGGGCAGACCAGGAGAGGCAGTCCCGTAAATACGAGGGCCCTAAGCCACAAAGGGCTTTAAAGGTCAAGACCAGCACCTTGAACCTGACCTGATACTCCACCGGGAGCCAGTGCAACTGGTAAAGCACTGGGTGAATATGCTCCCATGGCAGGGACCCCATGAGGAGCCTCGCTGCAGCATTCTGCACCCGCTGGAGTTTGTGGGACAGCTTCAAGGGCAGCAGCACATAGACTGAATTACAGTAGTCAAGCCTGGAGGTGACCGTCGCATGGATCACTGTGGCCAGGTCGGGGCGAGAAAGGTAAGGGACCAACTGCTTAATGCGGTGAAGATGGCAGAGATCCTCAAGGTGCTGCTTCTATGTTGCATTACAATTAAGTGTTTTAAATTTGTTGTTAGCCGCCCTGAGCCCGGTTTTCTGAAGTGGGAAGGGCGGGGTATAAATAAAAAATTATTATTATTTATTAAGGAGAAAGAGAGAGACCCTGCACACTGCATGCAACTAAGCCATTGTTTATTAAACCAGTGGTTCCCAAACATTGTTGGGCCAGTGCCCCCTTGGTTCCATAAACTCATCCCTAAGGCCACCTGCCCTTCATTCAGCATTGTTCAGAACAGTGGTTTGCACGAACCACTCAGGAAGACAATAATGCAACAGAATTCAAAACAAGAAAACTAATTGCACATTTATTCAAAGTCCATTGAAGTCCATTGAGCGAAGGGCTCAGTGGAAGAGCAGAAAACGCCAGGTTGAATTCCCAGTGTCTCCCGGATGGGCTGAGAATGCTAACACCTTGGAGTGCAAGGGCTTGTCCACAATTCTGCTTGACCCAAATTTCAATTGTTTTGTGCACCAATTAATTCCTCCGGGTCTGAGAGAGTTTCCTATTGTTCTGTGCCTCTGCTTTGCAAAAATCCAAACTTACCCACTGAATTGGATATTATGCGTGGAAAATCCTAAAAAAGATTTGCTTAACTGAGCTTCAATCCAGTGGGTTAGATCAGGTTTTCACAAGGCACAGCTGTGGAATGACAAGGAAGCTCTTGGACCCAGGTGAAATCATCAATGCACAATATGATCCTAGGTTCCTAACATAATCTCAGAGTCCCTGCTGTCTCTCTGTCTCTAAACACACAAACCCTTCAGTTACCTACACAGCTTTCGCACTACCAGGTAGGAAAATTCACATGCACTCTGCCATGCAAAATCATAAAAGTGCAGATGTGTCCATTTCGCCACAAGAGGGTAGCCAGATACCACTATTTTTAACTCAGAGGTAGATCCTTGCTATGATGGGTTTCCCATTCACATGCAAGGCTTGAGAAATGCAAAGCGGGATTTTAGCACCCTGGGTGAAAATGCCCTCAAGCTAAGCTGACAGCCCACCCGGTCCCAAAACATGGAGCTGATCTCTTGTTGCAGTTTTTTCTGCTTTATTATTAATTATTATTATTATTATTATTAATAATAATAATACCCCACCCTCCCCAGCCAAAGCCCGGCTCAGGGCGGCTAACAACCAATAATAAAAACAAGTTGAATGAATACAACTTAAAAACAAGATTAAAATACAACATTTAAACATTAAAATGCAGCCTCATCACAGGAGGAGAAAAGAAAAAAGAAAGAGGGGGAGGGAATCAAATTGACTCCAAGCCAAAGGCCAGGCGGAACAACTCTGTCTTACAGGCCCTGCGGAAAGAAATCAGATCACAATGTGCACCATTCATGCACAATCAGTTCCAGCTGGCCAGCGAGGAAGCAGACCCGAGGCCCCAGGACGGTGTGAAAAGACCCTGGGAGGAAGTGCAGAGCAGCGGCACGCAGCAAGGATAGTTCTCCATCATAGCTGTCAACTTACAGATTTGAAAATATGGGACCAGCAACCTTGAAAATAAGGGACCAGCAGCCAAAATAAGGGATTTTCCAAGCACAGGTATGTTCAACTTCTGAGCCCCTCCAAGCCAAAGGCAGAAAGCCCAGCCAGCAGCCAAACGAAGCCCCAAGCGGTGGTTCCCACAGCGCAGCAACCCGGCAAAGGGGATGCAGCAAGGAAAACCACGTCACCTCTCCGCTGGGAAGCGCTGAGCAAAGGCGAGTCCCCAGGCAACGCGGCCGATTTGATCGGCACAAGGCATGCAAGCTCCATCCCCCCCAGTCGTTCTTAGACTCCTTATTGGGTGAGCAGCGCAGCCAAGCAACACAGTTGGAGCCTCCCTCCTCCCTGGCTGGCAGGGAGGGAGGGAGAGGAGCTGCTTCCTTTGAAACCCGGGAAATTTAAGGGACATCATCAATAAGGGACAGCAGCGGGACACAGCGCTGGGATAAGGGACTTTTCCGCCAAATAAGGGACGGTTGACAGCTATGTTCTCCATACCTGTGCTGTGCGGGAAGTTGGGGATGTCCATGTACTTGAAAGACTCCGGGTTCTTCAAGCTGTCAGCGAGGGGTCCCAGTCCAGAGCCACAGATGATGGCGATTCTGGGGCGCTGCCTGGTATGAGCCAGGAGCCAGTCGGCCGTCTCTCTGCAGAGCTCAAAGCTGCAAAGAGAGATTGGAAAAGAATGGCAGCAAGGTTGAATCAGAATCATAGAAGTGCCGGGTTGGAAGGGACCCTGAGGGTCATCTAGCCCAACCCCAGAGGTAGGGATGGTCAGCCGTGGAATGGGTTTCCAATGTGATAAGAATTTTAAGGTCTTAGATATATAATAAATGTTCATAAATGTACCAACCAAGCATGTACATAGATCAGCACAGGAAGACCAATCTGAAACCATTTTTGATTCCCAAACTGACCAATGTTTTCTCTGCAAGGTCAAAGGAAAATGGAAAAGCCTCCCCATTGTCTTTTCCTTCACAAATTCTGTCTTAAGGGTATGTCTGTGTTTGAATAGGGTGAGCCTGTGATCTGGCTCAGGAACTAAGTATTTATCATTACAAAAGACTGGCATTAAGTGAGCATTAACAGGTAACCTGTCAGGCGAGATAAACAACACACTCAGATTTCTGCTGTAGACCGCCTTTTCTGTGATGTAGGTGTGATGTATGGAGGGGTGGTCTTGAGCTCCAGGACAGGGAATTTAAAATGTCTATATAAGGGCAGGCACACCTTGGTTCTGGGTTCCTCCTCCTTTCCTGTGTGTGAGGGGAGCACCCTGTTGCAACAGATCAATACAGATCAGGCTTACGAGCTGCTTTGCTTCTCAATATTCTCCGGTTGGCCTCTGTTATTTTCTCCTACCGATAGGGAACCTACGTAAGGACTCTCTATGGGTTCTTGGATACCCCATAAGGGGAAAAGGGCAGATTTTTGTTTACAACACCAACAGGTGAGGAAAGGGCCAAAGCCAATTTATAGAACATGTGACTGTTAATGTCAGGGTTGTGGGTTTGAGTCCCACGTGGGGCAGAAGATTCCTGCATTTCAGGGAGCTGGACTAGATGACCCTCGTGGTCCCTTCCGTCTCCTCAGTTCTATGATCCCATGATTCTTCTGTGCAGGAGTATGACTATTTATTGCATTTATATCCCACTTTTTCCTCCAAGGTGCTCCAGGTGGCATAAATGGTCCTCCCCCGCTTCATTGATTCCTCACAGTGACCCTGTGAGGTAGGTCAGGCTGCGAGGCAGTGACCGGCCCCCAGGGTCACCCGGTGAGCTTCATAGCCGAGCGGGGATTTGGACCAGGTCTAACCACTACACCACACTGCCTCTCAATGCCCAAGGTTCAGTCCTCAGCATTTTCGGGCAGGGCTGGGAAGGAGAGACGCTTTCCTGAAATTCTGGACAGCCACTGCTCATGAGTACAGCCCAGAGGATGGAGAGGCTGTAGCCTTTAGGTGTTGCTGGGCTGCAACTCTCAAGAGTCCGTGTTGGGGGCTTCCATCTTGTTCCACCTTGTGGCAGGTGGGAGTCCTGTTCAATAAAGACCAAGCCTACTGGCTGCTGTTTTGCTCTGGTATTCCTGGCTGGTGTCCTTGTTTTTTTTTGTCCAAGGGAGCCCTCATATTTCTCCGTTAACAGCTCCTATATTCCTGGCTGCTATCTTTGTTTGGAAATCCAAGCGAGCCCAAGGATTTTCCTATAACAATGTCACCGGTGGTTTTCTTTTTTTTAATATTATTTTATTAATTTTCCAAAAACAACACAAAGTAAAAAACAATACATATTCAAACACAGAGAAAAGAATAGAGTTGACTTCCCCCTATTCTCTCCCCTGGTTCCATTGTTTATCATCATACCACATGTCCATTTTAAAATATAAAATCATTAATATTACTTATTGTCCGGTCATAATGTCTTTACAACGATTTTTGTGACTGGTGGTTTTCAGTGGAAAGAGTTCGCACTTACAGTCCATGTTACCAAAAATATTCCCTCATTGTGAGAAGTGAGGTTACAGGGACCCAGACAGAGGGCCTTCTCGGTAGTGGTGCCCTCCCTTCAGATGTGAAGGAAATAAGCAGCTATCGTATCTTTAAAAGACATCTGAAGGCAGCCCTGTTTAGGGAAGTTTTTAATATTTAATGCTGTATTGTTTTAAACATGTGATTGGGAGCTGCCCAGAGTGGCTGGGAAGACTCAGCCAGATGGGTGGGGTATAAATAATAAATAATAATAATAATAATAATTATTATTATTATTATTATTATTATTATTATTGACACACACCTGTTGCTAACAGCACCTTCAGATATCAAAGCGGATAGATTTTTTATCATTGGAATCCAATCATTTAGCCTATAGCACCAAACAAATTGTAAATAGGCGAAGGCACGTTTTACAAGACCTACCAGGGTGTCAAAGAATTCCTAATGTGGGTTTTTGTAGGACGCAGAATTTGGCAGCCACCAAGGGACAAGATCCAATTGGAAATTACAAATGTTGCGTTTAAAGTTTAGAAACTACAGAGATTGTCCACTAGGTGGATAATACGAACTTTATCTTCCACCAGCTGTAATTCTGCTTGTGGTATTTAGGTGCCCATGTGCCAGTGGCGTAGCGTGGGTTGTCAGCACCCGGGGCAAGGCAAGTAATTTGTGCCCCCTAACCCATGGATTTGCGCCCCCTAACCCGTGGATTTGCGCCCCCTAACCCTAACCCCCAGATGTTGCGCTCGGTGCAGCCGGCCCCCCCCTGCACCCCCCACGCTACGCCACTGCCATGTGCAAAACTGTATGTTGGGCAGAATACCAGAAGTCACTCAAAGTGAGGATTACAAAACAAAAGTTACAGATTTGCAATGGCATTTTTGGGATGCTATTGTAATAAACGAAAATCTGCCCTTATTCCCTTATGGGGGACACAAGAGCCCTGAGCCAGGTCACAGGCTCACCCTATTCATACACAGACATACCCTTAAGACAGGATTTGTGAAGGAAAAGACAATGGGGAGGTTTTTCCATTTTCCTTTGACCTTGCAGAGAAAACATTTGGTCAGCTTGGGAGCCAAAATGGATCCAGGGCTGCCCTCCTGTACTACCTCAGACATGTGGCCCATACATTTATGTACGTGTTTGCCTGGCACATTTATTATATATATAAGACCTTAATTTTTTTTATTTCAATATAAGCATTTAAAAATATATTATTTTCAATTTTTCTTTTTGCAGCTGAAAGTTTCCATACAAGACCTTATAAAAGGATATCTTTAAAGGCTGTTGCTCACACAGCGAGGGGCCTTCTGGAGACGCACTTTAAACACCATGTCCCCTGGTGATTTAAATGCTAAACTGGATCAGTCTCTCAGGCATGCAATACTTGATTTTCTATTGCACGACCCACACCACACCACCGCTCATCAAGATGCTGTCACATATTTCCCCATTTAATCTGGATTTGTATTCCCAGAGAACATATGGTAAGATTTTTTTATTATTTTTTTAAAGTGGGAAAAGTAAATTTTAGCAGCGAATGTGATTGCATTTTCAAGAGGTGGAAACCTGGGGGGGTGCATGCATAAGCCGCACTAAAAATCCCAATAAGTATGAAAGCATCTAGAGAGGAGATGAGATTCCTGGTTTGTGCTTACCTGAAGTTTTCGGTGGGTTGCATCCTGGACTGCAGATGAGCGCAGACTCTGAAGAGAGGATGCAGATCTGGGCTGGAGAGCTTTTCCTTAGGACACCTGACCACAACCTTCCCCCACTGCTTCTAAAGCCCAGCAAGTCAGCTTTTTATATGCACAGAGAAGGCTTTGTTTTCCCCTGGGGGTTGTCTATTGGCTGCAGAGCTGCAGAGTGAAAGCTGGAAGGGAAGGCGTGGATCTTTCCCCCTTTGGGCTTTCCTTCACAGAAGCCACCCAGGCCCTTATCTCCTCTTTGGGATGCAGCCAGGACATCCCGTGGGCCCAAGACAGACGGGAGGTCCTATGATAAACCCATGATGGGGGAATTAGCTGCCCTCTCTTGTATCCTGCAGGAGAATCTATTGTGTTGCAGCCCTTTCCCACCAATGCCACGTTGGGGACACCAGCAAGGTAAAAAAGGTTAAGTCCAGTCAAAGGTGACTATGGGGTTGTGGCGCTCATCTCGCTTTCAGGCCGAGGGAGCCGACGTTTGTCCACAGACAGCTTTCCGGGTCAAGTGGCCAGCAGGACTAAACCGCTTCTGGTGCACGGAGGACAGTGACAATTGCCAGAGCACACATAAATGCCGTTTACCTTCCTGCCACAGCAGTACCTATTTATCTACTTGCGCTGTGTTACGGGCGGTTGAAGTCCTGGCGGAGAACGTCGGGACCAGGGGCAAGATGGCAGGGTTGGAGCAGGAACAAGTGTCCGGAAGCCAGGAGTCAGGAAGCCCAGAGTCCGAGGGTCAGGAAGCAAGGAGTCACAAAGTCAAAGGTCCGAGGATCAAGAAGCAAGGAGCCAAGAAGCCAAGGGTCCGGAGATCAGGATGCAGGGAGTGAAGAAGCCGAGGGTCCGAGGGTCAGGAAGCAAGGAGCCAAGAAGCCAAGGGTCCGAGGATCAGGAAGCAGGGAGTGAAGAAGCCGAGGGTCTGAGGATCAGGAAGCAAGGAGCCAAGAAGCCAAGGGTCCGAAGATCAGGAAGCAAGAAGCCAAACGCAGCAAGGCAGGAAGTGTGTTGCTGTGGCAAAGAGCCAAAGGGAAATGCTGACCTTATATCCCTTCCCGGCTCTTGCCACCAGGTGCTGTGAGTTACCAATCGGCCTCACCTGTGCGGCAGCACCTTGCCTTTTGAGAACAAACTTAGGAAAGCCCCAGTCCTGCAAAGCCCTACTGGTCACGGGCCTGGCTCCTGCACGCACTCCTGACACAGTGGCATGATTTCAAACTGCTAGGTTGGCAGGAGCTGGGACAGAGCAATGGGAGCTCACCCCGTTGCGGGGATTCGAACCGCTGACCTTCTGATTGGCAAGCCCAAGAGGCTCATTGGTTTAGACCACAGCGCCACCCGCGTCCCAGGGACACCAGGACACTCATAGCAAAGGCATAACATAAGAGCTGGCTGCTGGGTCAGGCCAAAAGCCCATCTAGTCCACATCCTGTTCTCACAGTGGCCAAGCAGATGCCCCAATGGGAAACCAGCAAGCAGGATTCGAACACAAGCCTGGGGTTTCCAGAAACTGGCATTCAGAAGCATTCCTGCCTCCAGCTGTGGTGGCACAGCAGAGCCATCCTGGCTAGTAGCCATCAATAGCTCTCTCCATGAATTCGTCTAGTTCTCTTTTAAAGCCATCTAGGTATGTGGCTGAAATAAAAAAAAATAAGGTCTTATATATATAATAAATGTTCATAAATGTACCAAGCAAACACGTACATAAACATATAAACCACATGTCTGAAGCAGCACAGGAAAACAGCCATGAAGCCATTTTGGCTCCCAAACTGACCAAATGTTTTCTCTGCAAAGTCAAAGGAAAATGGAAAAGCCTCCCCATTGTCTTTTCCTTCACAAATCCTGTCTTAAGGGCACATTTAACACATGAATAGGGTGTGAGCCTGTGACCTGGCTCAGGAACCAAGTATTTATCATTACAAAAGATTGGCCAGGCTCCCCAGGGTATCCAATCAAGTGACTATTAACAGATAACCTGCCAGACAGGAGGTAAACAACTTCTGTTGTAGACGGCCCTTTCTGTGATGTAGGTATGATGTGTCTGGGGGTGGTCTTGGACTCCAAGGCGGGCAATTTAAAATGTCTATATAAGGGTGGACACACCTGGGTTCTGGGTTCCTCCTCCTTTCCTGCGTGTGAGGGGAGCACCCTGTTGCAACAGTTCAATAAAGATCAGGCTTACGAGCTGCTTTGCTTCTCAATATTCTCTGGTTGGCCTCTGTTCTTTTCTCCGACCGATGGAGAACCTACAAAGGACTCTATAAGGGCTCTTGTGTCCCCCATAAGGGAAGAAGGGCAGATTTTCGTTTATTACAGTGGCCATCCCTTCCTGCTGTGGGATGGAGTTCCATAGTTTAACTGTTAGGTGGGTTTAGTGGAGGAACCCAAAGAGTGCTCACTAATGGTTCCTTGGCCTCCTGGGGGGAAAGTGGCAAGCAGGGTGCCACAGGGTTTCATTCCTGGGCCCGTTGTTGCTCAACATCTTTGCAAGCAACTTTGATGAACAAATTGAGCGGATGATCATCAGATTTGCAGATGACACCAAACTGGGAGGCGTAGCTAACGCTATATTCTTTTTATGGTGAGACTGGAGTGCCTGTCAAGCAAAACACTGTTGTGACCACCTATACGATACCTGTGCACACGTGCAAATAAATTCACATTCTGTGACAACTTTTAAATGCCTACAGAAAACTTTTCTGTTGCACCAGACCTACATAGGAAATTCAGAGTGCATCTCCTCCACAATGATCCATTGATGTTTGCTTTTAATTTATTTTTGTTTTTAACCTATTTTTAACTTGTTATGCTGTTGCTGTTCGCTTGTATAATGTCGTAAACCGCTGTGTTATGTTTTTACGATACTGCCGTAGATAAATATTTTTACGAATAAAGAAAATAAACAGATCTGAATTCTGAGTTTGGGGGCAATGATATTGCACTACCAATTATATCTGGAGGGCAGCAGGTTGGCTAAGGCTGGACTAGAAACTTGGTGCTTCTCATTACGGAAAGGAAGTTCATCTCGCTGCGGCATGCCTCTCCTTTCCGCCAAGGCAGTAACAACCATCAGGGGATAGTCATGTGCTGGTTTAAGAAGCTCCTTGTGATTCAGCTTTCCTGCGCTGGAGATGGTGGCTATCACATGGGCTCCTAAGCTGCTGCTGGTGAAGTGCCTGTTTTGCTCACAGAAGATCCCCAGTGCAGTCCCTGGCAAATGATCACCACAAAGGATCTCCAGGAGCAGCTCCGGGATGAATAATAATAATAATAATAATAATAATAATAATAATAATAATAAATTTATACCCAGCCACTCTGGGCGGCTTCCAACAGAATATTGAAATACAATAACCTATTAAACATTAAAAGCTTCCCTAAACAGGACTGCCTTCAGATGTCTTCTAAAAGTCTGGTAGTTGTTGTTCTCTTTGACATCTGGTGGGAGGCCGTTCCACAGGGTGGGCGCCACTACCGAGAAGGCCCTCTGCCTGGTTCCCTGTAACTTGGCTTCTCGCAGCCAGAAGGCCCTCAGCGCTGGACCTCAGTGTCCGGATGAACCTCTCGCCGTAGAGACTCTGCAGGGTTGCTGACAGTGCCAGTAAAGTAGGGTTACCTGATGTCCCCGGATTTGCAAATCTGTCCCCGGACGAATTCCGTCCCCGGAATGTCCCCGGATTTCATTAAATGTCCCTGGGAAGCGGGACACCCTTCTCTCCTGGAGTAATATGCAGCTTGAGGGGTGGGAAGGTAGCTTTTGCGCAGGCAACACTTGGGTGGGGGATCGAAGAGTGCGAAAGAAGGACTTTGCACCTTGCCCAGCAGGGAAACCGCGTGCCTTGCGCCCCTCCAGGGCAATGGCGCACCACCCACCTTTGACTCCCGAGCCTCCCTCGATCTCCTGCCCCCTTCCCCCTTCGTTTTGAGAGATCGAGGGTGGGCGGCCGTTGCCCAGGAGGGGTGCAAGATGCGCAGTTTCTCTGCTGGGCAAGTTGCAAAGCTCTTCTTTCACACCTTGTGAAACTCAGAACGAAGGGGGCAGGAGATCAGGGGAGGCTCGGGAGTCAGGGGTGGGTGGTGCACAGCTGCCTAGGAAGGGCGCAAGGTGCATGGTTTCTCTGTGGTAACCTGTGCAACACGGTCCAGGACCGGTCCAGAATCCGTAGGTTCTGCTAGGAGTCAGTCCAACAGGGCCAAGGCAGGAAACCAGGCAAGGACAGGCACAGGATCTCAGGCAGGTTCTAGCAAACAGCAATGTTGCTCCCACAACCTGGAGCGAGGTCCAACAGCCTTTTATCTTTGTCGGGGTAGCGGCCAGTCCTGATCCCCCGGCGACTCACCTCCCTGTCTCGCCCAAAGGCGAGGACTCCTCCTGCGAGTACTCAGGTCTCTCCTTCTCTCAAACCTCAGTCTCTGCAGCTTGGGAGACGTCGGTGGGTTACTAGACCCAGAGGCCGCCTCAGCCTCTCCTGACCCAACCGGTAGCAGAGCAGCTGTAAGTGATGGCCCAGCTGAAGGCAACGAGGGGATCCCCACATCTGGAACCAGGGCAGGATCAGGCCCCTGGGCCCAGCAGGTGTTTGTTGCAGGGGAACCTGTGCAGACTGGGACTCTTCAGGATCAGGCCCCAGACTCGGTTCAGATGATGCCTGAGGCAAAGGATCCAGTGCAGACTGAGACTCCTCTGGTTCTGAGTCCTAGTCCATCACACCAAGTGAGGCTGTTGGTCCATCTAGCATAGCCCCAAAGATCCTGGCAGGATGAGGCCCAGAGCCCATATCACCCAGCATCTTGTCCTCACACTGGCCACCCAGCTGACCTGGTGGGAGGCCTGCAAGCAGGACCCGGGCACAGCAGCACCTCTCCCCATGGAGCTGTTGGAAGGGAGATTGGGGGAGGTTCGGGAGTCACTTGTGGGCAGCGGGCGCAGGAGGGGCGCAAGAGGCATGGTTTCTCTGCTGGGCAAGGCGCAGAGGGGTGATATGACTTTGATCCCCTCAGCCAACTGGAGTGGCGGCTGATGCAGAGCTGAGCAGCTGAGCATGAGAGAGAGTGTGAACGAGAGCGTGAACGAGAGTGTGAACGAGAGCATGAACAAGAGTGTGTCCCCGACTGCCGGGAACTGCAGAAGTCAAATTGGAGCAGGGAAGCCTTATGTTCATTTAAGCTGAGGCTGCTTGAGTTGAGGTGCCTCCACTGCAGAGGGTTGGCCTAGATGTCCCTCAAAGGTCCTTTCCAAATCTGTGATTCTGTGAACATCCCACAGTCGTATTCTCAAACTCTGCTTCCAACTCCACTCCCCAGGTTTGTCTCCCCGTCCGGACTTCTCAAGACAGCAAAACAGCTGATGTATAGATGTAATTAGGGATAATAAAGCATGTAGCTTTTTTAAAAAAAGTGTCCCCGGATTCATAAAAAAAATATCTGGTAACCATAGTCAGTAAAGGCAGGGCTACATTTGGATGGACCAACGAGGAGCTCAGAAAACCAGGCTCTTTCTGCCATTGCCTGCTCCTGACTTAACTCATAGATGCTCAGAATTGTAGAGTTTGAAGGGACCCCAAGGGTCATCCAGACCAACCCCCTGAAATGCAGGAATCACGGTGAAAGATTCCCTGGCAGATGACCGTCCAATTACTGTTTAAGGACCTCCAGTGAAGGTCCAGCACCTTCTGAGGCAGAATGAGTCCTGAGAAGGGAAGCTCTGTTTGGCATTGACCGCGGGAAGGCGCGATGTTTGGAGGCCAGTTGTGGGGGCACAAAGCTGTGAAGATCCATACTTGAGAAGACCCATTTGAGGGCGCCAGATTTTGGCCTCGTTCAGGGTGCCGTATTACCAAAGATTACCAAAGTCTGCCTCTGTTCTGGTCTTAAGCTCACAGATCCATCTCTTGTTTTTCTCTCTGTCTCCCAGCTACTCTGTCTGTGTGTCTGGGATGAAAGATAAGTTATGGGAAGATGCACTGTATTCCTTTTTTTTGCTTTTTTAATGGATTTTATTTTTTTGTGTTTTTTCTTTCTTTTTCTCATTCTTGTTTTTTCTTTATTGTGATGTGTTGTATTGTTTTTGTTTAAAATGGTGTTTTTTCTTTTTTCTTCTGTAACCTTTAAAACTTTAATAAATATTAATTTAAAAAAAATATTCAGGGAACTGTTGTTTATCTCTCACAGAGCAACAATTCCCAACATCCTTAGCTCGCTAAATTTCCCAGGATTCTTTGTGGAGGGGCGTGCTTTGAATGTTTGATGTGTATGCAGTCTCAAGAGATCATAAAATCAAGGAATCTTGGAGTTGGAAGGGACCCCAGGAGTCACCTAGTTGAACTCCTTGCAATGCAGAAATCACACAGCTAAGATCTCGCATCAGTGTCCCTCCCAAATGGATCCTTTCTTCCAGGTGTATCACGCCTGACCCAAGCTCTGATAGGATTCCCATTGCATAATGTATTCAAGAGATACCATTTTCTTACAATGGCTCCCATAAAGAGACATTCTCTGGCTATCTTGGACCATTAGGAAAAATTAAGCCTCCTTTGTCAAATCACAGAGTGATCAGAACAAAAAAATTTTTTTCCTTCCAGTAGCACCTTAAAGACCAACTAAGTTAGTTCTTGGTATGAGCTTTCGTGTGCATGCACACTTCTTCAGATACACTCTGAAATGTATCTGCAACACGAAAGCTCATACCAAGAACTAACTTAGTTGGTCTTTAAGGTGCTACTGGAAGGAAAAAACTTTTTTTGTTTTGACTATGGCAGACCAACACGGCTACCTATCTGTAACTAGAGTGATCAGATTTTACCTTCCTTCATCCCACCCACAGTCATAAAGGTAGGCAGGAAGGGTGGAGTCTCCATCTATTGCTTAAATAAATCTTGCCAATTTTGTTGTCGGCACCCACCTGCCTCAAGAGACTATGGGTGAAGTCAAACCACTGCATTAGCAGCCCCAAAGTGACCACCTTGGGCAGTGCCAGATTTACATACAGTGGATGCTCGGGTTGTGAACGTGAACCATGCGGGATGCACGTTCACAACCCGCAGCTTTCGCAACCCACGTCTGCACACGACCGGGTTGCAGTTTGGTGCTTCTGCGCATGCGCAAAGCGCAATTTGGCTCCCCTCAGCTCCCCTCACCAGGTTCAGCCAGCCAGTTAAAGGTGTTCCCAGGGTGTGACCGCTGTCACATGCTGACAGCTTCTAGGAGCCACAGGTGAGAGCAGAGTGCAGGATGGGGACCACAGGTGGGCAAACTGCTGTAGATGGAACAACCCCCGCTACCTAACACCCCACATATCCCTAAATGCTGTCCGGAAATTAAAGTGTTCCTGGGTGGTAGAATGGAGGAGGGACATGGTGCAGATTGACAGTGGAGTCTACGGTGGGAAGGAAACCCTTTTGCTTCATGAATTTCCACTGTTCCACAGAGTAAAGGTGAAGAGACCCCTGACCGTTAGGTCCAGTCGCGGCCGACTCTGGGGTTGCAGCGCTCATCTCGCTTTACTGGCCGAGGGAGCCGGCGCACAGCTTCCGGGTCATGTGTCCAGCATGACTAAGCCGCTTCTGGTGAACCAGAGCAGCGCACAGAAACGCCGTTTACCTTCCCGCCGGAGCGGTACCTATTTATCTACTTGCACTTTGAGGTGCTTTTGAACTGCTAGGTCGGCAGGAGCAGGGACTGAGCAACGGGAGCTCACCCCGGCACGGGGATTCAAACCGCTGACCTTCTGATCGGCAAGGCCTAGGCTCTGTGGTTTAATCCACAGCGCCACCCGTGCCAAAGGATTCAAATCATAAGAAAGGCGATTCCGACCAAAAAATCAGGAAGAACTTTCTGATGCTAAGAGCTGTTTGATAATGGAACCGTCTCCCGGGGAAGGTGGAAGAAACTCTCCTTTCTTGGAGACTTTTCAACAGAGGTCGGAGGACCATCTGTCGGGGATTCTTCACCTGTGATCCCAGCAGGGAATCGGGCTACATGACCCCTTAGTGTCCCTTCCGACCCTGCAGGGATTCTGTGATTCCTTCGCAATGTCTGGAGACAGGCAGTTCCTCAGCAGACCCAGCAGAGGGGGCCATGAAACAAGGACAGGGTCCAGGGAGGCCTTGAAGACAAGAGCCTGGAGCTGAGGATCATCAGCTGCTGCAGCCTGGCAGGAGCCTGAAAATGCCACCTTTTTACTTGACAACTTACTCCATAACTTAAAGAAAACAAAAGAGATTATTGTGGACTTTAGAAAATGTAAATTGAATATTCAGTCACTCATTATTGAGAGGAAGTGTGTGGAACAGGTCTCGGTGTTTCGATTTCTGGGAATGGAGTTGAGAGATGACCTAACCTGGGGAGAAAACAGCAAAGACCTGATGAAGAGAGCACAGCAGAGGTTGTATTTTCTGAGAATCCTCAGGAAAAGCAATCTCTCAAAGGACCTGTTGATGGCATTTTACCATTGTACTGTGGAGAGTGTATTAACTTAGGGTCTCTATGTGTGGTTTGGGAGCTGCACGGTCAGGGAAAAAACGCTGTCCAGGGTTGTAAAGACTGCAGAGAGAATAATTGGGTGCACTCTTCCCACCTTGGATCAAATCTATGCTTCCAGGTGCCATAAGAAAGCTGCAGAGATAGCGCAGGATAGTGCGCACCCCGGAAATGATCTGTGGCCTTGCTAGCTAGGGGTGATGGGAGTTGTAGTCCAACAACATCTGGGGACTCACAGGTTGAGAAAGGCTGGTTTAGGGCCTCTCAAGGTCTTAATCTGGACATGTCTGTGCATGGTCTCCAACCACCCATCCCAATCTTGATGTCTGAATCCATCCCATGTCCAACTCTCTGGGAGACCCCCTCTCCCTCCAAAAACCAGATGCCCCACTTCCTCCAGCTAGAGAGAGGTTCTGCCCTGGCCCTTCCAGGATGAAAACCCAGATGCCACCTTCTTTAACTGCTGCTTGCTGGCTTGTGCTCAGCCCCACAATGACTGCTGGGGACCTGAGCCAATTTGTTCCCAGGCTCCATCCCAGACTCTTTGCCCAGGGCGAACTCTCTGATGGGAGATGGCATTAAGACCCAGGGCCCAGCAGGGCAGCTGCGATTGGCTGCCGGTGATGTCATCCAGGAGCTACCTAGGTTCTGCCCTAGCCTCCCCCTCCCTCCCTCCCACCCCCTCCCCTCTTCCTCCCCCCACCCCTCCATTAAACTCCATTTCAAGGGAAAGCAGATTGGCTCAGCTCTGCTGCAAGCTTCAGTTCCCAAGGAGTTAACTTAAAGTGACAGGTGCAGGCGGAGAGAAGCAGATCCTTTCCATGTGGCTCCAAAGGGCTGCCTGAATGTCAAAAGGGATGTTGTGGAGGAGCAGGGAGATCCATGCTCGAGAAATACATGCCGGCTGCGTCTGCCAGGCTTTCATTGCAAAATGACCCTTTTTGCAACGTCAGGCAATGGTCCGTCTTGCCAGGCTTGAGCAGGCATGGCGGGAAAGGGATCCCCTTCGATCCGCTGCTTCACTTTGCAGAAGACCCTTCCTTGCACTGCTGCAGCGTGGAGTTGAACTGAGGAACTCCCTGCCACTAGAGGCGGTGGCCACCACCAAGTTGACTGGCTAACCGTTTGCACCCCCACAAAAAAATTGCCAGCTTCACATTTAGAAAACAGGTGTGGAAACGATGAAATTCTTCAAATATAAATATAAATATAAATAAATATACAATACAATGTGGTAATCTTTATTGTCATTGTCCCATACAGGACAACGAAATTGAAAAGTTTACATAAGACATTCAAAACCCAACAAGCCTCCTATCCCAGCTATCCCAGCTTGGTTAGCCCCCTAAAAACTCTGATACCCCATTTTTAAATACAGTGGTACCTCGGGTTAAGTACTTAATTCGTTCCAGAGGTCTGTTCTTAACCTGAAACTGTTCTTAACCTGAAGCACCACTTTAGCTAATGGGGCCTCCTGCTGCTGCTGCACCGCCAGAGCACAATTTCTGTTCTCATCCTGAAGCAAAGTTCTTAACCCGAGGTACTATTTCTGGGTTAGCGGAGTCTGTAACCTGAAGCGTATGTAACCCGAGGTACCACTGTACAATATACTCCCATGCAGACTCCTTACAATGTGTTTAAAACCAAAATCGCATTTGGGTAGAAACTGTTTCTCAGGCGGCTAGTCCTAGTCTTTATAACCCTGTACACTGGTACCTCGGGTTACATACATTTCAGGTTACAGACGCTTCAGGTTACAGACTCCGCTGTGGGGAGCTGGTTCTAGCACCGGGCCTGTTGGCAAACCAACTCTGCCTTACAAAGATAAAGTAACAGAACTGTAGAGGTGGAAGGTACCCTAAGGGTCATCCAAACCAACCCCCCTGCAATGCAGAGATCTTTTGCCCAGCATGGAGCTCAAACCCAACCCCCCCTTTTTTTTTGGAATAATATTTATTAAAGTTTCAAAGAAATTACAAAAATAGAAAAAAGAAAAGAGAAAATAGAAAAAGGACAAAAAATACAAAATACAGAAAAATAAAAAACAATTAAAAACAAATCAGTCTTTCCATGTCTTATCTTTCATTTGCTTGTTTCCCTGACCTCCTCACAACTCCCTTTTTTGTATTCTAGTTCACTAGTTGTTTCAGCAAATCCTTACCCTTTTTGCTTTTATCTTAATATTTTATCTTAATATATTGTAACTTTACATTTTCACCTGTTAACAATTCATCTTTGCTTAATCCTTTATATCTTTTCTGCTAAAACCACATGTTTTAATTCCAACATCTTTCTAACATTCCTTAATTTTACAATATTTCTGTAGATAAACTTTAAATTTCTTCCACTCTTCTTCCACCGACTCTTCTCCTTGGTCTCGGATTCTGCCAGTCATCTCAGCCAGTTCCATGTAGTCCATCACCTTCATCTGCCATTCTTCCCGGGTGGGTAGATCTTGTGTTTTCCAGTACTTTGCGATAAGTATTCTTGCTGCTGTTGTTGCATACATAAAGAAGGTTCTATCCTCTTTTAACACCAACTGGCCGACCATGCCCAAGAGAAAGGCCTCTGGTTTCTTCTGGAAGGTATATTTAAATACCTTTTTCATTTCATTATAAATCATCTCCCAGAAGGTCTTAATCTTTGGGCACGTCCACCAAAGGTGAAAGAAGGTGCCTTCAATCTCTTTACATTTCCAACATTTATTATCGGGCAAGTGATAAATTTTTGCAAGCTTGACTGGAGTCATGCACCACCTGTAAATCATTTTCATAATATTCTCTCTTAAGGCATTACATGCCGTAAACTTCATACCTGTGGTCCATAGCTGTTCCCAGTCAGCAAACATAATGTTGTGTCCAACATCCTGTGCCCATTTAATCATAACAGATTTAACCGTTTCATCCTGTGTATTCCATTTCAACAGCAAGTTATACATTCTTGACAGGTTCTTAGTTTTAGGTTCTAACAATTCTGTTTCCAATTTTGATTTTTCCACCTGGAAACCAGTTTTTTTATCCAAATTATATATCTCCCTTATTTGATAATAGTGAAGCCAGTCTCGTACTTTGTTTTTTAATTTATCAAAACTTTGCAGTTTTAATCTGTCTCCTTCTTGTTCCAAAATTTCCCAATACTTCGGCCAATTTGCCTCCATATTGAGTTTTTTCAGAGCCTTAGCTTCCATTGGCCCACAACCCTTAAATTAATAGTCGCATGCTCTCCTGACTGACCCAGTGGCGTAGCGTGGGGGGTGCAGGGGGGGCGGGCCGCACCGGGCGCAACATCTGGGGTTAGGGCAAATCCATGGGTTAGGGGGCGCAAATCCACGGGTTAGGAGGCGCAAATTACTTGCCTTGCCCCGGGTGCTGACAACCCACGCTACGCCACTGGACTGACCTATCCCAGGTTGGTGGTTTGAGCCCACTCAGGGACAGCTGTGAGCATGACTATTTGACCCTAGACCATGGGTAGGCAAACTAAGGCCCGGGGGCCGGATCTGGCCCAATCGCCTTCTAAATCTGGCCCGTGGACGATTCAGAAATCAGCATGTTTTTACATAAGTAGAATGTGCTTTTATTTAAAATGCATCTCTGGGTTATTTGTGGGGCATAGGAATTCGTTCATTTCCCCCCAAAAAATATAGTCCGGCCCCCCACAAGGTCTGAGGGACAGTGGACCGGCCCCCTGCTGAAAAAGTTATCTGACCCCTGCCCTAGGCACTGGGGCCAATTCTAGGGGGCCGTGGGTGCTTCAACACGCACAATAACATATTTGCCAATGGGCAAAGCTCTGGGCACCTGCAATCTCCTGCGTGAGATGGCACCTATCACCTTCCAATTCTACAATTCTGCGTTTCCACGAAATGCAAACATTTAAACTTGGCTCTGACCAGGATCGTAAAAATGTACCAAGATTTCCGGTAAAGATGCACAGAGCCTAGCATTCTACACACCCGCCCACACCCCAGAAATCTTGCCTGCAGAATTTGGGCGCAACAGGTTTCCATCCCTGGTTGTGCCTTGGTGAGTACAATCCAGAGGTAGACTGCTTTTCAACCTAGAAGCTCCACGGCCAACCTATCTGCCCTTAAACTTGCGCCGTAGATACAAGGAGCCTGAATAACTCCGGCTTCTTCTTTCAGCAGAGCGGGAGGAAAGAACAGGGTGGGTGTCAGTTTCCTCCATCATCTTAATTCTTCGTTCCCCCCTCTATCTAACTCAGCTGGGCTATTTGCTCTAGTGAAAGCTGCCTGGGCACACCATGGAAGGAACACTAATTAGCATGGTAATGAAAGGAATATAGAATATATCTGCATAGCAATAAGTACCATTTTTGCTGAAGAGGCTCCAGGCTTCTTCTTCTTTTTTTCCTTTTCCTTTTCATTTTTGCATGATTAGAAACAAAAATTCCCCCTTCACATGTAATTCTGACAGCTAAGCTTCTTTCCAGCTTATGTTGAGGGATCAGTCCCTATATATCGTGGAGGAAAACTAGCCTTGCTGTAGAGCAGGGTGACTATCTTCCTGTCCACCCTTTGGTAAAAGGAAGAGGCAGTGTGGTATAGTGGTTAGACTAGGACCTGGGAGACTAAGGTTCAAATCTCAGCACTAGGGGTGACCTTGGGCCACTTACTGCCTCTCAGTCAGACCTCCCTCACTGGGTTGTTGTGGGGGTTAAATGAGGAGGGGGCCGGTAGATCTCTGGATCGTGGGTTTGAGTCCCACATGGGAAACGATCCCTGCATTGCAGGGGGTTGGACTAGATGACCCTCAGGGTCCCTTCCAACTCTACAATTCTATGAAATGTCTATGCAAGTCCTCCAACAATGCCTTGATGCACGGTTGCCAACTGACCAAATCCTGGCCTGCACTCATGCCTTTAATAGAAGATGACCGATGCACAGAAATAAGAAGATGGGGTGAAGCTTTGCATGTTCTGCTTCTGTCTACACATTGAGGAACTGCTTTTTAAAAAAATAATAAATAAAAAAGGCAGAGCTGCAGGGGTTGGCCTGTTTATTTGCTTATTTACTTCCTTACTTCCATTATTTATAGGCTTCTCTATAACAAGAAGATCTCCAGGCAGCTCACAGAATAAAAATAACAAGCTAAAAATACAACGAATGCAATAGAAACAAAACACAGCATTAAAGGCACCAAATAAGATAATTTTGAAAAGGTCTAAGAATAAATAGAGCAGAGAATAAAAAAAAAAGCCAAACAGAGCGGAAGCAACATTAAAGGTTACAATGTGCTACTTGAGGGAAATGAGAAAACTCTCCAGGGGCCGGAAAGACATTAAAGTAGCAACAGTCTGGTGACAAGGGCATTCTGCATTTGGGGTGCCAACACTGGGAAGGCCCTGCCACCGAATGCCATCTAGGGCGCCTTATTGGACAGGGCACTCTGACAAGGGCATTAGATGAAGATTGCAGGGTCTGGGTAGCCCCCTCCTGCCTGAATTTGCCTTATCCTCTTTTGTTGTTGTTTAGTTGTTTAGTCGTGTCCGACTCTTCGTGACCCCCTGGACCAGAGCATGCCAGGCCCTCCTGTCTTCCACTGCCTCCCGCAATTTGGTCAAACTCAGGCTGGTAGCTTCAAGAACACTGTCCCACCATCTCGTCCTCTGTCGTCCCCTTCTCCTTGGGCCCTCCATCTTTCCCAACATCAGGGTCTTTTCCAGGGAGTCTTCTCTTCTCATGATGTGGCCAAAGTCTTGGAGCCTCAGCTTCACGATCTGTCCTTCCAGTGAGCACTCAGGGCTGATTTCCTTAGGAATTGATAGGTTTGATCTTCTTGCAGTCCATGGGACTCTCAAGAGTCTCCTCCAGCACCAGAATTCAAAAGCATCCATTCTTCGGCGATCAGCCTTCTTTATGGTCCATCTCTCACTTCCATACATCACTACTGGGAAAACCATAGCTTTAACTATACGGACCTTTGCTGGCAAAAGAGGATATCTCTGGGTTTTTTTGACAGTATCTTAAAAAGCAGAGATATCCTCTTTTAGAGCCATCCAAGTTGGGAGCTATTGCAAAGTATGGGAGTTCCATAGTTTAACGCTCCTCTTTTCTCTGTCCTGAATCTCCCAACATCGGGTCAGTGTCAAAACAATTCAGTCGGAGCTTCGGGCCGCAGGTCTGTAAGACTTGAACACTGACAGGAATTGGGTGAGAGAGGGGGCACAGGAATACATCCACGATGCTCCTGGACCGATGTGGGTCCATCTCTCCCCATATGACAGTATGTTTGGGCCTCACACGCCTCTTTTTGCTAACCCATCCCCTTACTATCCCCCCGCAAAAAAGGTCTGTTTCCTTATCCCCAAATGACAGATTATGGAAGATGGGGAGCTTGTGCTGCAATATAGACACTGGCCATGATTTCATGTAACAATATTTTAAATTGTATTAGCAAAAGGGGTTAGACCCAGAAGCAGAGCAAAGAAGACAGTTTTCTACTCTGTACAGAAGGCAAACCAAATAAGGGTTGGGCATACTTCACATAACATGATCTGTTTTGGTTTTTTTTTTACCGGGTTATAACAGCCACCAGCTGCACACAGGAATTAAAGACAAGAGTTCCTCTGAGCATAATTGGCCAGGAATTTGTTTTTTGGTCCCAGAAATACACCCACTGTCCAATAATAATAATAATAATAATAATAATAATAATAATAATAATTTTAATTTATTATTTATATCCCAGCCACTCTGGGCAGCTTCCAACAAAATATTAAAATACAGTAATGCATCAAACATTAAAAGCTTCCCTAAACAGGGCTGCCTTCAGATGTCTTCTAAAAGTCTGGTAGTTGTTCTTCTCTTTGACATCTGGTGGGAGGGCGTTCCACAGGGCGGGTGTCACCACCGAGAAGGCCCTCTGCCTGGTTCCCTGTAACTTGGCCTCTCGCAGCGAGGGAACCACCAGAAGGCCATCGGAGCTGGATCTTAGTGTCCGGGCAGAATGATGGGGGTGGAGACGCTCCTTCAGGTGTACAGAACCGAGGCCATTTAGGGCTTTAAAGGTCAGCACCAACACTTTGAATTGTGCTCGGAAACGTACTGGGAGCCAATGTAGGTCTCGTGGTCTCGGCGGCGGCCACTCCCTGTCACCAGTCTATCTGCCACATTCTGGATTAGTTGCAGTAGTCAAAGCGGGAGATAACCAGAGCATGCACCACTCTGGCGAGACAGTCCGCAGGCAGGTAGGGTCTCATCCTGTGTACCAGATGGAGCTGGTAAACAGCCACCCTGGACACAGAATTGACCTGCGCCTCCATGGACAGCTGTGAGTCCAAAATGACTCCCAGGCTGCGCACCTGGTCCTTTCAGACATAAACCACAGGCTAGTTATTTACCTATTAGTAATTGTTTCATTTTTAGAAGAGGTGCTGAAATGTGGCATATCGATGTTTTAAATAAATAAACACCCACACACCCTGGTTCCGCCCCACTCAGTTCTCTTCATTTCAGCAGTCTATTTGGGGGGGGGGGCTGGGGTTAGAGAGGGACCACACATTTTTTCGTTGTCATCACTATTGTTAAACAACCAGTGGTCAGAAAGCTAGGGGAAGCCACCAAGCAATTTGCCAGTAGATGTGGATCTATGCCCTGCCCAGCCCTGTGTGAGAAAGTATCTCAGATGCTGCCATTCATAGAATCGTAGGGACCCGAGGGTCATCTAGTCCAACCCCCTGTAATGCAGGAATCTCAACACATGGCCCCCCGCCCAATCCGAATCCATTCCGGACCCTGCTTAGCTTTGCAAATGTGCTGGCAGTTTTATTGCTGCACCGTTGTGCACCTGCTCTCAACCAGAGCTACTACCCGGGAAGACAAATACAGATCTGTGTTATATTTCAGACACCTTATTAGATGACAATAAATAATATAATCATCCGAGGTCTGGCTGATCCGTGGCCTGCCAGGAAGGCATGTAAATCTGCAACCCACGAAGGAAGCATAGCAGCCTTGAGAGGGTCCTACATACAACTCCTCCCTCTCCCTCTCCCCCTTCCCATATATTCTTTATCTTCTCTCCCCCCCCCCCCTTTCCAATACTGCCAATTGCGGCCTAGGCCCCTGGTTCTCCTTTGCAACTCTTGTTGCCACGGAAACTGCCTCCACAGGATGAGACAGTCGGATAACCCATCACTCAGCCCAGCAGCCAATCAGAAGCACCCCCGAGCCGGCATCCTTGCAGTCGCCCAGGCGACCAATAAGCACCTCACCTGCTCCGGGAAGTCCTCCGCCTCCGGAACAGCCAATGGCAGCCTCACCTGCCCCAGGAAACTCCCAGTCGCTCAGGCAACATCACCCAGGCGCCTTCCCTGCACCCCCATTTGGGCGTCCCTGCAGCCAGCAGTACACTTAGCCGGAGACAAATCACCGAAAAGGAGGCAACTCTTTTAAGTTGGGCATGATTAATGTTAACACATCTGTCAGTCCCGGTGCTGCTGCTGCTCCTATCTCCACGCTGCTCCGTAATCTCTGCCTCTGTTTGTCTCCTTCAAGATGCCTGTGGGGTGCAGGGAGGAGAATCTCAAACCCAGATAACAATAAGCATAATAAAGAACAAATTACGGCAAGCTGTTTTCTTTGCCCTTGTCTCCATGCCTCCGCCAAGACGGGTTCGACAAAATGCCCCCGTTGCTACCGTAATTTGGAGTTGGAGGCTACAAAGGCAGCAGATGCACTGAGTAGCGGGTTTTTGAAACACATCTGGTGGAGTTGGGCTGGTAAAGTGGGAGAGCCAAGCAGACAAAAGAGATGGTTAAAGTTTTAGCAGCTTCTGGAGGTGGTTTCCGACGGAAACCAGAAATCTGCCCCGGTTCAAAACGCAATGTTTGGTAAAAAGTTTGAGATGTGGTTCTGACGGCGAATTTAATGCATCAGGCTGTGTCACAAGGGAGGCAGAAAGAAAGCAGTGTGGTATTCATGGGGTTGTGAGAGGAAGGCAATTGGCAATGAGGCACCTGAGCAATTTCTGCACCTTTGTTTTACGCTAGTGGGGCATCAGTTATACAGAGCTGCAAAAACTGCAGGATGTGCTGCGTTGCCTTTTACTGTGCTGGGCCTCAAAGCACCCTGTGCGGTGGGGAGCTCTTATCCCCATTATGCAGATGGGAAAACTGAGGCTGAGAGAGGAAATGACCCAGAAAGGCCCACAATGACCATGCTAGGACTTGGCCCCTGAACTGCAAGGCCAATTGCCTTCTTATTTGTTTATCCTGACGCGACTACATTGGCTGCCAATTAATTTCTGGGCCCAATTCAAAGTGCTGGTTTTGACCCACAAAGCCTTACATAGCTCAGGACCTCAATAACTTAAGGACCCCCTCTCCCCATATGAACCAACCCAGACCCTGCACTTGTTATACGTCCCCCTCCCTGAGAGGTTCGGGGGGGGGGGCAACAAGAGAATGGGCCTTTTCTGTGGTGGCTCCCTGCTTGTGGAATGCTCTCCCCAGAAAGGCTCGCCTGGCGCCATCATTACATATCTTTAGACACCAGGCAAAAACTTACCTCTTTACCCTGGCCTTTGACCATTAAACAATTTATGGCCTGTTATTTTATTATTATGGTCTGTGTTATGGTTTTTTATGCTCACTAAGTCATATCCTTAATGTGGTACACTGGGCTGGGAACTTTGGATAAAGGGTGGCATATAAATGGATTAAATAAATAAAAATAAACTCATTTATATTGCTTATGTTTAAGCAGGGGGCATGAATAATCATGAATGGAGCATAGGATTTGTGGGTGTACAGTCCCAAACGTGTCTTAGGCTGCATTCCTGGGGAAAGCCCATTTAATGGATGGCGGTCAATGGTTCTAGATTCAGGTAAGTAGCCGTGTTGGCATGACGCAGTCGAAATAAATAAATAAAAATTGTTCAGCAGCACCTTAGAGACCAACTATATATGTTCTGGGTATAACATATGCACACGAAAGCTTATACCCAGAACATATTTAGTTGGTGGCGCTGTGGGTTAAACCACAGAGCCTAGGGCTTGCCGATCAGAAGGTCGGCGGTTCAAATCCCCGCGACGGGGTGAGCTCCCGTTGCTCGGTCCCTGCTCCTGCCAACCTAGCAGTTCGAAAGCACGTCAAAGTGCAAGTAGATAAATAGGTACCGCTCCGGCGGGAAGCTAAACGGCGTTTCCGTGCGCTGCTCTGGTTCACCAGAAGCGGCTTAGTCATGCTGGCCACATGACCCGGAAGCTGTACGCCGGCTCCCTCGGCCAGTAAAGCGAGATGAGCGCCACAACCCCAGAGTCGTCTGCAACTGGACCTAATGGTCAGGGGTCCCCTTTACCCTTTTTAAGGTGCTACTGGACAATTTTTTAATTTATTTCGGCGGTCAATGGATTGAGGTTGAATCCCAACAAGACAGAAGTGGTGTTTTGGGGGGACAGGGTGGATGTGGGGGGCTCCCTGGCCCTGAATGGGGTAACTGTGCCCCTGAAGGACCAGGTGCGCCGCCTGGGAGTCATTTTAGCATTGCAAAGACTGCCTGGGTCATTGTGGGTCGTTGGAATACATGACCTTCCAACTCTGCAATGCTAGGATTCTAGACCAGAGCTCAAGTCCTTTGCAATGCCTGCGCTCCTCTGCTGGGCCAGTCAAAGGAGTTTTGCTCAACACCAAGGTGCTACCTAAAAGCACACCTTCTCACAAGACCTTAACTTAGCATTTGCCAACCTGGTGTCTTCCCATCCATCCCAGGGAAAGGTTAGCAATGGTTGCCAAACTCTGTTCAAGGTTAGCAGGACACTTGCAGAGAGAGAGGTTCAGCAGCGATTTGCAAATCAATTGCAGCGAACAAAAGAACAGGGGAACAAAGGCCCAAATCTCCAGAGCATCCTTAAAAATGTGGCAATGGGAAGAAGCAACTTCCTCCTTTTTCCGGCTTTTCTGTAAGAACCTGCCCCCAAAATTTGCAATTCCACACCTTTAGGCATGCAAATGCAAGGAGCTGGGAAACAGCTTGCTTTTGCAGATTGCCCAACACTCTGAAAGCATGGTTGGGTGCCATAGACATTTGGCCACAAATTGGTGGCTAGTTGGCCACAAATTGCCCCATGGGCTTGCACCTAGCAGGGGTGAATTAGTGGCAGCAAGGGGCGGAGATTTCAGGAAGAAGGGGAGGAGCCACGTACTCCCCAAAACATCTCTGCAAAGGGAGCAAGAGGCTTGCAGTAAGAAGTCAACTTTTTGGGGGGTGTCTGCAAAAGTTGCAGCCAGTGACTGTCCTGCTGGACTTTACTGGAAGTTTGATGGGGGGAGCTGGGCTTAGGTCTGACCACGACCAGATGAGGATGGCCAGTTTGGGCTGCAGCAAGGACCAGAGGACTCTGAATGCAAGATCTGGAGGTACTCAGGCTTCAAGAAGAGAAGCAAGGATGGAGGTATGTTTGGGGAGCCACCTAGGGTAACCTGGTGCCCGCCCCTGGAAAGACTACAGGCACGCTGGCTAAGGCTGCTGGGAGTTGTAGCACCAGGTTGGCAAAGGCGGACTGAGGGCACAGCTGAGCAAAAACCTTTGCCGCAAGATGCCCCTTCTGCACTATGCATTTAAAGCAGTTTCCTATCATTTAAAACAAAGGATTGTGGGAACTGTAGTTTCTTAAGGGTGCTGAGAGTTCGGAGGAGACACCCCTATTCCCCTCACAGAGCTCATCTGCAATTCAGGGCGATTTTTAACAAGCAATCCTTCCTTGTAGGGAACTCTGGGAATTGTAGCTCTGTGAGGGGGAAAGGGGTCTCCATGCACTCTCAGCCCCTTGAACAAACTACAGCTCCCAGGATTCTCTTGGGGGAAGCCGTGATGGTTTAAAGTGGCTTGATACGGCTTTAGATTTATAGTTTAGAGGGGGCGTGAATTGAAGGGGAAGCTCTGAGTCAACTGTGCCCCAGCCAAATCTACCAGGTGTGTGTATGTCAGTAAACAAGTATTTTCATTATTTAGGGGGCCAGAGGCATCTGATTGGCTGCTGCTATGAGACAGGAGCCCTTCCAGATACAAAAAAATATATGTGGCAATCTTATCTTTCACTTCCTGAGCATCACTTGTTTCTGCCAGTGACCCAAACAGCCCAGTTCTGCCTCTCCAATGTTGAGCATGGTGCGGATAATGCCAAGGTTGCAGGTTCGATTCCCAGTTGCATATTCCTGCATTTCAGGGGGTTGGACTGAATGATCTTCAAGGTCCCTTTCAACTCTACAATTCTACAGTTCTAAGGCTGCAGTTGGGAATATTATTTCACTGATGGATCAGAAATGGGGGGGGGTTGCTAACCCGGTCCCTGTGGGCACAATGGTACCATGGACATCTTACCCAAATCCCAATGTGCCCATGGGCCTAAAATGGTTGGCACCCCCTGGGTCAGGGGGTCCCTCTAGCCCAACGTTTTGTTTCCAGCAACACCCAACCCACCGCCTTGCTTGTGAGCTTTGCAGGGCCTTTAAAGTGGTAGCCCCCCAAATTCTATACCAGCAAACTTTTTCAGCAGGGGCCGGTCCACTGTCCCTCAGACCTTGTGGGGGGCTGGACTATATTTTGAAGAAAAAAATGAACGAATTCTTATGCCCCACAAACAACCCAGAGATGCATTTTAAATAAAAGCACACATTCTGCTCATGTAAAAACACTAGGCGGGCCTCACAAATAACCCAGAGATGCATTTTAAATAAAAGGACACATTCTACTCATGTAAAAACACACTGATTCCTGGACCATCTGCAGGCCGGATTTAGAAGGCGATTGGGCCGGATTCGGCCCCCGGGCCTTTGTTTGCCTACCCATGGTCTATAGCATTTGGTATATTGAGGTCTACTTCCACTAAAAGTGAAGGTTCCTGTTTCTTTTGCTGTTTCAAGCACCCTGTGCCCCAGTACTGCTGCAACAATCCAGTCTGAGGATGCTGTTTGGGAGACGGATATTATCTGCTGCATTTTGGGGAGAAAACCCAATGGAATGGTGTCAGAACCCGGAAAGAACAGGTAAGGTTTTGTGATTTATACTAGCCTTGCAAAAGAAAATAATTTGGCTGGCTGGCCTGTGTTTTTGTGTGTGTGTGTGGGGGGGGTGTTTAGTCATTTGAAACACAATGACTCAGAGGGTCTCTGAATCGAAGTCCCCTCTGGAGCCATTAACACCCCTCCTTGCCTGGAGACATGGGGCAAGCAAGATATTTATTTTATTTGTTTTGGCAATAAAGGTTGCAAGGTAGAGGCATTTTCACAGGTACTTGGGTGTTGGGGGGTCCCCAGCCATTTCCAGCCCAGGGACACCTTTGGAAATCTGGTGTGGGCACCATGAACATACCCATTTCACAGAAGAAAAACTGGCAATGCTGAGAACCTTCCCCTCCCCAAACAACAAGCAAAACACCTACACTTCCCCCAACACAAATACAGCACAGGAGAAAAACACACAGACCTCCAGCCCCCGCAAAAAACAGGTAGCCCTACCAACCAAACAGCTAAAAGAAGCCAAACTCCCTAGTTTTTTTAAAAATGGGAGATGCAGGAAGGGCCTTGGTGGGTGGCAAGAGGATCATCTGAAGATGTCACATCGAGGACCCCAAGCCTAACCTCAGGGGCAGCATGGTGTAGTGTTTAGAGCTTTGTTGTTTAGTCGTTTAGTCGTGTCCGACTCTTCATGACCCCCTGGACCAGAGCACACCAGGCCCTCCTGTCTTCCACTGCCTCCCGCAGTTTGGTCAAACTCATGCTGGTAGCTTCGAGAGCACTGTCCCACCATCTCGTCCTCTGTCGTCCCCTTCTCCTTGTGCCCTCCATCTTTCCCAACATCAGGGTCTTTTCCAGGGAGTCTTCTCTTCTCATCAGGTGGCCAAAGTATTGGAGCCTCAGCTTCAGGATCTGTCCTTCCAGTGAGCACTCAGGGCCGATTTCCTTCAGAATGGAGAGGTTTGATCTTCTTGCAGTCCATGGCATCCACAAACTCGGCCCTCCAGATGTTTTGGGACTACAACTCCCATCACCCCTAGCTAACAGGACCGGTGGTCAGGGATGATGGGCATTGTAGTCCCAAAACATCCGGAGGGCCGAGTTTGGGGATGCCTGGGTTAGAGTGTCCACCTGGGAGACCAGAGTTCGAATCCTCTTTTGGACATGAATCAGACTGCGTGACTTTAAGCCAGCCGTTGCCTCTTAGCCCAGCCTGCCTCAAAGGGCTGTTGTGGGGCTTAAATGAGGAGAAGCATTTGTGTCACCTTGATCTCCTTGGGGGAAAAAAAGGGGGAGCGTTTAAACGCAAACAAATGAAAATATAAAATAACCATTCATAGAGTCTTATGGGTCAAAATCGACAGCTTTTGCCGCAGTCTGATGGCTGCACAGGTGCTGGGGGACTTTTGTGAATGGAGACAGTGATGGTAAAGGTTGCCGAACTTGAGCTCTTCGATTCTTGGCTCTCTGTCTTTGTCTTAACCAACCCTGGGAACAAAGGAAGCCTGCCTTAAATTAAGGTCATTCTATTTGTCTATCCAAAGGGATGCGGGTGTTGCTGTGGGTTAAACCACAGAGCCTAGGACTTGCCCATCAGAAGGTTGGCGGTTCAAATCCCCGCGACGGAGTGAGCTCCCGTTGCTCGGTCCCTGCTCCTGCCAACCTAGCAGTTCGAAAGTCCGTCAAAGTGCAAGTAGATAAATAGGTACCGCTCCAGCGGGAAGGTAAAAGGCGTTTCCGTGCACTGCTCTGGCTTGCCAGAAGCGGCTTAGTCATGCTGGCCACATGACCCGGAAGCTGTATGCCGGCTCCCTCGGCCAATAAAGTGAGATGAGCGCCGCAACCCCAGAGTCGTCCGCGACTGGACCTAAAGGTCAGGGGTCCCTTTACCTTTACCTATTTGTCTATCCAGCCCAGGCTCCCTCAACTGGAATGGCTGGAAGAGGGGGCTGATGGGAATTGTAGTCCACAGCATCCAGAGAGCGCCAGATTTCGTAGAATTGTAGAGCGGGAAGGAAGGGACTCCGAGGGTCATCTAGTCCAACCCCCTGCAATGAAGGAATATGCCGCTGTCCCATAAGGGGATCGAACGTGCAACCATGGCATTATCAGTACCACGCTGTAACCAACTGAGCTGTTTCTGTATTGTTTGTTTGTTTGATTGATTGATTTATACCCCGCCCTCCCCGGCCAGAGCTGGGCTCAGGGCGGCTAACGCCAGTAAAATTACAGTAAAAACATGATGGGGGGGGGACCAATTAAAATACAGGTTAAAATGCAATTTAAAATGCAGCCTGATTTTAATAGTAGCCCATAGATCAAAACCGTAAGGGGAGGGCAACATAAGGGTCAGACTGAGTCCAAACCAAAGGCCAGGCGGAACAGCTCTGTCTTGCAGGCCCTGCGGAAAGATGTCAAGTCCCGCAGGGCCTGGTCTCTTGTGACAGAGCGTTCCACCAAGTCGGGGCCAGTGCTGAAAAGGCCCTGGCCCTAGTTGAGACCAAGCTAACCACCTTGCGACCTGGGACCTCCAAGGTGTTGTCATTTGTGGCATTTAAGTCTCCTCTTTTCCTGCAAGGAGCCTGAGGCAGTTTACGTGGTTCTCTCCCCCACTCTTCATTTAATCCCCACTACAGCCCTGCGAGGAAGGGTCGGCTGAGAGGGGCAAGGATTGGCTCAAGGTCACCCAGTGAGCTTCGAGTGGGGATTCGAACCCTGGTCTCCCAGGTCGTAGTTTGACACGTTAACCACCACACACCATGCTGCCTTTCCCGTTTCTAGTTTCTGCGGCGAGAATGCTTGAAGAGCAGCGGTTAAGAGCGGGAGCTATGAGTCAGGATGCCTCCACTGGTTTTAATAATAATAATAATAATAATAATAATAATAATAATAATAATAATAATTTATTATTTATACCCCAACCATCTGGCTGAGTTTGCCCAGCCACTCTGGGCGGCTTCCAATCAAGTGTTAAAAACAAAACAGCATTAAATATTAAAAACTTCCCTAAACAGGGCTGCTTTCAGATGTCTTTTAAAAAGAAGATAGCTGCTTATTTCCTTCACATCTGAAGGGAGGGCGTTCCACAGGGCAGGTGCTACTACCGAGAAGGCCCTCTGTCTGGTTCCCTGTAACTTGGCTTCTCGCACTTAGGGAACCGCCAGAAGACCCTCGGTGCTGGATCTCAGTGTCCGGGCTGAATGATGGGGGTGGAGACGCTCCTTCAGGTATACGGGACCGAGGCCGTTTAGGGCTTTAAAGGACAGCACCAACACTTTGAATTGTGCTCGGAAACATACTGGGAGCCAATGCAGATCTCTCAGGACCGGTGTTATGTGGTCCCGGCGGCAACTCCCAGTCACCAGTCTAGCTGCTGCATTCTGGATTAATTGCAGTTTCCGGGTCACCTTCAAAGGTAGCCCCACGTAGAGCGCATTGCAGTAGTCCAAGCGGGAGATAACTAGAGCATGCACAACTCTGGCAAGACAGTCTGCGGGCGGATAGGGTCTCAGCCTGCGTACCAGATGGAGCTGGTAGACAGCCGCCCTGGACACAGAATTGACCTGCGCCTCCATGGACAGCTGTGAGTCCAAAATGACTCCCAGGTTGCGCACCTGGTCCTTCAGGGGCACAGTTACCCCATTCAGTACCAGGGAATCCTCCACACCAGCCCGCCCCCTGTCCCCCAAAAACAGCACTTCTGTCTTGTCAGGATTCAACCTCAATCCATTAGCTGCCATCCATCCTCCAACTGCCTCCAGGCACTGACACAGGACCTTCACCGCCTTCACTGGTTCTGATTTGAAAGAGAGGTAGAGCTGGGTATCATCCGCATACTGATGAACACCCAGCCCTGTATGTTGCCATAGGAAAGCCGCTGTCTCTCAGGCACTTTCTGCAGCTTGGAGGAAGTAATTCTGGCCTTCCTTACTGGGCTGTTGTTAGGATAATGTCAGTTAGAGCAGGGGTAGGCAACCTAAGGCCCGGGGGCCGGATGCGGCCCAATCACCTTCTCAATCCGGCCCGCGAACGGTCCGGCAATCAGTGTTCTTACATGAGTAGAATGTGTCCTTTTATTTAAAATGCATCTCTGGGTTATTTGTGGGGCATAGGAATTTGCTCATATTTTTCCCCAAAATATAGTCCGGCCCCGCACAAGGTCTGAGGTTCAGTGGACCGGCCCCCTGCTGAAAAAGGTTGCGGACCCCTGGGTTGGAGCATTGGAGATTATAAAACGCAGCGTTGTGTGCTGAGTGCCATTATCAAAGTGAACTGTAAAGCTTACTAGGAGCATAAGAAGCTGCCTTCTACTGAGTCAGGCCTTTGGGGGCTCTCAGTATTGTCTACACGGACTGGCAGCAGCTCTCAGGGTTTCAGGTAGGAGATTCCCCCAGGCATACCTGGAGATGCTGGGGATTAAACCTTAGACCTTCCTTGGAGGTTTTTAAGCAGAAGTTGGATGGTCATCTGTCCTGGATGCTTTAGCTGAGATTCCCGCATTGCAGGGGGTTGGACTAGATGACCCTTGGGTCCCTTCTAACTCCAAGATGGGCTGGGTATAAATAATAGATGATGATGTTTCTATGATTCTGCTTGCAAGATGGATGCTCTGTCCCTGACCTATGGCTCTTCTGAAAGTGCAAGCAGTTTAAAAAATGCCAAATTAGCTCGTGCAGGAAAGTGATTGCCACGTGTCACATTGCGGGTTGAATAGACTGACCTGTGGGCGCAGCAAGGATGAGCTAGATGGCCTTTGGCGTCCCCTCGCCTTGTGCCTGTTGCAGAATCCTAGCACTAACTTGGGGTCTTGCACTGGGTGTAGGAAGGGAGGTTGTTAGCCTCCTGAGCTGGATTCTGAATCTCCTGTGCCCAGCTGACCAAACGCTATCCTGAAAACTCCCAGGTGTACAGGGACTGCCAACTTTCCCGCTGACCTCTGTAGCTCTGCCTTTTAACAGCTGCCACATCTGCAGGCATCGTTTTTGCAGCAGTTGAAAAGTTGGCATTTGCCCGCACGGTCTTGGGTCGAGGTTTAAAACATCTTTTTTTTTGCTTGATCCATTCCTCCAAACACACACACACAAACACAGAGCATAATTGCGCACACTTTCCTGACGCTGAGGAATCTGAAATATTTTTTGCAAAAGCTCCTTTCTCCTTTCCCTGCAGAAAAAAAAACAGCAAACCAACCAGGTTTGCCTGTGAACTTGACGGGAACAGAAAGCCAGACAGTGGCACAGGAAAGGTCTGGCGATTAAACCCCCTGCCTTGGGTCAATCCTGGGGGGGCAAGGAAACAGAGAGAGCGTTGGTGGGGGGTCCGGTCTCAGGTAACAGATATGCTCTGGGTGGGCTGCGGAGGGGGCGGTGGTCTGTGCTTAGGATGCTGGCGGAGGCGAGAAAGTTTTTGACATTCTCTCCAGCAACTCCTTCCCCGTTGCGCCCCTATTGGGGGATGCAAATCCTCCATTCCTGCCCCGCAACCAATGACGTCCCCGGGTGGGCGGGGCTTCCCATTGACAGAATGAGCACCTGGGTGTTTACTCCGAGCGAGCAATGTGTGCGCAGCAGCCCCTAGACTGTGCAGGAGGGGAGGGGCCCGTCTGGGAGGGGGGAAGAGGAGGAGGAGGAGGGGGCTGTCGGCGGGGATGGGCTATAAGAGAAGGCAGCCGAGAGGAGCCAGCGAGAGGGGTGGGCGTGAGCTGCCTGGCTGGGGAAAGAGAGAGAGAGGCGTGGAGGGCAGCCGAGGGGCAAAAGACCGAGACCCTCTGCCGTTCCCTTCCTTTCATCGTTCTCAGGTCTTGCCTTGGAAGCTCAGCGGCCGAGCAGCGAAGTCGTGACTCTCCTTCGCCTTCCCGAGCGATTCAGCACCCAAAGGGCTCGCCTGCCTGAAGCAGACGTCCACCCACCCCTTCCTGCCCTCCGGCCGGCTTTTCTTGCCAAAGATCACCCCTCTCTCCCTCTCTCTTTCTTTCTTTCTCTCCACCGCCGGCCCGGCTCCCTTCGCCGCTCGTCTGGCGCCTGCGGAAGGTGCCACAGCCGAGGTGCCACAACCACTTCTGTCAATTTGCCAGCCAGCTGCTTCAGCGACTGAGTTAAAAGGGGGGTGTGGACGCCCAGGCTGAGCTCGCCGGCAGCCAGGGTGGGCGTGGGGGAAGAGAGAGAGGAGCTCTCGCACCCGGACGAGCGAGCGGCAGATCCGCCCACCCCTCGCCGGATGATGAGAAAATAACCCGGGGCTCAGTGGCGCCTGGAACGTGGAAGACGAGGGGAGCAGGATGGTCCAGCAGAGGAGCGTGCGGAGCCGGGGGTCGGAGGGCAAGCGGGAGGTGTGCCCCAAGGATGCCCTGCTGCTGAAGGATGCCAAAGGGGAGCCGGGCTGGTGCAAGACTCCCAGCGGGCACATCAAACGCCCCATGAACGCCTTCATGGTGTGGTCCCAGAACGAGCGGCGGAAAATTATGGACCAGTGGCCGGACATGCACAATGCTGAGATCTCCAAGCGCCTTGGCCGGCGTTGGCAGCTGCTTCAGGACTCGGAAAAAATCCCCTTTGTCAAGGAGGCAGAACGGCTGCGACTGAAGCACATGGCTGACTACCCAGACTACAAATACCGGCCCAGGAAGAAGGGCAAGGTGGGCACTGCTAAGTCCCGCCCCAGGGTCTCGGTCAAGATCAAGCCCTCCGTCCTCGGGAGGGTGGCGTCCAGCAGAAGGCAGCCCCCCAAGCAGGGAGGCAGCGGCAGCCAGGAGGGACGCTCGACGCCCGAGCTGGATGACGACCCGCTGGAAGCGCGGCTGATGGAGGCGCCTTTTGACGACGGCCCGAAAACTCCTGGCAAAGAGTTCTGGCACGTGCTGCCGGCGAGCGGCGAGAAAGGAGCGTGGGTGGGCAGTTCTGGCGACCCAAAGGACCACGAGGTTGGTGCTGCTGCTGCTGCTGCTGCTGCCAAGTCCTTTTCGGACCAGGCAAGGTCCTCGGAGACCCCTTCTCCAGCATCCACCCGGTCCCCACTGTCTTCCTTCGCCTCGTCGGACGAAGAGTTTGAAGAAGAGCTCTTGAGCTTCCTGCCCGCCCGAGCCCAGCCGAACACGCCCTGCGGGACGCCGGACTGGTCTGTCTTCGACAAAGACCTGGACCTCTTCCCCCTGGGTGCCACGTCTCACTTTGAGTTCCCGGATTATTGCACCCCGGAGGTGACTGAGATGATCGCTGGGGACTGGCTGATGTCCAGCATCTCAGACTTAGTCTTCACGTACTGAATCCCTTAGCCAGGTAAACTCTCACTTCTCCGCAATCAGGTTGTCTCAAAAAAAGAAAAAGAAACCCAGCTGTTTACATGCAGGAATCAGGTATCTCCATTTTCTTGCCTTGGCTGCATTCAAAGGCGAGCTCTCCATCAGCCCATCCCCCGCTCTGCACACACCCACTTTGCCGGCACCCTCTGGCTTGGCAGGGCTGGCGTGCCGGGGCTGGGCTCCTCATCTCCTCTCGCCCCCCCACGAGCCACGGAGGGATCCGGGCTCGATGCAGTGTGTATTTACCCATGAAATTTGACTGTCTAATCAGGTTTTTCCCCCCCATTGCAAGCCTCTCCAGCCGTCTCCCCCCCCCCCGCCTCTTCCTCCTCGCAGCTGCTTCCCAGCTCCTCCGCCATCCAAGGCGGAGGTCTCCCCCCCCCCCCAGTTTCCACACCGATCCATTCCTCTCCTCTTCTCCTGCTTGCCCACGCTCCTTCCTTTCGGCTCCTTATTCCTCTTGCAAGCTTCCAATTCTCCACTTTGATTTCTGTGCCATTTCAGCGCTTGTCTTGTGGTGGGCAGCCGGGGGTGTGGGGGGGTGTATTCTGTCCTTCGGTTACCTGACACCCGCACCCCCCAAACTGCCAACCCTTTCCCCCTTCTGTTCCATTTTAAATGGCTCCCAGGAAAGAGATCCTCCCCGTTGGATCGCGTCGTGTTCAGAGAGATGTTCAGGAACATTTGCCGCCCGTCTTGCACCCGGTGTGGGCAGGGCTTCCGGGTCCTCCTTTCACAATAACTTTTTTGTTTTGTTTTCTTTTCCGCACAAAAACACGCTCCCGAACCGGGTTGGGGAAAAGCACAGCCGGGCGGCGCCCACGTGGTGTTCACGTGGATCCGATGCTCGCACATGCCCTCTTCTTGTGGGCAGCTGGTTCCTGTCACCGACACCCCGAAAATGCCACCCTCCCCGATTCCCCCTAGAGGTGCATGCCACGGGCATGAGCCGTGGGTCCCTCCTTCCTCTTGCGTGCTGCATCCAAAGCAGACCGGGGTCTTGTTGGCATCCTTCCCTCCTTGCCACTCCCTCTGTGTTGCCACGTTCCAGCCTCTCTGGGTATTGGCCAAGGAGATTGCTAGCGACAGGGAATCTCTCAGGGTGGGGGTCCCTGGGATGGGAAGCTCAAGCGCACCTGAGAGGGACAGAGGGCAACTCCCCCAACCTCTGGGGGGCCGTGACTTTCACCGAAGGTCAAATCCAGCCTCCCTGCTGGCTGTCGGCAGAGGCTACCCAGCGGCTTCCCTGGTGGAAAGGAGAGCAGTCGAGGTCTCTGTGGCTGGCTAGCAGCAGGGAGAGGGTTTTCTGCCTGGGTTGGGTCCCTCTGTGTTGCCAGCACCTTCCCACCTCAGGGCAGGGAAATCCCACTAGCTCTGGCGGGCGAGGGGCTCAAGGCATGGCCGGCTCGTTTCAAGGAGGGTACGGCTGGCAGGGGAGCCTTGAAAACTGCCTGGGAGACACGGCGATGGGCTGTGGTCAGGCAGCGAGGTGGAAGGAGCTGCCCTTTGGCAACCGCTCCCAGTGGAAGTAGCAAGGCAGGTCCTGCCCCTTCCACCTGGGGAGGGAAGGCAGGTTTCTTGGCATTTTTCGGTGCCTTTTTTGGACAGCCAGATTTGTCCTGTGGTCGCTGGGCACACAGCAGCACCCGTAGCCCCAGCTGAAGCCCCTCCGTAGGGAGGAACGTCTAGGGAACTGCCTTGCGCTGAATCAGACCCTTGGTCCATCTAACTCAATACTGTCGACACTGACTGGCAACAGCTCTCTGGGGTGACAGGCAGGGGACGTCCCCTAGCCCTGCTGTGGATGGAACCTGAGACCTTCTGCATGCAGAGCAGGTGTTCTGCCAGCGAGCTGTGGCCTCTCTTTTTAAAACAAGTCAAGACGCCAGTCCTCATGGGTCTGGATTCCTGATTCGGACACATGTTTCTCTCTCCCAGCCCAGTTTCCAGGGATTAAAACCAAGACCTTCTGCATGCAGAGCAGGTGTTCTGCCCCTGATCTACATCCCCTCTGCAGTAAACTCCAGGGATTCTAGTTATCTGAGGATACAAATCCATTTCTGCTGGGTCTTGCCCGGAGCTTTGCAGAACTGTGATTCCCAAGCCGCGGCAATTAACCCAGTTCAGCCTTACAGATCGCAAAACTCCAGCTTCATTTTCCCATCCCCAAATACAGGCGTTCCCTGCGCTGCACATTTAAGGTGACTTACGAAAGGGTTACTCCCTCCAGCAAGGAACTCTGGGAATTGTAGTTTTATTCTAGGGCAGCTGGCTGGAGCTGATGGGAGTTGTGGTCTGCTGTACATACAGCATGTGGAAGTTATCTGCCTGGGGGGAGAGGCTGCTTAGGGGAAGGAAGGAAGGCCTAGATGAGGAAATTGGAGTTGAAACTTGACTTATCGCCTGGAAGGCATTGTAAACCACATTTTGAACCTCTTTGGGCATGCTTGTTAAATTTGTGCATGTTTCTGGCTAGGGGAGAGCACAGCATTTGCCAGCCAAATGGACATCCTGACCGGCATTAAGTGTTACGTACACATTTAGAGAATCAGAACTGTAGAGTGGGAAGGGACCCAGGGGTCATCTAGTCCAACCCCGGCAATACAGGAACCGCAGCTCATTATTGCAAAGTGAGTGGGGCATGATTTAAACTTTATGTGCGCAACTGGCTGGAGCGTGGAAACGTCCACGGGGAGCAAAAGCTCTGAGCACCAGGTGGTGCTCAGAGAGCTGGGAGTTGTAGTTCAGAACACCTGGAGGGCACCAGGTTGGGGAATGCTGCAGGAAGGTGCCATTCATGGAATCAGCCACTTGCTGTTGGAAGCGAGGCTCTGGTTTACAAATTGTACAGGACCTGCCGCCCGCCTGGCGAATGGGCTTTATCCAAAAGGGCTGCTCCCTCTGCAAGGCCCGGGATCATAGAATTGTAGAGTTGGCTGGGGGTTCTGACGGTCATCTAGTCTAACCCCTGGCAAGGCAGGAATCTGCACTCAAGCACGGCACTTGAGGAGGCGTCCGCCTGCAATTCAGGAGCCTGTGTTCAGCAATGGGGATATATTGTGCCAATGAATGAGCAACGTTTGGGCAGCTGGGAGTGTAAGGAAAGGCAGAAGCCGTTGCCCTCCACAGCTGCCTCACTCTGTTACTCTCTGCAAGGCACTAGCGCACCCAGAAACGCCATGCGCAAATGCGAATGAACATGCATAGCAAGGGGTTGGGCTAGATGACCTTTGGTGTCCCTTGCAGCCCCATGAGGCAGAATCCACCAGGGCATTTTTCTGCTCGGGTCTCATTTATGTGGGAACAAAGGAAGCTGCCCTATACTGAGTCAGACCTCGAGGCCATCTGCCTCAGTCTAGCCTGCACTGACTGGCAGCTCAGAAATGTATTATGGGGGCAGGAGCACAATTGCTGAACCCTGGCACTGAAAGCAGAGGCTAGGCCTTATCTGTGGCTGAAATTCAGCCACCGATTGTTGCCTTTGCAGGATCCCAGACCTCCTCTTGTCTCCCTGCACCCCTCAAAACAGCTGAGCCTAGTTTTCAGGGCTGGTTTTTTTTTTTTTAATACAAAAAAATCCCTTCCCTAGAGCAATCTCCATTCCCCGTTTATTTTAGACACAGCGAGTTTTGCTAATTATATTTGCTAATCTTAGAAAGCCCCCTCGCATTCCCAGAGCTCTAGGAACTCCCAAAGGACCAATGCTGCGCTTGGGGCAATCCCTTTATCCTCATCTGGAGACCAGCAGAGATCACAGAATCGTAGAATCTTGGAGTTCGAAGGGACCCCAGTGGTCATCTAGTCCAACCGGCTGCAATGCAGGAATCTCAGCTAAAGCATCCCTGACAGATGGCCACCCAAACTCTGCTTAAAAGCCTCCAAGGATGGAGATTTTTTTGATGAAATTTTTTTTGATGCAGTTCAGGTAAACTGCAAAATATCATTCGGATGCTAGATTGTCTGAATGTTACTTGCAGGTTTAAAGGTGGCTGCTTTGCTTTGTCCTGGCTCTCTGCAAGAGAGCTCTGGATCTGCCAAGTGATTATCTTGCCTTCCATCCCAGGAGTTTTGCGATGGCACATGGGGTTCTTCTTCCTCCTGTTTTATTGACGCACAACAACCCTGTGAGGTAGGAGATAATAATTAATAATAATAATAATAATAATAATAAAACTTCCCTAAACAGGGCTGCCTTCAGATGTCTTCTAAAAGTCTAGTAGTTGTTCTTCTCTTTGACATCTGGTGGGAGAGAGTTCCACAGGACAGGTGCCACTACCTAGAAGGCCCTCTGCCTGGTTCCCTGTAACTTGGCTTCTCGCAGTGAGGGAACCGCCAGAAGGCCCTCGGAGCTGGACCTCAGTGTCCAGACAGAACGATGGGGATGGAGACACTCCTTCAGGTATACGGGACCGAGGCCATTTAGGGCTTTAAAGGTCAGCACCAACACTTTGAATTGTGCAGCCCTGTTTAGGGAAGCTTTTAATGTTTAATAGGTTATTGTATTTTAATGTTCTGTTGGAAGCCACCCAGAGTGGCTGGGGAAACCCAGCCAGATGGGCGGGGTATAAATAATAAATTTTATTATTATTATTATTATTATTATTATTATTATTATTATTATTACATAAGACTTGTCTTGGCCAGGATTTGCATTTGAGTCCCTTTGATTGCTGCTCTGGATTTCGCTCACCTGGCTAGTGCATGTGAAAAGCCAGACTGCAGTCTCTGCAGCTGTCCGTTTCCCTGTTGCATCGCGATTTCTGCATTGAAAGGGGGTTGGACTAGATGACCACCGGGGTCCCTTCCAACCCTATAAAGTTCTGCTATTCTGGGGATGGACCTTGCTGCCCAAACAGCCCAAAGGCCTCCACTCCTGAGGTTGCAATGTGAGTGGTGGAGCCACGCCTGAGAGATGCATTCCAGGGTCCTTGCAGCCTCTGTGGGGATGCTGGGGGTCTGTGGACCCTTTGTGACACAGCCCCGTAGGGGGCAGTTGTGGAGTCGCCAAGATCCTCTCCTGTGGGTCCGATTCCCCCATTGCTGCCCCCACATGCTCCTCCATGCCTGGTCTGCATGCCAAAGTTCAATCTCTGGTGCCCTCCGTTTAAAAAAGGACTCGATGGCAGGTGATGGGGGAGACTCTGGAGAGGGTCCTAGCTGAGGGATAGAATATTTGCCCTGCGTGCAGAAGGTCGCCAGCTTCAGTCCCCAAAACCATCTTCAGGTAGGGAGAGGCTGAAATCCCTGGAGAGCAGCTGCCAATCAGTGTGGACAGTACTGGTCTAGATGGACCAATGTTCTGATACAAGGCAACTTCCTTCTTGCATGTGTTCCTATAAGAGCTGCGCCAGCCTAGATGTGCCCATAGCTTGACCCGGGATCAGGCCATTTCCCGTGTTCGTTTAGACGCCAGAATCTGTTCCGAGCATGGAGAGCCAATCCCCGTATCGCGCTGCCCCGTAAAGGCGCCGCTGCCACAGCCGGTTGAACAGTTGGCAGTCCTTCTGGTTTCCCCCGGTGTCAGTGAGAAATCCAGAGATGACGCGGTTGCACAAATTGCATGCGCTGCAGTGACCGTTACAGCCTTCTGCATGCAGAGCAGGAGCTCAGAGGGAAGGCTTTGAGTGCAGAAGGTTGCAGGTTTAAACCTCCAGGTTGTGCTGGGAAAATCTCCTGCCCAAGCTCAACCAGGGAGATGACTGTGAAGTATGTATTCCATTTCAGCCCACGTTCTTCTGGGATGGAGTTGCACCACTGGGATCTTGAACTCGAGTCCCACCTGCTATTTCCTTCCCAGAAACAGGAAGCCGTGCCAAATGTCATACGGAGAGGTTTTGGGACTTGACGAACACTTGATTTCTACCCGGAAGCCCTGCCACCACTTCCTCACCCAGCGTGGCGCAGAAAGCACTCTGCCCATGCCTCAAGCTACTCATGTCTTTCGTCACGTGTCTCGGGGCAAAGCCCTGGCTAGGAAACTTTGACGTTCAGGGCCCTCTGGTTGGCGCTTCGCCCGTGCCAAGGAGAGCCTCGGGTGTCGAGAACTCTGGTCTTCTCAAAGCAGGGGACAGTGGGGTGCAGAATCCGGCCCCACGCAGAAAACCCTCCACCACGCCAGCTCCTCCGAAATCTTTGCCAGTGTCTGCTCCCCGAAAAAAAACCCCCATTTTTTTTTGTCTCGCGCCCGTCCTCAGTTCGGATGGGCGTTTCTCTCGCCTTGCCCGCAGGGGCCCCCTACCCCATGCCCATGGGGACCAGCCTGGCCTCAAGTGCTACTCGAGTTTACAAATGTTTTCAGGCAAAAATAAATAAAGATAGAAAACCTTCCTCAGGACCCAGAGTCCGGCAGGATCAAAACCTGCTGCGTCTCTGACTACAACCCCGGGGAGGCCGGGCAGGTGGTCCGTAAGCCGACTGCCCGCCTGCCCGCCGCCCTTCCTTCTGACTTCCAAGCACAAACTCTCTCTCTCCAATGCTTCCTCTTGCCCTGACTCTCTCTCGGAGCAGTTTATATGATTTCTCTCTCTCTCTTTCTCTCTCTCTTTCTTGGGTTGGGGTGGGTTGGGGTGTTGTGTCTGTAAGGGGGAGAACGTAAAAATAAAAAAAAATGGTGCTCAGTGGTGAATTCACACGAAGAAGAAGAAATGTGTGCGATGTTAGTGCATTAGAGATGTCTGGAGCTTGCTTCTCTTCCCCGCCGGTTCCTTTCCGCTGTGAATAACCTCTTTCCCCCCTTCCTCCGCAGTCCTGCCGCCTGTAATTTTGCTTCCGTGGGTGTGCGTGCGTGGGTGTGTGGTTTGTCGAAGACTTAAAAATAAAATATTATAATAATTAAAAAATAAAAATAAAACTCTTTCTCAGGTACAAACTCCACAGATTGTGGCCAGCAGAGGGCCTGGGGAGGGGGGCAGACCCCCCACCCCTTTCTTCTAAACCTCTCCCAATGCTTGACAGTTTTTCTCCGCAGGTGCAGCAACAGAATGAATAAAAATAATAATGGTGAGGATTAATGATGATGATGATGATGATGATCACGTCCCACCTGCAAAGTGGTGCTAGAAAGCCCTGTTGGGTTTCCTTCTTGGTAAATGTCGTGTTAGTAGTGACCGTGGTCTTGGAAGAAGAAAAAAAATAGGCTTGTAGAAATTTTTTGGAAAAGGGGGACGTTAACGGCACTTGAGCCATCCGTGTGGTTCTGTGGCTAGCTCGGGAAATGGTGAAATGGTGGTTGTAACCCTGGAATAAAGTGTGTTCTTGGTCTGGAGCTCTGCTGTGTCGGCTGTTGATTTTAAAAAAAAAAATATATGATTTTATCATTTATTAAATGGGTTGGTTGAATTTACTTGCTTTCCCCACAATCGGCTGCGTCCGAAGTGGCTTGCAGCCGAAAAAACCACATCAAATTATACGAAATGCATCGCATGTCAGCCTATTCAGAAATGACCAGGAATCAACAGTTTGGGAAACACAGAATAAATTCAGTATTGCAACAACAATCTAGGCTTACAAACACAAAGCAAAAGAAAGAGTTAACCGACTTTAAAGGTTTCGTTAAGGGTCTTGCAAACCAAGGAGTTTTGCTCTAATGCAGTGCAGAGGGGAGAACTAGAGGACATGCAGCCGGCTCCCCTAGCCCTACTCTAGAGGAGGCTGATGGCAGCAGAAGGGAAATGTCCGGGAGGGAAATGATGGCAAGCCTCTTCCCCCAGCAGCCTGGAAGCACCACCAGCTGCTGCTGCAGGACTTATTGCCACGCAACACGAATTGCAAAAAAGAATGAAACCCACATAGATGCATTAAAACTGGAGGGCAGGGAAGGAAACACATTAAAAACTTCACACCCAGTTCTAAAAGGCCACAGGTAGTTAAAAGGCCAAAGTCCTGGTTATAGAGGAAAGGCTTTGCCTGGTGCCTAAAGCGATATTATGATGGCTTCAGGCGAGAGCGTCCCTGGAGAGAGCATTGCACAAACATGGAGCCACCACTGAACAGGCCTGTTCTCGTGTTGCCACAATTTTCACGATTGCTGGTTTTCGTCCAAAGAGTGAAGGGAAGGGGACGTTGACCTTCTGCTCCCTCGCCAATTTTATCTTCCCAACAGTCCGGCAAAGTAGACCAGCCCTGGTTGTCCCTCAAGCTCTTGGGGGGCCAGGGAGCACATTTAGAAATCTTAAGGAACGGCCATGGACACCGCAGAATACATATTTTGCAGAAGGAAACTGACGGTGCTCATGCAAAATACCCTGACAGGTAACAATAATAATTAAAAATTGGGTGGTTCCACATGCTGCCGCCCCCCACATAAAGGCGACCCCTTCAGCAGCAACAGCTACCACTTTCAGTAATGAAGGCAACATGTCTCTGAATTCCAGGAGCATCCGGGCAGCCCCTGTGAGAAGAGGGTGCTGGACCAGATGTGCCCCCTTGGGCCTGATGAGGCAAGCAGGTTCTCCTTTTTTTATTTATTTTATTTTATTTTATTTATAGAATTTATAAACCACCCTATATATCGTCTCAGGGCAGTTCACAGAAAAGATCACAATATATAAAATCAGAATAAAAACAATAACCCAGTAACACCGTCTCCAAAAACACCAGCCACATTCTAAAAGGGTGTTGGATGTCAGGTTACTCAAAGGCCTGGTTAAAAAGGGAGGTTTTTGCCTAGCACCTAAAGGTGTATAATGGAGGCGCCAGGCGAACTTCCCTGGGGAGAGCATTTCACAGACGGGGAGCCACTGCAGAGAAGGCCCTGCTCTCGTGTCGCCACCCTCCGCACCTCTCGAAGAGGAGGCACATGACGGAGTGTTCGGAATTTCATTCCTCCGCGTTGCAGTTGTGTGGGATTCATAGAATCATAGAGTTGGAAGAGACCACAAGGGCCATCGAGTCCAACCCCCTGCCAAGCGGGAAACACCATCAGAGCACTCCTGACATATGGTTGTCAAGCCTCTGCTTAAAGACCTCCAAAGAAGGAGACTCCACCACACTCCTTGGCAGCAAATTCCACTGTCGAACAGCTCTTACTGTCAGGAAGTTCTTCCTAATGTTTAGGTGGAATCTTCTTTCTTGTAGTTTGGATCCATTGCTCCGTGTCCGCTTCTCTGGAGCAGCAGAAAACAACCTTTCTCCCTCCTCTATGTGACATCCTTTTATATATTTGAACATGGCTATCATATCACCCCTTAACCTCCTCTTCTCCAGGCTAAACATGCCCAGCTCCCTTAGCCGTTCCTCATAAGGCATCGTTTCCAGGCCTTTGACCATTTTGGTTGCCCTCCTCTGGACACGTTCCAGTTTGTCAGTGTCCTTCTTGAACTGTGGTGCCCAGAACTGGACACAGTACTCCAGGTGAGGTCTGACCAGAGCAGAATACAGTGGCACTATTACTTCCCTTGATCTAGATGCTATACTCCTATTGATGCAGCCCAGAATTGCATTGGCTTTTTTAGCTGCCGCGTCACACTGTCGACTCATGTCAAGTTTGTGGTCAACCAAGACTCCTAGATCCTTTTCACATGTACTGCTCTCAAGCCAGGTGTCACCCATCTTGTATTTGTGCCTCTCATTTTTTTTGCCCAAGTGCAATACTTTACATTTCTCCCTGTTAAAATTCATCTTGTTTGTTTTGGCCCAGTTCTCTAATCTGTCAAGGTCGTTTTGAAGTGTGATTGTTACATATCACATCACTGATTACCTGTGATTGATGTACCAAAAAGGAGGGCCTCAGAAGATGGTCTGAGGGTCCGGGTAGGTTCATATGGAAAGAGGAGGTCCTTGAGGGATTGCGGTCCTGGGCTGTTTAAGGCTTTATAGCTCAAAACCAGCATTTTAATTGGGCCCGGAAACTAATTGGTAGCCAGTGCAGCGGGACCAGGATAGGTGTAATATGCCCAGACTTGCTCCGGTGAGCAACCTGGCCGCTGAATTCGGCACTAACTGAAGTTTCCAAACTGTCTTCCTACGTATAACGCATTGCAGTAATCTAACCTTGAAGTTACCAGAGCATAGAGGACAGTAGTTAGGCTACCCCTGTCCAGATAGGGGCGCGCTGGGCCACCAGTTGAAGCTGATAGAAGGCACTCCTTATCATAAAAGGTAAAGGGACCCCTGGCCATTTTGTCTGGGACACGGGTGGCGCTGTGGGTTAAACCACAGAGCCTAGGACTTGCCGATCAGAAGGTCGGCGGTTTGAATCCCCGTGACAGTCAGGGGCCCCTTTAAGTAAAGGTAAAGGGACCCCTGACCATTAGGTCCAGTCGTGACCGACTCTGGGGTTGCGGCGCTCATCTCGCTTTATTGGCCGAGGGAGCCAGCGTACAGCTTCCGGGTCATATGGCCAGCATGACTAAGCCACTTCTGGCGAACCAGAGCAGCGCACGGAAACGCCGTTTACCTTCCCGCCGGAGCAGTACCTATTTATCTACTTGCACTTTGACGTGCTTTCGAACTGCTAGGTTGGCAGGAGCAGGGACAGAGCAATGGGAGCTCACCCCGTCGCGGGGATTCGAACCGCCGCCCTTCTGATCGGCAAGTCCTAGGCTCTGTGGTTTAACCCACAGCATAGAATGGTATAATTGTTGAGTTGGAAGGTACTATGAGGGTCATCTAGTCCAACCCCCTGCAATGCAGGAATCTTTTGCCCAACACGGGACTCAAATTCACAGCCCCGAGATTAAGAGTCCCGTGCTCTTATCAACTGAACTTCCATTCTTATAAGATGTGTTTAAGCAAATCCATGGAAGAAAGAGCTATTGATGGTTACTACCCACAATGGCCGTGTCTCAGGCAATATCGCTGGGAATCTCAAGTCGGGAGAGCACACATCTTATTTAGAATGCAGGTGTGTAAATGAAAATGAAAATATCAAATGCTGTGGAACAGTGTGACTACATTATTACATGAGCACTGTCCCACAGCATTTGATATTTTCATTTACATACATTCCTTTGAAATAAGATGGGTTTATGAAGCAATTCTATATCCTCCCACCACACTGATGAAGAATTCTACGAAACAGTAGTCAATATCCGGAATGACTGTTCAGTGTTGGACATCATATTTGCTGAATACACAAAGCTCTACAGCTTGTCTTTCATCGTACAAAGTCTGGTACCTTGCTTCATTTAAAGATTTCCAGAGACTTTGAGAGTAAAGATTTCATTTTGGACTTGTCACGGTTTGAAGGAATTCTATAAAAGATTGTTTATTGCGTAGGTACATGGTCATCGTGTTGCCTAGACATTGCTGACGTTCTCTTTGCAACACAGGGGCTTGTTTGGGGAATGTAAGAACAGGATCGTTGAGGACGCAAGCTTTAGTCTGACCCAGCAGAGAACTGTTCACAACACTACCCCCTTTCTGCCGCCTGCAACGAGGCCGCAGATTTGTCGATGGAACCTACGATCCCTGCTATTATTTGTTGTTGTTATTTGCTAGGTTTATAAACCACCTTCATCCGAGGATCCCTGGGTGGTTCACAGCACAAAAACACAAGATAAAAACATAAAAGACATAGTAAAAATAAGAACCGAAAACAAAGTAATAATTTCCCCTCCATCAAACACATATAAAAGGCTGTAGGATATGAATCAACCAAAGACCTGGTTGAAAAAGAAGGTTTTTACAGTGAAGGCGCCAAGCAGGTTTCCCTAGGGAGAGTATTCCACAAACGGAGCCACTGAAGAAAAGGCCCCGTTCTCGTGTTGCCACCCTCCAGACTTCTCATGGAGGAGGCAAATGGAGAAGGGCTTTGGATGATGATCTCAGGGTCCGAGGAGGTTCATATGGGGAGAGTAGCCACTGATAGCCCATGAATTTGACCAGTCCTCTTTTAAAGCCTTCAAGTGAAGGGTCCTAGGGTTTAATGTGATTAAATCTGCTCAGAACAATGAAGTTGAATCAATGACTTAGGGTGAGGAGGGGGGAATCTGTAGCCCCTTCCTCCAGACGCTGATGGACTACAACTCCCATCATCCCCCTGACCATGAGCCCAGCTGGATGAGACTGAGGGGGCTTCAAGTTCAACAACACCCCAAACGCACCACTGGTTCCCCACCAGCTGCTTCAGGGTGTGAAGAGGGCTCACACCTAAAATATAAATAAAGCATATCTTAATTTGTGCATTTATTATGCACCATTGCATTTACACCCCTCTTTCCCTCCATGGAGCCCAAGGCAGCCTCTGCAATTCTCCTCGTCCCCATTTTATCTTCACAGCAACCCTGTGGGGTAGGACAGGCTGAAAAAAAGAGCTGCAAGGTCAGGTCTTGCTAGCCGAGTTCCCAGAGGAATCGGGTCGGCTGGACTAGACGGGCCATCTGTTCTGACAGCGGCCAGCCGGACGCCTCTGGGAAGTCCACAGGCAGGGCCCGAGTGCGAGAGCCGCGCTCTCCCCAGGCTGCCTCCTGCAGTGAAGGGAGAATGCTGTCCTCGAGGATAGTAGTAGCCGACGCGAGAGAGCCTTACCCTCCAGGAACTGGTCAAAGATTGGCTCCCTTAAGAACAGCCAGAGAGAGTTCTGCGCAGAGCTGGGATTTGAATCAATTCTTAATGTTAATGCTGTCCACTTCCCTGGGGTGCAGAGAAGTTCCTGAAGCGAAGCACAGCCTGATTGGATGCCCTTAGGAGGAGCCAGAGAGACGTGGCGCCTCCAATATGAGCCATGTATGTTGGCAAATTTGCAAAGCAGAACCTATTGGAAGCAAGCGGGCTCCAAAATGAGTAGGGGATCCCTAAGTAAAGGTAAAGGGGACCCCTGACCATTAGGTCCAGTCGTGGCCGACTCTGGGGTTGCGGCGCTCATCTCGCTTTACTGGCCGAGGGAGCCGGAGTACAACTTCCTGGTCATGTGGCCAGCATGACTAAGCCGCTTCTGGCAAACCAGAGCAGCGCACGGAAACGCCGTTTACCTTCGTGCCGGAGTGGTACCTATTTATCTACTTGCACTTTGACGTGCTTTCGAACTGCTAGGTTGGCAGGAGGAGGGACCAAGCAACGGGAGCTCACCCCGTCACGGGGATTCGAACCACCGACCTTCTGATCGGCAAGTCCTAGTGGGGTAAACCACAGAGCCACCCGTGTCCCTAGGGGATCACTAGCACTCCCCTTAATATTGCACCCCCAGATCTAGCTAAAAGCTCCTTTCAGTCAAACCCTAAGCTCTCCTCTCTCTCTGTGAGACTCACACTGCATTGACGTGAGATTCCAACACTGAATGCCTTTGCCAAAAGCCCTGAGCACTCAATTCACAGCAGATCACAGAATCATGGAGTGGAAAGGGACCCGAGGGTCATCTAGCCCAACCCTCTGCAATTGGAAGAGATCTCAGTACATGGTTCCCCATCCAATTTGAAACCAGACCAGACCCTGCTAATAATAATAATAATAATAATAATAATAATAATAATAATAATAATAATTTATTTTTACTCCGCCTATCTGGCTGGGCTTCCCCAGCCACGCTGGGCAGCTTCCAACAAAATATTAAAATACCGTAATGCATCAAACATTGAAAGCTTTCCTAAACAGGGCTGCCTTCAGATGTCTTCTAAAAGTCTGGTAGTTGTTTTTCTCTTTGATATCTGGTGGGAGAGCGTTCCACAGGGCGGGTGCCACTACTGAGAAGGCCCTCTGCCTGGTTCCCTGTAACTTCACTTCTCACAGCGAGGGAACCGCCAGAAGGCCCTCAGCGCTGGACCTCCATGTCCGGGCAGAATGATGGGGATGGAGACGCTCCTTCAGGTATACAGGACCAAGGCCGTTTAGGGCTTTAAAGGTCAGCACCAACACTTTGAATTGTGCTCGGAAATGTACTGGGAGCCAATGTAGGTCTTTCAAGACCGTGGTCCCAACAGCCACTCCGTCACTAGTCTAGCTGCCGCATTCTGGATTAGTTGCAGTTTCCGGGTCACCTTCAAAGGTAGCCCCACGTAGAGCGCATTGCAGTAGTCCAAGCGAGAGATAACCAGAGCATGCACCACTCTGGCCAGACAGTCTGCGGGCAGGTAGGGTATCAGCCAAGTTCACGGAGGAGACTAGGAACCACGAAAGCAATTTGGAGCCTCCTGGCTCAGAGACGACACAGGTGACGGCAGACTTGGAGACGAAATGGAGCAACTGAACAACAGGAGGGAGGTGCTGGCCTGCTCAGTGGAACCCCTGTGGTTTGCAAGGCTTTTTCTTTTTTGTAAAGATCAATCAATCAATCAACCCCTTCCAAAACCTAAAGGTGGCAATGGCCCTGCAAGCACTCTGTTGAGGATGCACCCTGCTCAGTATCCAGCAAAACTGAGTGTCATTTGGAAAAGAAAAATAGAAAATGGGGTTGGAGCACAAGATGAACATGCTAGATCAGGCCCATGGCCTCCCTAGTCCAGCATCCTGTTCTCACACTCGCCAGCCAGATTATTCTTCCGTGAACTCCTCACACAAGATTATTCTTTCTTTATTTTAGTCACACAACCATTCCAGGTGCAGAAACAAATTTGGAAATACGGGCAGAGCGTCAGTGCTCAGGTTTATTTAACCCACTCTCTTAGAGATTAAAAAAAGGTGCCCACATTCACTGTTTTTATTTTCTTGAGAAATCCAAGGCAGAACCCCCAAAGCAACACATTCTGGCTCCTGATTTTGGAAGATTTCCCCTAGAAAATGGTCGCCAGAGTCCGAGCATCTTCCCTGGGCTCTGCCAACAGCATCTTGGTGACATCACCAGCATCCCCACGAGGATGCTGTCTCCACGGCAACAGGGCGGTGGTGTCCTCGGCCCTGTTGACTCCTGACAACTGCACTGATCCGCAGCCAACAGGCAAACAGGCCCCGGAAGGGCCGGGATCATCCTGGCTCTTTGCACAGCCAAACAAACCCCTGCGTGCGGGAACGAGGGAGCCAGCTCAATCCCCTTAGCCCTAGAAAGCAAGCCCACCAGCGGATTAAGCTGGGCAGCTGGTCCCCTTGTTTGTGTGGCTTATTAAGGACTATCACACCAGGCAGGGCATAGCGGATTGGGCGAACTGCGGGGCAACTCGCAGCCGTGAGATGCGTGGCCTAATCCCACAGCTCTGATCCTGTTACGAGAGAGACAGCGGCCCACGACAACACACAGCATCCAAATCTAGACCAAGATGCCTCTGTTTCCATCACCTTGAACCTCTGCCTTGTCTCCAGGGCTCTGCGTGCCCATAGTTGGTGTCGTCTTCCGCCCACGCTTGTTGTCAAGGTGGCAGCGAGGAGCACAGCTCCCGGTTGGACCAACCACATCCCCTGCTTGATCCCAGAGGTGCTTGGAGCGAAATAGGATGAGTCACTCCCAAAAGCTTTCCCAAAAATTCACCTCCGCTGTTCCTTTCCTCCTTCTCTTCTTCCCCTAAATCTGCTGAAAACATCCTCTCCAACATTTCTCCGATGAAATTTTACTATTTATACCCCACACATCTTACTGGGTTGCCCCAGCGCCTCTGGGCAGCTTCCAACATATATAAAAACAAAATAAAACATTAAACATTTTTTTAAAAAAACTTCCCTAGGGATGTGGGTGGCGCTGTGGGTTAAACCATAGAGCCTAGGACTTGCTGATCAGAAGGTTGGGGGTTCGAATCCCCGTGATGGGGTGAGCTCTCATTGCTCGGTCCCTGCTCCTGCCAACCTAGCAGTTCGAAAGCACGTCAAAGTGCAAGTAGATAAATAGGTACCGCTCCGGCGGGAAGGTAAACGGCGTTTCCGTGCGCTGCTCTGGTTCGCCAGAAGCGGCTCAGTCATGCTGGTCACATGACACGGAAGCTGTACGCCGGCTCCCTCAGCCAATAAAGCGAGATGAGCGCCGCAACCCCAGAGTCGGCTACGACTGGACCTAATGGTCAGGGGTTCCGTTTACCTTTACTTTAAAAACTTCCCTATACAGTCATATCTCATGTTACGTTTGCTTCATGTTACTTTTTTTCAGGTTGCGTCCTGCGGCACCCTGGAAGTACCAGAAAGGTTTACCTCCGGGTTTCGCCCCTCGCGCATGCACAGAAGCACTGAATCGCGCTTCACACATGCGCACAAGCACCAAATCGCACCACACACCTGCGCAGATACGGCGCTTCAGGTTGCGGGCTTTTCATGTCGCGAACGGGCCTCCAGAACAGATCCCATTTGCAACCAGAGGTACCACTGTACAGGATTGCCTTCAGATGGCTCGGGGGTCGGATAACTCCATACCCTCCAACATTTCTCCAATGAAAACAGGGACATCCTAAGGAAAAGCGGGATATTGCGGGATCAAATCAGAAACTGGGATGGCTTCTCTAAATCAGGGACGTCCCTGGAAAATAGGGACATTTGAAGGGTCTGTGAAAGCTGTCCAGGCCATTTTCTTCTACCCTCCCATAACTGCCACAAACCATAAGGTTCAGAAAAGGGCAACCGAAAAGATCAAAGCAACTTTTATTTTCTTCTAACGGTGGTTTGCTCGTTTGGTGCTTTTGCAAACCTCAGGGTTTTGCGGTGCCTGCAGAGAAGCTCCTTATGTGCAGCAGTTGCAAAAAAAAGAGAGGCAGATATCATGCTAGGGATGGTTAAGAAAGCAATTGAAAATAAAACTGCCTATTGCAACGATACCGTTCTGCAAATCTGTGGTGTGACCACATTTGGAATACTGTGTGTGGTTCTGGTTGACTCACCTCAAACAGGATATTGTGGAGTCTGGAAAAGGTCCAGAAATGAGCAATTCTTGTGGACTTGAAGCGGAACGCTGGGAGATTCAGGACAGAGAAAAAAATGTCCTTCTTTTAAACAGCACAGAGTTTTTCTATGATTCTATGATTCTATGATTTACTGATTTCAACTTTTAACATGTTTTTTTACTGTACGGCTTTATGTACTTTTGTTGTAAACAGTTTTTTTTAATGAAATAGCAGCATGTGTTTTTTATAAATAAGAAAGTAAACAATAAATAGACTCTGGGATTTGCTCCCGCAGGCAGTGATGGCCACCAACCAGGACAGCTTTAAAAGGGAACTATACAAATTCTTGGAGGAATAAGGCTATCAATGGCTACAAGCCAGGAGACCTATTGCTCTGCCTCTGCAATTGGAGGAAGCAATGCTTCTGCATACTAGTTGCAGAAACCGCAGGAAGGGAGAGGGGTCTTGCAGTGGCGTAGTGTGGGGAGTGCAGGGGGGGCGGGCCGCACCGGGCGCAACATCTGGGGTTAGGGCAAATCCATGGGTTAGGGGGCGCAAATCCACGGGTTAGGGGGCGCAAATCCACGGGTTAGGGGGCGCAAATTACTTGCCTTGCCCCGGGTGCTGACAACCGACGCTACGGCACTGGGGTCTTGTGTTCAAATCCTGCTGCTGGTTTCCTAGAGGCATTTGGTCAGCCACTGTGGGAACAGGATGCTGGACAAGGTGGGCCATTGGCCTCATCCAACAGCCTCTTCTTATGTTCTTGTGGTTTCCTTTAAATCAGGAAAGTTAGAGCCTTGCTTGTGAGTGTTTTCTGTGCAAGAGTGCTGGATTTACACCAGACTGTCCACACATCATTCAACTTTTTTAGTTGTTCTGAGATGCTTCCCCAGTCTCACAGCAACGCTTCCTTCTGAAGAGACCCCTCTTGTGCTATCATGCAACAGAAGCGGGCCAAAAAATAAACTGGAATATTTGTGGTCTGAAAAAAGGTATCACAGGACTTCAAGAGGATGTTACAGAACATGCACTGATAGGAAACAAAGCAATACAGTGGTACCTTGGTTCTCAAACTTAATCCGTTCTGGAAGTCCGTTCCAAAACCAAAGCATTCCAAAACCAAGGCGCGCTTTCCCATAGAAAGTAATGCAAAACAGATTAATCCGTTCCAGACTTTTAAAAACAACCCCTAGAACAGTAATTTAACATTAATTTTACTATCTAACAAGACCACTGATCCATAAAATGAGAACAATAAACAAGGTACTGCAGTCACCTAATCTATCAATCAGTAGCTGAACTGGGTTCCACATACTCACAAAAATGAAAGAGCCCCAAAAACAAAAATGCAAAATAAACAGCAAAAACAGACAGACCTCAGCGTAACACTCAAATCGTTAGTGCAACACTCCAAACAGAAGTGTGGCACTCAAATCGGAAGCGTAACTCTCAAAGCAGAGCATGTTCAGCTTCCGGAAAAAGTTTGCAAACCAGAACACTTACTTCCGGGTTTGCAGTGTTTGGGTTCCAAGTTGTTTGAGTACCAAGGCGTTTGAGAACCAAGGGAACACTGTATGTCCACTCCTGAAACCACTGCAGGTGAGAACAGTATCAAGAGTATATATAGAATCATAGAATTGTGGAGTTGGAAGGGATCCCCACTCCAGGTTCATCTAGTCCAACCCCCTGAAACCTTCCGAGGGAGACAGTTCCACTTTTCTTATTGTCAGAAAGTTCTTCCAGGTTTGCACAGTACTGCCCTGACACTGTCATGAGCACAAATCATCATGAATTCACAATGCAAAGGTCTTCTGGAGAGGTCATTAGAAAAAACCGCCTCTTCCCCAGCAAGGCATGCAAATAGGGTTTTGCACCATCTGAACGGAGGACTTCTTGTGCCTTAAGTGAGAATCATGACCCCGGGTCAACACGCCTGTTGCTAAATCTACAATTAGGCAAGATGGAAAGAGTAGCCCAAGATCTAAAACTGGCGGTCTTCCTAACTCCCACCCTCACAACAAAAAAGCAGACAAGACCTTTTGCCTGGACACACAACAAGCACCTCGCTGGGACTGTTAGTCAAAGGCTGTGTTTGCCCAGCAACCGTGGGGCTCCCCCAACTCTGTGCCCCCATTGGTGCCAGAGAAAATAAGTCACCTCAGAGGTACATTCAGGCTTGGTCTAGCTCTGAAAATGCTGGTGTACGTATCAGAAGATTCCCCCCACCCTTCCCAGGTGTTAAAAATACACTTAAAAAAAATATGCAGCAAACAGTTGCTATTTAACAGAACAAATCTGTCACTGGTTATTAACTAACTTTTCATCCTGCCTTCTTGTTGAGGTATTTGGGACAAGACGCCTGCTTCTTGGGAGAAAAGCAATGACAAACCTAGACAGCATCTTAAAAAGCAGAGACATCACCTTGCCAACAAAGGTCTGCATAGTTAAAGCTATGGTTTTCCCAGTAGTGATGTATGGAAGTGAGAGCTGGACCATGAAGAAGACTGACCGCCGAAGAATGGATGCTTTTGAATTCTGGTGCTGGAGGAGACTCTTGAGAGTCCCATGGACTGCAAGAAGATCAAACCTCTCCATTCGGAAGGAAATCAGCCCTGAGTGCTCCCTGGAAGGACAGATCCTGAAGCTGAGGCTCCAAGACTTTGGCCACCTCATGAGAAGAGAAGACTCCCTGGAAAAGACCCTGAGGTTGGGAAAGATGGAGGGCACAAGGAGAAGGGGACGACAGAGGACGAGATGGTTGGACAGTGTTCTCGAAGCTACCAGCATGAGTCTGACCAAACTGCGGGAGGCAGTGGAAGACAGGAGTGCCTGGCGTGCTCTGATCCAGGGGGTCACGAAGAGGCGGACACGACTAAACGACTAAACAGCAACAACAACAAAGTTCTGATAGTAGTATTTGGGACAATATGTACTGAGTAGTTCAGTATCGTCTGCAATGACCAGCAGAGGTTCTCTGGAGTTTCAGACAGGGGTCATGTGCCCAGTTCTACCTGCAGATACAATGTGGGTGGCGCTGTGGGTTAAACACCAGAGGCTAGGGCTTGCCGATCAGAAGGTCGGCAGTTCGAATCCCCGCAACGGGGTGAGCTCCCGTTGCTCGGTCCCTGCTCCTGCCAACCTAGCAGTTTGTCAAAGTGCAAGTAGATAAATAGGTACAGTGCTACCTCGGGATGTGAACAGGATCCGTTCCGGAGCCCATTTGCATCCTGAATGGAACACAAGACGTGACGGCGCATCTGCGCATGCACGGGTCGCGTTTCGCCGCTTCGGTGCATGCGCGTGATGTCATTTTGAGCGTCTGCACATGCACGAGCAGCGAAACCCGGAAGTAACACACTCCGTTACTTCCGGGTTGCCGTGGAGCGCAACTTGAACACGCTCAACCCAAAGCACATTCAACTTGAGGTATGACTGTACCGCTCCGGCGGGAAGGTAAACGGCGTTTCTGTGCGCTGCTCTGGTTTGCCAGAAGAGGCTTAGTCATGCTGGCCACATGACCCAGAAGCTGTACGCCGGCTCCCTTGGCCAATAAAGCGAGATGAGAGCCGCAACCCCAGAGTTGGCCACATCTTGACCTAATGGTCAAAGGTCCCTTTACCTTTACCTTTACCTTTACCTTTACCTGCAGATACCAAGCATTGGGCCTGGATCCTTCTGCATTCAAAACAGCTGCTTCTGTCACTGACCCACAGCCTTCCTGGCATGCTTGCAAACTCTGCAGGAGAGCCAGGAGACCGGGAGGTGGCTGGCAACTAGTTCCCATGGCACCTGTGGATGGAATCTGCCACTCGGTGCCTCGGTCCCTTGCCCTGGACCAATCAGCTGCCCTGCGGAGGAATGGGCACAGGGTACCAGCAAGAGGTGCGCTGTTGCTAGGACCAAGCGCTTGGCTTCGCTGAGGCACCCTGGCAACAAGCCACACCTTCCCTCTCTCCCGACAACAGGCGTATCCTGGCAACAGGGAAGCTGGCACTCTCTCCTCGCCAGCTCTCCCTCCGCAGCATCAGCATCCCAGCAACAGAGCATCTCGGCCGCCATCGTTTCCTAGCAACGGAAAGGCAGACTCCAAAGCCCGCTGTTGCTGGCCCAGTGATGCAGACAGTGTCTGGATTGGACAAACGCTCTGGAAGTCTTCCATTCACCCTGGGATCTGGATCGATTGAAAGCAACCCGGAAACTGCGGAGGGAGACAAGTGTGCATGCAAGCGGTTGTGCGAGGGGGCTAGGGGTCATCTTTCCCCAACCTGGTGCCTTCTAGATCAGGGGTCAGCAAACTTTTTCAGCAGGAGGCCGGTCCACTGTCCCTCAGACCTTGGGGGGGCCCGGACTATAATGGGGGGGATGAACAGATTCCTATGCCCCACAAATAACCCAGAAATGCATTTTAAATTCTGCTCATGTAAAAACACGTTGATTCCCAGACCATTTGTGGGCCGGATTTAGAAGGCAATTGGGCTAGATCTGGCCCCCGGGCCTTAGTTTGCCTACCCATGTTCTAGATGTTGCTTGACTCCCATGACCCCCAGCCAGCAGGACCATTGATCAGGGATGATGGGCGTTGCAGGGGGTAAAAACATCTGGAGGGCAGCAGGTCTGCAAAAAATATGCTTTAGCATATTTCCCAAATGGTGCAATCTGGAAACAAGGAATGTTGGAAGATAAGAGATAGCACTTCTTAATGCAGTGCACAAGGAGAAGGGGACGACAGAGGACGAGATGGTTGGACAGTGTTCTCGAAGCTACCAACATGAGTCTGACCAAACTGCGGGAGGCAGTGGAAGACAGGAGTGCCTGGTGTGCTCTGGTCCAGGGGGTCACAAAGAGTCGGACACGACTAAACGACTAAACAACAACAACAACAACAATGCAGTGCATAGTTGAACTATGGAACTCATTGCCACAGGAGGCAGGGATGGCCAGCAAATAAGCGGCTTTCAAATATGGCTGGACAAATTCGTGGAATGTAAATCCACCAATAGCTACCACCCAAGGTGGCTGTGTTCTGCCTCTCCATCTGCAGGCAGTCAGGCTTCCAGACCATCCAAGTGGGGTCTGGAACAGCCCCGGATTTACAGAAGATGCCCTAGTTTCTGATTTTACTCTGGAATGTCCCGCTTTTCCATAGGACATCCCTACTTTCATCGGAGAAATTTTGGAGGGTATGGAGTTAAGCGACCTCCGAGCCGAGGAGATAAGTAACTCTACAACATGGGTAGGAAAAGTAAGGCCTGGGGGCCGGATCCAGCCCAATCGCCTTCTCAATCCGGCCCGCGGACGGTCCGGGAATCAGCGTGTTTTTACATGAGTAGAATGTGCCCTTTTATTTAAAATGCATCTCTGGGTTATTTGTGGAGCACAGAAATTCGTTCATTATTATTTTATCAAAATATAGTCCGCCCCCCCCCAAGGTCTGAGGGACAGTGGACTGGCCCCCTGCTGAAAAGGTTTGCTGACCCCTGCTCTACAACCTTTAGAAGACAATTGAAGGCATCAATGTACAGAGATGGGTTGTTGTTTTTTAATGTTTTATCATTATATGTTGGAAGCCACCCAGAGTGGCTGGGGCAACCCAGTCAGATGAGCAGGGTATTCCTATTATTATGGAATAGAATGTCCCTATTTTAATCGAAGAAATGTTGGCGAGTATGTGCTTCTGAGCTCCAGTCGCTGGGAACCCGAGGAGGGCACAGGGCTCTTGTGTTCGAATCCTGCTTGCTGGTTCCCCATTAGGGCATCTGCCTGGCCAATGTGAGAACAGGATGCTGGACCGGATGGTCTGATCCAGCAGCCTCTTCTCCCATTGCCATTGTCAAGCAGAGGTAAACATGGCAAGTATCTCTCTGCAGCCTTTAGAAGGCAGCTAGATTTCCAGAGATAGGCAGGATGAGGAGCATATTAAGGGCACTCCTCCCTCCTCTGTTGTTGTTGTTGTGTAGTCGTGTCTGACTCTTCATGACCCCCGGACCAGAGCACGCCATGCACTCCTGTCTTCTACTGCCTCCCGCAGTTTGGTCAAACTTATGCTGGTAGCTTCGAGAACACTGTCCAACCATCTCGTCCTCTGCCGTCCCCTTCTCCTTGTGCCCTCCATCTTTCCCAACAGCAGGGTCTTTCCCAGGGAGTCTTCTCTTCTCATGAGGTGGCCAAAGTACTGGAGCCTCAGCTTCAGGATCTGTCCTTCCAGTGAGCACTCAGGGCTGATTTCCTTCAGAATGGATCGGTTGGATCTTCTTGCAGTCCATGGGACTCTCAAGAGTCTCCTCCAGCACCAGAATTCAAAAGCATCCATTCTTCGGCGATCAGCCTTCTTTATGGTCCAGCTCTCGCTTCCATACATCACTACTGGGAAAACCATAGCTTTAACTATACGGACCTTTGTTGGCAAGGTGATTTCTCTGCTTTTTAAGATGCTGTCTAGGTTTGTCATTGCTTTTCTCCCAAGAAGCAGGCGTCTTTTAATTTCGCCTCCCTCCTCTAGAAGGTCATAAGTTTGCCTGCCTGCCTTTGACACACATAAACAAGGCCAGAGCACACTCTTCTCCCCTCGCAAGCCAGCAGCTCCCAGGCAGGGTGGGTGTGGCACCCACTTCAATTGTCAGGGTGAATTAAGTGTCAGGAAAGGAAGGCAGGGAACCAGAGCGTATCCCAGATGAAAGACGCAAAGGCAGCGCATCAACGCAACACTCTTCCAGGGCAGGAGATGGGTTGTCTCAGGGATATGGCTTTCCCACCCAGCACCCTTGTTTTCCGGAGAAAAGCTGCCAGTCAGTGTAATAATAATAATAATAATAATAATAATAATAATAATAATTTATTATTTATACCCCGCCCATCGTGCTGGGCTTCCCCAGCCACTCTGGGAAACTTCCAACAAAATATTAAAATACAGTAATGCATCAAACATTAAAAGCTTCCCTAAACAAGGCTGCCTTCAGACGTCTTCTAAAAGTCTGGTAGTTGTTGTTCTCTTTGATATCTGGTGGGAGGGCGTTCCACAGGGCGGGTGTCACTACCTAGAAGGCCCTCTGCCTGGTTCCCTGTAACTTGACTTCTCGCAATGAGGGAACCACCAGAAGGCTCTTGGTGCTGGACCTCAGTGTCCGGGTAGAACGATGGAGATGGAGACGCTCCTTCAGGTATACTGGACCGAGGCCGTTTAGGACTTTAAAGGTCAGCACCAACACTTTGAATTGTGCTTGGAAACGTACTGGGAGCCAATGTAGGTCTTTCAAGACTGGTGTTATGTGGTCTTGGCGGCTGTTCCCAGTCACCAGTCTAGCTGCTGTATTCTGGATTAGGTGTAGTTTCCGGGTCACCTTCAAAGGTAGCCCCATGTAGAGCAGATTGCAGTAATCCAAGCGGGAGATAACCAGAGCATGCACCACTCTGGCAAGACAGTCTGCAGGCAGGGAGGTTCTCATCCTGCGTACCAGATGGAGCTGGTAAACAGCTGCCCTGAACACAGAATTGACCTGCGCCTCCGTGGACAGCTGTGAGTCCAGCATGACTCCCAGGCTGCGCACCTGTGTAGACCATACTGAGCTACATTCCCAGCAGGGGAAATGGCTTGGATCCAAATTTAGTTCATCCTGAGTCCCATTGCATGTTCATTTCGTGTCTGAAACCCCATTGATCTAACTGAGAACGGAGTATTATTATCATTTATTAAACTGGTTATTGACTTTCTCTTGCCCAGGGCAAACCAAAGCAATTTCGTAGACTTCATAGAATCGTAAAGTTGGAAGGGACCCTGACGGCCATCTAGTCCAACCCCTTGCAATGCAGGAATTGGTGGCAGTCCCATTAGGGGATTGAACCTGCAACCTTGGCGCTGTCAGCACCACGCTCAAACCAACGGAGCTCTCTAGGCTTGGTTAATTTACCCAAGTACAGCCAACAGAGAGAAAGCCATGGCTGATTTCTGCATGAGAAACAAGAGCGTTTTGGAGTGTTCATGATATGAACCCCCACATTGCAGGCTCAAGTTGTATATACTGTATTTTTCCGTGTATAAGACTAGGGGGGTTTTCCACCAGGAAATTAGGTTTAGAATTGGGGCTCGTCTTATACACAGGTAGTGCTGAGGGGGTGTTTCTTAATTTGGAGTCCCCCAAAATAGGCAGTGTCTTATGCATGGGGGCGTCTTATACATGGGAAAATACGGTGTATATATGTGTGTAAATAAACCACATAGCATGAAAACACCACAGTCTCTGCTGTGCCTCATTCCTGAAGGAAATACAAACTCATTTAAAAAAAATAATAATTCTAATTTTTAAAAAAATAAAATTAAGACCATATGAAGAGGTGACCCAATACTGCACCACACGGTTACAATATCATCAAATTGCCCAAATATTTAATCAGGACAAAGCAATAGAATTTGAAAAAGAAGAATCAAAATTACAAACAGTATTATTACAAAACTCGAAAAATAATACATCCAAAATGTATAATTTATTATTAGAATGGGAGTTAAAGGATGAAGAAGTAAAAGAAGTTATGACTAAATGGGCATGCGATATAGGTTACGCAATTCGGCTGGATCAATGGGAGAAATTATGGAGATGTGATATTAAATTTACGGCATGTTACACAATCAGAGAAAATTTGATGAAAATGGTGTGCCAGTGGTACTTAACTCCAGGAAATACAAACTCTGGGTAAGCGCCTGGAACCAACTGGAATCTCACAATGCTCAGAGATTAAAATAATAATAATAATAATGTACCCCACCCATCTGATGAAATCGGGGTGGCCTGCAACAATATTTGAATCCCACCATTTCTCCATGGAATGGACAGGTGGACCGTGCCCCCAGTTCCGATGGTGGATCCTAAGCCCATTTAGCGCTAGAGGGGTGTCAAAACCAGTTGCCTTCTGTTCGGGCACAGAGAGCTCCATCTTTCCCGCAGAGCTTGTGTTAGTTAACAAGATAATTGGATTCCGCAGAAGCTGCCACGTTCACCCTCAGAGAGCGAAAGTGACTCTCCCTTCTCGGCTTCCCGGCTGCCGGGCTCCGAATATTTGGGGCCTGCCAGAGGTGTGGGCAGCCGAGGCCAGACGTGACTCAGCCAGGCAGTCAAGGAGGCGTTGCGCTCTCGAGAAAGCTGCTCTCGTCCCCGTGGAGACATCCGTTTCCGAGAGCGACTGACTCAGACACTGGCAGCCTGGCACTCTGGAGCTGCGCTCGCAGCCGGCGGCGGGCAGCAAACCTCGTCTCTGCCTGCTGCCACAGAGGAACGGCTGCCCCGCCAAGCACCCTGCCCGGCTGACCTGGCTGTGAGGGGGTGGCAAAAGGGCATTTGGCATTTTGCTGCCTGGCACGGATGACGCAGCCTGCCTCCTTCGTGAACCGGCGGCGGTGGCAGCTGCCCTGTCTCTTCCACTCCGGCGGGTGCCCACCTGTGGCTTGTCGCTGCCGGCGGAGAGGCAGAGAGATGCGCTAGGAGGACTTCTTTGGCTGGCGCCAAAAACGCAGGTGAGGAGCCGCGGCGGAACAGATCTTTGTTGGAAGGCCCAGGAGAGATGAAATGAAGCACTTCTTGGCCCTGTTAAGCTATGGGACTCCCTGCCACAGCAGGCAGGGACGGCCACCCGCTTTGAAACAGGATCGGACCAATTAGGACAGGGCTATTGAGAGCTCCTAGCCAGGATGACTCCACAGTTGGAAGCGGCAATGCCCCTGAATGCCAGGTGCTGGAAACCACAGGAGGAGGGGAGAGGGGTCTTGGGTTCGAGTCCTGCTTGCGCGTTTTCTTATTGGGGCATCTGTGAGAACAGGATGCTGGCCTAGATGGGCCACACTCGCCTGATCCAGCAGCCTCTTCTTATGTTCATATTAGTAGAGGGGAAGTGGATAGGGCTAGCTCTGTGACTTCTGCTATACCAGGAGGGGGAAGAGAAGGCCCAGGCCATGACCTGCAATGACTCTGTTTGTCATGGTCTGGTTCATGGGCGACTGAACCATGAATCATGGGCTGGAGACGTAAGGACCGGAGGCAAGATGGCGGGGTGGGAGCAGAATGGGAGTCCAGAAGCCAGGAGTCAGGAAGCCCAGAGTCCAAGGGTCAGAGAACCAGGACTCAAGAAGCTGAGGGTCTGAGGGTCAGGAAGCAAGGAGTCACAAAGTCAGGGGTCCGAGGATCAAGCAGTAAGGAGTCAAGGAGTCAAACGTAGCAAGGCAGGGAACGTGCTGCTGTGGCAACGAGCCAAAGGGAAGATGCTGACCTTGTATCCCTTCCTGGCTCTTGCCACCAGGTGCTGTGAGTTACCAATCAGCCTCACCTGTGAGGCCGCGCCTTGCCTCTTCAGAACAAACTTAGGAAGGCCCCAGTCCTGCAAAGCCCTATTGGTCACAGGCCCCGGCTCCTGCACGCACACCTGACACTGTTCTTCCTCCACGGCTGGAGTAATAATAATAATAATAATAATAATAATAATAATAATAATAATTTATTATTTATACCCCGCCCATCTGGCTGGGTTTCCCCAGCCACTCTGGGCGGCTTCCAACAAAATATTAAAATGCCATAATCCATCAAACATTAAAAGCTTCCCTAAACAGGGCTGCCTTCAGATGTCTTCTAAAAGTCTGGTAGTTGTTTATCTCTTTGACATCTGGTGGGAGGGTGTTCCACAGGACGGGTGCCACTATCGAGAAGGCCCTCTGCCTGGTTCCCTGTAACTTGGCTTCTCGCAGGGAGGGAACCGCCAGAAGGTCCTCGGCGCTGGACCTCTGAGTCCGGGCTGAACGACGGGGGTGGAGATGCTCCTTCAGGTATACTAGACCGAGGCCGTTTAGGGCTTTAAAGATAGTGCCAACACCTTGAATTGTGCTCAGAAATGTACTGGGAGCCAATGGAGGTCTCAATAGATTAGTTGCAGTTTCCGGGTCACCTTCAAAGGTAGCCCCACATAGAGCGCATTGCAGTAGTCCAAGCGGGAGATAACCAGAGCATGCACCACTCTGGCAAGACAGTCTGTGGGCAGGTAGGATCTCACCCTGCGTACCAGATCGAGCTGTTAAACCGCTGCCCTGGACACAGAATTGACCTGTGCCTCCATGGACAAAAATTTAAAACAAACAAACAATGAAGATCCCAGGGCTCTAGCCACTGCACAACACTGCCTCTCAGTTTGCGGAAGACTGTGCTGTTGAATAAAAGCAATTAAAAGCAACAGCAGCCTTTTCCTCTCCCTGCCGGGTAGCCTAACCTTGCTGAAGAGTTTTAGGATACAGGACAGAGGCTGGGATAAGGCCCTTTCCAGAAGGAGGAACTCCATGGGTTCAGCGCTTGCTCCCTCCCCACCCCACCAGCCCTTGGATCTGGGTCTGGCTCTCCGCATGCTGAAGGATGGAGCGGGCTTTGCAGCCATCCTCCCTCCTCTCTGCGTGAGGCGGTCCCCATGGCAACGGCCAATCAGGGAAACAGGATGCAACCAGCTCACAGCCAGGCAGGCTGAACCGATGGGGTGGGGTGTGGGGAGCAGAAAGGAAAGCGGGAGGGAAGGAGGGGGGAAGGGCAGCCAGTCTTCCTCACACAGGGATGCAAGGAGGCATTCCAAAGAGCGGCAGTGCGGTATAGTGGCTAGCGAGCGCTGGACCAGGGCCCGGGAGGGACCAGGGTTCGAATGCCCGCACGGCAGCAAAGGTCACCGTGGGTGACCTTGGGAGCCAGTCATTTCCTCTCTCAGCCTAGCCTACCTCACAGGGTTTTTGTCAAGATGGAATAGAGGGGGAGGAGAACCATCTCAAGCTCCTTGGAGGAACAGGTGCGGTTATAAATGTGATAAATAAATAAATTGCTGCGCCCGGATGCTTCTCGGAGGTGCAGAAAACCTTCTGCACTTTCTGTCTGAAGGATCTGAGAAAGTTTCTTTGACCCAAGGTGTTGGTTTTGTTCCTGGTTTGTGTGTGTGATGGTGCAGGAACAGCAATATTCTGGCGCTCCCATTTATATGCAAACACACACAAACACACCCCAGGGCATCATGATGCATTGCCCACCCCTTGTTTGCAGGGGGTCCCATGTCCCTCCTAATGATAATAATAATAATAATAATAATAATAATAATAATAATAATAATAATAATAATATATTTCTACCACACCCATCTGGCTGGGTTTCCCCAGCCACTCTGGGCGGCTCTCAACAGAATATTAAAACCACAATAAAACATCAAACACTAAAAGCTTCCCTGAACAGGGCTGCCTTCAGATGTCTTCTAAAAGTCAGAGAGTTGTTTATTTCCTTGACATCTGATGGGAGGGCGTTCCACATGGCGGGTGCCACCACCGAGAAGGCCCTCTGTCTGGTTCCCTGTAACTTGGCTTCTCGCAGCGAGGGAACCGCCAGAAAGCCCTCAGCGCTGCACCTCAGTGTCCAGGCAGAACGATGGGGGTGGAGACACTCCTTCAGGTATACCAGGCCAAGGGAGCATTTAGGGCTTTAAAGGCCAGCACCAACATTTTGAATTGTGCTCAGAAATGTCCTGGAGGCCTCTCCCCCTCTTCTCAATCTGGCCCCCTCCCACAGCTGCTTCTCTTTGCAAAATGGTCCCCTTCCCAAACTACTTTTACGAATGCGACTGCTCTGTTACGTTCATTTATTGATTGATTTCTACTATCTACAGTGGTACCTCTGGTTAAGAACTTAATTTGTTCTAGAGGTTCATTCTTAACCTGAAACTGTTCTTAACCTGAGGTACCACTTTAGCTAATGGGGCCTCCCACCGCTGCCACACTATTTCTGTTCTCATCCTGAAGCAAAGTTCTTAACCCGAGGTACTATTTCTGGGTTAGCAGAGTCTGTAACCTGAAGCATCTGTAACCTAAGGTACCACTGTATTTCTTAAATTTATACCCTGCCCTTCCTACCATTCATCTAAGCAATACCTTTAAAATAAAGCAAAAAAAACCCTAAAAACAATTTGTTTGTAATGTGTAGTTTGCCCCTGGCCACAAAGCTCATGGTGGGGGAGACTGTAGGTGCATGTTTCAGCCAGTCACTTAGCTCTTAGACAATCCTACCTCACAGGGCTGTGGTGAGAACACACCAAAAAAACCCAGTGAGGCCAGCCCTGCATTGTCCTCCTAGATGGAGGAAGGGCTGGACGTGAATGCAATACAGTGGTACCTTGGTTCTCAAACTTAATCCATTCCAGAAATCTGTTCCAAAATCAAAGCGTTCCAAAACCAAGGTGAGCTTTCCTTGGTTATGCAAAACGGATTAATCCGTTCCAGATTTTAAAAAACAACCCCTAAAACAGCAATTTAACATGAATTTTACTATCTAATGAGACCATTGATCCATAAAACGAAAGCAATAAACAATGTGCTGCACTATAAAATAATTAAGATGTAGATGATAAAAAGTAAAATAATTTTTTTTCCTTACCTGCACTGATGATAGTCGTTGTTTGGGTGGGGGGCTTTTATCCATTTCCACAGTCACACAATCAATTAATCAATCAATCAGTAGCTGAACTGGGTTCCACACAGTCACAAAAACAAATGAACCGAAAAAGCCTCAAAAACAAAAACGCAAAATGAATTGCAAAAACAAAAGTGCCAAACTTAATCCGTTCCGGAAGTCCGCTTGACTTCCAAAATGTTTGAAAACCAAGGCGCGGCTTCTGATTGGTACAGGCACCCTGGAAAAAATAGCCAACAGCCACATCGGACATTCGGCTTCCAAAAAACATTCCAAAACCGGAACACTTACTTCTGGGTTTTCAGCGTTTGGGAACCTAGGCGTTTGAGAACCAAGGTACCACTGTATAGAAATAGAGCAGTGTCCCTCCATCTTTCCAGAACCAACAGCATCCTGTCAAATTCAAAAGGGGCTCACGATCAGCTTACAGATGGGGTGGGGGTCTCCCTGCACAAAAATGTCCCCAATCTGCCCCTGTCAGTTGCTGAAGCCAACAAATCATTTTGGAGAAGAGCCCAGCTGTTATCACAAGTGCCCTTAATGGAGAAGGATCCGTTAATAAATGCCAGGAGGACCTCCTCTCCTGGAGCTATTCTGGGTGAGATTCCAGGGTTGCATGACGGCAATTGTTTCAGGAAACCAGCATATTTTAAGGCGAGGTTGGATGGCTATTTGTCATGGATGCTTTAGCTGAGATTCTGCAGGGTGTTGGACCAGATGACCCAATTCTAGGGTTCCATGATTCAACGTTGAGTTCACATTCAAACTAAGCTATCATTACAGTGCAGTGGATGCTCGGGTTGCGATTGTGATCCGTGCGGGAAGCACGTTTGCAACCCACAGTGTTCGCAACCTGCAGCACCGCATGTGCACATGCGCAGGTTGTGATTCAGCAGTTCTGCACATGCGCAAAGAGCAATTTAGCACTTCTGTGCATGCGCGACCACCAAAACCTGGAAGTAACCCATTCCAGTACTTTTGGGTTTCAGCGAGTCCGTAACCCGAAAAAACGCAACCTGAAGCATCTGTAACCCGAGGTATGACTGTACTATCCTTACGCCAATATGACTTGCCTTCCAAGTAAAGGTGAATTTGCTTCTCCGAAGGAGAGCTCGGCTGCTGGATCAGGCCAGTGGCCATCTAGGCCAGCATCTGGGGCTAGTGGACCACAAGATGAACATGAGCCAACAGGGTGATGCAGCGGCAAAAAAAGCTAATGTTATTCTTGGCTGCATCAACAGAAGTCTAGTGTCCAGGTCAAGGGAAGCAATGTTGTTCTTTAGTCGCTTAGTCATGTCCAACTCTCCATGACCCCCTGGACCAGAGCACACCAGGCACTCCTGTCTTCCACTGCCTCCCGCAGTTTGGTCAAACTCATGCTGGTAGCTTCGAGAACACTGTCCAACCATCTCGTTCTCTCGTCCCCTTCTCCTTGTGCCCTCCATCTTTCCCAGCATCAGGGTCTTTTCCAGGGAGTCTTCTCTTCTCATGAGGTGGCCAGAGTACTGGAGCCTCAGCTTCAGGATCTGTCCTTCCAGTGAGCACTCAGGGCTGATTTCCTTCAGAATGAATCGGTTTGATCTTCTTGCAGCCCATGGGACTCTCAAGAGTCTCCTCCAGCACTAGAATTCAAAAAGGGAAGCAATAGTATCACTCTATTCTGCCTTGGTCAGACCACATGTGGAGTCCTGTGTCCAGCCTGAGGTTTGGAAAACAATCAATAACCCTATTTAAGAGAGAGGGGGAAATCCTCCAATGAGCCCCATGAAGATTCAGCATGTCCAATGGGCACAGGATCCTAGCTGGCTGCTGCTGGTAATGTTAGTGGAGACAGAAAACTGGGGAGAAGTGGGGACGGAATGGAGCAACCTGGGAGAGGTCATGGCTGGCTGGTTGAGCAGGGAGCACTCCAGGCTGCAAAATTTAGTTGCAGGTCCCATCTGTATAACACATTTTATACCTGGTGGCGGAACAATCGCATGACCTGCAGACCCATCCCAATATTCAGCACAGTTCCCCATTTACTCTCGAAGTCCTCCCTGTCCGTCTGGTTTTGACGGAACGGCCAGCCAGCCTCTTGGAACTGAGCGAGCCTGACGCGTTTGCTGTGCCCCACTCAGGTCCAATGCCCACATCCTGCCAGCACTCGTGCGGCTGCAGCCGGGGCCCAGGCATGGAGCGGGGGAAATGGTACGGGGTTCGTTCCTACCTGCACCTTTTCTATGAGGATTGCACCGGAGCGAATCTGGATGACGAACTGGATTTGCCCCCAAAATCTTCAGCCAGCAGCGGCTGGTCCTCTGTCCTCTGGAAGGTAAGGACTCAAACAAGTGCCTGCCTTTTGTTGTTGCTGCTTTCAGGCCTTTCAGACTAAGCACCTCTGAGCATGTGAAGAGTTTCTCCTTCTCCCCACCACCAGCATCTATTAAAGCAGCTTAAGAAAAACTGCCCCTTGAGCATGTGCAGAGTTTATTTGTTAGGGATATAGGAAGCTGCCTGAAATCGAGCCAGACTGCTGGTCAATCTAGGTCAGTAATGCCTACTCTGGCAGGCAGCAGCAATCTAGAGTTTCCAGCAGAGGAGATTCCCTACCTGGGGATGCTGCCAGTGGGGTGGACCAGGGACCTTCTGCATGCAAATGGGAGGGGGAGCGTGGGGGCAAACCCAGGGCACCTCTGCAAGGGAACAGGCAGCCAGCGAGTATTATAGGAAGGCAGCCGCGATTGCTAAGGCCAGGCCAGGCCAGGCAGATGCCCCGGTCTCCACTGGGAGCAACCTCAGGTCAACCAGGACCAGGCAGCTTCTGGGATGACTCTGGCGCCACCTGCAGACAAGTGCTGGAGCATCCTGGCACTCCCAGAAGGAGCATGGGGTTCTGGAGGTCACACCCCGCCACTCACAACACGCTCCAAGCTCCAAGGTTTATGCCTCCCGGTGCCACCTTGGCAGGGTTCATCCCTGGGCGATTTGAGAGCTCCACCCAGCTGGTGCGCCCACTGGCTACGAATCCTCTGCCACGCCCCATTACTGCCCTGAGTCTGGAATTTGTGGCCCCTTTCTTGAATTGCAGAGATGGTTTTAGGGGTGCAGGGGACTTCAGTCTGTAAAAAGCTTAGGGAGGGGGCTAATGCAGCCTTGCCAACTGGGCGCCCCCTCAAATGCACTGGCTGGGGCTGATGGGAGCTTCAGTCCAAAATACCTGGGGAGAACCAGGTTGGCAAAGGCTGAGCCACAACCAGCCCAGAAGCATTTTTTCCGCTAATCTCAGGTGTGCACTGGGTGATCCTGGGTATTGAAGTGTGTGGGGAAAGCACTTTGCATGCACTCAGAGGCACTTCTGGCATGCTCAGAGGCCAGTTCTAGGCATGTTTGGGTATTCTGTTTTGACTTTCCTGGTTTTGATTGCTGTATCGCTTGTATTTCATCTTGCAAGGCACCTCAAGAGGAGGAGGAGGCGGTGGCAAATATTAATATTAATAATAATAATAATGTACCTCTTGCTAGAGGGACGCGGGTGGCGCTGTGGGTTAAACCACAGAGCCTAGGACTTGCCGATCAGAAAGTCGGCGGTTCGAATCCCCGCAACGGGGTGAGCTCCCGTTGCTCGGTCCCTGCTCCTGCCCACCTAGCAGTTCGAAAGCATGTCAAAGTGCAAGTAGATAAATAGGTACCACTCCAGCGGGAAGGTAAACGGCATTTCCGTGCGCTGCTCTGGTTCGCCAGAAGCGGCTTAGTCATGCTGCCCACATGACCCGGAAGCTGTACGTCGGCTCCCTTGGCCAGTAAAGCGAGATGAGCGCCGCAACTCCAGAGTCGGCCACAATTGGACCTAATGGTCAGGGGTCCCTTTACCTTTTACCTCTTGCTAATCTGGACTGTAACCCTATTTAAATGGATCTCTTGCCTGAAAGTTAGCATACACAGGATCGATATTTTATGGGAAAATCTCCAAAGGTTGCTTCTTTTCTTACCATCTCCGTGGACTCATGCCAAGTGCCGTTGACTTAATTGAACCACATTGAAGTGCACTGAAGGGCACAGCCACCTGCCTCGATTTGCCCAGACGCAGCAACGCACAGCCAAAACTTCTCGTTCCGCAACGAAAGCTGCTCTGTGTGTACACAGTGATAATAATAATAATAATAATAATAATAATAATAATAATAATAATATAATAATAATAATAATAATAATAATAATAATAATAATAATTTATTATCCCCCGCCCATCTGGCTGGGTTTCCCCAGCCACTCTGGGCGGCTTCCAACAGAACACAAAAATAAAATAACCAATAAACATTAAAAGCTTCCCTAAACAGGGCTACCTTCAGATGTCTTCTAAAAGTCTGGTAGTTGCTTTTCTCTTTGACATCTGCTGGGAAGGCATTCCACAGGGCAGGTGCCACCACAAAGAAGGCCCTCTGCCTGGTTCCCTGTAACATGGCTTCTCGCAGTGAGGAAACCACCAAAAGGCCCTCGGCGCTGAACCTCAGTGTCCGGGCAGAACGATGGAGGTGGAGACGCTCCTTCAGATATACTGGGCTGAGGCCGTTTAGGGCTTTCAAGGTCAGCACCAACACTTTGAATTGTGCTCAGAAACGTACTGGGAGCCAGTGTAGGTCTTTCAAGACTGGTGTTACGTGGTCTGGGGCGCCACCCCCAGTCACCTGTCTAGCTGCCCCATTCTCATTCTACTCTTTTCCACCCCCAGGTGACCCTCTCGGCTGGGACCCTGCTGCTGCTCATCGGGGCCTCGGCTTTGGCCACGGGGTACCTCCTGCCCCCCAAGCTGGAAGGGATCGGCGAGGCAGAGTTCGTGGTGCTCGACCAGCAGGCGGTGGAATACAACCACGCCTTGGGGATCTGCCAGGCGGTGGGCGCGGTTCTATGCGCCCTGGCCGGGGCCTTGCTGACCGCCTGCCTTCTGTCCTCAGGGCTGCGCAACTTGAATGGAGGCAGCAAGCGGGGGCAGGAGGGCGAAGACCAGGAGGAGCAGCTGTCCCCCATCTTGCGGGAGGGCTCCCCTGGGCAGCACCGGGGCGCCATTGTCACAGCAGCTCCTGTGCCCTTCAGAGACCCCTGGGTGCAGAGTATTCAGCCTAAGAGAGAGCCGTAAACCCAGACTTTTCGAGAGGGGGAGAAGCCATGCGCCGAGGCCCACACAGGATATATTTCCAAGCTGTCGCTTCCCTCGTCGAGCTGTTTGGTGCATCATGATTTGAGGGTCACATTTCGAACTCGTGGCTCCCAGACTTTTTCACGGCACCGTCCCCTTGGTTCCATAAATTCATCCCCAGGGCCCCCGACTATTCTGAAACATCTCCCTTAATAAGGGGGTGCGGGTGGCGCTGTGGGTTAAACCACAGAGCCTAGGACTTGCTGATCAGAAGGTCGGCGGTTCGAATCCCCACGATGGGGTGAGCTCCCATTGCTCGGTCCCTGTTCCAGCCAACCTAGCAGTTCGAAAGCACAAAGTGCAAGTAGATAAATAGGTACCACTCTGGTACCTATTTCCGTGCCTATTCCGTGCACTCTGGTACCTATTTCCGCGTTTCCGTGCGCTGCTCTGGTTCGCCAGAAGCGGCTTAGTCAGGCTGGCCACATGACCCGGAAGCTGTACGCCGGCTCCCTCGGCCAGTAAAGCGAGATGAGCCCCGCAACACCAGAGTCGTCCGTGAATGGACCTAATGGTCAGGGGTCCCTTTACCTTTACCTCCCTTAATAAAGTTTGAAATAACCCCAAACTCAGTCTCAGTTCTTCGCCCCTCAGTTTTGCTTCAATTCAGCAAACCCTTCTGGGGCGAGAAGAGTAAGTTTGCCAACTCTTTAAAGGACAGAAGCTCTGCGCCGGCAACAGCTGCATGACAGGCAGCAATTCATCAGGCTATCTCTGCACCGCTATGCCTGAAGAATCTGCACCGGTTGGATTTCTGCCATCTGCACAGTTCTCAAGGTCACAGAGAGTTTTCAGACAAGAAGGTGCCACCGGCGATTCTCATGCGCTCGTCTGTTTAAATGGAAGGGACGCAGAGCCACCAGGCCTGGATGACAGCATTTCCCCTTTCTGGTTCAATAAAGATCAAAATAAAGGAAAATGCTTGGATGGAATCGGTTTCATTGGCTGAGCGGCAGCAAGTGTTGCATGGCTGGTCTTTGTCAGGGTTCAGTTAATCCACAATCTGATTTTATGAAATAATCCTGCTCCCCAAAGATGGGGGTAGGGCATTTTAATAATAATAATAATAATAATAATAATAATTATTATTATTATTATTATTATTGTTGTTGTTGTTGTTGTTGTTGTTGTTATTATTATTATTATTAATACCCTAGCCTCTCTGGGCAGCTTCCAACACACATTAAAATAATAGTAACAATCTGATCCAATATAAAAAGTAAGAATATCTTTAAAATAAACAGCTTATATCAAATACAGTGGTACCTCGGGTTTAGTACTTAATTTGTTCTGGAGCTCCGTTCTTAACCTGAAACTGTTCTTAACCTGAAGCACCACTTTAGCTAATGGGGCCTCCCACCGCCACCACCACTGCACAATTTCTGTTCTCATCCTGAAGCACAGTTCTTAATCCAAGGTACTATTTCTGGGTTAGCGGAGTCTGTAACCTGAAGCATCTGTAACCCAAGGTACCACTGTAAGGCAATACGGTATTCAATAATCCATTAAAATCCAATAGTAAACAGTAAAATTAAACATCAGCAAATAATAATTAAACCTTCTGCACTTAACAATTACACTAAAGAATTACTAATCTGTAATCAATTAAAAAAACAGCAAATCACAATGCATAAAATACCACAAAACATACAAAACCACGTTAAGGGATCAAATTGAGAAACAAGGACACACAACTTATAAAATTATTTTTTAAAAAATATATAAGGTAAGTTGAGAGTTGCCTGCATCCTTGAGAAGAAAGCTCTGTACGTGTTCAGAGGAACCCTGTCCTTAGGCTCATACAACACACACAGCAGGGGCTAGATTCAGGTAGGTAGCCATGTTGGTCTGACGCAGTTGAAATAAAAATAAATAAAATTAAAAAATTGTCCAGTAACACCTTAGAGACCAAATAAGTTTGTTCTGAATATGAGCTTCCGTGTGCACGCACACTTCTTCAGATACACTGAAACAGAAGTCACCAGACCCTTATATATAGTGGGAGGGTGGGGTTTTTCTCAGGGTAGTAGGAGATGGGTGATTGACTCAATGGGTATGGTAAACCTGTTGACGGCTGTTAACGACTGCAATTAGTCCTACAATTTTTTTTTATTTTTTTATTTATTTCGATAGCAGGGGCTGATTTCCTTTACAAAAGAAAAGCCCGGACTGCAGAGTCCTAGGCCATTTTAAAAAGCAAGACATTATAAATGAAATTAATATATGCAATTAAAACAAAACAAAGCATCCAACTTTGCTGTTGAGGAAGGGGAAGCAAAAGGCATTCTGCACATGCTCAAAGGCACTTTCTGCTGGACAAGCTTTTTAAAAACACAAAAGATGGCAGTCCTACTCTCTTCCTTCCAAGAACGGCTGTGATAGGGCTGCTTCCAGCACTTGTCCGCTAGGGGGAGCTCTAAACCAAATCCTCAAGGAGGGACAAATCAGCCGCCTAATCTAATCGCACAAGCCAGACCTGCAACAAAATGATGCAGCGTGCCGTACCTTGAACAGGATACTCCATTCCATTCCTAGTTGCCTCCTGAATTTTTGTGTCTTCCCCTCCACCCCAATGGCCACCCAGCCAGCATTTCAAGCTCCGTCTTCACTGGGCTGTTTTGAACCCAAACTTTTTGTAAACCTGTCGTTAAACCTCTCTCTTCTGTGTGGGTAGTTCTGTTTTGGCTACATAACAGACTGACACATGGGCAATTTAGTTTGCTGCTAGTGATTTATAAGGAGTGATTTACTAGAAATCATAGAATCATCAAGTTGGGTCATCTAGTTCAACCCCCTGCAATGCAGGAATCTCAACTAATAATAATAATAATAATAATAATAATAATAATAATAATTTATTACCCTGTCCATCTGACTGGGTTTCCATGGCAGATGGCCATTCAGCCAAGGCTTCCAAACATAGCTGTCAGCTTTTCTCTTTTTTAAAGGGAAATCCCCTTATTCCAAATAGGATTCCTCGCAAGAAAAGCGGAAAGTTGACAGCTATGCTTCCAAACCTCCAAGGAAGGAGAGTCCACACCTTCCCATGAGAGACCATTCCACTGTCGATCAGCTCTTAAGGCCAGAAAGTTCTTCCTGATGTTTAGTGAGAATCTCTTTTCTTGTAACTTGAAGCCATGGGTTCGAGTCCTGCCCTCGAGAGCAGGAGAAAACAAGCTTGTTCCCTCCTCCCAGTGACAGCCCTTGAGATATTTGAAGATGGCTATCATATTTCCTCTCAGTCTCTTCTTTCCCAGGCTAAAGATACCCAGCTCCCTCAACCATTCCTTTTTTTTTATAATATATTTATTAAAGTTTAGGAATTTATATAAAACAGAATAAACAGAACAATAAAAACAAAAACAATAACAATACATACAATCCAAAAAAGAAAAAAACACACATATAAAACAGGTATAATTTCCATCCCTTGTATTCATAAAACTTACTTTCCCGACCTCCTCATACCTCCCCTTTCTGTATTCCATTCTCTAATTAAGTCAATTCAGCAAATCCTTTCCCTAATTTCTATGTACTTTTTAACCTTTCTTTTCTTAATCACATAATCATTACAGCTTTTAACTCCTTAATTTCTGAATCAACATCGTTCTAGCCTTCAATAATTTTGCAATGTTTCTTAAGATAGTCCTTAAATTTCTTCCAATCTTCTTCCGCCGTCTCTTTTCCCTGGTCTCGGATTCTGCCGGTCATTTCTGCCAGTCCCATATAGTCTATCACTTTCATCTGCCATTCTTCCAAGGTGGGTAGATCTTGTGTCTTCCAATACTTTGCGATGAGTATTCTTGCTGCTGTTGTAGCATACATAAAAAAAGTTCTGTCCCTCAACCATTCCTCACAAGGCTTAGTTTCCAGACTCTTTGTCATCTTGGCCGCCCTCCTTTGCACCCCTTCCAGCTTGCCAACATCCTTCTTGAATTGTATAAAGCAGTGCTTTTTTCTTTTAAAAAAATGTTTAGGGGTACTCTCATTTTCCTACTCATATTGCAATACTGCCCCTCAATGAGGCCAAACTTACATTCACAAAATGTTTAGGGGTATGCGTCTCCCCAGAAAAAAAGCACTGATTTAAAGCCATCTAGGTTTTAAAGGGACGCGGGTGGCGCTGTGGTCTAAACCACAGAGCCTAGGGCATGGGTAAGCAAACTAAGGCCCAGGGGCTGGATCCGGCCCAATCGCCTTCTCAATAAAGCCCGTGGACGGTCCGGGAATCATCGTGTTTTTAAATGAGTAGAATGTGTGCTTTATTTAAAATGCATCTCTGGGTTATTTGTGGAGCATAGGAATTAGTTCATTCCCCCCCCCCAAAATTTATATACTCTGGCCCTCCACAAGGTCTGAGGGACAGTGGGTGGACCGGCCTCCTGCTGAAAAAGTTTGCTGACCCCTGGCCTAGGACTTGCCGATCAGAAGGTCGGCGGTTTGAATCCCCGCGACGGGGTGAGCTCCCGTTGCTCAGTCCCTGCTCCTGCCAACCTAGCAGTTCGAAAGCATGTCAAAGTGCAAGTAGATAAATAGGTACCGCTCCGGCGGGAAGGTAAACGGCGTTTCCATGCGCTGCTCTGGTTCGCCAGAAGCGGCTTAGTCATGCTGGCCACATGACCCAGAAGCTGTACGCCGGCTCCCTCGGCCAGTAAAGCACCGCAACCCCAGAGTCGGCCAGGACTGGACCTAATGGTCAGGGGTCCCTTAACCTTTACCTTTAAGGTCCCTTTAAGGGACGCGGGTGGCGCTGTGGGTTAAACCACAGAGCCTAGGACTTGCCGATCAGAAGGTCATCGGGTCAGGGGTCCCTCTACCTTTACTTTTATTTTTTATTTTTTTATAAATTTTTTATTGGTTTTTCAACACATATTAAAAGACAATACAACACAATACATAAACAAACAAACATATAAACACGTATAATTTCTTGACCTTTCTTTCCTAAAACCTTCTTTCAGCGACTTCCCCATACCTCCCCTTTCTGCATCCCTGTTTTAAATCATTCCAGCAACCCCTAATTTCAATTTCTTATAGCACTTTCTTTAAATCTTTTTTCTCATATCCAATTGTTTGTCACTGCAATTCTATTTTGCATTACCCAAGACATTTTAACATTCATTAATTTTACAACAATTCTTAAGATAAACTTTAAATTTCTTCCAGTCTTCTTCCACCGTCTCTTTCCCTTGGTCACGGATTCTGCCAGTCATCTCCGCCAGTCCCATATAGTCGATCACCTTGGTCTGCCATTCTTCCATACCTTTACTTTTAAGTTGGTGGCCATCACTGCCTGTTGTGGCAGTGAGTTCCACAGTTTAACAATGCAACTGGAAAGGCAACTCAGCAACATGGCGGTTCAAGGAAACAAACCAGAGCCCTGTCTTCAGGCTTTGCTGTATGGAATGACCGGGTTAAAGGGAGCGGAATAGGAAATGTGGTAGGGAGAAGAAGTACCAACGAAAGAAGTATAGCAGACAAAATGAATGGACTACACAGAATTGGATAAAATGACAGGAAGGATTCGAAACCTGTGGGAGCAGAGATTTACAGAAGATTGGAAGAAATATACGAATTATTTGAAGAGCTACTGTAATTAACAAATTACGCTAGTAGCACTACAAGAGGTTTTGCAAGGAGAAATATATGAAACATTGCAAAGAAGAGAAAGAAGAGAGATATTAGTTATGAGATTTAAAAGTAATAGTGTAAATAGGAAATGCAAATTAAGTGAATAGATTGGAAAATTTTCAGATGTGATTGATGGAAGTAAAAAACACTGTATAAGATGTAAAAGTATGTTTAATTATTGTTGAAAATCATATGTTGAAAAACTAATAAGAATTTATTTATTTTTTGAAGGAAAAAGTATATCCGATGAGGACTTCTGTGCTACTCAAAAGCTCGCTTTGAATTACTTGAAAGTGATTTACAGATGGTATTTAACTCCGAGTAGGCTTGCTAAAATTTATATACATAAAAAAGGAAATGTGGTCGGGGCTCCTACAGTGGGTTGGGGGCACAAAACAGGAAACTGCTAAGCGTGTGCTCAGCAGATCCCAGCTTGTTCCCAAAGGCTCAGCGTCATGTGTCTGCAAGCCGACAATAACTATCTCTTTAATTCAGAGACTCTGCTCCCTGCCCCTCATCTGACTCTTGGCAGGCAAATATAGACATTGAACTCACCAGCTGAGTGTTTCATTTCCACATCCCTTATTATGAACGGGGTTAACGGCCACCGCCAATCCTGCCTGCCCGTGGTGGCGGTGACATTCTGCCCATTGCCCCACGACAAGAGGGGGGAGAGCTGTGAGTCACGGGCGTAATTGCAGGGTTGAAACACCTCCAGAGGAAGGAAGCTCTCTGCACTGAAAGCTGGAAAGGAAAGAAGAAGAAGAAGAAGAAGAAAAAGCCACTTGGTGCTTTGAATCAGCAAAAGGAAACAGGGAGAGGCCTAACAGAAATGAATCAGCATCCATGGAATTGTCAAGTTGGAAGAGACCCCACGAGTCATCTAGTCTAACCCCTTGCAATGCGGGACTCAAAAGAGGTTAAATAGGACATGAGCTTTTTATTAGAAACAGCAGAACATTAATTCTTAATAAGAGGTAAGTAATGGAAGCCACCCAGAGCGGCTGGGGTAATAATATTAATAATAATAATAATAATAAGATGACTCAGGTGGTTAGATGCAGGACACAGCTCTGTTTGCTTTTCAATCTGGCTGCTTTAGTTTATTTATAGAATTTATTTATATGCTACTTAACCTAAGTGGTTGGCATAAATAAAATATAAAGGATACATAAAAATGATTTATAGCAGTTAAAGTTAAAAAACAACAACCAAGTTGATCTAAAATCAAGTTGAAAATAAAAATAAAACCAGCAATTTTAAAATATACATTATAAAATAAAATGGCATATTTACATACATGTCCTATTTCCATAGGTTTAGTGAAAAGGCTTTTAGCAGGTGGCAGAAAGAGGACAGGGAAGGTGTGTGCCTGATGTCAAAGGGCAGGGAGTTCCACAGGTGCTGGCATGCCAAAAGATCTGTTCCTTGCAAATGTGGAATGAATCTTAGGTGGCTCTTGTGAAACTTACTAGAACTTATGACAAACAGGTTTCCCAGAAGGGAAGCTCAGGCTGCCAGCTTTTTCCTCGCCTTCTGCTCTTCTGCCTCAAACAGTACAGTGGTACCTCAGGTTACGAACACTTCAGGTTACATACGCTTCAGGTTACAGACTCCGCTAACCCAGAAATAGTGCTTCAGGTTAAGAACTTTGCTTCAGGATAAGAACAGAAATTGTGCAGCGGCAGCAGGAGGCCCCATTAGCTAAAGTGGTGCTTCAGGTTAAGAACAGTTTCAGGTTAAGAACAGACCTCCGGAACGAATTAAGTACTTAACCCAAGGTACCACTGTAGTTTGATCTGCAGGCAAGGGCAAGCCACGGGGTTTATGGCCCTGCCATTAAAATGCCCACTGCTGATTGATGTGGGCCCTGATTTCTCCTTGCACAAAGCCAGAACAGGGCAGGTTGTTCCGCTCTTGCTATTTTCCTGCTCCACTGGCAAACCTGCCAAGTAGAGGGGCAGGCTGCTGGGTTTTGGTTTTGTAACAAGAGAATCATAGAATTGTAGAGTTGGAAGGGACCCCAACGGCCATCTAGTCCAACCCCCTGCAAAGCAGGAATCACAGCTAAGTCTCCCTCATCATCCAGATTCAGAGAGTGCTACAATTAGAGAGGCAAAAGCTCCGAAGTCTCTCGTGCCAACGGAGAACATGCGAACAGCTTTCTCGAGCCAGACGAAGGAGCCACCTCATTTAGTGTTCTGTAATGTGGATCACTGCAGAATGGATGCTTTTGAATTCTGGTGCTGGAGGAGACTCTTGAGAGTCCCATGGACTGCAAGAAGATCCAACCGATCCATTCTGAAGGAAATCAGCCCTGAGTGCTCACTGGAAGGACAGATCCTGAAGCTGGGGCTCCAAGACTTTGGCCACCTCATGAGAAGAGAAGACTCCCTGGAAAAGACCCTGATGTTGGGAAAGGTGGAGGGCACAAGGAGAAGGGGACGACGGAGGAGGAGATGGTTGGACAGTGTTCTCGAAGCTACAAACATGAGTCTGACCAAACTGCGGGAGGCAGTGGAAGACAGGAGTGCCTGGCGTGCTCTGGTCCAGGGGGTCACAAAGAGGCGGACACGACTAGACGACTAAACAACAACAACAACGTGGTTTGTTCGTATCTGCCTGGTACGCTAAGGTAGACGACACCTGTCCATGGACGTTCAATTTAGCTAACAAGGCTAATGGCTGCAAATAGACTCTCTCCCTGCTGAAGTTGTCAGCGTCAAGGCACAGACTTCCCATGAATGCACAGGAGAATCAGGCCCTTGTCTTTTTTTTTTAACAGGGCTTATTTCCAGCTGGGCAGCCTCTCTCCTCTCCAGTGTAACTGCTAAAGGTACAGAAGCCATTGCCTCCGGCAGCCTCCCGACTCTGTTCCCAGGACCCAGGAGTTCTGCTGGCAGAAAGCCCAGGAGCTGAACAGGAAGAGCCATCCGCTGCTCTGAGGAGGGAGGGTTGGGGAGGGGGGGCCGATGCTTCTCCTCCAAGAAATGCACAAAGGTCATGTCCTGGGCTGAGCTTGCTGACCCCAGGCTTGTGGGAAAGCGAGGAGGCCTCGCAGGGCTTTTCAGGGAAGCGGATGTCAGCCTGTGTGGGAGGAGGGGGGGCCTTTTCCCGATGACAGCAGGGGGGTGCTTCTTCCAGACACAGCCAAGACTAACCAGGAATGTGCTCTGCAAGGAACCACTGGCAGCCGCCTCCTCCATGAACTTCAGAAGAATATCTCAGGAAAAGCTAGCATGAAGGTCCCGGCTTTGCAAACTCCTATCTAGCCGCCTAAATTGGGCTCCCAGCACACCGTCTGCATGTGACATCATTGGTGCTGACATGCACTCCAGATACTGCCGTCAACCTTTGTGCCTTCTGCCGGTCTACTTAGCTGTTGGGTTATGGTTACCAGATTTTTTTCAATGAATCCGGGGACACTTTTTTTTTTTAAAGCTGAGTAGCAACAGGGAGTCAGTAGTGAGGGTGGTGAGGCAAAAGACCCTGGGCCCAAGCAGACATGCATATTGTATAAAGGGGCAAAGCCCTTCTTTCGCACCTCTAGTCTTCGCTATGGACACACAACCTGACTGTCCCGTTTCCAGGCACTGCGGTCATCTGCAAGGGATTCCCACATGGCTGGGTTGATGTTGCCAGTCGTCATGTCTCGTTTGCAGACACCTTTGCAACACAGATTTGGCCTGCCATTGGGTCTGGTGCCTGAGGCCAGCTCCCCATAGAGCACATCCTTGGTGGAAGTTCATAGAATCATAGAATCATAGAGTTGGAAGAGACCACAAGGGCCATCGAGTCCAACCCCCTGCCAAGCAGGAAACACCATCAGAGCACTCCTGACATATGGTTGTCAAGCCTCTGCTTAAAGACCTCCAAAGAAGGAGACTCCACCACACTCCTTGGCAGCAAATTCCACTGTCGAACAGCTCTTACTGTCAGGAAGTTCTTCCTAATGTTTAGGTGGAATCTTCTTTCTTGTAGTTTGGATCCATTGCTCCGTGTCCGCTTCTCTGGAGCAGCAGAAAACAACCTTTCTCCCTCCTCTATGTGACATCCTTTTATATATTTGAACATGGCTATCATATCACCCCTTAACCTCCTCTTCTCCAGGCTAAACATGCCCAGCTCCCTTAGTTGGGGGGGGGGGAGGGCTAGGGCAACTGCTAGATCAATGGTTGCCAAAGTGGGTGGCAGTGCCCCTGGGGGGGGCAGTGGGATTACTTGGAGCAGGGGTCAGCAACCTTTTTCAGCCGTGAGCCGGTCCACCTTCCCTCAGACCATGTGATGGGCTAGACTATTTTTTTGGGGGGGGGGAATGAACAAATTCCTATGCCCCACAAATAACCCAGAGATTATTTATTATTTATACCCCGCCCATCTGACTGGGTTTCCCCAGCCACTCTGGGCAGCTTCCAACAAAGATTAAAAATACATTTAAAAGATTTGATGCTGATTTGATTATTTAAATGGGAATACAAAAAGGGGAGGTGTGAGGAGGCCAAGGAAATAAGCTAATGAGTTCAAAGTTACAAAAAACGGATTTGTTTTTAATTCTTTTTTAGCTATTTGTCTTTTGTCTTTTGTATTTTTATTCTTCTTTTTTCTTTTTCATGTATTTTTCTATGTTCTCTTTTTTGTATCTTTTTCTCTTTATATGACCTTTTTTATTTTGTAAACTTATGTTTTTGTAAAACTTCAATAAATATCTTTTAAAAAAATTTAAAAGATTAAAAATACATTAAAATACTCATGTAAAAACACGCTGATTCCCAGACCGTCCATGGGCCGGATTTAGAAGGCGATTGGGCCGCATCCAGCCCATGGACCTTAGGTTGCCTACCCCTGTCCTGGAGGAACTAAGATGCAAGGGTTTGGCTGTGGGGCAGTGGAGGTGCAAATGATGACCAGGCTTTGAAAAGCATCACTGGATCAAGTTAACTGGGTTTTGAATAAATGTTCAATTAATCATTCCTCTTCTGAATTTTATTGTTTTTATTGTCTTCCCCACATGGCTCATGTGAACCGCTACTCTGAATAGTGCTTTTTAGCACTGGGGATGAGTCTATGGAACCCCCAAAAAGTGTGGGAACCCCAGGTTAGATTTATTCTCACCCCCAGTTCCTCTCCTTGCAATTTCTGCTGCCACGCACAGGTGGGTTATAACACCCACATTCAGAAGCCCAGCTCTCCTCCATGGAAGCTGCAGAATTTTGGGGGGCCTGTTCCCCCCTTTTTCCTGGCCCAAGCGGCCCCCCAACTGCCTGGCGCTTCTGTCCACAAGCTGGGGAGAAGGGAAGGGCATCTTTTCCTGGCTTGTAACATCTCGCCCTCCCAGGGATGTTTTGGACAGCGATCTTTGCTCCTTGCATAATCGCTGCCACTGATGCAACAGCGCATACCTCTGGCACAGACTACTACGGTTACTGCTGTTCCCAGAAAAGGTGGAGTGAGAACCCAGTGCCCAGACTTTAAAAGGGCAGTAGCAGGAATTCAGTAGCCGGAGGCGGGGGGAGGTTGGTGCAGAGACAGCTGCCAGAGAAATTCTGGATCTGAGTTTTGCCTTGGAGCCCAGCCCTGACTGAGATCCTGGGGATCTGCTCCCACTCTGTGCAAGCAAGTCTGCGCTAAATGGTCCCTGCGTCTAACTCAGCCAGGGAAGAGCTCAGCTTTTCACTCCAGAATCCTGGCCAACAAAACGCCTCTGCAAAGTCCACAAAAACCAGGACCTGAGGGCATTCGCCTTCTCTTGCTCAGGATCTGGTGTTCAGATGCAAGGCACTACTGATCTGGAAACAAGATAATAATAATAATAATAATAATAATAATAATAATAATAATAATAATAATTTATTATTTGTACCCTGCCCATCTGGCTGGGTCTCCCCAGCCACTCTGGGCGGCTCCCAATGAAGATTAAAAATACATTAAAATGTCACACATTAAAAACTTCCCCGAACAGGGCTGCCTTCAGATGTCTTCTAAATGTCAGGTAGTTGTTTATCTCTTTGACATCTGGTGGGAGGGCGTTCCACAGGACGAGTGCCACTACCGAGAAGGCCCTCTGCCTGCTTCCCTGTAGCTTTGCTTCTCGCAGTGAGGGAACCACCAGAAGGACCTCAGTGTCCGGGCAGAACGATGGGGGTGGAGACGCTCCTTCAAGTATACTGGGCCGAGGCCGTACCGAAGATCAACAGCCTGGAAACCAAGCCTTGTGAGGAATGGTTGAAGGAGCTGAGTATGTTTAGCCTGGGAAAGAGGAGACTGAGAGGAGATATGAGAGCCAACTTCAAATATCTAAAGCAGAGGTTTTTAACCTTTTTGGGTCCACGGCTGCCTTGACCAACTACGTTCTTTCCTGTGGGGCTCAAGAGCCTAGTTATTTCACCGCTTGCCTACAGAGCTGGCAGCCCCTTGCCCCTTTTTGGAGCGTTCCCTCAGCCTCCTCTCTTCTCCCCTCTACTTGGGGGTCCTCTGGGCAGCCGCTACTGTCGCCCGTGGTCTCTGAGCTGCCCTCCCCTGCCCCAAAGAGAGGTCCTCCTCACACTGCCCCACAGGGGCCTGGGAAGCACGCCTTGGCCAGCGACAGAGGCGCCATTCACCTGCGAAGCTTGCAGCCAGGGCTGCTGCAACCAACAGCTGTGCCAGCCTTTGGGAGGTAGAGACATGAGAGGGCATCAGATAAAGGTGGGAAGCAGAGAGGTGCCCGTGGCAACCCTGAACATCATTTAAGGCACCCCAGGGTGCCACGGCACGCTGGTTGAAAACCACTGATCTAAAGGGTTTTCAAATGGAAGATGGAACAAGCTTGTTTCCCCCTGCCCTGGAGTTACAGCAAAGACGACTCTGACCAGGGGTCAGCAAACATTTTCAGCAGGGGGCCAGTCCACTGTCCCTCAGACCTTGGGGGGGGGCGGACTATATTTTTGGGGGGGAAAGAAGAAGAACCAATGCCTATGCCCCACAAATCACCCAGAGATGCATTCTAAATAAAAGGACACATTCTACTCATGTAAAAACACGCTGATTCCTGGACCGTCTGCGGGCTAGATTTAGAAGGCTGTAGGGCCAGATCTGGCCCCCGGGCCTTAGTTTGCCTGCCAATGATTCTGACTAAACATCAGAAAGAATTTTCTGATGGCAAGAGCTATTTGACAATGTAACGGTCTCCCTTGGATGGTGGTGAACTCTCCTTCCTTGGAGGTTTTTAAGCAGAGATTGGATGGCCCTCTGTCAGGGATGCTTTAGCTGAGATTTCTGCCTTGCAGCGGGGTTGGACTAGATGACCCTAAGGCCCCTTCCCACTCTACAATTCTATGATTCTTGCTTTTTTGAAAACAGGAGCACACACCTGCCCAGCTCTGTTCAGTGCTCTGCTCCGAGGCAGCCTCTGTTTGAGGGTTCCTCAACTATGTCCCGGGGCTCCACCCTTTTCACAAAATACACTGTCCGACCCCTCTCTTTTCCTTGCTTCCAGTAACAAGATAAGGGCAGAGTGTGCTGGCAGCAGCCCCTGTCATCGGCCTCACCACTGCCCTTCCCTTTCCGTTCTTGGCCAGGATGTCCCAAACAGAAGCCACAAAGCGGGAGCCAGAGGCAGGAAGCAGATTCGATCATCCTCGGGTCCTTTCCTGAAACTTGAAAGCTCCTGGGAAACCACCCTGCTTGTTCAGAGAGGAGCCCGATGTCTGCGCCTCTGTGTGAATCATCAGAACATAAGAAGAGCGTGCAGGGTCAGGCCAAGGGCTCACCTAGGCCAGCGTCCTGTTCTCACAGCAGCCAGCCTTGTGCCAAATGAGAAACCTTCAAGACCTGAGCACAGCAGCACCTCTCTACTCCTGAGATTCCCAGCTACTGATTTTCAGAAATCTCTATTCTTCCTTGCCTTGGCCACATTGGAACTCCCTTGACTGCAACTCAATCCGTTGGTTTGGTTCCCAGACTCCAGAGCAAGAGAAAACAAGCTTGCTCCATCTTCCCTGTGACAGCCCTTGAGATATTGGGAGATAATAATAATAATAATAATAATAATAATAATAATAATAATAATTTTTTTTTATTTATACCCCGCCCTTCCTGGTTCAGAGAACTGGGCTCAGGGCAGCTAACAACAAATTTAAAACACTTAATTGATGCAACAACAAAAAACCCCAGCATAAAATGCAGTATAAAACGTGAATAAATTCAGAATTCAAAAATCAATTTAGGGGGAAAATCCATTCAATAAACATTAGATGATCACCAGGGCTAGCTGGCTAAATTAGTCCTATTTGGACCAGCAAGGAGACCAGGGGAGAATTAGCTGTGGGATCCCAGAGCAGGTAATCTTCATAAAAAGGGGAAGGAAGGGGAATAAAAGATCAGGCTAAGTTCAAATTGAAAGCCAGGTGGAATAGCTCTGTCTTACAGGCTGTCCTATTTCCTCTCGGTCTCCTCTTTTCCAAGCTCAACATCCCCAGCTCCTTCAACCATTCCTCATAAAGCCTGCTTTCCAGATGGTTGATCCTGGTTTCCAGATCAGCAGCAGCTTGCCTCTGAATATCACATCCTGGGAATTCGGAGGAGGAGAAGGGCAATGCCCTCATGTCCTGGGTTTGTGAACTTCCCAGAGGCATATTGTTGGCCAGCATGCGATAAAGGATGCTGGAGAAGATAATATTTTTTTTAAAAAAAAATTATTAGAAATTTAAACAAAACATATTATCCAAAAATATCACATCCTTAATTTCCCCCATTTTCCTCCCTCCCCCCACCCTCCCATAAAGGACCCCCCCCCCGACTCCCCTCAGTTCCAATCTTTGATTTCTCTGTGAATACTATTCTCTGCATGTTACAAAATTATATAAATCCTTAAATTGTCTAACTGATTATTGTCAATAAAGAGTTTGTGAGTGTTTATTCAAAACCTGCCAAGGAGTCCAATTCACTTTGTTGAGTCATCAAGTACTTTGTAAAGGGTTCCCATTCATCTCTGAAGTCACAGTTATCCTTGTCCCGTATTTTATGTGTCAGTTTTGCCAGTTCTGCATAATCCATCAATTTCTCTTGCCATGATTCTTTAGTTAGGATTTCTTGCTTCTTCCAACCTTGTGCTATTAAAACTCTCGCGGCCGTTGTCGCATACATGAAGATATTTCTCAGTTTTTTTGACAGGTCTTTTCCTACAATCCCTAACAAAAATGCTTCAGGTTTTTTTACAAATGTTAGATGGAACATTTTCTTCAATTCATTGTAGATCATTTCCCACATTTTTGATTACCTTACAATCCCACCACATATGATAAAATGTCCCCTCCTTTTCCTTACACTTCTAACATATATTTGAACTAGTTTCGTACATTTTCCATAACAGCACTGGTGTCAAATACCATCTATACATCATCTTCATATAATTCTCCTTCAACAGGGAACAATCTGTAAATTTTAAATCAGTTTTCCATAACTTTTCCCAATCTTCCATCACAATGTTGTGACCTACATCTTGTGCCGAGAAGAAGGTAAGATTTTGACCTAATTCAGCTGTGGAGCTCTGCTAATGACCGGCTTGTCGACCTGGACTGACCTATTAAAATGCATGACATCACCCCCAGGATGCATCTCTTCTGTGTATATCTCCACAACACAGACCCCCTAATATTTGTTCCCTGACCTGCAGCGGACAGTGAGCTGCACCTGATGAATGCTGACCGCTAGGTTCGGAGGAGATATGAAGCCAAAGTGAAGATTAAGGGTGTGGGGTCCAACTATTCTTGGTCATTTAGCTTCTCAGGATACATAAATTCTTGACACGTGACGGTGCAACAGCTGGAGGACTAATTACGGAAAGGATTCTTTTCCATCAGCACTTCTGGGAAAGAGAACATTTCAATTATACAAGGATTGGGTTTTGATAAGCAACGAAGAATCCAGCAATCAGGAAACTGCACGCCCCAAGCCCAGCAAGGAGGAAACTCTGCTGCTTGCTAATTATTCCAAATCAAGTCGAGGCTTGGAGTTGGAGAGAGATTACCGCCTGTGACTTTGTTGTTGTTGTTTAGTCGTGTCCGCCTCTTCGTCACCCCCTGGACCAGAGCACGCCAGGCACTCCTGTCTTCCACTGCCTCCCGCAGTTTGGTCAAACTCATGCTGGTAGCTTCAAGAACAGTGTCCCACCATCTCGTCCTCTGTCGTCCCCTTCTCCTTGTGGCCTCCATCTTTCCCAACATCAGGGTCTTTTCCAGGGAGTCTTCTCTTCTCATGAGGTGGCCAAAGTCTTGGAGCCTCAGCTTCAGGATCTGTCCTTCCAGTGAGCACTCAGGGCTAATTTCCTTAAGGATGGAGAGGTTTGATCTTCTTGCAGTCCATGGGACTGTCAAGAGTCTCCTCCAGCACCAGAATTCAAAAGGTTGTATCATCTGCATATCTGAGGTTGTTGATATTTCTTCCGGCAATCTTAATTCCGGCTTGGGATTCATCCAGCCCAGCCTTTCGCATGATGAATTCTGCATATAAGTTAAATAAGCAGGGAGACAATATACAGCCTTGTCGTACTCCTTTCCCAATTTTGAACCAATCAGTTGTTCCATATCCAGTTCTAACTGTAGCTTCTTGTCCCACATACAGATTTCTCAGGAGACAGATGAGGTGATCAGGCACTCCCATTTCTTTAAGAACTAGCCATAGTTTGCTGTGGTCGACACAGTCAAAGGCTTTTGCATAGTCAATGAAGCAGAAGTAGATGTCTTTCTGGAACTCTCTAGCTTTCTCCATAATCCAGCGCATGTTTGCAATTTGGTCCTCTGCTGCCTGTGACTTTAGTACAGATTAATTTGTAACTGTGGGTTGCTATTGATTAATGAACACGATATTGAGCAGAGATGTTTGAGGCCAAGACCAGAGGACAGAAAATGTGCAACAAGCAGGCGACAGCTGGCACAGAAAACTACAACCCCCTGTGATTTTTCCTAGCTGTTGTTTTTCTTAAATCAGGTTTCTAGTCCCTATGGTGGGGGTGGGGAAATCATGCTTCAAAGCATATGAATAGCCATTCGTTTATATAGCAATTAAAGAGGTTCCTTCAGAACTCCACAGCACACCAGTGGGATGCGGGCAAAACTCACCTGCCATCAACAAAACCCTAATAATTTGGGTGCCTGGTGCAAAACCAAAGAATCCTAGAACTGTAGAGTTGGAAGAGACCCTAAGGGTCATCTAGTCCAACCCCCTGCAATGCAGGAAAGTAATCCAGTAACACCTGGAGAGTAATAGTTGTCCATCCTTGGCCCTTAGGGCAATATCTCAGAGCTGAACTACTGGTGTTTATCTTTTAAAAATGATGTTTGTGTGTGCAAGAATAATGAAAAGGAAACATTGTCAGCTCACATTAACAAGAAGAAGAATCTGTCAATCCTAACATAAACGTATAAATTAATATCCAAAGAGATATCCAAACAAAATTGATGGTTATGAGTTATATGTTCAAACACAGACAGGGCAGCTGGATGTTCTGAGGAGTGGATAATAATAATAATAATAATTATTATTATTATTATTATTATTATTATTATTATTATTTTGATTTATACCCCGCCCTCCCTGGCCAGAGCCAGGCTCAGGGCAGCTAACACCAGTAAAAATTACAGTAAAAACATAATGGGGGGGGGGGACAAAATCCCAATTTAAAATACAGGTTTAAATGCAATTTAAAATGCAGCCTCATTGAAATATACTCAGAGTCGCAAAGTGATCTCATGCTCTTTATTCAGCTCATAGTGGTGAGGAGGAATGAATGAATGTCCCCTCAAAGTATCTGCTTTATATACATTATTTACACAATGGGCTGCACATGATTGGCTCATTCTGGAATTCTACTGTAAACCAATCAGGTTGTGGATTCACTTATATCTGGAGCATGATTGGGTGGTTCCTGCCAACCAATCATACTGCTGCATTGTTCTAGGACCAATCAGACTGCTGCATTCTGAATCCTATTGTTCTAGGACCAATCAGACTGCTGCAGTTTGGATCCTATTCAACTCAGTACATAACACTCATTTTAAAAGTAGTACATAGATCACATAAAGGGAAGGAAACATAAGGGTCAGACTGAGTCCAAACCAAAGGCCAGGCGGAACAGTTCTGTCTTGCAGGCCCTGCAGAAAGAAATCAGATCCCGCAGGGCCCTGATCTCATGAGACAGGGCATTCCACCAAGCCGGGGCCAGTGTTGAAAAGGCCCTGGCTCTGGCTGAGGCTAATCTGACTTCCTTAGGGCCTGGGACCTCTAGGGTGTTGCTATTTATGGACCTTAAGGTCCTCCGCGGGGCATACCAGGAGAGGCGGTCCCGTAGGTACGTGGGTCCTAGGCCACATAGGGCTTTAAAGGTCCAAACCAGCACCTTAAACCTGACCCTGTACTCCACCGGGAGCCAGTGCAGTTGGTAAAGCACTGGGTGAATGTGATCCCACAGCAAGGACCCCGTAAGGAGCCTCGCCGTGGCATTCTGCACCCGCTGGAGTTTCTGGGTCAGCTTCAAGGATAGCCCTGCTTTGATGTTTACCGGTAAGTCTTTTTGCAACCACAGAAGCTCACAGGAACCACTTCTGTCATCCCCACACCGCTGGGATATAATTTTAAAGTGTAGGAAAATCTGCAAATATCAAGGATTTTTCCAAAACAAAGCTAATACTAACAATACTACTTGTGTTTATCTTCATTAATCTGCCAAACAGCAGAGGTTGTACAAGAGTCCTTCCTGAATCTAGCAGTTCTGGCCTGAAGGTCCGGCTTCTGAAGGTCCACGAGGGGTTTCCATCCCTGCATGCAGAAAACTACCATGCCAGAGAGAAGGCTAGGATAGGACCTTTCTCCCTGACATGCTTGTTTTCTGTGTGCAAGGAATTTGGTTGGGTGTGGAGGAGCATTCACTCCTCAGCGCACAGTCTGAAATCATCCAGTTGAACTCTGGCCATGATTGACCCAGAGGCCATGCCATGCTTTTGTCTTTTCCTGTTCAGATGGAAGAATCATCTGTTTCTGGAAACAGGCAGCTAATTGGGAAGGCGAATTTCCTCCCTGCCTGAGTGTGCACATTTTGCAGACAGCAGCAGAACTTTGTCCCAGACCTCAGGCTGGAGCAGGGCAAGGATAGGCCTGCAACCGTCTCCACCTCACTGCCCTCCATTTGGTCCTCACTTTGGGGTTTGTCACGCTTTGGACTACAATTCCCATCATTCTCGGGGTGGACATAATGGGCAGGAGGGAAAGGAGGACATGTCACTTAGCCCAACCTGAAATAAACCTGGTTTTGCTCCCAGTTTTCTTGCTCCGACTCTGGGCACAATCTTCATGGCATGATTCCCCAGCCCCTTTCATCGAGACAGGTGTTTGCCTGAGGCCACAACTTTACCGAGCTCAGGGTACACTAGCAAACGAGATGCAAGTGACCATTCTCTTCCTGTTGAATAGCTGCCTGTAGGTGCCAGGGGCATTTTGCGGCCCTTCACAACCAGAATCAGGAATGGGATCAAAGTACAGCAGATAAAAGGTTGGAGTCTTAACCGATCCATTGCCCAAGACCCTCATAATGAATCCCCCAACTTTTATTTGGTCAGGTAAGTGGCCAGACCACTCAGGCAGGTGTTTCAGACCCCAATGCATGCCCTCCAACGAAAATAGGAACATCTATTCAATAATAATAATAATAATAATAATAATAATAATAATAATAATAATAATAATAATAATACTGTTATTATTTATACTCGACCCATCTGACTGGTTTGCCCCAAATACTCTGGGCGGCTTCCACATATATAAAAACACAATAAAACCAAACAGGGCTGCCTTCAGATGTCTTCTAAAGTTGTATAGTTATCTTATCTCCTTGGCTGGAGGAGGGGGTCACATAACTCCATACCCTCCAACATATCTCCAGTGAAAATAGGGACGTCCTACCATACCCGCCAACATTTCTCTGATAAAAGAGAAGAGTTTCCCTATTGCCAGGGGCATTTCTCCTTTCTTGTGGGGCAGTTGAGGCCCTTCACAACCAGAATTAGGAAAGAGATCGAAGTACAGGTTAGATAAAATACCAGTGTACTGGAAGAAGCAAAGATCACTGGTGACAAAGAAATGATTCTTTAACGTCAACTTTGTTGGACTGGTCATGTGCGGATGCCTGATTATCGTCTTCCAAAGCAACTACTCTATTCCGAACTTAAAAAATGGAACGTGTAATGCTGGTGGTCAACAAAAGAGGTTTAAAGACTGTCTCAAGGCAATTTTTTTTAAAAAAATGTAGTATAAACACCAACAATTGGGAAACACTTGCCTGCGAGCACTCCAGTTGGAGAACAGCCTTGACCAAAGGTGTTGTGGACTTTGAAGACACTCGAACTCAGGACAAAAACGGAGAAGCGTGCTAAGAGGAAGGCACACTTGGCAAATCCACACTGTGATCAACTCCTGCCTGGAAACCTATGTTCCCACTGTGGAAGGACGTGTGGGTCCAGAATTGGCCTCAACAGTCACTTATGGACTCATTGTTAAAACCGTGTTTATGGAAGACAATCTTACTCGGCTACGAGTGATCACCAAAGAGGAGGAAGAAGAAGAAGAAGAAGAAGAAGAAGAAGAAGAAGAAGAAGAAGAAGAAGAGATAAAAGGTTGTAACTTTAATCGATCCAGCACCCAAGACCCTTCCAACAATTCCCCTTTTATTTGGTCAGGTAAATGCTCTACTCGCCCTAACAGGTGTTCCAAGCCCCACTGCTCATTTGGCCCTCCTGCTGCAAGTCCCAATCTGGGAGTCCCAGAGGCGAAGCTGGAATATATTTTTCTTTCTCCTGGCAGCGGATGTGATTTCCTAACGCAGGCGGGGTCAGGTTACCTGCAGCAACGGCCCTGCAACCTGTCATGTCATTACGAAACCCTGTGCAAGACCCAGAGCGCCTCTGCTGCTGCTGACTCAGTGGGAAGTGTGTTGTTGTCCTTGTCTCCAAGGTGAGGAGAGACCGTGGATCCTGGCCAGGCTGCCAGGGCAGAAAAGAGGAAATGAGGAAGTGGCACATGCGATTGGTGACACCGGGAGAGAAGGGGACAGGATGGGAGGACTGAAATGATGAGTGCCATTGCCTTGTTTTTTTAGTTTTTGCTTTTTATGGGATTCTTTTAATATTTATTGCCAATTACAAATCTGTATCATTACTATTTTATTTTCAGTTTTTCATCATGAACATCATTCAAACTTAAATCCAACAATATTGAATTGAGGGCCTTCTGGCGGTTCCCTCCCTGTGAGAAGCGAAGTTACAGGGTGCCAGGCAGAGGGCCTTCTCGGTGGTGGCGCCCTCCCTCCCAGCAGATGTCAAGGAAATAAACAACTATCTGACTTTTAGAAGACATCTGAAGGCAGCCCTGTTTAGGGAAGCTTTTAATATTTCATGAATTATTGTATTTTAATATTTTGCTGGAAGCTGCCCAGAGTGACTGGTTGAAACCCAGCCATTTGGGTGGGGTATAAATAAATATATTATTATTATTATTATTATTATTATTATTATTATTATTATTACTACTACTACTACTACTACTACTACTACTACTACTACAATTGTGTGGTTCCCTGAATCCCCGGACTTCCCTCCTCCCCCTTCTGGTTTTCCACAGATACATTTTTTAATTTTTGTTAAAACAAAAAAAAATTTTTTCCTTCCAGTAGCACCTTAAAGACCAACTAAGTTAGTTCTTCGTATGAGCTTTCGTGTGCATGCACACTTCTTCAGATACACTGAAACAGAAGTTGCCAGATCCTTCTATATAGTGAGAAGGTGGGGAGGGGTATTACTCAGAAGGGTGGTGGAAATGGGTGATTGGCAGATAGCTGTGATGAGCCTGTAGACGACTCTTAACTACTGCAATAGGTCTTACAGGAAAAAGCAAGGGGTGAGAAGGTGAAAAATGGCTTTGTCATGTATAATGAGATAAGAATCCAATGTCTTTGTTCAGACCAGGTCTCTCCATGGTTTTAAGTTTGGTAATGAGTTGCAATTCAGCAGCTTCTCTTTCCAGTCTATTTCTGAAATTCCTTTGTAGTAATACAGCTACTTTGAGATCTTGTATAGAATGTCCTGGGAGATTGAAGTGTTCTCCTAGTGGTTTCTCTGTCTTGTGATTCTTGATGTCCGATTTATGTCCGTTTATTCTTTGGCGTAAGGTTTGGCCTGTTTGTCCAATATAGAGAGCTGAAGGACACTGTTGGCATTTGATGGCATATACAATGTTAGACGATGAGCAATTAAATAGTCCAGAGATGGTATGTGTGATGTTGTTGGGGCCAGTAATGGTGTTGTCCGGGTGTATGTGGCAGCAAAGTTGGCATCTGGGTTTATTGCAGGCTCTGGTGCCAGTGTCCGTGTTACGTCTGTCTTAATTTTTGTTGTTGTTTAGTCGTTTAGTCGTTTCCGACTCTTCATGACCCCGTGGACCAGAGCACTCCAGGCACTCCTGAACACACCCAGCTTGTCATAAGGCTTGGCTTCCAGACCCTTTTATGCTTTCTGCTTTGCAGGGGTTGGAGTAGATGACCTTTGGAGATCCCTTCCAACTTTGCAATTTTATGATTCCTGCATTGCTGGGGAGTGGGTCTTCATGACCCTTGGCGGGGGGAACGGGACGGACACCTCCTAACAATTCCACGAGAGATTTCCCCACCCCCTTCTAAGAGGAATAGGCTTCAGCCTAGAACTGCAGATGAATTTCGCACCTGGGGTTTCTTTCTTTTCTTTTCTTTTTGAATTTGCATTTTATTTATTTGTTAACATTCTTATATTACATCGGTAAACGTTGTCATATTACATTACAGGACTTACTATAATATAATTTCCAACATGTATACAAAAATTATATACACATTTTATATACCTAGAAAGGAAATGAAACAAAAAACAAAAAACAAAAACAATCCCTCCCCAAAAATCATATACATACCAACACACTAGACTTCCTGTCTTTCCCGTTGTATATTCCTTTTTTTTACAAATGAATGTACTCTTATTATTGTATATTTCTTTGCATATTATCTAATACATTCCTCTATCAATATGCGCCTGTTGTCTTTGTCCATGGAAGGCTGATTTTGTCCATAAAGAAGGCTGATCGCCGCAGAATTGATGCTTTTGAATTCTGGTGCTGGAGGAGACTCTTGGGAGACCCATGGACTGCAAGAAGATCAAACCTCTCCATTCTGAAGGAAATCGGCCCTGAGTGCTCACTGGAAGGACAGATCCTGAAGCTGAGGTTCCAAGACTTTGGCCACCTCATGAGAAGAGAAGACTCCCTGGAAAAGACCCTGATGTTGGGAAAGATGGAGGGCACAAGGAGAAGGGGACGACAGAGGACGAGATGGTGGGACAGTGTTCTTGAAGCTACCAGCATGAGTTTGACCAAACTGCGGGAGGCAGTGGAAGACAGGAGTGCCTGGCGTGCTCTGGTCCAGGGGGTCACAAAGAGGCGGACACGACTACACAACAACAACAACAACAGAGGAGGGAGGAGTGCCCTTAAGATGCTCCTCATCCCGCCTATCTCTGGAAATCTAGCTGCCTTCTAAAGGCCGCAGAGACATCCTTGCCATGTGTGCCTCTGCTGGACAATAGCATCGTGAGAAGAGGCTGCTGATCAGACCATCCGGTCCAGCATCCTGTTCTCACATTGGCCAGGCAGATGCCCTAATGGGGAACCAGCAAGCAGGATTCGAACACAAGAGCCCTGTCCCCTCCTGGGGTTCCCAGTGACTGGTGCTCAGAAGCACATACCCGCCAACATTTCTCCAATGAAAATAGGGACATTCTATTCCATACTGGACCATAAAGAAGGCTGATCGTCGAAGAATTGATGCTTTTGAATTATGGTGCTGGAGGAGACTCTTGAGAGTCCCATGGACTGCAAGAAGATCAAAGCTATCCATTCTGAAGGAAATCAGCCCTGAGTGCTCACTGGAAGGACAGATCCTGAAGCTGAGGATCCAATACTTTGGCCACCTCATGAGAAGAGAAGACTCCCTGGAAAAGACCCTGATGTTGGGAAAGATGGAGGGCACAAGAAGAAGGGGACGACAGAGGAGGAGATGGTTGGATAGTGTCTTCGAAGCTACAAACATGAGTCTGACCAAACTGCGGGAGGCAGTGGAAGACAGAAGTGCCTGGCGTGCTCTGGTCCAGGGGGTCACGAAGAGTCGGACACGACTAAACGACTAAACAACAACATTCCATAATAATAATACCCTGCCCATCTGACTGGGTTGCCCCAGCCACTCTGCGTGGCTGCCAACATATAATAATAAAACATTTTTTTTATTAAAAAAAACAAACCATCCCTAAACGACTAAACAACAACAATCAATATGCGCTCTTAGTCTTATTTCTCAATTCAGTCTCACTCCAACGTCAATCAAATGCTAGCATCCGGACCCGGGGTTGCAGCTGTGGCCCCTCTCTTTCCAGACTAGTCCCACGCCTTTGGGGGGGGCTCCGCGTGGCGCAACCCGGTTGCAAGGCGACCCCGAGGGGGCGCCCGCCCGGCGGGGCTGCTGCGCGCGATTGCAGGCTCGGGGCGGCGCGTGTCACCCGAGCCGGGGCGGAGCCCTGCTTGCCCGGCTGCCTGGTGCAATCCGCGCCGCCTGCCGCATCAGCCGGACCGAGGCGGAGCCGCGGCTGCGGGAGTTACATCATCCCCGACGGCGCGGCCAGGAGCCGCAGCGGCCGCGCAGACAAAGGCGCTCGCCGCTCGGGGACGGCGCATTCGCTCGCTGCGCTGCGCCCTCGCCGCTGGCACCATGGAGCGCCGCTGCTGCTGTTGCTCTTAGGCGGGGAGGGACGCAGGATCCCACCCTACCCGCCGCCCCGAGGTGGGGGTCCTCTGGATTGGGGGCTCCCCTCCTCTTGGATTCCGCCTATCCTGCAGGATCGTCGGCCAAGGAAGGGAGAAAAGCAGTCCGGAATTGGGGAGCGAGAAGGCAAGAGAAGGACCCCCTCTCCCCCCCCCAAAAAAAGACCCGCATATAGGGAACGCCGTCGAGGCCGCCGCCGCCGCCAAAGGTACGGAAGGGTGCTAAGAAGGACGTGGGGTGGGGAGGGGGCTCAGGTGGGCACCGGCTGTTGGCCCCACCTGGATCTCGGGGGGGAGGGAGGGCGAGTATCGATTAGCCCCCCGGACCTGATTTCAGCCACTCAAAGGGGCTAGGAACCCACAGGGTGGGGGTCTCTCTGGCGAGCCACTACCGTCTTTGCTGCAACAGGCTTAAAAAGGGGCTCCACTCTGGCCATGCTCAGAGGCAGCCTTGGCATCCAAAGCGCCTTTCCTTCAGCGCCAAGGAACCAAACTGTGTCCCACCAGGGGCACTTAGGCGTTTGGGAATAGGAAGGAAGCATTCTAGGCAAAAGGACCGCGGACCCAGCAGACGGGGCATCCGGGCATAATCCAGGGGTAGAGGAGCTGCTTTGCTTGCAGAAGGACCCAGGTTCAGTGCCAAGCACCACCAGATAGGTCTCTCTCCCTGAAACCCAGGAGAGCTGCTGCCAGCCAGTGTGGGAGGTGCTGAGCGAGTTGGGTTCTTTAGCGTCGCAGGGGGTTGGACTAGATGGCCTTTAGAGATCCCTTCCAGCTCTACGGTTCTGATTGTGTGACTGGCTGGGTATAAGGCATTTTTGCATATTTGTTCCCGGTTTGAAAAATGAGTCCAAATTGCCATTTAATTAACAGGCATAGGATTCCAGCAAGGCTGTTCCTTATGGGTCGCAACTGCAGAAAGTGAATTTGGGGGCCTGACATGTGGCCCCAGCCAAGTCTTTTCCTGGAGAACAGCCTCTTGGATCCTGCAGCTGAGGAGCAGAAGCTTTCCTGCGGCTGATTAAATTTAGACATCTCCGTCAGTCAGTATCACATCATGGAGTGACTCGCAATGAATCTTCAGACTTCCTCCACAGCAAACAATTGCGGTTGCCTCGGGTGAGGCGAGGCAATTCAGAAAATGTTTGATGCAACAGGCGAGTAAGAGCCTTTAAAAAAAGCTGTGCAAATTAGGTCCACAAAAACGATTAGCCAATAAAACCTTTCTTACTAACATACCTGCCTTAGTCATAACCAGCTGTTGCGCAACTAAATGGCATTAGCTTTTCCCTCTCTGGTCGCCTGGGGCGATTCTAAACTAGTCACAGGTGACCAAGTGAGTGGCAGCCTCTTTTAAAGGAGGGTGCCCAGTGCTCAGAGGCCTGACCCAGACCACTTTTTCCCAAAGGCTTCCATGTGGAGTCTGCAGTATCTGATTTGGGTCAGACCAAATCTGTGCATGTGCAGAGTTTCTTTTTGAAATTGGAGCAGGGTGGGGTGTCTTTGTAACGAACATAGTTGTGAGTGGGGAAAACAGCTGAGGAACTGCAATGCCCACCCTACCCCCTCCTCAAAATATTGTTGCCATGACAGATACTGTGACAGAGCCCATAGGATACAACTGCATGTCGGTCTGGATCAGTAATCCAGGAACAGCATGGACACCAGCAACGAAGGACAGAAGTAAAAGATGGTGTAGCGATAATCAGTGCAGCAGCTGCAAAAGCCAAAGGGCACATTGTATGTGAAGATGTGTATGGCTGTGCTGGCTTGGGCTGATGGGATTTGTAGTGCAAAACATCTGGAGGGCATCAGGTTGGGGAAGGCGGGCTTAGAGCTTCCTGCCGGCTGTTCTCTTTCTCCAAATTTTCCCCAGCTGCACCAGGATTGCAGGTGTATTTACCACTGCAAAACTGCACCCGGGAGCTTAGGCTGAAAGCAGCAGCTGACAGGGAAGGGGTTAAATACCCCTCTTCTGCTGCTTTGCCACTCAAAATTGCCCTTTGCAGAAACTGCTGTTTTCCTAGGGAGGGGGAAATTGAGGGCTGGTTTTAAACAATGATAGTTTTCCATAAGGTGACGTTTGCCCCCTGGAGATTGAGTGGGAATTGGGAAGTCACTGAGCCAAATCTCAGGAGCCACGAACTAGGAGGCCTTCAGCAAACCATTTTCTTAACAGCCTGGGTCCCCACTTGTAGAATGGAGGTGGTGACATTGGTCTACCCTACAAGACTGTTATAAAAGTTACTGATATAATGCATGTAACGCACTCTGGGCACTTAGGAAAGGCTGATGGTGGCTGAGTTCCTGGTTCCAGGCTTTCCCAGTGGGGCAATTCATCTAGGTGGATGTCTCGATTTCATAGAATTGCAGCCTTGGAAGGGACCCTACGGGTCATCTAGTCCAACCCGCGGCAATGCAGAAATCTTGAACCCATGATTAGAGTCTCATGCACTACCGACTGACTTAGTGATTTCAGCTACTGATTTGGAATGAAAGTTTTATTTCTTCTGCTACCTGTTGTGTTTGTAATCTTACTGTTCATCTTTATGCTGTTTAATTGCCACAATGGTTTTTAAAGAGGGGTGGCATTTTTAATTTATTTTTTGCAAGTGAGTAAATATAAGCAAACCTTTATAACTGTACTTTTAAGGGTGTCTGTGTGTGTATATACTAAAGCACAGTTCTGGAACTGCACTGAGTTCGTAATACGTGTGAAACAGAAACTAAGGGAGCGGGGGGCTTTGAGCATAGACAAAGTGTTTCTTTCCTTGCTTTGTCTTGCAGAGCTCACAGCCTTTTCTCAGGAAATCCAGGTTGGGGAATGCAGAGATCATGTTGCCAAGAGGAAAGGTGTGACCTCAAGGCAACCTTGTTCCTGGGTCAGCAGAGGGGCGGGTGGAGGCTGGAGGACTTGCGCTCTGTTTGCATCATCCACTTATTTTCCTTGCTGATGAGAGCAAGTGAAAGAGAGATAGCTGAAAGCTCCTCCCTGCAGTCTCTGGAGGCACTTGGAGCCTTGAGGCTGGCACGCTCTTCCGCTTGCCTACAGCTCTGGAAACCTCTGCTCCCTGTTTAGAAGGCAGTGTCTGCAGGCAGCTTGTAGTGACGAAAAGGCAGCCTCCCTTCGCCTCCTGGTTGCACAGGTTGTGCAAATGATGTCCTTTTGCAAATCCTTGCACGTTGCTGTTGTTTAGTCGTTTAGTCGTGTCCGCCTCTTCGTGCCCCCTGGACCAGAGCACGCCAGGCACTCCTGTCTTCCACTGCCTCCCGCAGTTTGGTCAAACTCCTGCTGGTAGCTTCGAGAACACTGTCCCACCATCTCGTCCTCTGTCGTCCCCTTCTCCTTGTGCCCTCCATCTTCCCCAACATCAGGGTCTTTTCCAGGGAGTCTTCTCTTCTCATGAGGTGGCCAAAGTCTTGGAGTCTCAGCTTCAGGATCTGTCCTTCCAGTGAGCACTCAGGGCTGATTTCCTTCAGAATTGATAGGTTTGATCTTCTTGCAGTCCATGGGACTCTCAAGAGTCTCCTCCAGCACCGTAATTCAAAAGCATCTATTCAGCCTCCTTTATGGTCCAGCACTCACTTCCACACATCACTACTGGGAAAACCATAGCTTTAACTATACGGACCTTTGTCGGCAAGGTGATGTCTCTGCCTTTTAAGATGCTGTCTAGGTTTGTCATTGCTTTTCTCCCAAGAAGCAGGCATCTTTTAATGTTGTGACTGCTGTCACCATCTGCAGTGATCATGGAGCCCAAGAAAGTAAAATCTCTCACTGACTCCATTTCTTCCCCTTCTATTTGCCAGGAGGTGATGGGACCAGTGGCCATGATCTTCGTTTTTTTTATATATTGAGCTTCAGACCATATTTTGCGCTCTCCTCTTTCACCCTTATTAAAAGGTTCTTTAATTCCTCCTCACTTTCTGCCATCAAGGTTGTGTCTGCATTCAGTTATGTTCGTGCAAATGATGTCCTTTTGCAAATCCTTGCACAGGTTGTGCAAATTATTTTGTTTTGCAAATCCTTGCACATGTATCTCCCACCATGCCTGGGTGCCCAGAGGTGTATTGCACCTTGACTTAACCTGGGCAGAAGAGACATCATTTGCTTCTAACTCCTCTCTCAGGTTGAGGGCCGCTCCTTTCGTTTGGCAAACAAGATCAGGGGCTACTACTGAGAGATGAAAGGCAACTTTTCCAGCTTCCCATGCCCTCCATTCTGCAGAGAGGCTTTGGGAACCTTTGGAGTTTGCAGGTCTCTGAAGATGAGCCTGCAAGATCAGGCCGCAGGGGGCCCACCTGGTCCAGCATTTTGTTCTTGCCAGCCAGCCCAGATGCCCATTATGGGAACCCGTAAGCAAGATTGGAGGGCGAGACCACTCTTCCTTCCAGCAACTGGTATTCAATCCTGGAGGCAGCATATAGCCAGCAAGAGCCCTATCCTTCATGAATATATCCAGTCCTCTTTTAAAGCCACCAGTTTGGTGTCCATCCCTGCCTCCTGTGGCAGGGAGCTCCATATTTTAACTTTGCACTGTGTGAAGAAGTATTTTACTTGTCCCGATTCTTCCAACATGAAGCCTAGTTGGGTGTCTCCATCCTAGCCCCCACACTGTTGAGCTGCCTTTCTCCTTCCACACCAGCCTCCCTCTCCATCACCTTGGGCTAGCAAAGACCACAGGTCAACGTGTGCTTCGTATGTAAAGGTAAAGGGATCCCTGACCATTGGGTCCAGTTGTGGGCGACTCTGGGGTTGCTGCGCTCATCTTGCTGCAAGAAGCCAAGTTACAGGGAACCAGGCAGAGGGCCTTCTCGGTAGTGGCACCCGCCCTGTGAAACGCCCTCCCACCAGATGTCAAAGAGAAGATCTACCACCAGACTTTTAGAAGACATCTGAAGGCAGCCCCGTTTAGGGAAGCTTTTAATGTTTAATAGGTTATTGTATTTTAATATTCTGTTGGAAGCCACCCAGAGTGGCTGGGGAAACCCAGCCAGATGGGCAGGGTATAAGTAATAAATTATTATTATTATTATTATTATTATTATTATTATTATTATTATTATTATTGGCTGAGGGAGCCGGCATACAGCTTCCGGGTCATGTGGCCAGCATGACTAAGCCGCTTCTGGTGAACCAGAGCAGCGCACGGAAACGCCGTTTCCTTTCCCGCCGGAGCGGTGCCTATTTATCTACTTGCAGTTTGTCGTGCTTTCGAACTGCTAGGTTGGCAGGAGCTGGGACCGAGCAATGGGAGCTCACCACATTATGGAGATTCGAACTGCCAACCTTCTGATCAGCAAGCCCTAGGCTCTGTGGTTTAACCCACAGCGCCACCCACGTCCTGCTTCGTATGTAGAAGGTTCCAAGTTTCATCCCTGGCATCTCCAGGTAGGGGTGGGAGACACTCCTGTCTGGAATCCTGGAAATGCACGGAGCTGAATCCTCGGAGGAAGCGAGTTGACTCTCCCAGCTTTCAAAATTTGCCAGGCGCATTTTGCACCTGGCTACCGGCCACTTGCGAACAAGCGAAGATGCCCGGGTGGTAGGATGGCGCCAGATGTCTCCACCCTCTGGAGATGCATGCCGGGAAATCCTTGATCTTGCCTGTTCTCACACACTAGCCACACATCCTGTAGAATCCTATCCATGATACTTCACCTGCACAATCAGAATGAATTTCAGGTAGCAAAAAGTCGTATGGAAAAATACGACTTTTGAGCTATCTGGCCCCCGAATGGCAAATAGACTTTCCATTTTGATGACTGTAACCCTCGTTTAAGGAGTAATAATAATAATAATAATAATAATAATAATAATAATAATATTTATTACTTATACCCTGCCCATCTGGCCGGGCTTCCCCAGCCACTCTGGGTGGCTCCCAACAGGATATTAAAAACACAATAAAAGAACAAACATTAAAAACTTCCCTAAACAGGGCTGCCTTCAGATGTCTTTTAAAAATCAGATAGTTGTTTATTTCCTTGACATCTGATGGGAGGGCGTTCCACAGGGCGGGTGCCACCACCGAGAAGGCCCTCTGCCTGGTTCCCTGTAGCTTTGCTTCTCGCAGTGAGGGAACCGCCAGAAGGCCCTCGGCGCTGGACCTCAGTGTTCGGGCAGAACGATGGGGGTGGAGACGCTCCTTCAGGTATACTGGAACGAGGCCGTTTAGGGCTTTAAAGGTCAGCACCAACACTTTGAATTGTGCCTGGAAACATACTGGGAGTCAATGAAGGTCTTTCAGGACCGGTGTTATATGGTCTCGGCGGCCGCTCCTAGTCCCTAGTCTAGCTGCCAACACTCTGACCACCTTGTTGTGTGTGATGATTCAATACCCACCCATCCCTCAGGCAAACACCCTCATGCCTCATTGTACATGCAAAACATTGCTCGCCCCATTGTTCTCCCAAGCCATCAGCTTCTGGCACGAGAGGCAGCAATGACAGCTCATAAACTCTGCCCTCTGATGACTCCTGGGAGCAAACTAGGTTGGCATAGCTACCTTGGCAGGCTGGCAAATTTCCCTCTACGGTTTGTGGGTGGACTGCACCAGGCAGGGCTGTTCTAACCTTTGCATGCCTGGGCACCGTGGTTTTCTCCCCACACATTGCAGAACTCATTGCCACTGGTTATTGTGATGGTCAGTCATACAGGGAGGGCTGTGTGGGTGAGCGGGCGTGCCCCAGGGCCAGATTAAGGTTTGATGCGGCCCTCAGCTACTGAAGGTAATGGGGCCCCTTATATGTCCAGCTGTCCTTCGTCAACAACAAATTGTCACTGGGTTTTTTTTGTGTTGGATATATGCTATATGGTCATTTATGGACCTAATAGGTATCTAAAGCCATTTCCACTTAACAAATAGGAGCCTACACAACACAAAACACTGTTGCTGTATGTAGGTTTTATTTTGTTTTTTAGCTCATATTTTGGAAATGTACATCCAGTTAGTTTTTTCCTTTAAATTTTTTTTGGGCCCCCACGAGAGTGGGGCCCTGAGCTATAGCTTGTTTAGCTCAGGGGTCAGCAATTTTTTTCAGCAGGGGGCCGGTCCATCGTCCCTCAGACCTTGTGGGGGGCCGGACTATATTTTTTTGGGGGGAAATGAAAGAATTCCTATGCCCCGGACCCCTGCTGTAAAAGTTTGCTGACCCCTGCTTTAATGTATACTGCTGTCTTCTTCAATGCCCTTTGTGTAGTTCCAGTGCTTTACCCCCCCAAAAAAGTTTAGGGGTTCTCCCATTCCGCCTGAGACTCAGGAAACACGGTGTCAGGAAATGAGGCCGCCATCGGGGGTAGCAACGGAACTGACGATTCACCATGCTAGAGAAGAAACTATTTATTTATTTTCAGTTTCTTCTCCTGTTAGATTCACAAATGTTTATAATTTATACCCCGCCCTTCCCGGTTCAGAAAACCGGGCTCAGGGCGGCTGACAACAAATTTAAAACACTTAATTGTAAAAGCAGCATAAAATACAGTATAAAAAACATGCACAACAATAAAATTCAAAAATCAATTTAGGGCGAAAATCCATCCAATAAACATTAGATGATCACCCGGGCCAGCTGGCTAAATTAGCCCTATTTGGGCCAGCGAGGAGACCAGGGGAGAATTAGCTGCGGGATCCCAGAGTGAATAATCTTCATAAAAAGGGGAGGGGGAGGGAAGGAAGAGGAATAAAAGATCAGGATAAGTTCAAGTGGAAAGCCAGGCGGAATAGCTCTGTCTTACAGGCCCTGTGGAAGGAGGTTAAATCCTGCAGGGCCCTGGTCTCATGGGACAGAGCATTGCACCAGGTCGGAGCCATCACTGAAAAGGCCCTGGCCCTGGTGGAGGATAGTCTGACTTCCTTAGGGCCCTCTAAACTATGGTTATTCATGGACCTTAAGGTCTTCTGCGGGGCAGACCAGGAGAGGCGGTCCCGTAGATACGAGGGCCCGAAGCCACAAAGGGGTATGGATACCCCCAAGGGGGGAAAGCCCTGGGTCGTTCTGTCAATGTTAAATGAGAAATAAGGGCGCTGTTAAGAACCTGAGGTTAACCCCAAAGGCAGACATCCACCAGTTCTCATGTCCACAATCTCAGTTTCTAAAGATGGCCTGTTGCTTAGTACCAGACACCGAGGACCAGTAACAGGGCTAGGAATGGATATCTGTTTATTTCATGAAATTTATATACTGCTTGATTGAAAAAGATACCTGGAAAGTGGTTTACAAAAAAACACTGGACTGTAGTTTTTCCTTTCTTTCCCTTTCTCTTTTTTAGGTCTCTCATTTTCTCGTCTTTTCTTCTTTGTTTTCTTTTTTAGACCTAAGTAGCTGCTTTCCTTAGTATATTATAAAAAGATACTTTGTAACGGGTGTGTATCTTTGTATATCTAAGAATAAGTGTCCGTAAATCAGTTAACAGAGGGGGAAAGTGGGTTACAAAAAAGATAAAAGAATAAAATTATCGATAGGAAAAATTAACATCAGTTTAAGATTTTCCAAAAATTAAAGTAGCAATAGACTAAAAACAGATTAAAAACTCGCACCAGCTTTCTAAATATCTGGGTGGGCTTGCCTAAACAAAAATGTGCCGAAAAAAATTACAGGAATATCAATGGGCAGGGATTTCCAAAGTTCTGGCGCTGCCACAATAAATGATCAAGTGCAGAATGGGTGTTATTCATTAAGGGGTCTTAGCTCCCTTGGTCATCTAGCTGTGCCCCCTGGACCCTTTAGATTTAACCCCTTGCTCTCCTAATTTCCCCCCTCCAGATGAGTCTGCTTGCGCAGGAGTGCCCTCTGGTCGTTGCATCGCAGAAGAAGCAGCGGCTGGACTTTGATGATGCATCTGAGACCAGCATCCCAGAAGCCAAACGCCCGCGTCTCAGCCTGCTGCCGAGCCCAACCCCTTGCCTCCAACCCCTTGCCTCCAGCCCCCTTCCTGCCACAGACCGGGAGTTGAGGATATTCCAGATTGGCCCATATATCCTCCTGGAGGCCACCGAAGGCGGCCGCTGCTACAGGGCTGTGGACAGACACACGGAGGCAGAATACACCTGCAAGGTAGGAAACCTGCTGGAGAAAATGGTCTTTTTTCCTGACCTGATAATAATAATAATAATAATAATAATAATAATAATAATAATAATAAATAAATAAATAAATTAAATTTATTGTTTATACCCCGCCCATCTGGCTGGGCCTCCCCAGTCACTCTGGGCAGCTTCCAACAAAATATTAAAATACCGTAGTACATCAAACATTAAAAGCTTCCCTGAACAGGGCTGCCTTCAGATGTCTTCTAAAAGTCAGAGAGTTGTTTATTTCCTTGACATCTGGTGGGAGGGAGTTCCACAGGGTGGGTGCCACTACCAAGAAGGCCCTCTGCCTGGTTCCCTGTAACTTGGCTTCTCACAGCAAGGGAACCGCCAGAAGGCCCTCGGCGCTGGACCTCAGTGTCCAGGCAGAATGATGGGGGTGGAGATGCTGTTAGCTGTTCTGAGCCTGGCTTCGGCTGGGGAGGGAGGGATATAAATAAAATACTATCATCATCATCATCATCATCATCATCATCATCATCATCACCATCATCTTAGGGACTCCAGATTTGTGTAGGGTTTACTTCATAGCCTTTTCTTCTGAATACAGTGGGCCCTCCAGATACGAACTTAATTGATCCCGGGGGTCTGTACTTACCCCAAAAAGTCCGTAACCGGAGGTGCTGCTTCTGCGCATGTGCGCGGCGCAATAGAGCGCTTCTGCACATGCACCCGCAGTGAAACCCAGAAGTATACACTTCCCGGTTTGCCGCATTCGTAACTTGAAATTACGTTACCCGAAGGTAATGTAACCCGAGGTACCACTGTATGCCTCTAGCAAACACTGCGTTTTAAAATTCTGAAATACCGAGTCACATCACTTGTCCATCTAGCTCAGTATTGCCCACTCTGTGGCAGCAGCTTTCTGAATCTGGAGATTGAACCTGGAACGTTCTGCATGCAGGGCAGATGCTCAGGGCAACAAGCTGATATCTCCCATCCTGCCATTTTCAAAATTGCCTCTTTGAACGAGGCTGTGTGTGTTGGGGAGGGGGATATTTTGCTAACCCTTTGTTGAAAAAGGAAGAGTCCTGTGGCACTTGAAAGGCAAACAACTTTATAACGGTGCGTAATAGTCATTTGTGGACTAGAGTCTATAATACTAATAATAAATTGTTATTTATACCCCAACCTCCCTGGCCAGAGCTGGGCTCAGGGCGGCTAACACCAGTAAAATTAAACAATAAAAACAGAATGGGGGGTAACCAATTTAAAATACAGGTTAAAAATACAATTTAAAATGCAGCCTCATTGTAATAGTAGCCCATAGATCAAAACCATAAGGGGAGGGAAACATAAGGGTCAGACTGAGTCCAAACCAAAGGCCAGGCGGAACAGCTCTGTCTTGCAGGCCCTGCGGAAAGATGTCAAGTCCCGCAGGGCCCTAGTCTCTTGTGACAGAGCGTTCCACCAAGTCGGGGCCAGCACTGAAAAGGCCCTGGCCCTATTTGAGACCAATCTAACCACCTTGCGACTTGGGACCTCCAAAATGTTGTCATTTGTGGGCCTTAAGGTCCTCCGCGGAGCATACCAGGAGAGGCGATCCCGTAGGTACGTGGGTCCTAGGCTGCAAAGGGCTTTAAAGGTCAAAACCAGCACCTTAAACCTGACCCTGTACTCCACTGGGAGCCAGCGCAGTTGGTAAAGCGCTGGATGAATGTGATCTCTGTAAGGAGTCTCGCTGCGGCATTCTGCACCCGCTGGAGTTTCTGGGTCAGAATGATTATGCCAACCTTTGCCCAGCCGGTGCCCTCTATATGTTTTGGACGCACACTGACTGTGGCTAATAGGAGCTGCAATCCAAAACGTCTGGAGGGCACTGGCTTGGCGAAGCTGCCTTATGCCATGGTAAACTTGTGTGTCTTTTATGAAGTGCCACAATATTATTTTTCCCAACGATGCCATTTTTGGCAGAGCTGCTAGCGGCTGAGCAACGCTGACACCTGCTGGCTGAACATGGAATGTCATCCCCGCTTTGAGTTGGCCATTGTTTCTGAAATACTTTCCTCCAACTCCCAACCCACCAAGTTTACTTTTTTACTATGAAAAGAGTTGAGGATTATGTGCTTTTGGAGGAGGCTGTGTTTATGTTCTGTTTGGAAGGAGGGAAGCCCAGCTCCCCTAGAAGCTCCTCTGCCTTAAGCTCACCAAAGACTTTAATTTTTCAGCATTGATTATTTTTCTGTGGCACCTCTGCCTTTCTCTCTGGGCACGAGGTTTGGGGATTAGTGAACCATGGACAAAATGGCAGCAACTCTATTGGTGCAGAACGAAAGGGGAGTCAAATAAAGAAAGGACACACACACACACATCCTTTTCTCTAAAGAGTTTCTATTAAATGGAGAATTATTATTTTTCTCCAGTTAGGGCCCAGCAAGATATATTGTACAGAGAAAAAAATGCAAGGTTTTCTGTCGCTGGACAATAAAATAGCTGTTTCTTATTTAATAAAGGCGGTGATTACAAAGTAATGCCAATTGCAGGGCAATGCCATCCATGTCTAATTGAAAGCCATAATTCACACTGTCATGTGTGCAATATGCAATATAGAAGAGTAGAAGCAACAAAAAGTATCCATTTAAAAACTTCAAAAAGCCAAGAAATACTGATGGGTTAAAAAGCAAAAATTAACAATGGAAAGGAGTGTCTAAACAATAATGACATCTGAAAGAAGGGAACGGATTTTATGCATTAGCATTTTTTTGGTGGAGAGAAAAACAGAAAAACACACTTAACAAGGCTATCCATGTCTACTCTGAAGTAAGTCCCATTGTGTTCAAGGGGCCCTACTCCTAGGTAGAAGTGAACGATAGCTTTACTTCCAAGCAGACATGGATAGGATTGCGCTGTTAAGAGTGCCCATGGATTTGTCTTTTAAAGCCACCACTGCCTACTGTGGCAGCGAGTTCCACAGGTTAACTGTGCGCTGCTTTTGCGCTTGTTCTGCTCTTTTGCTTCCTTGTAACAATTTGTTCCTTCTTTTTAGGTCTATCCAGCCAAGAGCTACCCAGAGGCGCTGGCCCCTTACGCCGCCCTTCCAGCGCATCCCAACATCGCCCGTGTGGCGGATGTGATTGTCGGGGACCAGAACATTTACGTCTTCTTCCAGCCCGGGAGGGATGACATGCATAACTATGTGCGGCGATGCAAGCGCCTTCCTGAGCCCGAGGCTGCTGTCCTCTTCCGTCAGATGGCCGAAGCGGTCGCCCACTGCCACCAGCACGGCGTGGTCCTCCGGGACCTCAAACTGCGGAAATTCGTGTTTGCTGACCGAGAAAGGTGAGGGGGTGAGAAGGGGCATCTGTTGACACTTTCCTGCTCACTTGATCAGCTCCACTGGACATTATGCGCGGCACGAGCGCATCAGAGGCACATTTAACTTGGGCGATTTCTACCTTGGGTGGCTGGTGGAAACTGCCGCGAGCAAGCCAGCAGGAAATCACACCGAGAAAGCTGTTTCTTGTTTAATAAAGGCGGCGATTACAAAGTAAAACCAATTGCACGGCAATCCCATCCATGTCTAGTTGAAAGTAAAGCCATAATTCATGTCTACCTGGGAGCTGTGCCCCTTGAACACAATGGAACTTACTTCTGACTAGACATGGCTAGGATTGTGTTGTTCAGAATATTCATCTGTGGCCCACCCTCCAATTGAATCAGGATATTTCTGGAGTTAATGCTTTATTAGCAAAACAAGATCTGCACAGGAGAGTCAGGCCTAATAAGCACAGCAACTCAGGTCTTGCCGCCATGTATTGGTTGCCGAGACTAAAGGTCCCCACCTCCCCAAAGATTATGTCTCCTCCTCTCCAGGGTGTTTTCCAAGCAATCAGAGACTGTGCCTGTTTATCCTTCCGCTCCTTTGCTCCTCTCACTTCATGCCTCTCCTGGTTCTGGGAGACAGCTTGTTGCAGCAGGAAGGGGAGAAAGCTGTGCCTCTTCACCAGCCAGACTCCTTTCTGCCTCTTGTCTCCCTCATCCCACCCTCCTGCTTCCACTTCTGCCTCTGATTCTGGACTGCTCTCTGCTACAGACTCTCCTCGCTCACTAAGTCCTGTTGTCTCTTCAGCTTTCGACATGTCCTCTTCCCTGTCTTCTCCCTCTGACCACTCATCATCGCCCCATCGCCCCTCCCGGGCTCTGAGTCTTCCTCCCGTGGGGGTTTTTCCAGGCAGTTCCTCCCACTGTTCCTCTGCATCCACCCAGTCCAGGACAGCAAGCTAACTCCAAGCTAGGCAGAAAGCATAAAAGCTCTTTTTGCAACAGGTCTGATTAGGGTTCCCCGGTGCGTAAAGAGCTTTTAAGCTCTCTCTAGGCTCTGAGAGTGCTCCGAATGCCCTTCCTTCCTTCCTTTCTCCAACCCATTAGCTGCAGGGTGGTTCCAAGGATTTGGGTACAAAAAATTACCCTGTACATGTAGGACCCTTGGAACTGAACTCCTGCATATGTAAGATGCAATCGTACTGTTCAGTACTCAGGTTTATGGCTGATTGACTGATCCAAATTAAGTGTCCAGAGTTGTTTTTTAAAATGTTTGTGCCATACCTGCCTATATTCCTCCTAAAATGTTTTTGGAGTCTTGTGCTTCTTCCCCAACAGAATCATTCAAATAATTCAGGGGGCGGGGAGGAGAACCCAGATTCTGTAAAAAACCAAGAAAAGGGGGGATCCATCAGTTACACAACCAAACTGGAGATCTGCTCCCAAGCTTGACCAATCCATCCCTATTGCAGAATTCAGCTTTCCCAGTTGCAAAATTAGGGGTGCTTTTGCATTGTACAGTCATACCTCAGGTTGAAGTAGCTTCGGGATGAATATTTTCAGGTTGCGCTCCGCGGTGACCCGGAAGTAACGGTGTGTGTTACTTCCGGGTTTCGCCACTTGCGCATGCACAGACGCTCAAAATGACGTTGCGCGCATGTGCGGAAGCGGCGAAACGCAACCCACGCACGCGCAGTCGCGTCTTACGTTCGCTTCAGGATGCGAACGGGGCTCCGGAACGGATCCCGTTTGCATCCATAGGTACCACTGTATTAAATTGTATTCTGCCTTTGAGTGATCTCTGGCTCCTGCCTAACACTCCCCTTGGATTTTTGCCCAGATCCAAACTGCTGTTGGAGAATCTGGAGGACTCATGTTTGCTGAAAGGTCCCGACGACTCCTTAGAGGACAAGCACGGCTGCCCGGCCTACGTGGGTCCCGAGATCCTCAGCTCCAAGGCGTCCTACTCTGGCAAGGCTGCTGACATCTGGAGCCTGGGTGTGGTGCTCTATACCCTCCTCGTGGGGTGCTACCCCTTCCAAGACACCAAGCCCCTGTCTCTCTTCAGCAAGATCCGCCGCGGGCGCTTTGCCGTCCCCGAGGACCTCTCTCCCAAAGCCCACTGCCTCATCCGCTGCCTCCTGCGAAAGGACCCATCTGAGAGGCTGACGGCCAGCGGGATCCTCTTGCACCCATGGCTGGCTCCTGGCAGCACCTCCGAGGGCTCGTGGAGTGGCCCCTCCAGAGATCAGGGGCTGGAGCAGGTGGTCCCAGACGTGGGGGGCTTGGGGGAGGTCAAGGCCAAAGAGGAAAAGGAGGGAGGCCTGTACAGCTGAGCCACCAAGGAGAACGAGATGGACAAAAAAGCAACAGGGCGACTCCTGTCTTGACCTGACTAGCCATGAAACATGGGAGGGAGACCCCCTCTCACCCTTCAGTTCCCTCGCTCGGATCGTGCCCCAGAAAGAAGTGTCTTCCAGCTAAGGCAACAATCACATTTGCCAGCAAACTGGGAGGGCAGGTGCTTTGACATCCAGGTCAGGGACGATGGCGGGGCACCAGCGCCTCCCTCGCGTCGTGGCGCACTCCTCGTTCGCATGTGCCAAAGGACCGTTCCGGAACTCTTGATCCCCACCAGCAAAACCCTCCTGCGTTGAGAAAGTAGTCTTCTTAGCAGCCCTGCGGGACTCCGAAACGAAGGACTGGAGCTCCGAGCCGCTGTTCTCGCAGAACGACTTGTTGGCAAAAGAGGTTCAGGTTGCAAAAGGATGGATTGACTGCAAGATCAAGGACTGGGAATTTGTGACTGACCTCGGTCAAATAGCTGGACTGGTTTTTTTGTTTCGAACAGAAAGCGGCTGTAAAGACACTCTCTTGCTGCAGTCCGGCTGCCATTTTGGGGAGAAGTCGTTCCCCGTTCCGCAGTGCTGAGCGAAAGTCTGCTTTGCCTGGGGGGGGGGGCCCAGATGCCTTGTGAGGGAGGAGGGCAGGGTGCCATCCTTGGAGGGAAGGAGCTGGGGTCAGCAGCTGTGTGCGGTCTCCCCCCCCCTTTTGACAACTCCTAGAAAACCTGTGGCCTTAAACAACTACACACACACCCCGCCCAGTTTCCACCACAGTGCCTCCAATTTCTGCCCTTAAAATGAGGTTCCCGGTGGGCCTCGTGGGCCTTAACTTTTTCTCTGCTTGAATTTATCTCAGTACTTGACAGTTTTCGGGGGGGGCCTGGGTTGTGCTGCCAGCCCCCAGCCTGAGACCTTCCCCATGGTGCCTTTCCTACTTGCCTCCCCAGGGTTGAGGGAGAAACTCGGCCACGCTAGGTGGGCTGGATCTTAAAAGCCTTGTAAAATCAAATACATGCCTCCGTCTCGCTTTCTTTGTGGGGTGCTACCCCTTCTGGGGTGCCCTGAATATTGCACCACATCTCTAACCTCCATTTTTGAAAAACCAGAACTTCATTCCCACCCCAGTATTCCACGAAACAGTCCATTGCTGGTCGTTTGAACCACAGGGAGGAGGAGGAGGAGGAGGGTTGCCAACGCTCAAAGTGCGGCCCCTTTGCAGGGGTCTACAGGCTTCTCTTGCCAACATTTGTGGGGGCTGGGACCCCAGCACACCCCTGTTGTCTTTGGCTTTCTGCAGGGCACCCATGCTTGAGTGCCTGCGTAGATTTTTCTCTATTTTTTCTTGGGGGTTCGTTGGTGAGGCAACACTGCAAGAGGAAGCATTTCTGACAAAAACAGGCAAAATGTATAGGCATACAGTGGACGCTCGGGTTGCGAACGTGATCCGTGTGGGAGGCACATTCGCAACCCACAGAGGCGCGTCGGTTGTGATTCGGCGCTTCTGCACATGCGCAAAGCGTGATTTAGCGCATGCACGACCGCCGAAACCCAGAAGTAACCCGTTCCGGTACTTCCGGGTTTCGGCGGTCCGTAACCCAAAAAAACGCAACCTGAAGCATCTGTAACCCGAGATATGACTGTATATTTCAGGTTCTACAAATCCTCGAGACACACCGACCCCATCCGTTGACGACTTTCTTTTAACAGTCACGGCTTTGCCCAAAGAACCCTGGAAGCGGCAGATTCTCTTTGCAGAGCTGCAGTTCTCAGGACTATTGAGGAGCTGCCATGCCAGTGTGGGACAAGAGTATGGTTTGGAGGCTGGGAAAGGTGGTGGTGGGGATCGATAGTGGGCAAACTTCACTCCTTGCCGACCCACATGTCCCCATTGAAAAGCAACTGCCGCCAGCCTACCCTGTTCCGGAGCAGGATTTGGTGGGGTGGGGGGTGGTCAGACCTAAAGAGATTCTGCTGCCTTAGCAAGTGCAGTTTCCAAACAGAAACCCCGCAGCCTTGGAGCTAGGGAGGGTAGCAGGGATCTCTGCACATGGGCAGGAGACTGTCTCCACCCTTCTCTTGAGCTGTTCCAAACAGCCTTAGCACAGCCTTCTCCAAAAACCTGGCACCCTCTCAACATTTTGGGCTCCCGTCGGCACTGGCTGTGGCTGATGGGAACTGGAACCCAAACATTGGGAAGGCGCGAGGTGAGAAAGGGCTGGAGTTAGCCCCGCATGCCAGAGGGCCCTGGCACGCTCACCGAGGCGGGCACAAATGTGGTGGGCTGTTTCACCTGGAGTCAGAAGGGCTATTGAGCAGGATGCTGACACATACTTCAGGGTCTCTCTCCTCTGCCCCATGCCAGCTCTGCCCTCCCAAGTTTGCGGTGGGAAAACAGGGTGCTGCATTCCCACCCCCCATGATGGAAAGCTAGCTTTTAATCTCTCGGTCTCCCTGGGACCTGAAAGGTCAGGTGTCCCTTAAGACATGGTTGCAGAACTGGTTTTAAGAGACATTCCTTCTACTCTTGGAATTGTCCCTCCTGGAAGGGGGCTGGGCACCTCTCACAAGGCTCTCAGCACATCAGAAGAGCCTGCTGGATAGGAACACAGGAAGCCGTCTTACATTGAGTGAGACCATTGGTCCATCCAGCTCCATACTGCGTACACTGGCTGGCAGCAGCTCTGAAAGGTTGGAGGCAGCAGTCCCTCATAACCCCACCGGGAGCGAATATGGGACCTTCTGCATGCAAATTGGGCCAGTGACCCATCTTAAACTCGCAACTTAAAGTGGCCAAGCGAATTTGTTGTTGTTGTTTAGTCGTGTCCGAGTCTTTGTGACCCCCTGGACCAGAGCACGCCAGGCACTCCTGTCTTCCACTGCCTCCTGCAGTTTGGTCAAACTCATGCTGGTAGCTTCAAGAACACTGTCCCACCATCTCGTCCTCTGTCATCCCCTTCTCCTTGTGCCCTCCATCTTTCCCAACATCAGGGTCTTTTCCAGGGAGTCTTCTCTTCTCATGAGGTGGCCAAAGTCTTGGAGCCTCAGCTTCAGGATCTGTCCTTCCAGGGAGCACTCAGGGCTGATTTCCTTCAGAATGGAGAGGTTTTGGGAAACCTGCAAGCGGGAGCTGATCGCAACAGCAACCTCCCAGCGTCCTTTGGGAGGGAGCTTTGACGGTTGAGCTGCTGCAAAAACGGGCGCATGGTTCTGCCCTCAGGGTGACTTTTTGTTTACGCAGGAAGGGCATGTTGGAACCGGCGCGGGCAGATGCCTAGGGCGAAAAAAGCCCAGCTTCTGATCAGCAAACCTTGGATATAAGGGTGAAACTGGGGGAGCTGGAACCCTGCTGGTGCTTTCAGGGGAGAGCGAAAAGGGACGGTGTTTTGGCTCCTTTGAAAATAATTCTCTCTGGTTCACATGCCGCCAAAGATGCTCCAGTTCTGGTTTAGTCCTTCCTGCCTCTGCCTCTTCCTCTCCCCCCCCCAGCCGCCAGTCATCCTGACTTGGTGCAAATGTACCTTTCATACATGACCAAATAGTGACACTACTGTTGGGAGAAGCCTTCTGTGTTGTTGTTTTTTTAACAGAGTGAATTGCCTATTTTTCTGTCTCTCGGAAATTAAAAGATGTATTGATTTGCTGTCGAGAGTATCATTGCAGCGGACCTCTGTTGCAGTTTGATTCCCCTGCAAGGACAGATGTTGCCGGACTCTGGTGCTGCTCTCCCAGGCCAGGCAATTGGCCCGTCTTGGCACCTGCTGGTTTCTTGAGTGATTCTCCATGCCCAGCCTCTTGGACTGAGAGAAATCTTTCCCAGCACCTGCCAGGACTTGAACATGACCCTTTTCCAGAGGGATGAGTTCCAATGGTTCACCAGACCAGAGGCCAAAGTAGGACAAGGAATGAATGTAGCCTAATTTCTATATCCACCCCCCCTTTCTATACAGACAAGCAAAACATGATCAGAGTTTAAGGATACATTTGACTCGAGCAGAAACAAGGAGGATGTGAAGTAGAGCTGATTGTGGCCTGGGCAAGTGTTAGAAACCCAAATGTATACAGTGGTACCTCGGGTTACAGACGCTTCAGGTTACATACACTTCAGGTTACAGACTCCGCTAACCCAGAAATATTACCTCGGGTTAAGAACTTTGCTTCAGGATGAGAACAGAAATTGCGTGGAGGCAGCGGGAGGCCCCATTAGCTAAAGTGGTACCTCAGGTTAAGAACAGTTTCAGGTTAAGAACGGACCTCCGGAACGAATTAAGTACTTAACCCGAGGTACCACTGTAATCTAATTGCCAAATGGCACCTTAAACCTAGGTTGCAGCTGCCACAACGGAATGTCTAGGCACCATATTTTGTTTTTGCAGTGCATTATTATTATTAAATATTATTCCACTTTCTATTTTAAAGAACAAATCCCACAGCAGTTTACAACACATTAAAACATCAAATAAAACAATCCAGAATAAAACAAATTCAAGATTCAAGTAAATATCCAGATCCTTCTCCAAGTGACATTTTTTGCTTTCTCTAGTCATCAGCCTGGCATCCAAAGATCCCCTGTGTGTTTACAATTGGACCTGCACCAGTCGCAAAACACGCCTGGCTAATTTCTAACACTGGGCCTGGAGGCTGAGGCCTGGAGGGCAGCATTCAGCCCCCAGGCCTGAGGTTAACCCCTTTGATCCCATTTGGCTCTGAAAAGTTAGAAACTGGTCTGCTGGAAGCAAAACAGACTCGCCACAGGTGAGTTTCTGTTTACCAGCCTGAGATGAGTACTTACATTTTTTTGGCTACATTTATCCCCCCACCCCAAGGAACTGTCGGTGGCATGTACATACCCAACTCTCTTATCCAGCCTTCCTACAACCTGGTGCCTTCCTGGTGTTTGAGAGGACAGTTTCAAACCTCTGGAAGTTTGGGACTGAAACTCTGTTGTTGTTGTTGTTTAGTCGTTTAGTCGTGTCTCTAAACGTGTCTCAGGGGGACTCTTTGTGACCCCCTGGACCAGAGCACGCCAGGCACTCCTGTCTTCCACTGCCTCCCGCAGTTTGGTCAAACTCATGCTGGTAGCTTCGAGAACACTGTCCAACAATCTCGTCCTCTGTCGTCCCCTTCTCCTTGTGCCCTCCATCTTTTCCAACATCAGGGTCTTTTCCAGGGAGTCTTCTCTTCTCATGAGCTGGCCAAAGTCTTGGAGCCTTAGCTTCATGATCTGTCCTTCCAGTGAGCACTCAGGGCTAATTTCCTTCAGAATGGATTGGTTTGATCTTCTTGCAGTCCATGTTGGTTTCTATTTCCCTCACTGAGCAGCAACTGCAGTCACAAGACATTGTTTTGCATTCCACAGTCAGAGTTACTGTTGGATTCCCACGGGAAATGGGAGACTGGATGTGACGTACACTGGTTTCCTGTTTTTCACTGCTCTCTCGGTGTTCTTTGTTTCCGAGAGGAGTTGCTTCTCTGCTCTCACAGAGGCAAGATGCATGTTTGTATTCTCTCAGCATAGAGTGGAAATAAAGTTAAGAATGTGGCACATACTGCTTATCCTTCTGCTGTGTGGACTACTCTGCTTGGGCTCAAGAGGAGACGAGCCTGAATCAGCTTCAGATGGGCCGAAGGTGGTCAAAATCTCACAGTCCATGGGACTCTGAAGAGTCTCCTCCAGCACCATAATTCAAAAGCATCAATTCTTTGGCGATCAGCCTTCTTTATGGTCCAGCTCTCACTTCCATACATCACTACTGTGAAAACCATAGCTTTAACTATACGGACCTTTGTTGGCAAGGTGATGTCTCTGCTTTTTAAGATACTGTCTAGGTTTGTCACCGGCAAGCCACTCCAGTATCCCTGCCAAGAAAATTTCATAGACAAAGACAACAGGAATCTCCATTGAATGATGAGAATTGTAGCCCAAAACATCCAGAGAGCACCAGGTTGGCAAAGGCTGTGCTAAGCTGACGTGTTCTTGTTATGTCTCACACCCCACAAATACAGAATAGCCTGTCAGAGCTTCCTGTCTCTCTCTCTCTCTCTCTCACCCACAGGCTTGGAATATAGAAGGGTGGTGTGAAGGAACAATTCACAAATCTAAATCTGAACCAGGGCTGGGCCTTGGAACCTAATTTCTGTTTCAGGACTGGAAAATACATGTAGCAGAATTTTCATTTGCTTCTATTCTGGGTAAGGAAGCCCAGTCTGATGCAACCTGGGCTTAAAAGTAAAGGTAAAGGACCCCTGACAGTTAAGTCCAGTCACAGATGACTCTGGGGTTGCGGCGCTCATCTCGCTTTACAGGCTGAGGGAGCCGGCATTTGTCTGCAGACAGTTTTTCCGGTCATGTGGCCAGCATGACTAAGCCGCTTCTGGCACAACAGAAGAGTGAAACCAGAGCAGTGCACAGAAACGCCGTTTACCTTCCCGCCGGAGCGGTACCTATTTATCTACTTGCACTGGTGTGCTTTTGAACTCTAGGTTGGCAGGAGCTGGGACCGAGGAACGGGAGATCACCCTGTCACGGGGATTCGAACCGCCAACCTTCTGACCTGGGCGTAGGCAGTTCTAAATTCAGTAGGAGGGAAAGCAGGATTCTGCAAAGCATTCACCAATGCACAATTGTGCAGTTCCTGCTTTCCTGGAAGAGCTACAGGAGCAAATGACAGAATTCTAGCAAGCAAACTGCGGAGTTTGGGATCTTGAAAGCTTCTGCTCTTGCAGAAGTGCTGTTCCAGATCGGAGGGCTCCCTTGGACAAAAAACAAGGACACCAGCCAGGAATACCAGAGCAAAACAGCAGCCAGTAGGCTTGGTCTTTATTGAAGACTGTCGCGACAGGACTCCCACCTGCCATCAGGTGAAACAAGATGGAAGCCCCGAACAAAAGAGCCCCCAAACTTGTATTAGCTGCTAATCCCCATGTTACACCCCCCCAAACTACATCACTAATACGTCATGGTTACATCATGAAAGGGGAGGTCTGGTGGCAGTAATCTGAGCATCCTGGACCCTGCCCCATGGTTCCCCTTGCCCTCCACCAAACACCCATCAAGTGTAACAAAAGAGATTTTTACATTTCTAGAGAGGTCCTTTTGGAACAAAGCCACGTCAACAACTGAGATCTACGGCAGCATATGCGAAGCTTTCGTGAGCTCGAGTCTCCTTTACCAGAGGCGTAAATAAAATGTGAGCCAAGGTTGGCAGGTGCAGACATGTAAGCAGTGAGGTCGGAGGGAAATGAAATACAGAAAGGAAAAGGGTGGGGGCAGTTGAATGAAAGCTTCAATGTATGTGAAATAATCACAGTGGCCACGTATCACCAAGCAGGTTTGATAAGAACAGAAATTGTTTTGCAGAACTTCGGAAGGAACCCCTTCCTTGGAGGCTTTTAAGCAGAGGTTGGATGCTGGAGGCAGTTGGAGGATGGATGGCAGCTAACAGATTGAGGTTGAATCCTGACAAGACAGAAGTACTGTTTTGGGGGGACAGGGGGTGGGCAGGTGTGGAGGACTCCCTGGTCCTGAATGGGGTCACTGTGCCCCTGAAGGACCAGGTGCGCAGCCTGGGAGTCATTTTGGACTCACAGCTGTCCATGGAGGTGCAGGTCAGTTCTGTGTCCAGGGCAGCTGTCTACCAGCTCCATCTGGTACGCAGGATGAGACCCCACCTGCCCGCAGACTGTCTTGCCAGAGTAGTGCATGCTCTGGTTATCTCCCGCTTGGACTACTGCAATGCGCTCGCTGTGGGGCTACCTTTGAAGGTGACCCAGAAACTACAACTAATCCACAATGCGGCAGCTAGACTGGTGACTGGGAGCGGCTGCTGAGACCACACAACACCGGTCTTGAAAGACCTACACTGGCTCCCAGTATGTTTCCAAGCACAATGCAAAGTGTTGGTGCTGACCTTTAAAGCCCTAAACGGCCTCAGTCCAGTATACCTGAAGGAGCGTCTCCACCCCCATCGTTATGCCCGAACACTGAGGTCCAGCGCCGAGGGCCTTCTGGCGGTTCCCTCGCTGCGAGAAACCAAGTTACAGGGAACCAGGCAGAGGGCCTTCTCGGTAGTGGCACCCGCCCTGTGGAACGCCTCCCACCAGATGTCAAAGAGATAAACAACTATCTGACATTTAGAAGACATCTGAAGGCAGCCCTGTTCAGGGAAGTTTTTAATGTGTGACATTTTAATGTATTTTTCATCTTTGTTGGAAGCCACCCAGAGTGGCTGGGGAGACCCAGCAAGGTGGGCGGGGTACAAATAAATTATTATTATCCTTGTTTCTGTAAGTATTGTTGGCCTTCTGTTGGCTCTTGAAAATGCAGCTGTTTAGGCATACATTCCCCCCCTCCTGTGGCAGTGAGTTCCACAGTTTAACCTCCGCCCGGCTCAAAGAAGCAGCGCTTCCTTTTTACCAGCCCTGAATTTTCCAACTTTCAGCCGCACTGAATTCTAGTGCTATGACAAAGGGAGAGAAACATTACCCGCTTTCTCCACGTGGCGTAAAATTTGATATCATGTCGCCTCTTAGCTTTTCTCCAAACGAAAAAGTCCTTTCTTCACAGGGGAGTCGCTCCACCCCCTCTATCATTTTGGCGACCCATTTCCAACTCCAGAATACATTGGTCCCTTGGTTCTCAAACTTGATCCGTCTCGGAAGTCCGTTCCAAAACCAAAGCGTTCCAAAACCAAGGCACGCTTTCCCATAGAAAGTCATGCAAAGCGGATCAATCCATTCCAGACTTTTAAAAACAACCCCTAAAACAGCAATTTAACATGAATTATACTATCTAACGACCTTGTCTATCTTCTCTTTTGAGATCCTTCCAATTTCTCCCATTGTTTTGGATATATTGTAATACTCCAATAATTTGGCAAGCCACTCTGTTTTTGTCGATATAATACCACTTTTCCAATAGACAAGGACTGGAAGGCGTTTAAAGGATACTTGCAAAATTATATTGAAAAATCAGAACTCCTATTAGAATAAACAAGTTCTGTTATAAATACTGAAATACTAAATAAGATGGATAACAATGTGTAACAGAAAAAGAAGCAGAAAATTGGTTTACAAGTATGTGAAAGAAAGTAATAGAAGTGGAAAGAAATTGCAATTGAGTAGATTGGAAGTTTGTCACAAGGGTGGGGTGAGGGGTGAGGTGGTGGTAAAATGAAGTATTTGTGGGATTGAGTGTGGGTATGTATGAATATTTTTAAGGATTGTATGAAATGTATGTTTGTATATTCGTAACATGTATGCATTAATGTTGAATTATTTGAATAATAAAAATTTAATATTAAAAAAAAGAATTATACTATCTAACGAGACCACTGATCCATAAAATGAAAGCAATATTCAATATACTGTACTGTAAAATAAATAAGACAGTATTGTAGATGCTGAAAATGTAAATTTTTTTGTTTTGTTACTTGCTCTGACGATAGTCATTGTTTGGAGGGGGGAACTTTTATCCATTTCCGCAGTCACACAATCAATCAATCAATCAATCAGCTGAACTGGGTTCCACACAGTCACAAGAACAAAGGAGCCGAAAAAGCCTCAAAAACAAAAACGAAAAATCAATAGCAAAACCAAAAGCTCCAAATACAGTACGATTTCCGAGGGATCCATGCCGTGGAATTTCCAGATCCTTCCTTCCCTGGAGATCCCCGCGCGTGGCCTTGGCCTGGGCCAGTGACGTCACGGGGGTTCCCTCGGTCCGCGCGCGGGGGCGCCCCTCGGGGGAGGGGGCGTGGGAGGAAGAGGCGGGGGGAAGAGGGGGCGGGGCCACGTGCCCCCTGGCTCCGCCTCCCCCGCGCCCGCCTTCGCTTTCGCTTTGCCGCCGGCGGCTCCCGTGGATCCGCCCGCAGCAGCGGCTGCCGCCTCGCCGGGGAGGTCAGTGTCGCGCGCGGCCGGGGCGCGCACCCCGATCCCCTTCCAGGGGGCACAGAGGGGGGGGAAACCCCCTTTACCCCCTAAGGGGGCGAGGAGGGAGGGCGGGGAGGGGGGTCCGCAGCAGGGGGTGGGGGAGGGAAGCTTCGAGGGTGCTCTTTCTGTCAATCACGGGGCGCGTTGGGGTGCGGTTGCGCGCGATCCTCCCGGATGGGATGCGCATTTTGCGCGCGCGCGCAAGGAAGGAACGAGCCGCGTGCGTGCTGCTCCTTCGGGCCGGGAAGCTTGCGCTTCTCCCGGGATCTCTGCGGCGGGTCTTACTTCCGTGCAAAGTTGCCTTTTCAGCTCCCATTAAAATCCCATTAAAAGGGTCTCCACTTTAGCTGGATCTTCCTGTTATTGTTTTTAAGCTCCCCTTTCCAAAGTTTTTCGCCCCCTTCCACGCTCCCCTGAAGCTTCTCCTTTGGGGGCAGGTCTTCTCGGCCCCGATCCCCGCCGCGGACCCGCCTTTGCCCCTGGTTCCTTACTTTCCACCAAGTAGCCAACACCCCTGGCCTACCTTACAGGGCGGTTGTGAGCAAACCCACCGCCAAAGCCCCGGGGTGCCCCTTTTGGCGAGGTTTGCAACGCGGAACGCGCTTACTCGGGAGCAAAAGCCTCGTTGAGCGCAACGGGGCTTACTTCCGAGTAAACTGCTTAAGAGTAGGATTGCGCTGCAGTCTGTTCTTTTGGAGCGCCTGGGGGTTTGAGAGACCATAATTTTGGGGGGTGTCTGAATTTCAGATTTGGGGGTACCCTTTGCCCAGGGGTCCTCTGCAAGAGTGGGGGGCAGAGAGGCTGCCAGGCTGCGTCTCAGGCAAGGGCTTGCTTATTTCTGTCCTTCACTTTGTCCATGCTCAGAGGCTATTTGGAGAGGAAATCGCCTGGCGAGGAATGGGGCCATGCAGGAGTCAAGGTCATAGTTTGGGGCTGGCTTGGACTCTCACCCTTGGCCCCCAGCCAGCCAGTTTACCAAACATGCCATTCTACCTCCGGAAATAATATTTGTCACTTAAAAAGACCCACTTAAAAAAACCGAGGCTTTGATGAAATGGCATCAGCCTAGGGGAGCAGAATTTGTGTTTTTATTTCCTGTTTTTCACCCCTTTTGTGGTGCAGCTAAGAAATTTGAGACTCTGGTTAGAATCGGGCCCTATATTGGCCACTGACTTCAAGATGTGCTAAAACCGCTCCCCTGTTCTGGTAGCCGTCGAAACAAAATAAAATAAAAAATAAAAAAATCCTTCCAGTAGCACCTTAGAGACCAACTAAGTTTGCTATTGATATGAGCTTTCGTGTGCATGCACACTTCTTCAGATACACTGAAACAGAAGTCAGCAGTCCCTTATATGTAGTGAGAGGGTGGGGAGGGGTATTACTCAGAAAGGGGGTGGGAATGGGTGACTGGCTGATAGGTGTGGTAAACCTGTTGATGACTGTTAACAACTGCAATTGGTCTTACAGGAAAAAGCAAGGGGTGAGATGGCTAAAAATAGCTATATCATGTATAATGAGATATGAATCCAATGTCTCTATTCAGACTAGGTCTCTCCATGGTTTTAAGTTTGGTAGGTAAAGGTAAAGGTTAAGGGAACCCTGACCATTAGGTCCAGTCATGGATGACTCTGGGGTTGCGGCACTCATCTCGCTTTACTGGCTGAGGGAGCCGGCGTACAGCTTCCGGGTCATGTGGCCAGCATGACTAAGCCGCTTCTGGCGAACCAGAGCAGCGCACGGAAACGCTGTTTACCTTCCCGCCGGAGCGGTACCTATTTATCAACTTGCACTTTGACGTCCTTTCGAACTGCTAGGTGGGCAGGAGCAGGGACCGAGCAACGGGAGCTCACCCCGTTGCGGGGATTCGAACCGCCAACCTTCTGATTGGCAAGTCCTAGGCTCTGTGGTTTAACCCACAGCGCCACCCGCGCCCATTAAGTTTGGTAATAAGTTGCAATTCAGCAACTTCTCTTTCCAGTCTATTTCTGAAATTCTTTTGTAATAAGACAGCTACTTTGAGACCTTGTATAGAATGTCCTGGGAGACTGAAGTGTTCTCCTACTGGTTTCTCTGTCTTGTGATTCCTGGTATCAGATTTATGTCCATTTATCCTTTGGCGTAGGGTTTGGCCTGTTCGTCCAATATAGAGAGCTGAAGGGCACTGATGCCATACACAATGTTAGAAGATGAGCAATTAAATAGTCCTGAGATGGTATGTTTGATGTTGTTGGGGCCAGTGATGGTGTTGTCCGGGTGTATGTGGCAGCAAAGTTGGCATCTGGGTTTATTGCAGGCTCTGATACCAGTGTCCATGTTAAGTCTGGTTGTTGTATTATTGTGGGTGAGGAGTTGTTTAAGATTGGGTCTGTAGGCAATGTAAGGTCTTCCTCCCAGAGCTTGAGAAAGAGAACTGTCATTGTCTAGGAGAGGTTGTAGATCTCTGATGATGCGTTGAACTGTTTTAACTTGGGAGCTGTATGTGATTACTAGTGGTGTTCTGTTATTTTCTTTTTTGGGTCTTTCTTGCAGCAAGTTCTCTCTGGGTATCAGTCTGGCTCTGTTGTTTAACTTAACCAGGTGGATATTTTAGTTCTAGAAAGGTTTGCTGTAGATCTCTTAGGTGAGAGTCTCTGTCTGTAGAGTTGGAACAGATGCGGCTGTAACGTAGGGCCTGGCTATATACAATGGATTGTTTGGTATGTTTGGGATGGTAGCTAGAAGCATGTAGATATGTTTGTCGGTCAGTTGTTGTTGTTGTTTAGTCGTTTAGTCGTGTCCGACTCTTTGTGACCCCCTGGACCAGAGCACGCCAGGCACTCCTGTCTTCCACTGCCTCCCGCAGTTTGGTCAAACTCATGCTGGTAGCTTCAAGAACACTGTCCAACCATCTTGTCCTCTGTCGTCCCCTTCTCCTTGTGCCCTCCACCTTTCCCAACATCAGGGTCTTTTCCAGGGAATCTTCTCTTCTCCTGAGGTGGCCAAAGTCTTGGAGCCTCAGCTTCAGGATCTGTCCTTCCAGTGAGCACTCAGGGCTGATTTCCTTAAGAATGGATAGGTTTGATCTTCTTGCAGTCCATGGGACTCTCAAGAGTCAGTTGGTTTACGGTATAAGGTGGTGTCTATACGCCCATCCTGCATTTTTATAGTAGTGTTCAAAAAATGTATTTCTTGCATAAAAGGTAAAGGGACCCCTGACCATTAAGTCCAGTCGTGGCTGACTCTGGGGTTGCGGCGCTCATCTTGCATTATTGGCTGAGGGAGCTGGCCTACAGCTTCCGGGTCATGTGGCCAGCATGACTAAGCCGCTTCTGGCGAACCAGAGCAGCGCACGGAAACGCCGTTTACCTTCCCGCCAGAGTGGTACCTATTTATCTACTTGCACTTTGACATGATTTCGAACTGCTAGGTAGGCAGGAGCAGGGACCGAGCAACGGGAGCTCACCCCGTCGCGGGGATTCGAACCGCCGACCTTCTGATCGGCAAGTCCTAGGCTCTGTGGTTTAACCCACAGCACCACCCGCGTCCCGCTTATTTTTATAGTAGTGTCCAAAAAATGTATTTCTTGCATAGATTGGTTCATTGTTAGGTTGATGGTGGGGTGAAAGTCATTGAATGTCTGGTGGAAGGTGTCCAGGGGCTGTTGACCATGTGTCCAGACAATAAAAATATCGTCAATGTATTTCAGGTGTTTGCCTGCCACCCCCCGCCCCACCCCACTACTCCTTCTCCTGAAGTGGGTCCCTGGACTTGTGCCCTGGAGTCGTGCTCCAATGGGACCAGCGCCCAACCCTTTCCTGTTATACAGAAAGCCGCACTTGAGGTTACCTTGTAGAAAGTGTGCTCTCTGACCCCCCCGCCCCCCGACACACACACACACACACACACACACACACACACACACACACTGTGAAGCAAAAGCCAGCTTCTTATATGTGGCACTGCAAAGGGGGTCATTGGAAAAGGATCTGAAAGTAAAAGCTGCAATATCTGTGCCTTACATTATGCAAATCAATGCTGCAACCGCATCTGGAATCCTATGAATGGTTCTGGTCGCCTCAACTCAAAAAGGATATTGTAGAGTTGGAAAAGCTTCAGACCCAGGCAACGAAGGTGATGGAGCGACCATGAAGCAGCGTTTATAACTGGAGTTGTACTCTGCTTGGATATATTTTCCCCCGAGCAAGAGGCATGCACCTTTCCCAAGGAATAAATAAGTGATTGCATGTGTGAGAGCAGTCAAACTTCAGAGTGCCTCTTATTGCTCAATCAATAAATACCAGGAACTTCATGGTGTATATTTCTTTCTGCCAAAGTTCAAAGTTTATAAAAGCTTCTGGGTTGGCTGGCGAAGGGTGTTAGGTAATTTGGGTGTGTGTATGTGAAGATAAACATTTGATTTCCCAAGCATATGTATATTAAAAAAACAAATCTACAAAAGAGCCCAAACAAGTTATTTAAGGCAAAGCAGAATGGGTGGCAGTGGGCTGTAAAACTGTCAGGTACACAAATTTTGGTTGAATCTGCTCGTGATTTTTTTATCTGTGAAAATGAGCAAAACAGGAAGAGCAAAAAGATGGGCTTCCTTTTTTTGAAGAAAGAAAGAAAGAAAGAAAAGAAAAGTGATACAAAACTTACCAAGTGACATTTTCTTGTATCTGTTTGGGTTCTCTTGGCCAAGGAGTGCTGTGTCAGCATGAGGGTTACACAAAACACTTCCCAGAGCAGTGGCGACCTGTGTAGCACTCAGGCTGCAGTTTATCAGTAGATGTTCAGTGTGTCCTGTTACTTGGGGGAAATTTTGTGTGTGTGTATGTGTTGTTTTGGGACTCTTTCATAACCAAGGAATAGTTTCTGCAACTCTTTTTCTCCTCTGCTTCTTGAGGATTTGTTTGCAGGGAGTGGATCATATGACTTATGGCTTGGAGTTGCCAAGGGACCAGGAAAAGAGCAGCTGGCATGTTCATCTGCTCTTATAACAGCAGCTTAATTGGAAAGATTAGCATGCTAAGCTTCACCTGTTACGAACACAATCGCATTCACCTGCTGGTGGTTACATATCCGGTTACTACCAAGAAAGCGCAGGAGCAGGGTCCAGTGAATAAGTCCCCCCCCCCCCAATTTCAATAATAATAATAATAATAATTTTTATTTATACCCCACCCTCCCCAGCCAAGGCCGGGCTCAGGGCGGCTAGGTAAGGTAAAGGTACCCCTGCCCGTACGGGCCAGTCGTGTCCGACTCTGGGGTTGCGTGCTCATCTTGCTCTAGAGGCCGTGAGCCGGCGCCGTCCGAAGACACTTCCGGGTCACGTGGCCAGCGTGACGAAGCTGCAGCTGGCGAGCCAGCACCAGCGCAGCACACGGAAACACCGTTTACCTTCCCGCTATAAAGCGGTACCTATTTATCTACTTGCACTTTGATGTGCTTTCGAACTGCTAGGTGGGCAGGAGCTGGGACCGAACAACGGGAGCTCACCCCGTCGTGGGGATTCGAACCGCCGACCATACGATCGGCAAGTCCTAGGCACTGCGGTTTTACCCACAGTGCCACCCGCGTCCCAGGGCGGCTAGCAAGCAATAATAAAAACAAGTTGAATGAATACAATTTAAAAACAAGATTAAAATAGAACAATTAAAATATTAAAATGCAGCCTCATTGCAGGAGGAGAAAGGAAAAGAAAAAAGAAAGAGGGGGAGGGAATCAAATTGGCTCCAAGCCAAAGGCCAGGCGGAACAACTCTGTCTTACAGGCCCTGCGGAAAGAAATCTGATCCCGCAGGGCCCTGGTCTCATGAGACAGAGCGTTCCACCAGGCCGGGGCCAGTGTTGAAAAGGCCCTGGCTCTGGTTGAGGCTAATCTGACTTCCTTAGGGCCCGGGACCTCTAGGGTGTTGCTATTTGTGGACCTTGAGGCTCTCTGTGAGGCAGACCGGGAGAGGCGGTCCCGTAGGTACGAGGGTCCTAGGCCGTGATTTTCACAAATTTATAAACAAACAAACATACATACATACATACATCATAATCTTATTAAAACTAATCTTATTAACATTGTTAAGTGACTTCCTCGTATCCTCCTAGTTGAATTTCAGTAAATGTCATTTTAACGGTTTTCCAAATCCAAATTCTTATATAATTAACTTGATCGCTTAACCTATTTTTTTCATATTCATTCAGCATTAAACATATTAATTCATCATATTACATATTTAAATCCTAAGCCTATCTGGCAAATGTAAGCTTTTTCCAATTAATTTAACTTAACATATTTAACTAAATAGTCATTGAATTTCGTCCATTCTTCCTGATACTCCTTCTGGTCACGGACTCTTCCGGTCAGGTCGGCTTGCTCCGAGAAATCCATCATCTTCATCTGCCATTCTTCCACAGTTGGTACTTCTTACAATTTCCACTTCTTAGCTAGTAAGATTGGTGCAGCGGTTGTGGCATACAAAAATAATTTAACATCTTTCTTGGGCAATTCCATACCTGTTATTCCAAGAAGAAAGGCATCTGGTTTCTTTATAAATGTCTATTTCAACATTTTTTTCAATTCATTATAAATCTTTTCCCAGAAGTCTTTCACCTTGGGGCAGGTCCACCACATGTGATAAAAGGTACCTTCTTTTTCTTTACATTTCCAACATAGGCTATCACAGTTATGATAGATCTTTGCTAGTTTAACAGGAGTCAAGTATCATCTACAGTGGTACCTCGCAAGACGAAATTAATTCGTTCCGCGAGTCTTTTCGTCTTGCAAGTCTTTTCGTCTTGCGAAGCACGGTCAAGTCGCAACTGCACCCCTTCAAGCAGTTTTAAGAAAAAGGAAACAAACTCGCAAGACGTTTTCGTCTTGTGAAGCAAGCCCATAGGGAAATTCGTCTTGCGAAGCAACTCAAAAAACAAAAAACTCTTTCGTCTTGCGAGTTTTTCGTCTTCCGAGGCATTTGTCTTGCGAGGTACCACTGTATACATCATTTTCATTATATTTTCCTTTAACATTGTACATGCAGTAAACTTGACCCCTTTCTTCCACAATCTTTCCCAATCCTCAAACATTATGTCCTACATCTCTTGCCCAATCAGGGCCCAGTGAATAAGTTGGCAACCCACAGAGGGGTTTCCAAATGTCCAAGTCATCCACGAGTGTGCACTTCTGCGCACATAGAGAGGCTCGTGGCAAAGGGCACAGCCTCAGGCATCTGTTCCTGAAGATCTAGGATGCTCCCTGGGAATGTAAAAAGGTGAAATGCTTCTGGGAGATGATATATAATGAGTTGAAAAAAATGTTGAAATATACATTTATAAATAAAGAAACCAGAAGCATTTCTATTGGGCATTGTGGGGAGTGATATAAATAGAAAGGAATGTAAGCTCTTTTTATATGCAGTAACAGCAGCAAGAATATTATTGGCCCAAAAATGGAAGCAAGAAGAGTTACCGTCGATTGAAGAATGGAGGATGAAGTTAATGGACTATGCAGAATTAGATAAACTAACAGGAAGGATTCGAAACCGGCAAGACCAGAAATTCACGGAAGACTGGAGTAAATTTACGGACCATTTGAAAAGTAATTGTGAAGAACAGACGACGTTTGTAGGGTTGCAAGAAGTTTTATGAGGAGTATTATTAGAAGTATTGTAAAAATGGAGAAGGGGGAGAATGATTTGTTAAGAGATGTAAAGGCAATATAAAGTTAAGAAATGCATAAGAAGTGGTGAAAACGGTGGATCATCAGAGGTGCTGATGGAAGTCTAAAAAGATTGCATAAGTGATAAGTTTTGTGGTACATTTTATAATTTATATGTTAAAATTAATAAAAAAAATATTAAAAAAGGTCTAGGATGCTCCCAAGAAGTAAGGAAGCAGAGAGTCCCATAAGCTCCCAGTTTATTTACTGGGTTGATATTGCACCCTTTTCTCCAAGGAGCTCAAGGTGGTGTTCAGGGTTCTCCCCGTCCCCACAACAACCCTGTGAGGTAGGTTAGGCTGAGTGACTGGCCCAAGATCACCTGGTGAGCTTCATGGCTGAGTGGGGATTCGAACCCAGTGCCTCCCAAATCCTCGTCTGACACACTACCACCACAGTGGTCCTCTGGTGTCTCTGCCTGGGTGGTCCTGTACATATATGCAGCCGGACATCATGCCCAAATCCTCAGCTGGATAGAGTGTGGTGCTTATAATGCCAAGGTTGCAGGTTCAATTCCCTTCTTGCATGGCAGCGGGTCAGACTAGATGACCTCAGGGTCCCCTCCAATTCTATGATTCTAGGTAATCCCTTCTTGTTGTGAACAAATGCACAGGTTCTGTGTGGCAAGACCGGCGAAGTCTGAAACGTTTCATTATTTCCTCTCTCTTTTTTAACAGCATCTGAACTTTGTGGCTCTGTAGCTTTATTTTACGATTTAAAATGTTCATTCAACAACCTTAAAATATCAATGACTTCCCTTCTTATCTTTCCATGGTTCATTTTGCGTGGCATAAACGTGTGGAGGACTCCCTGGTCCTGAATGGGGTAACTGTGCCCCTGAAGGACCAGGTGCGCAGCCTGGGAGTCATTTTGGACTCACAGCTGTCCATGGAGGCGCAGGTCAATTCTGTATCCAGGGCAGCTGTCCACCAGCTCCATCTGGTACGCAGGATGAGACCCTATCTGCCCATGGACTGTCTTGCCAGAGTGGTGCATGCTCTGGTTATCTCCCCCTTGGACTACTGCAATGTGCTCCCCGTGGGGCTACCTTTGAAGGTGACCCGGAAACTACAACTAATCCAGAATGCGGCAGCTAGACTGGTGACTGGGAGCGGCCGCCGAGACCACATAACACTGGTCTTGAAAGATCTACATTGGCTCCCAGTACGTTTCCAAGCACGATTCAAAGTGTTGGTGCTGACCTTGAAAGCCCTAAATGGCCTCGGCCCAGTATACCTGAAGGAGCGTCTCCACCCCCATCATTCTGCCCGGACACTGAGGTCCAGCGCTGAGGGCCTTCTGGCGGTTCCCTCACTGCAAGAAGCCAAGTTACAGGGAACCAGGCAGAGGGCCTTCTCGGTGGTGGCACCCGCCCTGTGGAACACCCTCCCACTAGATGTCAAAGAGAACAACAACGACCAGACTTTTAGCAGCCCTGTTTAGGGAAGCTTTTAATGTTTGATGTATTATAGTATTTTAATATTTTTTTGGAAGCCGCCCATAGTGGCTGGGTAAGCCCAGCCAGATGGGTGGGGTATAAATAATAAATTATTATTATTATTATAAATCCCTGCATATTTTACATAAACTAAACCATTCAGTATTCCATTAATACATCCATCAAAACTTGTTTACACTGTTGAATTTATCTTAATGCTGCCAGCATTTTCAAGTGTACAGTTTCCCCCCAAATATTCAGCAAATATTTCCCAATCTTCTTTAAATGTATGTTCTTCTTGTTCTCTTACAGAATTAGATCCGCAAGCTGGGCATATTCCATCAGTTTAAGTTCCCATTCTTCTTTGGTTGGGACCTTGCTCGTTTTCCATTTTGGGGCTAACAAAACACAGGCCGCAATAGTGGCATACATAAATAGCCTTTTTTGACACCTGGGAATTCCATCTGAATTATCCCCATCAAAAAGGGCTTTGGCTTTTGTTTGGAAAAGTACTTTTAAATATATTTTTTTTCAATTCATTATAAATTATTTCCCAATACTCTTTTACCCATTTACAGGTCCAGAACATATGAATTTTGTGGCTCTGGAGGCGATTGGTGAGAGCAGCCTTTATGGATGAGGCAACGAGAAAAGGTGAGATTGTGTGTGTGTGAGAGAGATGGCTGACTTTGGTCTGCAGCATGCATACTAAAGAACTGGAGATGTCTCTTTGGGGCTGCTTTCTCAAGGACCTTGTTGCTGTGGGAATGTTCAGGGTGGCAGGAGAGGATATATTGTTTATTAACATCCTTCCTAACGTGTGCTAGCAAGTTTCTTTATGTAGCAGAGTTTACATTCCCCTTTTACATGCACAGCAGATAGCTGGTTGCAGGCTTGTGTAAGCCTCTCCCTATATATTCCTGGTAAGTTCCCTTTAATCCCTCTTAAAAGAATAAAGACATGACAGTCTTACTCAAAGTCAATAAAAGAAGTTTACTCACATCAGTTCATGGTTGGATCTCTGAAGGCAGACTTGGTTACAAATATCTACATGTGGATCTACCCCAGCGGTTCTCAACCTGTGGGTCCCCAGATGTTGGACTACAACTCCCATCATCCCTGAGCGCTGGCCTTGCTGGCTAGGGATGATGGGAGTTGTAGTCCAACAACATCTCGGGACCCACGGGTTGAGAACCGCTGATGTACCCCATTTGGGGGAATAATCCCAGTTCTTCTGCTAGCTGAGAAGCTAGCAGGACCATTCCTAGCTAAGAAGCTGCTCAAACAACGAAGGAAGTGAAAAAGAGAGAGTGTGTTGTGTGCCTTGTCCTTTTGTTACCTGGACAGGTAAGGTCACGCCCACCTACTAGTCACATGCAAAAGGAAGGACGCTTCAGCCAGGAGGAAACAGGAAGTTTTCGACTGGCTGGACCAAACATTCCCCTGCATGTCCACTCTAGGAAAACAAGGAATGTTGTACTTGACTGCTCCCAGTGGATTACATCCCACAATTGCCTCCTTTTACACCAGAATAAGAGGCACCCTCAGCCCTTTTTCCATGTTAGGGCACAGCCTGCAATCCTACTGCAAGGAATGGGAACTGCAGCCCTGCCTGGCTTGACCCAACTAGGCTTAGAGTCATAGAATTGTAGAGCTGGAGGGGAACCCAAAGGTCATCTGGCCCAACCCTGCCCCCTGCAGGGCAAGAATCCCAAGCAAATCTTTGCAAATGCAGGTGCCCACCAGGAGACTAGGAAAGGGCAACCTCCAGCATCTCTAGTAAAGTTGCAAATGCGCTGCCTGAAACCCTGGAGAGCAGCTGCCAGCCAGTGTAGACATTACTGAGATACATGGAAGTACTGCAGAACAATAGGTAAAAGAGGAATGAAGTCCAGTTTACATCCACCGCTAGCGCACTATTTTTGCAACAATTTGTTTGTTTCATAAAACTTGCATGCCGCTCGGTTGTAGAAAAAAAACCCCTCAAAGCAGCTTACCAAAAGATAAAACAATCAAGAAAAATTTACAGCAGTAGGTTGTAAACAGGTTAAGTGACATATTGCAAAATATACGTATTCCGGGGACTGATATTATGATTATTTTATTATTATGCTGTGTATTCTGTTTTTATGACTATGCTGAGTAAATTACAGTGGAACCTTGGTTCTCAAACACTTTGGTATTTGAACATTTCGGCTCCCGAACGCCGAAAACCCAGAAGTAAGTGTTCCAGTTTCTGAATATTTTTTGGAAGCCGAATGTCCGATGCGGTTGTCAGCTATCGTTTCCGGGGCGCCTGTGCCAATTGGAAACCGCGCCTTGGTTTTCGAACGTTTTGGAAGTCGAACGGACTCCCTGAACAGATTGTGTTCGAGAACCAAGGTACCACTGTATGTTCTCTGTGTTGTACGCTGCCCTGAGATCTTTATATTGGATCAATAATTTTGCACATGCGCGCACATAAGTGCGCACTAACCCCTGCCAAAACAGCAGCTGCACCCCATCTGGAGAGTCCCATCCTGTCATTTTGCAAATTGTCCTTGACACCTCACTAGCGAAGAAGCCACGAACTCACCAATTCATTAAGTCTCTGCTGCAATTTGCAACACCCTCTGGCTTCTGCGGGCGAGTTTGCCGCCACGACTTGGACCTACCCAACCCGTTTCTCGTTCTCAGCGGAACAGCAGGCCCTGAAGCTGGCGGAAGCCATCAGTGGAGGGGACGAGGGGGCAGCCCAGGAGTGTGCGGCCTGGCTGGCCCAGCGACGTGCCCCCGTCGTGGTGCAGCTACAGCAGGACGCCTACCCCACGCAAGACATCAGGTGACGGATTACGCCGCGAAAGGGCCGGCGAATAGCTGAGAGCAATCATCAACGGGTAGAGAGGGCAGTTCCATAGAGCAGGGGCAGGGGGATGCTTTTGGGGGGCCGGATTCACTTCCGGGCAGCCTTCCAGGGGCCCTGTGGTGGGCAGGGATGGCAGCAAAAGTGGGCAGAGCAGCAGATGTAGATTTTCACCTTTGTACACTCCTCTTAGGGACGCAGGTGGCGCTGTGGGTTAAACCACAGAGCCTAGGACTTGCTGATCAGAAGGGGTGAGCTCCCGTTGCTCAGTCCCTGCTCCTGCCAACCTAGCAGCTCGAAAGCATGTCAAAGTGCAAGTAGATAAATAGATACCACTCCAGCGGGAAGGTAAACGGCGTTTCTGTGCGCTGCTCTGGTTCGCCAGAAGCGGCTTTGTCATGCTGGCCACATGACCCAGAAGCTGTATGCCGGCTCCCTCGGCCAATAAAGCAAGATGAGCGCTGCAGCCCCAGAGTCGGCCACGACTGGACCTAATGGTCAGGGGTCCCTTTACCTTTACCTTTTTACAATCCTCTAGTTTCTACACACCATTGCAAACCCTTCTTTCTCCATCCATCTGGGAAGGGGGTGTGGCCTTGGAAAGGTATTGAGGGCCTGATAATGAGGGCCGGAGGGCCAGAGCTTCCACACTCCAGCCATAGCAAAAAGCAGCATGGTTGTATCTGGGGTATAAAGGTTTCTGCAAGGAGGGGTGGGCAGACACAATTTGGGGACAGGGTCTAATGGATCGTTTCCTTTCTTCTCCCAGGCTGTGGGTGGGCGTGGAAGACGCCCAGATGAGCACCGTCCCCATTTACCTGAAAGTCCAGCCTTGCATGACGTTGGCATCCCTCAAAGATATGGTAATAGGCTGATAAGGCCAAGGTTGCAGGTTCGAATCCCTTCTGGGACACCCTGCAATGTTTATGTGACGACTATGACAAACATTGGATATCACCTGTATAATAAAATATTGGCTAAACTGAAGGAGCTTCTTAAACTTTCAGACTAGTCAGGAGCATGCAAAACAACATCACTGTTTTTGTTGAGCAACAAATCAAGCTTTTTAAATTTGTTTATAATTTTTATTAAATTTTGTTTTACAGTTTAAAATACTGATTTTTACATCCCTAAGATATCAATGTCTTCCCTTCTTCTCTTTCCATGGTTCATTTTACATATCATAAATCCCTGCATATTTTACAGAAACTATCCCATTCAGTATTCCATTATTACATCCATCAAAACTTATTTACACTGTTGAAGTTATCTAAATGTTGCCAGCGTTTTCAGCTATAGTTATTTCCCATATACAGTGGAACCTCGGGTTACGTACTGTCCTCCTTACAAATGCTTCAGGTTACGAGCTCTGCTAACCCAGAAGTAGATGCTCCATTAGAGAAAGTGCACCTCATGTTAAGAACTGTTTCGGGTTACAAATGGACCTTTGGAACGAATTAAGTTCATAACCAGAGGTACCACTGTATTCAGTAAATGTTTTCCAATCTTCTCTGAACGTATGTTCTTCTTCTCTTACGTTAAGTCTGCAAGCTGCACATATTCTGTCAACTTAAGTTGCCATTCTTCTTTGGCTGGGACCTCACTCGTTTTCCATTTTGGGGCTAACAAAAAACGGGCCGCAGTAGTGGCACACATATATAACCTTTTTTGACACCTGGGAATTTCAGTCCGAATTATCCCCAACAGAAAAGACTTTGGTTTTGGGGGGGAAAGTACTTTTGAACATTTTTTCCAATTCATTATGGATCATTTCCCAATACAGTGGTACCTCTGGTTGCGAATGGGATCCGTTCTGGAGCCCTGTTCACAACATGAGCAGAACACAACCCGCGTCTGCGGAGGTCGTGATTCATTGCTTCTGCGCATGCGCGTGACGTCATTTTGAGCATCTGCACATGTGCGAGCGGCGAAACCCGGATGTAACCCTTTCCGGTACTTCCGGGTCGCTGCAGGACGCAGCCTGAAAAGATGTAACCTGAACCGAATGTAACAAGAGGTATGACTGTATTCTTTTACTAGTCCACCACCTATGAAAGAACATCTCCAGCACTTAATTCTGTCTTGTACATCTTAGCAAGCCTAAAGGTAAAGGTAAAGGGACCCCTGACCATTAGGTCCAGTCGTGGCCGATTCTGGGGTTGCAGCGCTCATCTCGCTTTATTGGCCGAGGGAGCCGGCATACAGCTTCCGGGTCATGTGGCCAGCATGACTAAGCCGCTTCTGGCGAACCAGAGCAGCGCACGGAAACGCCATTTACCTTCCCGCCAGAGCGGTACCTATTTATCTACTTGCACTTTGACGTGCTTTTGAACTGCTAGGTGGGCAGGAGCAGGGACCGAGCAAGGGGAGCTCACCCCGTCACGGGGATTCAAACCGCTGACCTTCTGATCGGCAAGTCCTAGGCTCTGTGGTTTAACCCGCAGCGCCACCCGCGTCCTTGGAGTTAAATACCATCTGTAAATCACTTTCAAGTAATTCAAAGTGAGCTTTTGAGTAGTCTTCATTGGGTATACTTTTTCCTTTTTTAAAAAAATAAAATTTTATTAGTTTTTTTTAAATATCATTTTCAACAGTAATTAAACATACTTTTACATCTTATACAGTTTTCTTTGTCTTCCATCAATCACATCTGAAAATTTTCCAATCTATCACTTAATATGCATTTCTTTCTTTCACTATTACATTTAAATCTCATAACTAATATCTCTACTCTTTCTCTACTTTGCAATGTTTCGTATATTTTTCCTTACAAAACTTCTTGTAGTCCTACTAGCATAATTTATTGATTACAGTTGCTCTTCAAATAGTTCGTATATTTCTTCCAATCTTCTGTGAACATCTGGTCCCACAGGTTTCGAATCCTTCCTGTCATTTTATCTAATTCTGCGTAGTCCATTAATTTCGTCTGGCATTCTTCTTTCGTCGGAATTTCTTCTTGCTTCCATTTCTGGGCTAACCATACTCTTGCTGGGTATATTTTCCCATTTTGTTTAGCCCACCTAGCTGCTCCACATAAACCGTTTGTGACTTCCTTGATTTCCGAGGCTTTGGGGCTCTGAAATTGTCTCTTCTTCCTCTCTCACCTGGCCCAGGTGTTCCTCCACTACGGCTTCCCCCCCAGCATCCAGAAGTGGGTGATGGGACAGAGGCTTCCGCGAGACCACGAGACTCTTCACTATCACGGCATCCAGAAGGACGGAGACGCAGTTCACCTGTACCTTCTCTCTGCCAGGGCAGCCAAGCTGAGCAAAGACGCCTTGCAGCGGGACCACGAGCGCAGGCAGCTGGAAGGTGAGGGATCAGTGCGGAGAGCACCACCCTCCTGCAAGTGTGACGGGCCATGCTGGGCTGGGGCGCCTGTGTTAGATTTCTGTTATGCCACTGTGCAGTTTTTGGAGTCACAAGACTCTGTTTACATTCCAGACTGTTGGAAGTCTGACGGGAGACAGATGTTGATGTTACTGGTTTCCTGTTTCTTTGTCCCAGTTGTTCATTGACTCTCACAGAGAGCAGACGCATATTCTTTTCTGTCCTGCGTAGTTAAAAATAAAGTAGTGATGTAGCTCATATTTCTCAGCTCCTTCTGTTTGTATACTCCGCATAATGAGGGAACGTGCCTGAAGCCTCATTAAAGGCTTAGAGCCTCGATGGATTCCGAAGTACGACGGGGAGAGCCGTTTCAACTTGGTCGTACGCAACCTCCGACATCCTGCTAGGAGGAGGTGGTACCCTAGAAGGTGCCAGATATGGAACAGGTTCACGTGGAAGATGGAGCCAGCTTGTTTTCTGCTGCACCAGAGAGTATGACCCAAACCAGTGGAGTCAAACATCAAGAGAGTCTGAATGAAGACCTTTTTGACAGCAAAGGGATCTGTGCCAGGACTTGGTCCTGCCAGCAGGGTGGCAAAGGGACATGCCATCATTGCCCTTCCCGTTCAGTATTTTGTAAAGCTTTGTATTGTGATGTTTTGAATTACAGTGGTAAGGTAAAGGTAAAGGGACCACGACCATTAGGTCCAGTTGTGGCTGACTCTGGGGTTGCGGCACTCATCTCGCTTTACTGGCCGAGGGAGCCGGCGTGCAGCTTCCGGGTCATGTGGCCAGCATGACTAAGCCGCTTCTGGCAAACCAGAGCAGCGCATGGAAACGCCATTTACCTTCCCGCCGGAGCGGTACCTATTTATCTACTTGCACTTTGACATGCTTTCAAACTGCTAGGTTGGCAGGAGCAGGGACTGAGCAACGGGAGCTCACCCCGTCGCGGGGACTCGAACCGCCAACCTTCTGATCAGCAAGTCCTAGGGTCTGTGGTTTAATCCACAGCGCAACCCGCGCCCCTATTACAGTGGTACCTTGGGTTAAGTACTTAATTCGTTCCGGAGGTCCATTCTTAACCTGAAACTGTTCTAAACCTGAAGCACCACTTTAGCTAATGGGGCCTCCTGCTGCCGCTGTGCCGCCGGAGCACGATTTCTGTTCTCATCCTGAAGCAAAGTTCTTAACCCAAGATACTATTTCTGGGTTAGCGGAATCTGTAACCTGAAGCGTATGTAACCTGAGGTACCACTGTCTTGCTGTAAGCTGGCTTTGGGTGCAGCTCAGAAGCAGCATATAAGTAAACTCGAGCGAGCAATCAGTCAATCAATCAATCAGTCAAAGCTGTTCCAAAGTGGTTTTGGTCCTGATTTTCTGGTGGTGTGCTGGTTCGCACAGCTGAGCAAGACCCATGCGCGACTTTCTTCTTTGCGTAGCTAACTTCCCAAGGGGAGGAATGCCTCTTCTAGGGCAAGAAGGCAGCTGCTTCTAGTTGCTTTCAGACCTGCCAAGCTGGCGCCCTCCGAACTACCTGCCCTCAGCCCAGCCAGCGTACCTGCCAGGAAGGCAGCCCCAGACACCCAAAGTCTGCTCCCAGACCCACCAGGAAGGATCTCCTTGAAAATCATTTTCTCCCCCCCCCCTTTTTAAATTTTACTTAATTTTAATTAGCAAAGATCTATCATACAGGTGATAACTTATGTTGGAAATGCAAAGAAAAGGAGGGTACATTTTCCATATGTGGTGGGTGTGTCCTAAGGTGAAAGACTTCTGGGGGGAAATTTAGAATGAGTTGAAAAAGATGTTGAAATATACTTTTATTAAAAAAACAGAAGCCTTTCTACTTGGAATAACAGGTTTGGAATTGCCCAAGAAAGATGTTAGACTGTTTTTGTACGCCACAAATGCAGCAAGAATCTTGTTAGCTAAATATTGGAAACGACAAGAAATACCAACAGCGGAGGAATGGCAAATGAAGATGATGGATTTTCTGGAGCTGGCCGACCTGACCGGTAGAGTCCGCGAACAGAAGGAGGAGGAATACCAAGAAGAATGGAAGAAATTTAAGGACTATTTAGCAAAATATTCTAAGATAACATAAGTAGTATCATTTGTGAGTACCAAATTGGCTTAGGAGTTAAATGTTTCAAATTTAATAATACCATGGATACAAGTGAATAGGATTAGAAAGAAAGATGTTAATTGACTAAGGTAAATTGACTGGAAATTAGTATTGGAAAACTGCTACAATGAGATATATGGAAACACAGCTAGAGGGATTCAAGGAAGTCATTTAACAATGGTATTAAAATTTGATTATAATAGTTAGGATAAAGGTTTGTATGTTTGTTTGCTTTTTATATAGTAATGTTTTTTTTCTTTTTTGTTGTTTATAAGAAATTTGGAAAACCAATAAAAAATTTTCGAAAAAAGAAAGAAAATAAAATAATTTCCTTTTCCTTTTGGTCTAGAGCTAGGCATTCGAGAGGGTGTGCTGGTGCCACGGGGGACGTCAGAAGCGGCAGCCTCGACGCCAGCGGACCCCTCGGGCGCCCCGAACCTCCAAGAGGAGAAGAGGGGCACCGCGTCACATCTGCCCGCCGTGCCCCCACCGGTAATGGATTGCGAGGGGGCGGGCGGCGCAGGTAGAGATGCGATTTCCCCTCCGTGATGCTCCCATCCTCCTCCTTTTTCTCTCCTGCGCGGGGTGCCACCTAGGTCGGCTGGGAATGCCCTACTTGCACCTTCGTCAACAAGCCCACCAGGCCCGGCTGTGAGATGTGCTGCGCTGAGCGCCCCAAGGGATACATCCTGCCGGAAGGGTACCAGCCGGACGTGGAGGAGCTGCAGCGGTTGCAGAAGGAAGAAGAAGCCACGCGGCAGTATGAACAGGTGACTGGCTGTTGGGAGGGCGGGGCAGCCGGGAGTGACCATGTAGATCAGGGTGTGTACGCTTTGAACCTTTTAACTTATTTACCTGTTGCTTTCGTCTCCCACCTTCATCTCTTGAGTGCCTCAAGGTTCTTTTTTTTAAATAATTTTTTTATTAAGTAATTCAACAAAACATATTATCTTAAAACATGTTGTCGTTTAGTCGTGTCCGACTCAGGGACCCTTTAGCCATGATTCCTGCATTGCAGGGGGTTGGTCTAGATGCCCTTGGGGTGCCTCCCAGCTCTCCAATTCTATGATTTTATAATATTACTGTTAATTGGTTGTTGTTTTTTAGTTGTTTAGTCGTGTCCGACTCTTCGTGACCCCCTGGACCAGAGCACGCCAGGCCCTCCTGTCTTCCACTGCCTCCCGCAGTTTGGTCAAACTCATGCTGGTAGCTTCGAGAACACTGTCCCACCATCTCGTCCTCTGTCGTCCCCTTCTCCTTGTGCCCTCCATCTTTCCCAACATCAGGGTCTTTTCCAGGGAGTCTTCTCTTCTCATGAGGTGGCCAAAGTCTTGGAGCCTCAACTTCAGGATCTGTCCTTCCAGTGAGCACTCAGGGCTGATTTCCATCAGAATGGAGAGGTTGGATCTTCTTGCAGTCCATGGGACTCTCAAGAGTCTCCTCCAGCATCATAATTCAAAAGCATCAATTATCAATGATATCTTAAAACACATCATCCTTAATTTTCCCCTAATTTCCTCTCTCCCTCCCATAAACACCACTCCCTCCCCACCCCCCTGACTTCCCTCAGTTCCAATCTCTGGTTTCTCTATAGATGCTATTCTCTGCATGTTACAGAACTGTAAAGGTAAAGGTAAAGGGACCCCTGACCATTAGGTCCAGTCGTGACCGACTCTGGGGTTGCGGCACTCATCTCGCTTTATTGGCCGAGGGAGCCGGCGTACAGCTTCCAGGTCATGGGGCCAGCATGACTGAGCCGCTTCTGGCGAACCAGAGCAGCGCACAGAAACGCCGTTTCCCTTCCCGCTGGAGCGGTACCTATTTATCTACTTGCACTTTGACGTGCTTTCGAATTGCTAGGTTGGCAGGAGCTGGGACCAAGCAACGGGAGCTCACCCCATCGCGGGGATTCGAACCGCCGACCTTCTGATCGGCAAGTCCTAGGCTCTGTGGTTTAACCCACAGTGCCACCCGCGTCCCATTACAGAATTGTATAAGTCCTTAATTTATCTAACTAATTATTATCAATAAAAAAAATTGTGAGTGTTTATTCAAAGCCTGCCAAGGAATCCAATTCGCTTTGTTGCATCTTTAGGTACTTTGTAAAAGGTTCACCATTCCTCTTTAAAGTCACAGTTATCCTTGTCCCGTATTTTATGTGTCAGTTTTGCCAGTTCTGCATAGTCGCATCAGTTTCCCTTGCCATAGTTCTTTAGTCAGTATTTGTCCGTCTTCCATCCTTGTGCTATTAAGACTCTCGCCGCTGTTGTCCCATACATAAAGATGTTCTTCAGCTTCCTTGGCAGGTCTTTTCCTACAATCCCTAACAAAAATGCTTCAGGTTTTCTAGCAAATGTGAGATGGAACATTTTCTTCAATGGCGGCTCAAGGTTCTTGCTTAATCGCCACAACGACCCTGTGAGGTAGAGGTTAGGCTAAGAGTCAGGGACCGGCCTCCAAACTCACACCCAATGAGCCTCGTGTAGCCAAGTTTTCTTCTGTTTTTAACATTTTGTTGGGAGCTGCCCAGAGTGACGGGAGCAACCCAGTCAGATGCATGGCATATAAATAATAAAATTATTATTACTACTACTGTGTGGAGGATTCTAAACCCGGTCTCTCCCAGGCTCTGGCCTGACTCTCCAACAACTACGTTACCTTGCTCTCTCCAGCCCCACATTCTCTTCCAGGCAACCTCCCACGAGCCATATGTTGGTTTTGTGCTCATTTTCTTAGGAATACTTTGCACCAGCTTACATAAATCCTTTAGAAATTAGTGGCCTATAAATGGGAGATGGCCACCTCTTGTCCACAAGCCAGCTGCGGTTCTTGGTGCAAAAGGAAGCCGCCTTAATATTTCTTATTAATGGCAGAAAATTGGCTTTATTTTTCATTTTGTTTTTCAAAATATTTTTTATTAACAATTTCAACAAAACAAAATTTCAAAACATATCATATTCATTGTTTCCCCTCTTTCCCCCCCACCCATCAAACCCTCCCCTCCAGAGACTTCCCTCAGCTCCTCTCTCTGATTTTTCAGCACATATTATTCTCTGCATGAATAAACATGCACAAATTTATTGGTTGGTAACATGATAGACAGATGACGTAAGGATATGTACAAGTTTATAACATGCAGAAAATTAGCTTTATAAAGTTCCCCCCAGGATTCTGTTACATCACTTCCAATATATTTAATATATTGCGGGCAGAACTTAAAGCCTGTCTTAGCTCTTAGCCGATCTTGCAATTCAGTTGGCACATTCAGACACACTCAGATTCTGATTCAGTTTTATGGATTGTCAATCTGGACATTTCGCCAAATGCTCCAATCTCTCCAATGTTTCTCTGTCTCTCTCTCTATTTTTATGTAGGCTAAGGAGCAGAAGAAACAGAAAAACTACCAGCGGCTGCTGCAGCTGGATGGGCAGAGCTTGGTGCCATCGGACGAGGCCCTGGAGTGCCCCATCTGCTTCTTGGCCCTGCAGCCTGGCGAAGGGGTGACCTTGCGGGAATGCTTGCATTCCTTCTGCAAGTAAGTAAACGATCCAGTAATAATAATAATAATTTATTACTTATACCCTGCCCATCAGGCTGGGTTTCCCCAGCCACACTGGGCGGCTTCTGACAGAATATTAAAAACACAATAAAGCATCAAACATTAAAAACTTCCCATGGGTGGTGCTGTGATCTAAACCACAGAGCCTAGGACTTGCCAATCAGAAGGTTGGCGGTTCGAATTCCCACGATGGGGTGAGCTCCCGTTGCTCAGTCCCTGCTCCTGCCCATCAGCAGTTTGAAAGCACGTCAAAGTGCAAGTAGATAAATAGGTACTGCTCCAGCGGGAAGGTAAACGGCGTTTCCGTGCGCAGCTCTGGTTCGCCAGAAGCGGCTTAGGCATGCTGGCCACATGACGGCCTTTAAAGCGAGATGAGCGCCACAATCCCAGAGTCGTCTGTGACTGGACTTAACAGTCAGGGGTCCATTTACCTTTATCTTTTAAACAGGGCTACCTTCAGATGTCTTCTAAATGTCAGATAGTTGTTTATTGTCTTGACATCTGATGGGAAGGCGTTCCACAGGGTGGGTGCCACCACAGAAAAGGCCCTCTGCATGGTTCCCTGTAACCTTGCTTCTCACTGTGAGGGAATCACCAGAAGGCCCTCGGCGCTGGACCTCAGTGTCTGGGCAGAACGATGGGGATGGAGATGCTCCTTCAGGTATACTGGACCGAGGCCATTTAGGGCTTTAAAGGTCAACACCAACACTTTGAATTGTGCTCGGAAATGTACTGGGAGCCAATGCAGGTCTTTCAGGACTGGTGTTATGTGGTCTCGGCGGCTGCTCCCAGTCACCAGTCTAGCTGCTGCATTCTGGATTAGGTGTAGTTTCTGGGTCATTGGAACAGCTGCCTTAAGAAGAGGAGAATAAATGGGAATTTTCCCCAAGTGGAGAGTAGAGTCCTCCAAGGATCTGTATTGGGACCTGGGCTATTCATCAGACGATCTGTGGGTGGTTCATAAGATAAAAACACTGGGATAAAAGCACAAATAAATAGTGAAAATAGAAGCAACGAAACAATAATTCCCAAAACATTTAAAAGGGCATTGGGAGGTGCAGCTGGTGCCTTCATTCTACACCTTTAGGTGCCAGGCAAAAACGTGCTTCTGTAGCCAAGCTTTTGGCTGATTGGCATCCAATGCCTTTTTGAAAATGTGTTTGGGGGGGTTATTGGGTTAAAAACACAATAAAGCATCAAACATTAAAAACTTCCCACGGGTGGCGCTGTGATCTAAACCACAGAGCCTAGGACTTGCCGATCAGAAGGTTGGCGGTTCGAATCCCCACGATGGGGTGATCTCCCGTTGCTCAATAATTCTTGCATTATTATTATTATTATTATTATTATTATTATTATTATTATTATTTTATTTTGTGTTTTTTATTGTGATTTTATGTTGAGCGCTGATAATAACAATGTCAATGTTTTTGCCTGGCACCTAAAATCTAAATAGTGAAGGGTGCCAGGCAAGCCTCCCTGGGGAGAGCATTCCACAGATGGGGAGCCACCGCAGGAAAGGCCCTGTTCCCGTGTTGCAACCCTCAGGACCTCTCATGGAGGAGGCGCACGAATAAGAGCCTCAGATGATGATCTTAGGGTCATATGGGGAGAGGCGGCCCTTGAGATATTGCGGTCCTGAGCCGTTTAAGGCTTTGTAGCTCAAACCCAGCGCTTTGAATTGGGCCTGGAAACACATTGGCAAGCAGTGGGCAAGGATGAGCAGCCTGGCTGCTGAATTCTGCACCGGCCGAAGTTTCCGAACCTCCCATTCCCATGTGACGTGTGTGTCCCCCCCCCCCATAATTTCTCCCTCCAGGGACTGCTTGAGAGGAACCATTCTCAACAGCCAGGAGCCCGAAGTGCGCTGCCCCTACATTGATGAGAAATACTCCTGCCCAGGGCAGTTGCTGGAACGGGAGGTCAAAGCGGTAGGCCAGTTAAAATGTCTGTTTTCTACACACATACACACACACAGGATGTGGGTGGCGCTGTGGGTTAAACCACAGAGCCTAGGACTTGCTGATCAGAAGGTTGGCGGTTCGAATCCCCGCCACGGGGTGAGCTCCTATTGCTCGGTCCCTGCTCCTTCCAACCTAGCAGTTCGAAAGCATGACAAAGTGCAAGTAGATAAATAGGTACCGCTCTGGCGGGAAGGCAAACGGCGTTTCCGTGCGCTGCTCTGGTTCGCCAGAAGCGGCTTAGTCATGCTGGCCACATGACCCAGAAGCTGTACGCTGGCTCCCTCGGCCAATAAAGCGAGATGAGCGCCGCAACCCCAGAGTCAGCCACGACTGGACCTGATGGTCAGAGGTCCCTTTACCTTATACACACACACACCGGATTTCCCGCAAGGAGCTCAGGATAGTGTATGTGTTTCTTTCCGTCCCTCTCCCCAATTTTATCCTCACAACAACCTTTTGAGGTAGGCTAGGTTGACAGTGAGAGAGTGACTGGTCTCTCTAATGTTCACCCAATGAGCTTCACGGGGAGGGGCGCTGAACTCCTTGGTTCAACACTCCTAATCAGTGTGCCACATGGATGCTCTCACAAATTGTTTCTGGCTGATTATCATAGAATCAAAGAATTGTCGAGTTGGAAGGGACTCTGAGGATCATCTAGTCCAATCCCCTGCAATGCAGGAATCATCATAATCATAATATAATAATAATTTATTATTGATATCCCGCCCATCTGGCTGGGTTTCCCCAGCCACTCTGGGCGGCTTCCAACAGAATATTAAAAACACAATAAAACATCAAACATTGAAAACTTCCCTAAACAGGGCTGCCTTCAGATGTATTCTAAAAGTCAGATAGTTGTTTATTTCCTTGACATCTGATGGGAGGGCGTTCCGCAGGGCTGGTGCCACCACCAAGAAGGCCCTCTGCCTGGTTCCCTGTAACCTCATTTCTCAGCACCGCGCTACATATCAGATTGATTGATGCACCAGTTAGAGCTTGCAACATTCTTGATTTTAGAATGTTGTATTATTTTATTGTTGTTAGCCGCCCTGAGCCCGGCTTCGGCTGGGGAGGGTGGGATATAAATAAAAATTTATTATTATTATTATTAACCCTGCTATCTAAGCCCAGCAGCTCTTGCAAAATCCCAGGTTCCACGGGTAACATTATTCTCACTTGATACTTTCGGATGCAGATTCCCTGACTTAAAACAGCATGATTAGGCAGCTGGGGCAATTTGCTTCCCCTTTTGGGGGTCTCCTCTGATGTTGTTTTCTCCATTTGATCTCCAGCTCCTGAGCGAAGACGAGTACCAGCGCTTCTTGGACCTGGGAGTCTCCATTGCCGAAAACCGCAGCCGCTTCAGCTACCACTGCAAAACCACGGACTGCCGGGGCTGGTGCTTCTACGAGGACGACGTGAACGAGTTCCTGTGTCCCGTGTGCGAGAAGGTGAACTGCCTGCTTTGCCAGGTGAGATTCTCTCTGCTCATCTAGAAACTGCCGTTGTGCATGGATGTGTCGGTTACGCTAGAAATTTAGCCTGCGGGCAGGGAAGGGAAGACCGGTCCACAGCTGGGAGATGGCAAACGTGGTTGGAGCTCAGGGTCAGTGGGCCGGATCCTGCCCTTGGCTGTCCCTTGCTGGTGCAAGGCTAGTCACCTGATGTCATGATGACATCAGGTGGCAACTTCAGAGGGGCTCTCTTGCAGTGCCAATCAGCCGATCTCTTTTGAAAGTGTGCTGTTGGTGTCAGTCAGCTGATTGGCACTGACTGCGTCCATTTCAAGCATCCCTTTAAAATATATTTGCCGGCACGATTTGTATTCAGGCTGCACCTGTAAGCAGAGGGATTCCAGCCCTTGCAAAAGGACATTTTCCCTATTTCCCCTATTCAAAGCAGGCCTGCAAGCTTTGGAGCAATAATAATAATAATAATTTATTTATACCCCGCCCATCTGGCTGGGTTTGCCCAGCCAATCTGGGTGGCTTCCAACAGAATATTAAACTACAATAGTCTATTAAACATTAAAAGCTTCCCTAAACAGGGCTGCCTTCAGATGTCTTCTGAAAGTCTGCTAGTTGTTTTTCCCTTTGACATCTGGTGGGAGGGCATTCCACAGGGCGGGGGCCACTACCGAGAAGGCCCTCTGCCTGGTTCCCTGTAACTTGGCTCCTTCAGGTATACTGGGCCGAAGCCGTTTAGGGCTTTAAAGGTCAGCACCAACACTTTGAATTGTGCTTGGAAACGTACTGGGAGCCAGTGTAGGTCTTTCAAGACCAGTGTCTTGGCGACCACTCCCAGTCACCAGTCTGGCTGCTGCATTCTGGATTAGTTGTAGTTTCCGGGTCACCTTCAAAGGTAGCCCCACATAGAGCACATTGCAGTAGTCCAAGCGGGAGATAACCAGAGCATGCACCACTCTGGCCAGACAGTCCGCGGGCAGGTAGGGTCTCATCCTGCGTAGTAGATGGAGCTGGTAAGCAGCTGCCCTGGACACAGAACTGACCTGTGCCTCCATGGACAGCTGTGAGTCCAAAATGTCTCCCAGGCTGCACACCTGGTCCTTCAGGGGCACAGTTACCCCATTCAGGACCAGGGAGTCCTCCACACCTGCCCGCCTCCTGTCCCCCAAGAATAGAACTTCTGTCTTGTCAGGATTCAACCTCAATCTGTTGGCCACCTTTGCAAGCACTAACAGTCAGCTGATTGTGGGCGCTGCAAACCTTTGCCGGACAGCATGTTCAGAAGATCTTGGTGCAGCCACTCGCCGCCTGATCGGTGGTTACAGTGAGCTCCTTTGCATGCCTTCAGTCAGGTAAGGGATTTGCTAGTCCCAGCTATCAGCTGATTGTTGGCACCTTGAAAGCCACAGGGCTGTGTCTTATTTTTTTCTGGTGCCACACCTGATGTCATGCGCTGTCAGGTATAAAACCAGGTGGGCAGGGTTTAGGTAAAAACAACAGCCTTGCAGGCCAAGTGGGGAGGCCTGTTGGGTCAAAGGGGTTCCTCACTTTTACCTGTATCTCTGAATACAGGTAGTTCAAACTCTTCTAAATACTTCTTTATGGGTGAAGTGGGGATTGTGCATGCTGGAGAAGATGCTTTAGCTGAGATTCCTGCATTGCAGGGGGTTGGACTAAATGACCCTTGAGGTCCCTTCCATCTCTACATTTCTAAGATGTAGAGTGCAAGGCAGAATGGGAATGGGTGTAGATGTCAGCCTAAAGTGTGTAAGAAAAATAATTACCGGTAATCTTCAGTGCTGAAGAGCCAAGTGGACCCCGGATGGATATTGGCATTTGGGGTAGAATATTCAGATAAGACCCTTCCTAGAACAAAAATACTGGGACGCGGGTGGCACTGTGGGTTAAACCACAGAGCCTAGGACTTGCCGATCTGAAGGTCGGTGGTTTGAATCCCCGCGACAGGGTGAGCTCCCGTTGCTCAGTCTCTGATCCTGCCAACCTAGCAGTTTGAAAGCACGTCAAAGTGCAAGTAGATAAATAGGAAGGAAGGTAAACGGCGTTTCCGTGCGCTGCTCTGGTTTGCCAGAAGTGGCTTGGTCATGCTGGCCACATGCCCCGGAAGCTGTACGCCGGCTCCCTCGGCCAAAAATGGAGATGAGTGCCACAACCCCAGAGTCATCCGTGACTGGACCTAATGGTCAGGGGTCCCTTTACCTTTAGAGCAAAAATAGAACAATCAACCATTTCCTGCTCATTGGTGGTATCCGGAATCTGCCATTTTCAGCAGATGCCTAGGTCAGCTTGATAAGAAGCTATTGGGTACATGACATCATTATTGGGGCACCCTACAAGTGTTTGCTAACCATCTGGGGGAAGGAGACTGGAAGTCAGGATCCAAACCACATGTCTCATCTGCAGGCTATTCACGAAAACATGAACTGCAAGGAGTATCAGGATGATCTCCAGATCCGAGCACAGAATGACCAGGCTGCGCAGCAGACCACACAGATGTTGCTGGTGAGAAGGGGTGGCTGAGGGGCTCTGAAAGGGGGAGGGAGAGGGTCACCCCCCAAGTTCAGGCCCACACGGTATATTAGCAGTCCTCCGCCCCCCGGTTCATGAAGTAGCTGGGAAAGAGAGCAGTTGGCTTGTTCATTTTACCCGCAAAAAGGTTGGCAGCTCCAACTTTAAGGGGAAAAACAGCAGGGTGGTAAAGAAGCGCAAAGTCAGCAATGAAAAATTCACGAAACGCATGCAAAAATGTATCATGAATCTTAAAGTACGGTGAGATTAATTGGAAGTCAGTTTTAAATTTCTTCTCTATAAGTTTTATAATTGTGTTCAGTATCAGGAGTATATATGATGATAATTATATTAACCTTCTTGTATCTTATAGTGTGGTGGTTTGTTTGATTTTTCTGTTATTCGTTTGTTTGTTTGTTTGATTGTATGTTTGTTTACTTGTATGTACGTCTGTTTTCTCATAAATGTATAATGAATCAGTAGATCAGCTTAATGTATTCATTCATTCATTTATTCATAAGATTTCCTACCCACCCAGGATGGGTTCCAACAGTAGAATATACAATTCCAACCCCCCCCCCCGATAAAACCATTACAGTTATCAAACATTCAAAACCGTTCAAAATGGAAGAGAGCAGTGAATTCAGCGAAAGAGGGGGGTCCCACAAACCCCTCAGTTGTCAAAGGGCAAAGTAAAGAGTGTGTGGCTTCACTGTATGGCAAAAGCTGTGCAGGGGCTCAGGGCGCCTCCGTGGGGAGGGAGTTCCACGACTTAGGGGCTGCTGCAGAGAAGGCTGTGTCCCAGCCTGTCCCTTCTGAGAGGGGCCGGGTGACCAAGAGAGCCCCCCCACCCCCCACGTAGCTGAACACCTGAGAAGTCTGTAGTGATGGAGACACCTTTGGATATTTGGGGGGCAAAGTTGCTCAGGGCCTTAAAAACATGAGCCCCTTGAATTGGGCCTGGACATCAAGACGACTCCATCACCCTTCAGGGCAGGGAAAGCCTGGTGATCTGGTTTGCACATGCATGCTGATCCCAGCTGATTTGCAGCATGCACATATAGTTTTGGAAGAGTTTGGGGATTTCTATGCCCCACGGAGCACCTTAAGGTCCATAAATAGCAACACCTTAGAGGTCCCAGGGCCCTAAGGAAGTCAGACTAGCCTCAACCAGAGCCAGGGCCTTTTCAACACTGGCCCCGGCCTGGTGCAACACTCTGTCTCATGAGACCAGGGCCCTGCAGGATCTGATTTCTTTCTGCGGGGCCTGTAAGACAGAGTTGTTCCACCTGGCCTTTGGCTTGGAATCAACTTGATCCCCTTCCCCTCTTTCCTTTCTCCTTCTGCGATGGGATTCCTATCTGGGGACTTCCCTGGCTTTTTTCTGGCCCATGTAGGACCAGTCTGGATAGTTAGCCTTAGTGAAGACTTGACGTTTCCATCCCCAAAAAAGTTTTTGATTTGAGTTCCTACTGAAATGAGGCTGCATTTTAATGTTGTATTTTAATCTTGTTTTTAAGTTGTAGTTCAATCAATTGTTTTTATACCTGGTGTTAGCCGCCCTTCTTATTCTTATTCTTCTTATTATTATTTCTAGACCCATCCATACAACAATCACCCACCCTGGGGGAGTGAATAGTTCAGTTCTGGCACAGTCTGCACCATGCAATCACCTGCCATCACCCCCTTGCCCCTGTCCCTGCCCCCTTAGGTTTGGAAGAGGCAAACCTAAACATGCTTTCTTTTTCAGAACATGGTTCAGAAAGGGGAGGCCATGCACTGCCCCACATGCAAGATTATCATACAGAAGAAAGACGGCTGCGACTGGATCCGATGCACTTTCTGCCACACGGAGATCTGCTGGGTGACTAAAGGGCCGCGGTGGGGGCCTGCGGTATGTGTTGATCTAGCGCGTGGCAGGGAGCGGATTCTCTTCAAACGGTGTGTGGTGGGCTCTGGGGCCCTTTAGGAGCCCCAACACATTCACGGATTTGGCTTTAAAAGATTCCATCCGCTTGGATGGGCATGGGCTGTGCGACACCAGGAACCTCAACTGCAATCGTTGTCAACCTTTGCACATGCCGGATGGGGCTGATGGGAGTTGTAGTCCAAAACACCTGGGCTACAACATCTGGTTGTTTAGGTGCTGAGGACCGTGGTGAGGACTTGCAGGATGCAAAAGCAGAGCTGAAGGTGTTGCAACAGATAAACCCTTCCCAAGAAATGGGTTGGCTGTTGAAGCTTAATAAGAATAAGAAAAATATTACAGTGGACGCTCAGGTTGCGAACGTGATCCGTGCGGGATGCACGTTCGCAACCCACAGCGTTCCATATTTAAATCCTAAGCCTATCTGGCATTTGCAAGCTTTCCAATTTAAATTATCTTAACATATTTAGCTAAGTAGTCTTTAAATTTCCTCCATTCCTCCCGATAGCCCTCCTCCTTCTGGTCACGGACTCTTCCAGTCAGGTCGGCTAGCTCCGAAAAGGAAAACTAGAATATTGACTACAGGGTGACTATGCACAAATAGGGTGTTTTTTTAAACTTCGAAGGAAGCAATTTCCCACATAATCGCGTGAAGGAGAATTTCGAAAGTAGCAATCCTACCCATTTCTCCCCATTTTCCTGTCTGGCAATTTCCTGACCCGCTTTGTTTTTGGACCCTGACCTTTCCTGTGCAGGAAGACCTACATTGTCCTTGCACTCTCATCAGGACCCTCCCATCGCTTCCTCCGTCTGCAACCCTGTAAGATAATCTCTTCCTTATATACCCGCCATCTGCCCACTGTTTCATTGCTTTCTGTCTCCTCCTCCTTCCCCCGCAGGGTTCTGGCGATACCAGCGGGGGCTGCCGCTGCAAGCTGAAGGGAGCCCCCTGCCACCCGAACTGTCAGAACTGCCATTAAACAAGAGGGGAGGAGAACTCTGAACTTCTGGAAGAAGAGGCTGTCTCGCTTCAGGGGAATGGAAGTCCGGAGCGAACGTCAAGCTGAGCTCTGGGACAGCCTGGGCTGTTGGAATGGCTCTGGCACAGTTCAAGACTCACAGGCTCAGCTCATGTGCCATAGAGAAGACAACTTACTTCCCATACATCTGAGGGCTGGGCAAAAGGATTGAGTGGAAATGCTGGCCTCTTACTGGGTTCGAGGGCAGGCTGGACTTCTTGTAGTCCTCGTGCAGACAGGCTTCTTGCAGTGTCCGTGGAGAGATGCTGTTTTTGCTCCTTTCTCTACAACCAGTTTTTCCTGCTTCCCTTCCCTATGGCAGCATTACATTCTGCAGCCTTCCAAGGCTACAGGAGCAGAGGCTTCTTGCCAAGCTGCAGGTGCTTAGCTAAGCTCTGACCCCTATCCCAGATGGGGCGTTGCCCTACGGTGCATTAGAACCAGGCTTGTCGGCACTGAGTTCCACTACAAAATATGCTGGGTTTTGTGTACAATTTTTACTTGATTTGCCCTAATAAAAGTTATTTATAAACCTGTTGCTGCGTTTTTTTCTGCAGGTAGTTGAGATGCAATATTAACTTAATTTGTATTGCTCAGGACCAGGTTAGTGAGGCTTTGTATTTGGGGTTTAGCAGTCCCGTGTTCCCAGATTCCTTCAGCCTAACTTAGTTCACAGGCTTGATAAAAGCGTAAAATGGATTCTTATCATCCGTCCTGGGGGCGCAGAATTAAGGCAGGTGCAAAATTAAAAAAGAAGGCGGCTGGATTGATTTCAAACACAAAGGGTTTCCTTTTTGCTCCGGGTTTGGGGAATTGGAGTATTTCCTTTCTCTTTCTTTTGCTTTCATTGTGGGAAGGAAGAACTGGTTCCATAAAATAAGAAACTGCTAGGAGATAAGGTGTTAAAATGCACCCACCAGTCAACCTTGTCTTGCTGTTGGGCATTTGCTGATTCGCAGCCATGTAAATGTTTGGTCTGGGGCAATTTAAAAACCTTTGACTGCAAACCTGGAAAGAAAAGCTGAAGTGCTCCCATCAGCGCTGTTCTAAAACAGCTATTTTTGAAAGACCACCTTTGTGTGGGCTGGGTGATCACATTCCAGATCTTTCTCTCCTGCCTTACCAGCTCTGAAGAACCTTTTGCTCGCTGCCCGGGCTTCCTCTTTAGCCTTGCTCAGCCTTCTCCTGGCTGGGGAGATTGCGCAAGGCTTTTCTAGAGGAGGGAGAAGGGACTGACTGACCGCGTCAGTCCCTTCTCCCTCCTGGGGAAAAGCCTGCAAGAACCACACGAAGCTTGTGTGTGGCTCTTGGGGGCTTTTCCTGCCTGCCTCCCCCCCCCCTGCATTCGCTCCATAGGACGCACAGACTTTTCCCCTTAGTTTTTAAGACGGAAAAACTGCGTCCTATGGTGCGAAAAATACGGTAATTCTGAAACATCATGTGAGTCAGACAAGCAATGGATCCCGCTGACTGACGGTGGAGTATTTAAGGCATCTGACAGGCTGCTGCTAAGAAAGGGGTAGCAGACTTTTAAAAAAGCAGGGAGGGCTAATCTATGTAGGCCTGCCTCCAGGCAGAGATTGTTCAAAGCAGCTGCTGCTTGAGGCAGCCTTATTATACATCGCGGGGTCAACCCCATGTAAAGCAGATGACTTGTTCCGTCACACGCAGAAGCCGTTTCAAGCAAGCTCATTGGGAGAACGCCTCCTGTGGGATCAGGCCAAAGGGGACTCCCCTAATTCAGCATCGTGTTCTCGCGGTGGCCGAACAGATGCATAAAGGAAGCTCACAGGGGACAACAGTGCTCTCCCCAGGAACTGGGATTACATACCAGAGGGTAAAGGTAAAGGTAAAGGGACCCCTGACCACTAGGTCCAGTCGTGACCGACTCTGGGGTTGCGGCGCTCATCTTGCTTTATTGGTCAAGGGAGCTGGCGTTTGTCTGCAGACAGCTTCCGGGTCATGTGGCCAGCATGACTAAGCCGCTTCTGGCGAACCAGAGCGGCGCACGGAAACACCGTTTACCTTCCCACCATAGCGATACCTATTTATCTACTTGCACTTTGACGTGCTTTCAAACTGCTAGGTTGGCAGGAGCAGGGACCGAGCAACGGGAGCTCACCCCGTCTGCGCGGGGATTCGAACAGCCAACCTTCTGATCAGCAAGTCCTAGGCTCTGTGGTTTAACCCACGTCCCATATACCAGAGACTAGCAAGCAACTAAAACGAGTCAAAGTGGGTCAGGGAAGAGGAGGAAAATGCAGTGCTGCAAACGCATCAGTTTAGTAAGTGGGTATAGTGTTTATTTGGTTGTTGGGGTTTTTTTTTTACACAATTACAAGCCTTGTACAAATCTGCATTTTACATACATATGTATAATCTTTATACAGAGTAGCAACTTCATCAGAGAACGCTTATGCACGAGGAAAGAAAAAGCCGATTTCCCCACGGAAGGTGGCTTAGAGTTGGCGGGCATCTCCCTGGTCATGATTTTGACCCAGGACGTCTGGCGTTGCAGCTTCTAACGGCAGCAGCTGTTTCTTCTTCCAGCTGCCTCTCTCCTTCAGAAAGTGCTCCTTTTTCGACACACCTGTTGCCATATCTATTGTGGGTTGGCAACAGGGAGGCCTGCACTAGTTGTGAATGATCGCCAACAAAGGTAGCCTGCTAGTCTATGCAAAGTGGTCCAGCTGGGTGTCACTTAACCCACCTGGTTTTGCTACTGGTCTGCAACTGTGTAGACCAGCAGGCCGCCCTAAAACCCTGGCTAGTTGCAAAATGCAACAGGCTGGCTCAGTGGTTTCCTAATGTTAGCAGGCAGGCTACAGTAATGGTTCAGACCCCAAAGTCCAAGGGACAATCTGCTTTAGGGAACCTGGCAAAACTGTGGCGTGTCACCAAATGCATTCATGGTGGCCACCTGCTTCGGCACGAGTTCCAACCGTTACCGCAAGCAGAGTCAGCGGCTTTGCAGGAGACACAAAGGCAGAGTTATGTGACTGTCAAATTCACCAGCCTGCAGCAATGCACAGCAGAGGGAAGAGACAGCCTGGGGCTTAACTCTTGTCTCTGCACAGCTAAAAGGATGGAGATAAAAGGTTAGTCCCACCTCTCGTGGCTTCACATACATGATGGTCTTCCATGTGGTTTATTCTTGATGCATGGGTTTCTCCCTTCATTGCAGTCAATGGAGAGCAAAGTGTTTGCGCTCACTTGTACTGCTCTTCCCTCTGGGATAATAAGGGTCAGTTTATACTTTCGGCTAAATCAAGTGGCAAAGCTTGCCTTACAGTTATCACTCCCGGCTTCAGGCGGTGGTGATGTCCTCCCCGAGGGCAGAAAAAAAGCATGTGGGGGTGGGTGGGGGAAAACTAGGCTGAACCCTTTCCCCTGACAGGCTAGTTTTCAACACACAGAGAATATTATCTCACATATGAGCGCATTCAAACCTGAAGTGCTGCAGTCTCACTTTACTAGCAGATTCCACTAATTGTAATCAGCTGGTTTTGTGTGCTTTCAGCTTAAAAAGCTGGTGAATGCTGATCATGAAACAAAGCTTCCCCTCGCCACCGCTGCACGAAGTTTCGTTTCCGCAGATTCTAGACCTGCTGAAATTTGGGGTTTTTAATACATATCTATATCTGGTGGTAGATCATGCGAGAGGGAGAGGAAATGACTCTTCCATTTTAATAAACCAGAAGTCAGCCCATCATTGCCACAAGGAGCAGAGGGAAGAGGGTGCCTGTCTTAAACCCTTTTCTGCATTCTGCTGCCTGAGTAACATGAAAGAGCTTCAGGCCAAGGCTGCATCCAGCCTCGTTCAGGCTGCAGATGCAGCTTCCATAGGTCTCATATATACCTCAAATGGAAAGTGTCTGAACCTGCTAGGAAACCATTTCCTGCTAAGGCAAGAAGAAAACCCACAAGGGATAGTTAGGCCTCCTTCTAAGTCTTCCTCTTTTAGCCTTGATTTTCATAAAGTGCTTAGTAAAATAATGATTCACGTGTTTCTTCCATCCCACACCATCCGGTAACGAAAAGCCCCAGCCCTTTCGGCAGGTGTCAGTCATTCAAGCCCCTGCTCTTCCAGAGGAACGCTACGATCCACACTGTGGCCACTTGAGAAAGGCGTGGCCAATGTGGATATTTCAGGTACTGCACTCCCAACTTCCTCAGGGATGATGGGAGCTGTAGTTTAACATCTGGAGAGCACTGCGTTGGCAACCGGGGACTAAGATGACGCTTTCACCTCCCTGCTTTTCACTGTTGCTGGTGGGACATGCTGGTATCCCCACACCCAGGGCTTCCTGATACCACAAGGCCCACAACCAATGGGTGGCAGGTTGATTTGCCTCCCACCAAAGCTGAACGGCACTGCCCCACTGCAGAAGAAAAGCTTCCCCCAAAAGACACCAATAGCTGAATGACTTGGCTGCAGGAAGCACAATCCAAATAGGCAGCAATGTGTCCTTCTGGGGTCAGTTCTCGGCTTGTGAGAAGATACTCCCAGCAGGCAAAACAGGGAAAAGGAGGTCTCTCTGTTTTTCTGCCCCCTGTCATTCCGGTGACTGCAAATCCCAATGCACAGCAGAATCCAGCACTCTTAAAAGCAAAACAAATGCATGCACTGGTTAGCTCTAGGCCTTGCTACCGTGTCGTTAAGGGCTCCAGGCACTGTGGCGTCCTCTGGGAGCTGCTCCTTTTGAATGGCCAAGTCTGCTCATCTTCCAGGGTAGAGGGAGCAACTTAGGCTTCCGTCGCTGTTGGAATGAGTTCATCGCAGCAGATCGCAAAAGGCCGCAGGTCCCAAGTGCTCTGCTGTCCGCTCCAATGCGACAAAGTTGGCGAACGCAGCATTACCATCAGCCTCAGGGCTGCCAGTTTGACCAAGCAGTTGGGTCCTTGCTTTTGACTTTCCTTCGCCCTCCACAGTAATGCTTGGCCGACTGAGAAGGTAGTTTTACAGGTGACTGAATACATAATTGCCATCAGGGAAAAAGGACTCAGCTGTGTAAATTAGGTAAGGACACTTGTGAGGGTTTATTAGCAGAGGAAGGAGGTAGAGGTGCATGGGGGTTTATTGATGGAGTGCCTGGGACTTTGGATTGAGTGGACAGTTTCTGGAAAACCCTTCGTGCATGACAATACGTCTATTTCTGTTAGTGGCTCAGATCTTTTAAAGCACTTTTCTCCTCACATCGACTACGTTGGTCCTGCAGCAGGGCGAAATTTCACAAGAGGAAGATCTCTCCCTTAACGGAAAGATCATTAACGGAAACTGCTGCTATTGATTTTGCAAGATGGTAGCAACAGAAAAAACTCTGAAAGCCATAATGGACCATGTTCCAAGGAGTAATTCCTCATGCGCCAGATGCAGAATTTCCTACTCGGGCCTGGCTGAGAGAAATAGCTGGGCTGTGGGTGGCTGGGTGACAGCTACATGGTCTCCAAGATGAAACATGTTCATATGCTTGCAACCCCTGCTGCAGGCTTCGCAGTTGAGAGAGATAATGTGAGTCAATCTGCTACAGACCTCAAAAGCAAAAACAAGCAGATTCCCAGTGTTTTAACTTGTCAGAAACTCCCTCTTCAGTTCCACATCTAGGAATGCAGGCAACTAAATAGGTGAGAGGGAAAGGAGGGGAGGACACCTCTGAACGGTTGGGCCCAGACCCATCTCCCCTCACCCCATCTCAGTTAATATTGCAGAACCAGCACCGTCCCTGAAAATATTCTTCTGTTTCTTTCTCTCCCATTTTGCCAAACACCCGGAGGGAAGAACAGAACTTCTCTCAAGCGCTACACAGGCTACAGGCCCATGAACAGGGCAGGAAGCACAGCAAAAAACGAGGTTCTTTAGCCTTGCAGCAGCCAAGGCAGCCACTTCCCTTGTTCCGAAAGAGGTTCCCCAGAGGCTCTGGATGCTCAGGGAGGACGACGAAGAGGAGGTGAGCACAGGATGACTGCAGGTCCAGGCCTGGGTGGCTTGAATTAGTAAGGCAGGTTGCAGGAGGGGGCAGGAAAGAGAGCAGGGGCTTCCAAAACCCAATTTGCCTTCTGCAGACAATGGCTGCCTATGCCTGGCGTACCAAGCAGGAGACGGTAAGCGGGGAACTTCCTCCTCGACTCTCAGGGGAATATCTGGAGTTCGAATTTGGGTGCCCACTCGAGCGCGCTCTTCACCACAGCCAAAGCTGCCGCGCCCAGCGCCACCGTCAAGCCCATGACTGCCAGCTTGACAAAGCGGTTGGTCCGTGGTTTGGTTGCCAAGAGCAACTTTGCCCGCTCCTCTGCGCGGAGCCGCTCTCTGAAGCGCTGCCGGAGAACCGTGTCGGGCCGTTGCTGGGCCGAAGCCAGCTCAAAGTCTTTGAAGGTGGAAGCAGCCGTCCTGTAGGGGGAGAAGAAAACAGAGGCAGGGCACGTCATTCCAAGCAGCCAGACAGGATATGGTTCTCCTGCTGTGGAGAAGGAGGAGGAGGAGTTTGGATTTGATATCCCGCTTTATCCCGCTATATCTCGGGAGTGGCACCCGCCCTGTGGAACGTCCTCCCACCAGATGTCAAAGAAATAAACATCTATCTGACGTTTAGAGTTTGGATTTGATACCCCGCTTTATCACTACCCAAAGGAGTCTCAAAGCGGCTAACATTCTCCTTTCCCTTCCTCCCCCATAACAAACACTCTGGGAGGTGAGTGGGGCTGAGAGACTTCAGAGAAGTGTGACTGGCCCAAGATCACCCAGCAGCTGCATGTGGAGGAGCGGAGAAGCGAACCCGGTTCCCCAGATTACGAGTCTACCGTTCTTAACCACTACAACCACACTGGCTCAGGGTATCACAATAAATGTGGAAAGCACCCGCAAAGTTTGTTGTGTTTTCCGGATCTTGGAAGCTAGCAACTTTACCATGAGTTAAAATTCTCAAGTTTGGTTCTCTTAAAAGGATATGGGCAGGAAGCTCACTTCCTAGGGATCAGTCCACCTCAGACGAGGGAATGGAAGAGCAGATCAGAGTTGCCTGAACTCCTGAATTGACCTTGCTTGCTGAACTCACATGGACACCTAGAAACAAGCAGCCAGCCCCATTCTGTCTACACAGGCAACATCTGAGACCCACAGCCAGCAGGCGATCAAACCAGCCTGCAGCTGTTATCAGAGCCAGGAGACGGCACTTGTAGAAACCTTGAGTGACCTTATCTTACACAACAGGCAAAAGGGACAACGGATATTTGAGATGCTCGGAAGAGGATAGTGAAGATCTCACGCGCTCTTTATCTTTCAGGGCCGCTGTTTGGGTTTCTTGCTCCTTTTTTTCTGCTACAGGAGACGACATAAGCAGCTACCGAATGAAAACTCAACTGCTGAAAGAGCAAGCTACCATATTTTTCGCCCTATAGGACGCACCGTCCCATAAGGCGCACCTAGTTTTTTGGGGGGGAAATAAAGGGGAAAAAATTATTTCCCCCCCCCCAGGCGCGGGGCTGCGGCGGGGGAGGCCCAAGCTTCCCCCGACCCCAGCCCCCAAACAGGCAGCTCTCTGCAAGCCGTGGGAGCCCAGCGCTGGCTCCCGCTGCTTGCTGCGAGGTCCGCGAAGCCTGGGCGCGCTGATCTCAGCGCGCGCAGGCTTCGGCATGCAGGCAACTCTCCGCAAGCAGCGGGAGCGCTCCCGCTGCTTGCGGAGAGGTCTGCGAAGCCTGGAGAGCGAGAGGGGTCGTTGCGCACCGACCCCTCTTGCTCTCCAGGCTTCAGCGAAAGCCTGCATTCGCCCCATAGGACGCACACACATTTCCCCTTCATTTTTGGAGGGGAAAAAGTGCGTCCTATAGGGGGAAAAATACGGTACTTTTCTCAAACTGAAGTTTTAAAGGCAGAGAGTGGGTTGCTTTTTTGGAGGAGAAATCTCTGCTTCTTTCTGAATTCCTCAGTACTGCTGGTAGTGCGGCCAGCATGTGCAGAAACTGCCTTTATGACTGCTGGACCCACTACTGGTCTCGCCCGATCCACCAGAGCCATGCAGGGGAAGTCCCTAACTCACTGAGGGTTTGAGATCCATCTGCTACCCTCACCTGGTTTAGCTGGCCGGTCGAAGCCGTTCCCAGGGTGTGGCCGCTGTCAAACGCTGACGGCTTCTAGGAGCCTCGTGTGAGCGGAGCGCATGGTGCGGACCCAAAGTGGACAAACGACCCCGTGAGGAATATGCTGCGCTACATCTCCACTAACGCTCCAACTAAAGGCTTACCCACCTTTCAGCTTGCTGCTGAGCAGCCTCCCGGGCAAGTTCCGATGGTGGAAACTGAACGAAGAGGTCTCCAGCTCGACTGATCAGGGTCTCGTACGGAAGGTCTTGTGGGATCTGCGATAAAAGATGGTGGACGGAGGCCATGTCACACTCGCAGGCGAGAACCTCTGGTGCGCGATGGAGCACAATCTGCAGAGAAGCAAGCGGCAACTCAGCTTAGGTGGCGGACGGCACCAACACTTCCCTGTCACAGGGCTGCTGTTGCCAAGGGTTCAAAAAGTCCCTGCCACCTGTGATCTCGTGTGACAAGAGTTTCAAAAAGCATGGGGGAAATGCAGAGAATACTTCACAAAACAGTGCCCTAAAATACATACCTGGACTTGTTTCGATTAATGTCTGCAGGAGACTTTGTGGATATTTAAGTTATAATTAGAAAAATCTTAATAATTATTCCTAAAGGGAACAGCTTATAAGAAGTAAATAAGGAAGCCAGATACAGGATAAAGGAAGTCTTTTATTTGGTTGTTTGTATTGTTGTATGTTATGCTCATTGTATGTTATGTTCACGTTTAATGAGGGTGGATTTCTGTATTGTGGGGGGTGGGGGTTTATGTTATGTTGTAAATAAAATTCCAATTAAAAAAAAAAAAAGGAAAAGGTCCCTGCCAAAGCAGCTGCAAGGAGGGTTCCACTCTAAACCCTTTGGGTATGCTCCTGTTTGTAGTTTGGTTTCTTTGGAAATAGCAAGTGATATGCAGTCCATGTGTCTCGCTTATAATTTTGCTGTACTGCAGAGAGTTGGACTAGATGCCCCTTGGGGTCATTTCCAACTCTAAAAGTTGTATGATTCCACAAACTGTGGCAAGTCAAAATTACCTCCGGGCAACCACATGCAGCCCTTGTGCTACTGCTGAATGTGAGAGCTGCCAGGAGAAAGAGAACGAGAGCACAAGCACGCATGGCTCCACAGCAGCAGCTCACCCTTGACTTTATGGATAGGTCCCAAGTAATGATCCATCGTCCTCTGACAAACAGCAGCCTTGCTCTCCAACATGCAGAATATTTCCCATCCCTATGGTATGGACTGCTGGCAATGTTTTCTGTGAAACTCCTCTGGACTTCTCTGCCCAAGCACAGCAAAACTGATGATGATGATGATGATGGTGATAATAATATGCTCTAGTTATCTCCCACTTGGACTACTGCAATGCGCTCTACGTGGGGCTACCTTTGAAGATGATCCGGAAACTGCAATTAATCCGGAATGCGGCAGCTAGACTGGTGACTGGGAACAGCCGCCGAGACCACATAACACCGGTCTTGAAAGACCTACAATGGCTCCCAGTACATTTCTGAGCACAATTCAAAGTGTTGGTGATGACCTTTAAAGCCCTAAATGGCCTTGGTCCAGTATACCTGAAGGAGCATCTCCACCCCCATCGTTCAGCCCAGACACTGAGATCCAGCGCCGAGGGCCTTCTGGCAGTTCCATCGCTGCGAGAAGTGAGGTTACAGGGAACCAGACAGAGGGCCTTCTCGGTAGTGGCACCCACCCTGTGGAACACCCTCCCTTCAGATGTGAAGGAAATAAGCAGCTATCCTATCTTTAAAAGACATCTGAAGGCAGCCCTGTTTAGGGAAGTTTTTAATATTTAATGCTGTATTGTTTTTTAACACTTGATTGGGAGCCACCCAGAGTGGCTGGGGAAACTCAGCCAGATGGGTGGGGTATAAATAAGAAATTATTATAATAGCTTAACGCAAGGAGGAGAAGCAGATACTCTTTGCTACAGACTCAAGCTTGTTTTCTTGATGGAACGTTTGCAACTGGAACTGAAGGCAAAGAAGCCACTAAGCAGCAAAGCTGTCTCTTGCAGCTCTATGCACTTTAAATCATTTTAAAGAGTGGGGCGGGAAGCAAAAAGCACAGCCTGGTTTGGTTCATGTTCCACTGCTGAAGTGAGCAACACCTACCACTGCTGCAAAGTAGATTGGCATTAGCGGATGGCATGCCAGGAAGAAGTCGTACAACCGCACGACGTGTCTGAAGTCAGACAGCACGTGTCCAAACCAGGTGATCAGCCAGCTGAGAGCAAAAATGGTCCCCACTTCAGCTCTGTGCAAAAAAGGAAGAGGAACAAAGAAACAAAAGGGTCAAGGTAAAGCATCCCGTTTGCTCAACCCCTTCCCCCCAGATTGCAAATTGCAGCTGGGATGGCTGTTCTCCACATGATATGGCATGGGATTCAGCAGGAATTCAGGAAGGGACAAGCTATCAAAAGAGGCTTGTGACATCTTCTTCCTTGGAGGTTGCCAAGACTGAACAGGTGTCTGCCGGTCAGAAATGCTTTTGGATGTCCCACCTCAAGGTCGCTTCCAATTCTATTTCTCAGAGCATACAAAAGAATATGGACACTGAAGGCCTAGAAGCCACTAACTGCATCACCAAATTCTCCAAGTTTTGCATCTCGAGAGGGATGCTGAAAAAGGCACTGCTCAGTCATGCTAGGCAGCAGTAAGGGAAGTCTTCCTAGAGTTAACCTTCAATTGCATGCATTTTTAATATTTTTTTAAAAAAGGGAAGTGCAGCAATTCCACCTACCTCTGCATGAAGTCGTGCAATTCTGGGTTCACCTGGTCTATAATGGGCATCAGGTAGTTTAAGATGTGCTTGGTGTTGTCCATTGTCGGGTCCATAAAATCCCTGCCAGGCAAAGCAGGTCTGGTCAGCCAAGGCATGAGGCAGTGTGAAGCAAATGCTCTCTTGTTTATCACAGACAGCAAACGGTGCAAAGCGGACCAGAAGCCAAGAGATACCCAAATGCCCAGGGAAGTGGGAATAGGAGGTGGGATACTTTCTGGTTCCAACAACCAGAGGCTCACTCACAGTAAGCAGCCGGCAAGTGTACAAACTTGAACACAAGAGAGGCTGTTGCAATGGAGAAACACAAGTGACCATGTAGGTCCAATTTTTTTATTTTAGAAAAGGAAAGGCACCAGGACTCCAGCAGAAAAACATGCAGAAACCCTGAAGGCGTGGGTCCAAAGTCATGGCTTGCTTTTGGAAAACAACAACACACTTTATGTTCTTGAGAAAACTGTGTTCACAAGGGGCTTGGTGCACTGTGAATGCCACAATTGCTTCGACACAGATTGAAAGTAGATGCTGGGTTCAGAATCTGGCCATTGCCACTAGCCACTAACGTTTCTGCAAAAGCTAGCTTCAGGAAAGTCTGGCAAGCGCTGGTCCTGAGAAGAATCTGGGAAAAACAACCCTCTCTCCCAGCAGGCTCTGTAGATTTAACACACTCCTTCAACCTTTGCCTCAACTTCTAGTTAGTATTTAGAAAGGGTGTGAAAGTGATTTCTCTGCAGGAGGCTGGCCTGGGTTTGTTTGGGACTGGAATACTTAACTCTCACAGCTGCCCAGTCCCTCCCAATGCAAACAAGATAACAATGGATGGAAACTGGGAAAGAACAGCAGCAAAGCATCAGGCATTCATCAGCCTGCCATCCCACAGTACAGTGAAATACATTTTTTCTTTGTCCCCTTTTAAGACTGTTATATTGTGCGTATTGCAACTCTGTTTGTATTGCAGTTACAATAAGATCAGAATAGATTATGTCCTCTTACTTCTACCCAGAAGATTTTAATCCATCCCGTCTGCTCTCCAGTCCCTTCCCCACTGCGCTTTTTCACTGAGTTGGGCAGAACTACCACCGCCTAATCAAAGTGCAGCAGAACGTTTTCTAATCTACATCAAGAAGCAACAGCAAAAGCAACACAGTGCCGATTCCTGGGCAAACTAGTTCCGGGAACTTTAGGTAGCACAGTCCTAGAACAGCGAGGAAGGGTGCAATGTCTATAGCAAAGGACCTGGGTTTCAACCATCTCTATTACAGAAGCCCAGTGGAAGTGCAGGAAGGAGGTGTTGAATCTTTGGATGGGATTCACCCAACAAACCCATCAGTGGAAGCCCTCTGCAAAGGCTTTTGCTTGCACTATGGGGCTTCCCTCACCTTGCCCACCCTAACTTTGGCCCTGGAGTGGGTGGCAGAAACCCCAGAGCAGCACAAGGGGGAAGAAGGAGTCGTTCCATCTGGCAACCTAATACGCTTGCACAGATGGAACGTTTGTAATAGCACAATGCTGAAACCCACCCTTTAATTTTTTTAATAAGCCTGGGTGACATGCAGAGAATGTGGTTCAGAGAGGAGGGGAATTGGACTTCTCCCTCCAGAAGAGCCTGCATGTCCCTCCTCTAACTGAGCAAGCTAACAGCCAGGAGGTAGGGGACGTTTAACCCTCAATGGGAGGCTGCAAACCCAAACAACGGGAAGTGGAAAGGAACACAGGCACTAGGCAGCTCCACTCAAGAACCAACCCTAACTCCCCTAGCGGGGGGCTGATAAACAGTACAAAGGCTTTAAGACCCACTGTGGCAGGAAATACACTCAATGGGAAGGGCCAGAGCTTAGTGTTAGAGAACATGTTTTGCATGCAAAAAGCTCCCAGGTTCAATCCCTGGCGTTTGCAGGTAAGGCTGGGCATGTTCCCTGCCTGAAAGCATAGAGAGCAGCTATCAGTGTAGGCAACACCAAGCTAGGTAGACCTATGGTCTGACTCAATATAAGGGAGCTTCCTATGTAAATCCCGTTGGATGTGCTCAGAGCATGGGTAGGCAAACTAAGGCCCGGGGGCCGGATGCAGCCCAATCACCTTCTCCATCCGGCCCGCGGATGGTTCGGGAATCAGTGTGTTTTTACATGAGTAGAATGTGTCCTTTTATTTAAAATGCATCTCTGGGTTATTTGTGAGGCATAGGAATTCGTTTTGGTTTTTTGTTTTTCAAAATATAGTCCGGTCCCCCACAAGGTCTGAGGGACAGTGGACTGGCCCGCTGCTGGAAAAGGTTGCTGACCCCTGGCTCAGAGAGAGAAAGTTGGCAATTTGGGGGTTCCAAGGTAAGGAGCAACTTGAGCATCCTTGTTTTCACTGTGTGGACTTTTCTTTCTGGCTCGCTCCTTGTTAAAGACAAAGGCACCATTCTGCAGCAGGGACCTAACAGCCACCGCTAACCTAGTCCTGGAACCCAGGTGGGTCGCCATGTGAATTCGCCACTGCGCAGCAACCCGGGAGCCTGCTCCATGACTCCTTTCCGGCTCCGCAGTCCGGGGTGCTCTCTAACGCAGACAAGAGTACCTGAGGTGATGGGTTGAAAGCTTTTCCACGAGGGCCGTTGCCAGTCTCTCTCCAACCACAAGCAGAAACGTGACCACGATGTCGTGGTAGCCTTGGTAGTAGTGAAGCTGTGGGTTGCGCTGCAAGACCTGCAGGATGCTGTCAATCAGCTCTTCCTGCAGCCCCTCCCTCTGCTCATCTGGCATCCCTGCAGGGAGAGCAACAAGAAGAGTTCGGAGAGTTGGCAGCTGACATCCACCTGACAACATCCTGCATCCCAGTGACATGAGTTACTTCAGCTGCCTGTCTCTCTTGTCTCCTGCCAGCTGAAGACACATAGATCCAAAGGCAGAATCATGAAGGGATTTCTGGATTTAAAGACGGGGGTTAATTATCTCCTCAGCCCCATTACCTTCTTGTGCAAACAGTGTGCAGTCCTGCATGGCCAAACTCAATAGCAGAAGCTCAGTAAGTCTGCACTACAAGCATAAAGCAGTTAACCAGTCACTGTATCCCTGCAAGAAAACCTGGTAATAGTAGTTTTACAGCATCTCTACCTGAAGGTGGACATCCCTTGGTTCACGCAATAAATCTGATAATTTCCCAGGCAATTTATCTCTTATTTTAACCACAAGTCTCGCAGCTTCATTGAATATCAAAATATCACTGGTGCTCAGAGGGAGACTCAGTATTTGGTTCCTTCAGCTGCATCTTCAGGAACTTGGGCGGCAGCAGGACTTGGAGGAAAAAAGATCCTGCTGTGATCTTGAAGAGCTGCTGCCAAAGACACCCAGGACCCAGGCTAGATGGACCTATGGCATTACTTGGCACAAGGCAAGGTCATATTTTCATGTGTTTAGCTGGCTTGAGACAGTTTAAAATGCAACACCCTTCAATTGGCTAATTGTTCCAGTGCAAGAGAAGGGAGTAGTTTACACTTGTGCAGTCAGGCTCCAAACTTTTCAGCTACAAATATACTGGGTTGATATTCTGCAAACGTGAGCACCCTCTGGTAGTACACAGGACCCTTTCCTGCACAGTGAAATACAGCAGGATTGCCAGTGGCAAACAGAAGCGGAAGCTGCATCTTCCTCTGCACAGAGAAGTTCTCTCTGAACTGGATCTGCTGGCAAAGTGACTCAGCTTAGCACATTAAGAGTCACCAGCTCTTTCACTTCAGGCTGAAGAATACCATGGTCTGAGGCAAGCAACAGCTAAATGAAGCATACAGCAGCATCACCCATTGGCGGGGAGTGAAAACACAAGCGCAGATAAAGAAACAGAGGACCTCCCTCAAGACTCACTTATTCTGGGCCACTGGGGTGTTGCTAGGGCAACAATATCACAAGCAGCATGTCTAAGCTATCAACTTAAACTAGTTCAGGCATCGTGGTTTTTTACTAGAGATAGATGGTTCAGTCTATTCCCAGCTCATGCCAACTTTCCATGTATTTATTCCTAAATCTGTTCTGTCCCATTTCCACATTTACCTGTGAATTTCTTAAAGCAAAATATGTGTGGAAATCTATAACTAAATTAATATTTCAATGTACGTTTTGCTGCAAAATACTATATCAATGCATACATTTCATAAATACTTTTTTTTCCTGAGCCAAGAAAATCAGAGAAGTGTGAAATCCCAAAGGATGATTGTGCTCCAATCTGCATATAAGTGTGGGAGGTGTAAATTAGGTCATTTCACTAGAAATGCAGGCCAAATGAAATTCTCTGTCATCTCTACTTTCAACCCAAGGGATTTCTGCAGAGACCCCACAGCTGGAAGTAGAGAGTGCTTATTGTACCTGGAGGAAAGCGTCGGAGAGATCGCCTCACATCCAGCAACACTTGCTGGTAATCTTTGTTGTCCTCCCGGAGTTCCTCACCTAGGAGGGATAGAAGAGTGTCACAAATCCACAGTAGTCACAAAAGGAGGACCAGCCCCAAGGAACTAAGGAGGGAAGTGTGTTTAACACAGCCATAAAAACTGAAACTGAATACCTATTAACAAGTACTCATCAATGTTCAAAACATGGTTTGATCTATGCAATGGGACACTAACAACACGGGTTCTGAGCACCAGGGTAGCACATATTGCAATGCCATGTGAACAGGCTTCTCTTCACCTGCTAATTGCACCAGACAGCACCAGCTGCACTTCCAGATGGATTTGCTGCCATTTGTGGGGGCTGCAGCTAAAAGGAGTTTTACTGGATTCCTGGATTTATTTATTTTTATTCTAAACCATTCCTGGATCTGCTTTTTAATAGCATTAAATATGCAAGAGGGTGAAGCCACGGAACAACTCTGTGTGAATACTAAAAGCCATGTTAATGGAAGACAGCTCTCCAATTACATAAAAAAATAAATACTGTAAAACCAAAATGCAAACTGTTCTTTGTCTGAGTAATTAACCCCACACTCAAGCTCAAAGGTTCCCAGAGTCTTTCCCCAGATTGCAAGAGTTATGTGGCTTCACCTGGCGGAGGTGGCAGGTCCTCTGTGTTCACATTAAGCAGCTTTGGCCACACCCTGCAGCGAATCTCATCCATCAGAAGCCCCCCTTCGCTGATAGCCATGCGCCTGAGTGCAGCAACATCCACAGGCTCGCTGCTCAGGGCCTGGTAGATCTCTGCTTCTTTCCTTTTTTTCTTGGAATCACAGTCTGTGAGAAAAACAAAAATCAAATTCAAACCAGCCTTAATAGCAGTTTCGCCTGCTAATGATTGTGGCCTCAAAAGGGGACAGTAATTTATTTACAAGATGGGAAAAGTGAGGCGTTAGATCACACTGGCCAACCCACCAAATCAGTCTTAAGGGCAGGGTGTTTTCTGCAGTGTAAGCAATAAAATTGTTTAAGAAGAAACCAAAGAGTCGACCGAAAGGCAATGGTGACACAACAAACATCAGATGGGCCAATGCAAATGTCGCAGGCTAGTAACTTTGTGATCTCTTGGCTGACACTCTGCTGTTACATTATGGAATCTTTAGCTTAATGCTCTGAAAGTCAGAACTGCTCAAGCACCATATAGGGCACTTTTCCTTTCAGTTTAGTATTGTACACAATTTGGTATTGTACATTCAAAAGATCTGACCGTCAGTCACTGTGACACTCTCCATCACAACAGAATCACATCAGAAAGTGTTGCATCACAGAAAGCTTTCTTCACACCAACATAGACACGTAGCCTCATTCCAATGAATCACAAACTAAGCAACACTTGCATCAGTAGCACTTGGTACCTGACTGTTGCTAAAAACTAGCAAATTTGCTTTTAATGCAAAGGTTAATAATAGTTAATTATTAATTTTATTATTTATACCCCACCCATCTGGCTGGGCTGCCAGCAGTAATAAGGCAAGCACAAAGCAAGCACGTGATCCAGTATAACCTTTTAAGGATACCTGATTGTTATGCAAAGCGGCAGGCTAAATGCATTGGGCACAATACAACAAGCTCCCAAAGATCTAAACCTTTTGCAGTTTCATTGTGAACACTGCTACACATCTGGATCAGAGCCACCAGAAAAAGCTGGTGATAATCAGCTGCTTTGTTTTATGTTCATATATACTTCTCCAGTGCAAGAAGGAAAGTGGGGGGGGTGGGGAGCAGCAACAACCTCAGGGAGCCAAATATGTGGAAGCATGACCAGTTTGCATTTAAAAGCCTCTTTCATAAGTCTCTGTTTGTGCAATTTGCATCCATAACACCCACTCTTAGAATTCAGATGGGAGCTGATTTGAAGGGCTCTAACTTGGCAAGGCAACTTGTCACTCTGGATAGTTTTGCAAGACAACAAATGACCCAAAAGGAGGGCACCAAAAACCCTCACACACACACCCAATTACACAACCCCCTGCAGTTTGCAACAGTGCCTTAAAAACTTTGCTATGCAGTGCGTAACTCTTCTGCGTTTCCAGCCACATACAGAGGGTTGTTTTGGCAGGAAATTTCATGAGTGCTCAGTTTCTACACAACACAATGCTGGAACTTGGAAAGCTACATGCCAGTTGACAGAAATCATCCCAAAATAAGCAAGACGAGCAAACAGGAGGAGGATTTCTTTCTACTTGACTCACAGTCTAAATAAAAGTTGACCCTGGTTTCTTTCTCTTTCACTCTATCCTCCTTATTGCTAATTTGCACAGGTGTCATTACAGTGGAATGGAAGGTCCTCTGTGCTCTAGTTCCCAAGGACGGCAGTAGCCGAGACAACACTGTTTTGCACACACACGACTTTAGTGAAGAAGTGTGAGTGGAATAAAGTGCTGTTTCTCCCCCAAAAGAAGCCCCACAGGCAACAGTGAAATGGATTGCATACATGCAGGAGGAGTGGAGGGTGGCTCCTCCATACATGCAGGAAGGTGGCTAAAAACTTATCTGTCTAAAAGGAATAATTCAGTTAGGTGTGGAATTTTTCTAGGGCAGCACACCAGTGGTAGGCCAGAAGCAAATGTAGGTGCAGCAAAGAATCCTAATTTTGCTTTTGTACAGCAAGCTTTTTCTATGCATATCCCTCTCAATCAGAGTTTAACAGCACATTCTAGCCAGACAAAAAGGAGGCTGCAAAGCAGGGCTGGTGAAGGGTGTGTATCCTGGGGAAAGTCCTATGGTATTATATGTTGCATATCTTTTTTCTGCTGCAAGTTGCTTGGAGACCTTCGGGCGACAGGTGTCAAATAAGTACAATAAATGAAATGAATGAATGAAAGGTAGAAATGGCTGCACCTGGCTCCTGAGGTCGAGGTTCCCCACTTCTAGGTTAGCTCTTAGACCAAGAGCTTTCCAGCCCTCACCCAGGCAGCTGCTGTGTTTCAAGTTCTTTTACTGCTAATTTTAATCATTTGTAAATATTTGATTTGCTTTTATTCCAACACTTCTTGTAAACTGCTTACAGGTTTTACAATAAAACGGTACCTAAATTTTGTTAAAGGGACGCGGGTGGCGCTGTGGGTTAAACCACAGAGCCTAGGACTTGCCGATCAGAAGGTCAGCGGTTCGAATCCCCGTGATGGGGTGAGCTCCCGTTGCTCGGTCCCTGCTCCTGCCAACCTAGCAGTTCAAAAGCACGTCAAAGTGCAAGTAGATAAATAGGTACCACTCTGGCGGGAAGGTAAACGGTGTTTCCGTGCGCTGCTCTGGTTCGCCAGAAGTGGCTTAGTCATGCTGGCCACATGACCCGGAAGCTGCACGCCGGCTCCCTCAGCCAGTAAAGCGAGATGAGCGCTGCAACCCCAGAGTCGGTCACGACTGGACCTAATGGTCAGGGGTCCCTTTACCTTTTTAAAATTTTATTAAGTGAAAGTATGTGCATATCAGAAAGAGAGAGAACACCTTCTCTGCTGTATCCCTGCAGATGGATCCTAACCCTCTTGAGAGAAGCCCAGCCACCTACTTCACTTTTGCACTGGAAGCGAAATGGTATGAACACACACCTGTCTTAGCACTGCCGGGGGGGGGGGGGAGGCTGCTGATCCCTTATTTTCGAGGCTGCTGATCCCTTATTTTCAAATCTGAAAGTTCACAGCTATGCTCCCACCCCCATTCAAGGGGCCTCCCACTGCAGTTATTTGGAATAATCCCACCCCCCCAAAAAAATAAATAAATAGAGTACACAGGGAACCAGATGGCGGGAGTCGCAGTTGCTTCACCTGTTCGACTTCTGCCTGAGACTTCTGAGAAGAGAAAGCGTCACCCGTCGCCCCGCCCACCCCCGGAACGGCCCCCTCCGATTGGCTCCTGCCTCCTGAGCGAGGGGGACGGGGCGTGGCCTCCTCTCCGCCCCGCCCCTTCTCCCTCAGGGCCGCGTCGCCCCTCAGCGGAGCGAAGGCCTCCCTTTCCCCCCTCAGGCGCCCGGCTGTCAAGTCGGCTCAGGGCCTCGCACCCCCGCCGGCCGAGCGGCCCGCGTACCTCGCCTCCCGTTGTCGTGCGGCGGCGGCGGCGGCCTCCGGAGGGCCATGGTCTCTGGGCGCCACCGAGGAGCATCCCGGCCGGGCCTCTCTGGCTTCGTGTCTCTTTTCCCCCTCTTCCCTTACTCCTCCCTCCCGAGGCTCCGCCCACTTCTCGCTTCTTGCCCTCCTCGGCTGGCGCCTGCCAATAACGTCACCGCCGCCGCCAACCGCCGCGCCTCGAGCGCACGCCGGAGAGGAGTAAACAGCGCCCGCCGCGCATGCGTCGCACCCGCTTTCCCCTCACTGCTCCGTTTCTGCGCTCGATAGCGCAGCGGCTTTACCATAGATGTCGCAGGGAAAGGCTAGAGCGGCACGCAAAGGGAATTTCTGGGTTCGGAGGTTGAACATAGAGATAGAAAGAGAAGCTGCTGAATTGCAACTCATTACCAAACTTAAAACCATGGAGAGACCTGGTCTGAACAAAGACATTGGATTCTTATCTCATTATACATGACAAAGCCATTTTTCACCTTCTCACCCCTTGCTTTTTCCTGTAAGACCTATTGCAGTCGTTAAGAGTCGTCAACAGGCTCATCTCAGCTATCTGCCAATCACCCATTCCCACCCCCCTTCTGAGTAATACCCCTCCCCACCTTCTCACTATATAGAAGGATCTGGCAACTTCTGTTTCCGTGTATCTGAAGAAGTGTGCATGCACACGAAAGCTCATACCAAGAACTAACTTAGTTGGTCTTTAAGGTGCTACTGGAAGGAAAAAAAATTTTTTGTTTTGACTATGGCAGACCAACACGGCTACCTATCTGTAACTGTCTTTTATGTGTAAGCTGCCAACCAAAGAGCCTTTTAGCTCTGCCCATTTTATAATGTGCTGGCACACAATTAAAGAACCACAATGCCCACCTAATGTGTCCACAGCTGGATAGCATGTGATCTTGTGTTTATTTTTTATTTGACACATTCTGTGCTGATCAGAAAAATCCGAATTAAATCGGGGGGCGGTGGATGAGGACAACGTCACGTGGATGATCAGAAAAATATGCAGGAGATACATGAAATCTAAATTGCCTAAGAAACCGTGCCTTAAGGACTGAACACCCTGTGATTTCCTAATCTTACACACATGCTGCTGCTAAACCCAGCCAATAACGTGAGGAAACATTTGCTTATAGTGGATGAATGGAAAGGATCAGGAGAGACTGCATCAGATAATTCATCTGTAAAGTATGCACTGGGTGGGCATGCAGTTTGGAGGAAGAAATGGAGGAGGAATTTGCACTTTGCTGGAGCGGATGGGTGGGTTTGATGTCTATGCATGGCCAAGTTGTGGTCAACTCACTTTCAAGTGAATAACTCAAAACATGCCTGTATTGCAGTTGGTGAGTGTGTGTCCAGAGGGTACCTGCTGCTCCGCTTTTGAGCTTTGTTCTGATTGTATTTAACTGTAAAATAAATATAAATAACAGTACTCTTTAAAAAATGCGCGGCACCTGTTTCTTACACCTGCTTCTTGTCCATGTAGCCCAGTATTGTCAACTCTGACTGGCACATAGCTGTCAACTGTCCCTTATTTGGCGGGAAACTCCCTTATCCCAGCGCCGTGTCCCGCTGCTGTCCCTTATTGATGATGTCCCTTAAATTTCCCAGGTTTCATGCTCGCCCGGCTTGGGAGGGAAGCAGCGGCTCGGGGTCCTCGGCCACGAGAGAGAGAGCGCGCTGGCGCTGTCCTGGTGCGAGGAGTTCCATTGGCCCTTCCCCGCCCGAGAGAGGTTCTTGCCCACGCCGTCCGCGAGCCGGCAGCGGTGGTGGCAGCAGCTGAGGAGGTGGCCTGAGGAAGGAGAAAGAGGACGGGATAGGGAGGGACGCAGAAGGGTGGTGCTTCAGTGGCTGCCGTGGCGCCGCAACCACCTCATGCTAGATTTACAGCATCTGTCAATCCTACCAATGTATGTAACTCTTTACAATAGCAAAATCCCATATTTTGGCTGCTGATCCCTTATTTTCGAGGCTGCTGGTCCCTTATTTTCAAATCTGTAAGTTGACAGCTATGGACTGGCAGCAGCTCAACAGGCTCGCAAGTTGAGTTCTGAGCGCTTCCAGGCTGCTGCTGTTTTGGGGGTGGGATTCAATCGCATGCGGGCAAACCCAGGTTGCGCAACCAGTGTCGCTCTGCACCACGAACCCTAAGTTTTGCAAGGAAGAAAGTGACCGGTAAATTCCCTGTAAAGCGCCCTCGACTCGCCTCCTTGCCATGGATGCCCGTTATCGAAACAGCGAACGTCGCCACTTCCGCAGCCGCGCCGGCAGGGGGCGCTCTGCGAGCTTTAAAAAAAGTCATTCGTTCGTTTCCACCCGGAGCGGTTTGCGCGTTGCCACGAGCGAGGCGGAACGAAAGGCTTCCCTCGCCCAGAGGGCGGAAGTGAGGCAGGAAGCCGGAAGCTGAGCTCCGAGGCGGCTGCGGCGGCCGGGCCGGAGCGCTTTGGCGGTTGCACCGGGGCAAGATGGCGGATCGGGAGGAGGCGCTGAGGGAGTTCGTGGCCGTGACCGGGGCCGAGGAGGAGCGAGCGCGCTTCTTTCTGGAGTCGGCGGGCGGGGATCTGCAGGTAACCCTCGGCCGGGGAGGGGGCGCCCCCTCGCTTCCCGGCGGGGGGCAGAGAAAGAGCAGCAGCAGCGCCTCCCCCCCTTTCTCCTCCTAACACCCGAATGGGCCGCCTGGACTCTCTCCCTTCTCTCCTGTCCTCCCCCTTTTCCTCTCCCCCTCCCACCTGCCCCCCTCTTTCCCCCTACCCCCTCCTTCCCTCTTTTCCCCCTCTTTTCCTCTCCTCTCTCTCCTGCCCCAGACTCCTCCATTTCCTCTCCCTCTCACCACTGTCCGCCCCCTTTTCCTATCTCCTGCCCTCCCTCTCTCCCCCTGCCCCTCCTTCCCTCCTCTCCCTCTCTCCTGCCCCCTCTTTTCCTCTCTCCCTCCCACCTGCCCTCGCTCTTTTACCCTGCCCCCTCCTTCCCTCTTTCCCCCCTCCCTCCTTTTCCTTTCCCCCTCTCTCCTGCCCCCACCCCACCCCCTTTTCCTCTCACCACTGCCCTCCCTTTTCCTCTCTCCTGCCCTCCCTCTCTCCACCTTCCCCGCCCCCTTTTCCTCTCCCCCTCCCACCTGCCCTCTTTCTCCCTGCCCCTCCTTTCCTCCTCTCCCTCCTTTCCCCCTCCCCCTCTCCTGCCCCCTCTTTTACCCTCCACCCTCCCTCCCTCTTTCCCCCTCCCCCATTTCCTCTCCTCCTCACCACTGCCAACCCCCTCTTCCTCTCTCCTGCCCTCCCTCTCTCCTCCTCCCCACCATCTTCCCCGCCCCCTTTTCCTCTCCCCCTCCCACCTGCCCTCCCTCTTTCCCCCCTCCTTCTCTCCTCTCCCTCTCTCCTGCCCCCTCTTTTCCTCTCCCCCTCTCTCCTGCCCCACACCCCTCCCCCATTTCCTCTCCCCCTCACTTTCCTCCCCCTTTTCCTCTCTCCTGCCCTCCCTCTCCCCCTCCCCCTTTTCCTCTCCCCTTACCACCTGCCCTCCCTCTTTTCCCTTTTCCCTCCTTCCCTCTTTTCCTCCCCTCCATCCTTTCCCCCATCCCCTCTCTCCTGCCCCCTCTCCCATTTCCTCTCCCCCTCACCATTGCCCTCCCCCTTTTTCCTCTCTCCTGCCCTCCCTCTCTCCCCCTCCCCACCACCTTCCCTCTCCCCCTGCCCTCCCCTTTCTCCCTCTTTTCTCCCCCCTCTCCCTCCACCACTTGCCCCATACCTCCCCCCCACAGCTGGACTGCCCTGGACAATGGTCCCTTCCCCCTGTAGCCCCCATCCTGTGTTCCCTCCCCCCCACCTTCCTTGGCCTATAGGACTGCATTTCTTTCCTCCCTCCCTCCACGCAGCACTGCCTAATCTGCGGAACTCGCCTCTGCAGGAGGCAGGCAGTGGTGTCCACCAGCCTGGATGGCTTGGGAAAGAGGACTGGAGGAATCCATGGAGGCAGCAGTGCTTGTGGGTGCCAGTCGCTGGAAGGTGTGGGAGAGTTGCTCTTGTGATAAGAGTCCCGCCTTCAGGTTTTGCAAAAAAAGGGGGGGGGGCATCTATTTGGCCTCTGTGAGAACAGGATCCTGGGCCAGATGGGCCATTGGGTCTAATCCAGCAGGCTCTTCTTATGTTCTTGGTTTGTTAAGGGTACTGCTGAGAGCTGATTGGAGACACCCGTTCCTCTCACGGAGCTACAATTCCCAGAGTGATTTAACACTCCATTCTTCTTTACTGGGTGCTGGATTAGACGGGCTCTATTTGGTCTGACCCAGCAGGCTCTTAAGTTTTCCTTCTTTCTCCTTCATCCTCCTCTTCATGACACATCTTTCTTCTTCCCCCATACAAAACTTTCTTCTCCCATACAATATCTTCCTTCTTGCAGCAGAGTCGTTCCCTCCTGCACACTCAAGGGTCAAGACTTTTGAGTGTGTAAGATATTACCTTATTCTTTTGGCTTAGCTTAACCTTTGCTAACCTAGTGTCCTCCATATGTTTTGGGCTATGATTGCCATCAGCATGCAGGCTGCTGTGGTTGATGGGAGTTGTAGTTCAGTTGTAGTCCAGAACATCTGGATGGCACTAGATTGTTGAAGGCTGGCTTAGCTCTTGCCAGTGGGCTCCATTCTGCAAAAGAAGCCACCGTTTTTTGACTTGCTTTGCAGTAGGATGGAGAGAAGACCTCATTGCTGCCCCTTTGTAGCCTGTCATCATTGCTCTTTCTTCACTTTTTTAGAATGCTGGCTGGAAGTTGCAAGTAAATTTCAATCCCTCTTTTAAAAAAGTTCATCTTCCAGAATCCAGGTACCTTAACCAGTAGCTCCCAAATAGTGGATCAGGAGGACACGAGGAAATAATATTACACCAATGGAAGAAAGAAAAGGTATTAGCAGAAAAGCTCTTCCTTTAACTGTTGGAGGGGAGGCTGATTTTTAGTTTTCCTACTAAATAGTCAAGTAATCTGGTGTTAGCCACAGCTGGAGATGTAATACTTTGATCAGCTCAACACCAATTGCAGCTAGGCTACTTGTGCTTCAGGTAGAACTGGTTTCCCACCTACAGCACTTTGGCTTCCAAGAAGATCCAGACTGTTCCAATTATGAAGGTGCCGCAGGCTGAGAAAGTCACAGGCTAACTGCCGGCATACTGTTTCAAACACCCATTCTGGATCTTCCATATATTTTAGCAAGATTATAAATTTGACATTTATAGCACAGAACAGTCTTGATTATGATCCCATAAACTTCAGTTTGCCCATTGGCATCCATGTTCCACTACACTGTTTGAACCCTGGGATTGGCAGGGTATTTGCCCAGAAGGAAAGGCCTCTGGTGAACAGGCACCTGGTGTTTTTCAGCAAAACTGTAATAATTTGGCACTTAATGGAGAACAGTTCCAAGTGTCTCTCAGAGAGGAGCTCTCTTTCCAATGCTTTAGGGCTACTTGGCATGTTACAGCAGGTGAACGACAATTTCCCTTGCACGAACATGTTGCCAGGTAGGAATTCTGTGTGGTGGTGCCATGTTCCTGTATTGCATGGTGTCTTGGAATACAACATTACCGTATTTTTCGCTCTATAAGCCACACTTTTTCCCTCCTAAAAAGGAAGGGGAAATGTCTGTGCGTCTTATGGAGCGAATGCAGGCGGGAGGCTCAGCTCAGTGCTCCCCTTAAAGAGCTGTGTGGAGCATGTGTGCGGCTCTTGGGGGCTTTTTCCTGAGGAGGGAGAAGAGCTGCCCTTCTCCCTCCTCAGGGAAAAGCCCCCAAGAGCCGCACGCACGCTCTTTAAAGGGAGCACGGCTCTTGGGGGAGCCTTCTGCCTTACCCACACGCAGCCTCTTCCAGGCAGGGGGAGCCTTCATCCCCTTCCCTGAGAGGCTGTGCGCGGCTATCCCATAAGCCAGGACAGCAAGCGGGATCGCCGTGCAGTGATCCCGCTTGCTGTCCTGGCTTCTGCCTTAGCTGCACACAGCCTCTTCCAAGCAGGGGGAGCCTTCATCCCCCTGCCTGGGAGAGGATGCGCGCGGCTATCCCATATGCCTGGACAGCAGGAGGCTATCCCAGAGGCCAGATCCCTCTTGCTGTTCTGGCTTCTGGGATTCAGAATATTTTTTTTCTTGTTTTCCTCCTCCAAAAACTAGGTGCGTCTTACGGTCGGGTGCGTCTTATAGAGCGAAAAATACAGTATATTTTAATCAGATTCAATACTTGCTGGCTGGGGCTGATGGGAATTGCAGTCCAAACCAAAGCACCAGTGAGAAGGTTGGAGAGCACCACAAACTTACCCAGGCCAAGGGAGTTTTCTGTACTTCCCCACCTACTTGGTGTGGTATATGGTACAGAAGTCGTCACAAGGTTATTGACAGTTGCCTTCTCTCCCTCTTGGGTGGCACTAAGCAATGGAGCTCGCTCTCAAAAACAGCTGTGTGTCCCTCCTTTCAGATTGCCCTGGCCAGTTTCTATGAAGATGGAGGTGACGAAGACATCATCACGCTCCCACAGCCAGCTCCCAGCTCTGTTACCCGAGGCACTGCACCCAGGTGAGGTCAAACGGGCTCATCTTTGAGCATGTCTGTATTGCGAGCTGGTGTGCAACTGCCAGAACTTCCTTCCCGCACAGGAACCCTGGGAAGTGTAACTTGCTGGGGAGGCCATGAGAACACCCTGCTACGGATCTCTAGCGTTCGTGGAACTGCAGTTCCCACCTGCACCACACTCTGAGTCTATTGGGCAATGGGGGTCAGCCCACAATGTGTAATCCAGGCATGCCTCTCAAGTCCTTTTTATTCTTGGGGAGGTTTCAGCATGGCAAAAAGGGTTGCAAAAACAGTTCCCTTTTGTGTTGGAGCAGAGGAAGAAACAGCAGTGCTCTCTCCTTGTGTGCATGTGCTTTGTGGAATATTTTCTACTTTCCCACTATGGCTACAGCCTTCCCCAACTTGGTGCCCACCAGATGCTGAGGCTGCTATATTGGATGTGCTGCAGCTTAGTGGGGCACATATTCTGACATGCAGAAGGCCCCAGATTTAGTCCTATGCATCCCCAGTTAACAGGATCTAATCTGCTGAGTCTGGGAAAAGCCTGTGCTCAGTGGGCCAACACTTTTCTCTTGGGAATGACTCATCACCACCCTGCTTAGGAGGGATTGCATTGTGGGGATTTTTAAAAAAATAAATGTTACTGCCACATGATTTGGTTTGCTGCTGTTACGATTTGCATCCTCATCGTGTCAAATATTGTGTGTTAAACTGGGCGGAGGGAGGAATGGGATCGTGGAAACCGGTTTTCCAGTGCTTCTCACAAAAAGATCTGGCGTGGACTCAGGTGCAGAAAGCAGACCAAACAGCAACATTTTGGGCTATCAGCCTGACCTGCTTTCACATTTCTGCTTAGTCATGCAGTCACTGAGAGAGAGAGTTTGAGCATGCTCAGTTGTCCCCCTCTCTAGTCTAGGTGTATTGTGAATTTCACATTCTTGAGGAAAGAAAGAACGAGGTAAGGGAATGCATTAGTATCCACCATGAGTCTTTGGAGCATATCGGGCCATCTGCTAGAGTTGGGTGATACCTGGTTTTCAATTTCTTAATATATCGCCAGCTAAACATCACGATATGCTGATATATCACAAAGTCTGAAATAAGGATGGAGCCATGTAGAGGCATTGGCTGGCTTCACAGTTTTTCGCTCGTTGCAATTTGTGCATAGCACACACACAAACACACATTGTGATTCGCAATATATTACTAGTTCAGAAATTGTGAAACCATTATCGTGATACGGACTCGAAACCGGTTTTGAGCGATACATCGCCCAGCACTAACACACATCATGATTTGCGATATATTGCCAGAGTAAAAAACCATGAAACCGATATCACAATATGGTCTTCAGACTGGTTCCGGGCGCTATAGTGATATATCACCCAGCCCTACTATCTGCCTGCAGATTTCGGACTGTCTTCGGGCGTTTTGACTTTCAGGAGTGCATAGAATGCCTTGAAAGTGCGGTGTGAATTGGGGTGGGGTGGTTCAGGCACCCCAACTACAAACGCAGGAAGATGATGCTTGCTAGATGATGATGGTCCCTTGCATGGTGAGCAGAATTGTGGCTCCTGCTCTGTCCAGCTAAAACCAGTTCCCAACCCTCTGCCACACTATGCCAAGCAGCACAGTCTGAGGCGGCCAGGGCGCCACATGGTCCTTTGCATGGAAATGTGGAGCCCTAGGGTGCCACCAGCCTCCATGAAGCTGCCAGTTGTGTCCTGCTACTTGGAGCCACCCTCTGGAGTGCCATGCCTGAGTGCAAGGAGGGAGGAGGCAGCCTCACCACAAGAGAAAGAAGTGAAGGTGCTGCCTGGCAGGCGGGATTCCCTGCTGGCGTCTCTGGCTCTCATGGCAGTTGTGCTGTGGAGGGAGAGAGTTGTGCTGTGGAGGGAAAGAGTAGAATCTTAGAGTTGGAAAGGACCCAAGGATCATCTAGTCCAACCCCATGCACTTGGAAGTGTGCGATGCTGGCTGCGGCCTGGGGGCGAGTGTGATACGTTGCCTGCCCTTAAATTCTGAAATCGCTCCTGCGATTTGAACTTTAAACCACTTTCGTGCAACGTACCCCCTTTACTTCCCCCAGAAATGCAAAGTGCCCCTAAGTACTTGGGATTGTTAGGGGTTTTATTCACCCGTGCTGCTCAGCAAGTAGCACTAGGTTGTTTATATCATGTGAGTGTCTGAGAGCGTGAGACAGGAAGTCTCAATACTGTTGGAGAGTTTAGTTTCACTTCTGTGTGTGATGCTGTTCTGTACTGCTGCTGAGAGAACACAGACATGCTGATGGGTTCTTTGTATATAGACTGTAAATAAAGTAGTTTAGAGCTACTGATTGTCTCTTTCTTCTGCTATTAGATGCTTAATGCCGGTCTCTCTGGACTGAGGAAGATTTACAGCCAGAGAGTGACCGCCGGAGAGACGCCCCAGTGTCTTGGGAAGGTGGTGGCCTTCCCGGGCGTTTTTCCAACAGGAATAAGAGCAAAACCTGCCCTCCTGTCGGTGGGGTAGTGGGATGGGCTGTCCTTTACAGGCAGGAATCCATCAGGTCTGTCAGAGCTCACAGAAATGTTCTGTACTCCTTTGGTGCGGGGCATCAGTCCTTGCAAGATGGAAGATCATCCCTTATACCACACTGTCCTTAACAACGTTTGGCATTTTAGTAATCAGTTGTCATAAACATGGAGATGCGAAGGCCTGGGAGGAAACACCTGGAAAAAATGGGGGAGGGGTGCCAGGGAAAATGGGAGGGATCCCAGTTTTTTTCAGATTTTTGTACTAACTGGACTAGGGTCAGCAACCTTTTTCAGCCGTGAGCCGGTCCACCGTCTCTCAGACATTGTGGTGGGCCGGACTATATTTTTGGAGGGGAAATGATCAAATTCCTATGCTCCACAAATAACCCAGAGATGCATTTTAAATAAAAGCATATATTCTACTCATGTAAAAACACCAGACAGGCCCCACAAATAACCCAGAGATGCATTTTAAATAAAAGGACACATTCTACTCATGTAAAAACACGCTGATTCCCGGACCGTCCGCAGGCCGGATTGAGAAGGCAATTGGGCCGCATCCGGCCCACGGGCCTTAGGTTGCCTACCCCTGAACTAGACCATCACATCTCTAGCAAGCTGCTCTGTATTAAAAAATGTATCCTTTGGGCACCTGGTTGGTCTTCCACTTCTTGTCTTAAATGCTCAGTGCTGTTGGTTGCATCAGAGGGACCTGGGGCGGACTCATATTGTGTCTCCTTTTGCCTCACCAGTGACCACAGGGTGACGTCATTCCGAGACCTTGTCCATGCTCAGGAGGAGGAGGAAGAGGAGGAGGAAGGACAAAGGTTTGTTGCCGTTTGAATGCCTGACTTCCCCCCTGATTTATCGGGAAGGGAGGAGTTGGGGTGGAAAAAGTCCCTCTGAAAACGGCTTTTGCAGGCCGAGGCTGCTATGGAAATGTCTGCATTGGGCAGGGGCCTCTCTGTTGAGGCAGCTGTTGGGAGTCCTGCTCTTGGAGGGCATGACCTCCCCTGCCATTGTTTGAAGCACTGTCATTCCAGAATCTTGCATAGTAAGTGGTTGCGGCTCTTTCTTCCTAGGGGGAGGAGCAGGCGAGTGTATTGTTACCCTGACATGAACAGGGCTGTGTTTGCTCTGTGCCAATAGATAAATAGAAACTCTCCACCACCCAAGGCCTAAGTCTGTGGCTTGTATGAATTGCACACCTTCCTTCCTTTCTCCCTTTCTTTCTTTCTTTCTTTTTGAATAGCTTGTTCTTTTACTATTTGTGCAATTTATCCTGGTATTGCAAGTTATAAGGGTGAGCGGAGACAGCTTTGCGGGGCATTGCAGCCTCTGGGGCTCTTGATCAGCTCCCCTTCTTTACTTCTCACTGCACATCGACCACATAATTTCAAGTATATCTTACTTATTTACGTCATGAAATTCATACGCTGCTTGATTGTACAAAACAACAACATTAAAGCAGTTTACAAAAAACTATAAGGCAAAATTATCAGTAAGGGAAAATAACAATAATAAGGCTTTCGGAAAATTAAAACAACAGTAGACTTAAATGCAGATTAAAACTTGCATCAGCTATCTTGGTAACGTGAGGTCTAGGAGCTTGACCTTGAAAAGAAAAGAGAGCTCACATTCCCAGGAAGTTAAATTGAGTGATAAGTTATGTGACTTTTCTGCAGTCACAGCACATTCTCAGCCATGGACATATCTGAGAATCCCTGTGATGTGTGTGTTGGGAAATGTACAGCTCCCACAGTAAAGCAATGAAAGGGAGGCACAGTCCAGAGCATGACAAGAGCCCTCACAGATCAGACACACTTGAGTTATTTAAACTACTGTGCTACACATCATAGGCAGAGTCAATAAGGGAAATGTGGGCGTTGGTGCACATAAAGCCAATTCATAATTTTCAGGATTGTCTTGTAGCAGAATGAATGAATGAATGAAGAAAGCATTTACAGAAAGTTTAGAGCAGGGTTTCCCAGGGTCTCCAGCTGTTTTTGGACTACAGTTCCCATCATCCTTGACCTCTGGTCCTGCTAGCTAGGGATGATGGGAGTTGTAGTCCAAAAACAGCTGGAGACCCACCTAGTCCTATAAGGTTGGTGTGTGTGGGTGTGTGAAGCTGAGAGAGTTCCCTTGCGCAAGTGGAAATCCTTGCAATGACAGGATGTGCAAACTGGAAACCACCCAAAGCTCTTAAATTGTCTCGTGCCCAGGGAACTCCTCTCTCCTTTTCCCAAAGCTGCCTTTCTGTGTGTGGCTGAATATTTATATAATCAAGAGGAGGCTCCTGGTAAATCTGAATGGTCACACGGGTAGATTGGGTAAAATGGTATTGGCCAACCTATTGGGCAGGTGTGCCTGAAGTCCAATCCGCAAGTGCTGTGCAAGCTGGCATTATATCATACCTGCAGCCTGTTCTCCCTCCACTTTTGGAGGCCAATTGCTAAGAATCGCAGGTGGGGAGAGTTGCTTTTGCACTGAGGTCCTGCTTCTGGCCAGCTCCCTGTTGGGGCATCTGATTGGCCACCGTAGGAACAGGATGTGGCACTTAGCTGCAGGGTTCCTGGCCTTGCCTCTGTTGTCCGCTCAACCAGGCCAGCAGAACAGTGAAGAAAGGCCGTCTGGAGCAGAGACCTGACTCAGGGATGGGGAACCTGCAGCCTTCCAAACTTTGTTAGACTCCCAACTGCCAGCAGAATGGCCAGCGGTCAGGGTTGAGAGGAGTTGCAGTCCAGCATCCGATGGGCCACAGATTCCCCCTCCTCAGCCTCACATCTGTGCATAGCTGTCAACTTTTCCCTTTTCTTGTGAGGAATCCTATTCGGAATAAGGGAATTTCCCTTTTAAAAAAGGAAAACGTTGACAGCTATGCATCTGTGCTATCCAGTCAGGTCCTCCTGCTAGTGTTCAGCCGATCCACAAACATTACTGCCCGTGCCACTCTGGCCCCAATGCTGAAAGCCAGCCAGCCAGAGAGTAAGAAATGCAAATGTGTATTTTTTTATTTCCTTCTTACAACCTGTTTCTTAGGCTACCGTTGGGGTGAGTGTGTGTGTGCGCGCTTAAGCCAGTGTGAGAACAGGACTTGCTTTGGCTACAGGAGAGAGTTGAAATTATTATTATTGTTATTATTATTATTAAAATTTCCATACTGCCCTTCACCTGAAGATCACAGAGTGGTTTACAATATAAAAACACAAAAATACATACTATAATAGCAAACAAAAGCAATAATACAGTGGTACCTCTGGTTGTGAACGGGATCCGTTCTGGAGGCCCGTTCACAACCTGAAAAGAATGCAACCCGCGTCTGCGCACGCACGGGTTGCGATTCACCACTTCTGCGCATGCGTGTGACGTCATTTTGCGCGTCTGCGCATGCGCGAGCGGTGAAACCCAGAAGTAACCCATTCCGGTACTTCCAGGTCGCTGCAGGACGCAACCTGAAAACGCTCAACCTGAAGCAAATGTAACATGAGGTATGACTGTACTCCCCTACACACACACACACACACACACAATATTTAATGAGTCAAAGATTGTTTTAATTAGCCAAAGGCCTGGCATAAGAGGAATGTTTTTGCCTGGCATCGAAAGATATGTAACAAAATTAGCAAATATGTTTGAGCACAGATATGCACACGTGCCCCAGCCTTCAATGGGTCTTCAGTGGAGAGGTGTAATCTTGGGGGCCTGTTGTCTCTTCAGATTTTACGCTGGGGGATCTGAGCGAAGCGGGCAGCAGATTGTCGGTCCTCCGAGGAAGAAGAGCCCCAATGAGCTGGTTGAGGACTTGTTCCGAGGGGCCAAAGAGCATGGAGCTGTGGCTGTCGACAGAGCAGCCAAGAGCCCTGGGGAAGGCAGCAGGCCAAAAGTGAGCACACCCGGGGGGGGGGGGATTCTGTTGAGACGAAATGTTCAGAAGGGGTCGTGTAAAGCAAGGCTGTGGTTGGCGCAGAAGTGAGACAGGTGGGAGGGACTTGAATGAGGCCAAATCCTTTCAGAAAGAAGCATGGATGAAGGCATGGGAATGCGAGGAGCAGTAAGGACCGATAGTCAGGGAGGTGGAGCACAAAGCAGGGAGGAGCGTTGGAGGAGAAGTGGGAAAAAGTGAGGGCTGGAAGCTTCAAGTAGACGGAGAGAGCAAGAAGGGGCCTGTGTGGACTCTCAGGGAAGGGAGATAAAGCAATCTCCAGGGCTTGAAAATGATGGACCTGGCTGAGACATTCTCATTGCACTGAAAGTAGCTGTCAGCAGCATCTTCCCTCTTAAAGGCAGCTGCAGCCAGTCTCCTGTAGCCCGTTCCCTGTGGATGTTGTTCATGCAGAACCGCTTCCCTCCCCAAAAAAACTCACCCTAAAAGGAGGGCTGGCAAAATCCCACTCGGCATTACATGCCTAAATGCTTGATTCAGACACTTGCTGATCTTAACACTTCTGCTTTCCCTGCACAAAACCGTTGTTTAGTGGGGAAATGATAATGGTGCATTGGGTTTAATTAAAGGACGATGGATTAAGTTAGATACTGACATGGATTATGTGTGTGTCAGCCCTCCAACTATCTGGCCTGCCCTTCCTTGGAATTTTTAGCGGAGGGGAAGCGAGAAGTATTTGCCAGGGCCGCCGAATGGAGGTTGAGATCGGAGGTGACCCACCTGCCTTTTCCCTGCTTTTTCCAGGCCTCACAGTTCCTTTCTCTCTCGCAGCCCTTTGCAGGTGGAGGGTACCGCCTGGGAGCTGCTCCCGAGGAGGAGTCTGCTTATGTTGCCCCAGAGATGAGGCAGAACGCTGCCCAGGATGTGAGTATTGCTAGGAGTAGGACTAGAGGCAGTGAGATCTGGCCAGATCCCCATTTCTCCCATCCAGGGTTCAGTTACTGGCTTTCTTTCTCTGGCACCTCCAGGATAGATATCTCTAGTATCAGAGATATAGGAAAGGCCTCACTCTGCCCCCGAGTCTGTAGAGAGCTGCTGCTGCTCAGCATAGATCAGGCATGTCCAAAGTCCGTTTCGGGGGGCTAATCCGGCCCACTGGTCGGTTTAATCTGGGCCCTGTGGCAGTTTATTTCCTGGGATAAAACCCTCATAAAAACTTCAATCCTAAAAAAAGGTCAATAACTTTGGTCGGCCCTCACAGCCCTTCACTTCATCAAATCTGGCCCTCTTTGAAAAAAGTTTGGACATCACTGGCATATATGATACGGAACCAGCTTTTTTCTTTTTTTGCCAACCAGGCTCCTTCCGGGTGCATCAGACTATAGCTCCCACCAACCCCAGCCAGCATGGGGCTAATGGGAGTTGTAGTCCAAAACATCTGGCAGGAACCAGATTGGCAGAGCCAAAACAGACCAGTGATCTGTCTAGATATAAGGCAGCTTCATATGTCCAGCCACACATTGCATGCAAGGATACATGTTGGTGAATAAGTTTTAATTTATATATTTTTAAACTGTTGCTATATCTGTATTGACCCTGCTATACCTAACTGCAAATTCAAATGTATCGCTATCATGTTTTATGACTTCCTTGATATTGTATGTGGGCTGGAACTGGTCTGTGACCGAAATAATAAATTCATCATCATATAATGAATTTGCACCTGGTGCTTCAGAGGAGAGAGGGTGGATCGGAGCTGCGAGGTTGTGAGAGGTGGGTGTCTGAGACCCTTTCTCTTTACGCTGCTCCAAATAGCTCCATCAAGCTGCTTTCCGCCCTGCAGGGCTCCATGTGTGTTGAGCCCAAGACAGGCGGGGTGAGTTGAAGCCATTTGCTCGTGGCCGAGAAAGGGTTCCACATCCATCTCCCTTGCTAGCTCTCTCCTCCAGCAACATTGCAAAGGCACCAGGTTAGAGAAGGCTGGCTTCCAGGGCAGCAGCTCTGGCAGGGCAAGAAGGATGAAGAGGGTTGCAATTTCTGCAGCCTGGCATGGCAACCTCACTCCCTGGTTTGAACGGGCGCAGATGTGCAGCAGTGTGGCTTCCTGGGAGAGGCACCCTGCAGATGGTGGAAAGACTTTTGATTTTACAGGTGCACGTGGTCCTGAAGCTGTGGAAGAGTGGGTTCAGCCTGGACAGCGGAGAGCTGAGGAGCTACCAAGACCCATCCAACTCCCAGTTCCTGGAATCCATCCGCAGAGGGTAATGGCAGTGCTCTGGGATGTGGGCCAGTGTTTGGTAACTGGCTGCACCAGACATCTAATTCCCTGGGATGCTGTACTCTGCAGAACGCTCCCTCACTCCATCTTACCACAGAGAAAGGTAAGGCTGGCTGGTCCTTTTTCTTGAGTTGCCTCTCTCTGTTTTCCCTTGTCAGGGAGGTTCCTGTGGAGCTTCGCCGGTTGGCCCGTGGCGGACAGGTCAACTTGGACTTGGAGGACCACCGCGATGAGGATTTCACAAAACCCAGAGGTGCCTTCAGGGCTTTCACCGGGGAAGGACAGAAACTGGGCAGGTGAGGAGTCAGCATTTGAGCATTTCCTTCTTGCCTCCCTTCTCTTTTGCAAAAAGGCCCGGCTGCCTCTAGTCTTCATTGAGAGAAGCACCCAAGTAAAGGTTCAAAAGGAAATTAAAGCACAGTAAGGCATTAAAAACTTCCCCATGCAAGGCTGCCTTCAGGTAACGATAATAATAGTAATATGTATAATAGGCTTTGTGGAACCTTTGTTGTCGAACGTAATCTGTTCCAGAAGACCGTTTGACTTCCGAAACATTCAACAACCGAGGCGCCAAGGGCTGTCGGCAGTTTCTATGGTGAAAATTGAAAAACACAATGGAAGCAATTACTTCTGGGTTTTTGGCGTTCGGGTTCTGAAACGGTTCGCTTCCGAGACGCTTGAAAACCGAGGTTCCACTGTATTAGTATTATTAATACACTGCCCATCTGGCTGGGTTTCCCCAGCCACTCTTTGCGGCCTCCAGCAGAATAGTAAAAATACAATAATTCATCAAACGTTAAAAACTTCCCTAAACAGGGCTGCCTTCAAATGTCTTCTAAAAGTCAGATAGTTGTTTATTTCCTTGACATCTGATGGGAGGGCGTTCCACAGGGCGGACGCCACTACCGAGAAGGCCCTCTGCCTGGTTCCCTGTAGCTTCATTTCTCACAGTGAGGAAACCTCCAGAAGGCCCTCAGAACTGGACCTCAGTGTCCGAGGCTGAACGATGGGGCTGGAAATGCTCCTTCAGGTATACTGGGCCAAGACCATTTAGGGCTTTAAAAGGTCAGCACCAACACTTTGAATTGTGCTCAGACACCTACTGGGATCCAGTGTAGGTCTTTTAGAACCAGTGTTGTATGGCCCCGGCAGCTGCTCCCAGTCACCCGTCGTGTACATCATTCCTCCTTCCTTCTCCTGCAGCGATTCTGCTGCCCTTGCTTTAATAGTAAAATCTCAAATTCTATAAATATTCAAATAAGGCCAAACTGCCTAGTTTCTCTCTGCTTGTCCAGTCTACTTGTAATATGATCTGGAATGTTGAATTTAGTAGTGAACGGCCTAAGCGCTGCATTACAAGCTGGGCATCAGCTGTGAAGGCCTGTGCCAGAAATACACCAGGTCAGGCAGGGAGTGAGATGATCCCATTTTAGATTCCTGTTGCTCTATCTTCTTGGCAGAAATTGCTTCCTCATTCCTCTTTGCTGGATAGTCTGCTGCATGCTGCTGTTAACCCGGCCAGCAACTTCTGATCCTGAAAATTGCATGTGTGAATGTTGCAGTTAGCAAATTTATATGCGGAACCAGGTGCCTAATGCACATTTCTTTTACTTTGGAATTTTGCCCACCTGTCCTCAAGGCAGCGTTTGAAATACTTCACCGATTAAGGTTGCCATGCAGTCCAAATTTAACCTGGAGTAAAGCCCCGCCGAAACAAGTTGGCTGAATTCCAAGTAAATGCATTTTGGCACTTCTCCCACAGCAAACTGCAATTGTTTCCAGCTTTCAGTGGCTAACTGCACTTTTCAGTGGTTAGAATGTTTGCGGACATTGTTAACATACTTCTAGCTTAGCTTCCTGGGGTGGGAGGTGTTGCGGTTGCGACTTGCCCTTGGAGTGCAGGATTTATTCTCCAGAGTAGAATCGGGCGGAGAGTTTTCAAGCCGTCCAGACAGGCCAGTTATCTGAACCTTCATCTTCTGTGTGCAAACCCCAACAATTCTGCCTGCAAACAGCCCAGTTGTCTTCTTGGCTTGTTCTTCCCCCACGGCCCTTGTTGTTGTTTGGTTTTGTTTTTAATTAAATTTCTATATCGCCATTCATCCAATGATCACATTTTTTTAAACTGCGGATAAAATAGTATGGCTGCGGATGCTGATGTTGAAGAACACAATTCCCCCCCTTTTAAAAAATGGTTTTTATTAAAAGACTTTCTTGGGTAGCAAAAGTACATACATCGTCTCTATTTTCAGATCATTTTTCCAAGTCCTTTATGCAGATCAATTATATTCGATGTGAGACATTAATGTTGTATATGGTATAAGCTTGGGGGGAAAGAGGTGGGGAGATGGGGGGGCTGAGGGGGGCAGTAAACTTTCATTCTTTTCCATAGTGTATGTGCAAGGTGTTTGTGTCAGCGTCCTGTGCGTGGGTTTGATAGACACAGTTTCTTTTTAAATTCATCCTATATCCTCTGTTTCATTACAAAGATTCTTGCACAAGGAAAGGAAGTGCTGGGCCAGATTTTGGTCCAGTCCGGTGGCTCTCTTAGAGTACAGTAGTACCTCTGGTTGCGATCGGGATCCGTTCTGGAGGCCCGTTCGCAACATGAAACGAACGCAACCCGCAGTGGCATATCTGCGCACACACGGGTTGTGATTTGCCGCTTCTGCGCATGCACGTGACATCATTTTGCGCTTCTATGTCAGTGGCGAAACCCAGAAGTAACCCTTTCCGGTACTTCCGGGTCACCGCAGGACGTAACCTGAAAGAACATAACATGAAGCGGACATAACATGAGGTATGACTGTAGTTTCACCTGGTTCATAAATGGTTTTGACCAGTCGCGTTTTGCTTGGGTCTCCAAACCCAAATTTCATTTTTTAAAAAAAATAATTTTTATTAACTGGCCAATCACATCAAATTAAATCACATCACATAAATTCCAAATTACAAAGCCAAATTTTTAAATTTTGTTGGGGGAACCCATACTTCAAGATCCAAAGGGGGATTCAGATCATCTTCTTATTACTGCGTTAATGTCCAAATCAGTCCCAATCAATCCAGACAAAATTCATAATTCTATCCAGTCTTATCTTGGTGTTTCCACATCATATCTTGTTCATATAATTTCTATTTTTCCTTTACGATCTCTTCTGTTAGTCTCCTTAAGCCGATAAGCAAAATAATAATCCTGTGTGGATTTCCCGTTCCTCCACAAACCCAAATTTCAAAGGTTGATAAGTCTTCTGAAGATGCTCCTTTATGTCCATCGAGTAACTGTGTACAGTCGCCAGGTTTATTGTCGGAGGGGGGTCTGCATCAGTCTTGCCCAAACCTGCCACCTGCTCCACAGTGCAAACCTTTCCTCTGTCCTCCTTCCTCAGCACTGCCCCCCAGGTGATGGGCGCAGGCTCCCCGTCACAGCAAGCGGAAAACGAAGCCAAAGCCAGCTCCTCCATCACCATCGACGAGTCAGAGCCCACCACCAGCATCCAGATCCGGCTGGCGGACGGGGGGCGGCTGGTCCAGAAATTCAACCACAGTCACAGGTACCGGGGCAGAGCTTGCTGCCAAAGGGAGTTACAATTATGGGAACTTGGCTGGCGTTAGTGGGTGGGTGGGAAGCCAGAAGAGGTCCAACGCTGTGATGGCTTGTGAATGCTCTTCGCAAGAAATGCCTCTGCTCACTCAGAGATACATATATACAGTCTTTATTTTACATATGTACAGGCAGCACATTACAATCATGCATCTGAATCCTCTGGCTCAGATTCTGGGAGTGGCTTATGCCGGCTCCTTCTCCAACAGAAAAGGTGGGGAAGTTTCACGTGATGCCTCTCCACGCCCCCTCCTCTTTAACCCTCTCCTTTCCCTGGCAGACGGAACAGGCATTGTCTCACTGTCTGTGCCAGAACGGTGTTGAGGATCTGGTTCAACATCTGAGAGCCGTCCCGCCTCCTGGCTTTCTCCTCTTTCCTCAATCGTCACTTCCTGCCCCCCTCCCTCTGCCTGTTCCTGCTCCTCCCCTGCGTTCTCTGGCAATACCATGACAAACGCATCTTGGTTTTTTTGCAGGATCCGTGATGTCCGACTCTTCATAGCGGACGCCAGGCCTGCCATGGCCGCCACAAGCTTTGTCCTCATGACCACTTTCCCCAACAAAGAGCTGACAGATGAGGACCAGACCCTGAAGGAAGCCAACCTACTGAACGCCGTCATCGTCCAGAGGTTAATATAAGGGAACCTGCCCGATGGCTGCCTGCCCAGGCCCTAGAGCCTCCTACAGGGCAACTCTCCGGGCGGGAAGGGCAGCCTCACGGCCGCCTCGTAGTGCTGGGTTCGAAGCTCTTTCCTTGGACTCTTTAGTTGCGTTTCCCACTGTTTTGTTTTCTTTGTGCTGATCCATGGACTTTAAAAATAATAATAATAATAATAATTAAAACCAAACACAAACTTTTTCAAAGGAGCAGCAGCTACCTGTTGTGCCTTCCACACACTCCCCCCTGGATCACTTATGGGGCAGAAAGGAGAGGTAAGGTTCAAAGGCGGGGGGTGCATGGCTTCCTCCCTTCATTCCAGCTCCAGGGGTGGTAGCAGCTACAGGATCCGTCGGTGTATTAAATAAAGTGGACCTCCAAACCGGGGGCCTCTCTTCTGTGTTGCCAACCAAGTCTGTAGGGTATTTCTGTCTTGCATATGGGTAAAAGCTGTGGGCATTAGGAGGAATCCAGACCTTCCCTCCTCAAATAATCTAGCATCCCATCTGTAGCACAATCTTGCCATCTACTCTTCGGTTCCTCCAGGCTTTCTCATAGCACCGCAAAGAGCAGAGAGGTCCCTTCACAGTGTCTTTCCGCCCATATCCTGAAAATGAGCCACTCTTAAGTGAGGGGTCTCCGAGTGCAAAGCCTGGGATGGGTGGCCCTCTGGGTTTTTCCCCTCCTTCCAGCGTGCTAAATTAAAAAGGAGGGCTCATAAAAAAAGGAGACCCACATTTTGATCAGGCTTTGAAGCCTCTTACGGAAGGGTTTGGCTTGGAGTGTGTGACTTCATACTTCCTGAAGATCAGCACGGCTGCAATCTGTCACTCATCTCAGTTTTGGATCCAGGGGTGTCCTCCCCATCTTATTCTGTTTTTTTAAAGAAAATAATTCGTCAGCTGCCTCCCACTGTTCCTCATTCTGTCTCATCTGCCTTTGTTCTTTCTCAGGTCTTTCTTAGGAAGGTCTCTCCCTTGATAACACAGCAGTCTTTGCCTTTCTGGGTCCCTCCAGCTGATCCAAAACATCTGGTTGGCCCCAGGGAGGCAAAGACTGACGCTGAGTGCCCCAGGAAACTCACTAAATTTCTCCTCAATAGAAAGGGGCGCTTGCGGGAAAGTTTGGCGCAGGGCGAATACCTCCATGCCTGCGAGGCTGCTCTCAGCTCTGCTCCTCAGTTGTGGGCCGTGCTTGAGCTCACATCCACTGCATGGTCCCTCCTCTGTCAGGTGACGGAGAGCAGCCTCGCCACGGGAGCAGGGCTTGAGTAAAAGGAAGGCTTGGATCCAGGCCAGTCTGTCCTGCCGGCCACTTGGGTATCGGTTATCCTGCACCAGAAAGTTCAAACATGGGCATTCCCCACCTGCCATCCCTCATGGCTAAATGAATCCACACCGGATGTTGACAGTGAATTCTGTAAATTATTGTGACAAGTGTGTGAGCATTAAAAATCCAAACTGAACCCGGGACGACGTTTGCTCCTTTCTGTCGCAGTGTGGAATAGCCTCCGGTTTTGCAGCCAGCGTCTGTGAGGATGGGGGTTAGCGCAGGCAGCAGGGAGCTCAGCTTGGTTAGCAGTGTGTAGCCCAGGAGTCGCCAAGGCTTGCCTTGCCTGGGCCTGTTCACTGCCGCGGAGCTCCCTCCATGGGCCAGATCGCTGGGATGCGTGAGTGCGCACGCCTGCGATTTCCGACATCTCTGTCTGCTCAGATGCGATTTCCGGCGCTGCGGAAGCAAGTCTCCGGTTTAGTGCAGCGCAGGCAGCTCATTTTGTGGGCAACTCGTGAACCGGTAAAATGATCCCCACGGGCCGTTTGTGGCCCATAAGCCTTACGTTGCTGACCCCTGGTCTAGCCCCTGCCCACCACGCTTGGAGCTGTGCTACTCGGCTGCGGTTGTGGGATCACAGTCCCTCTAGGTAGAATGGGTTGCAGTCTTTGCAAGGGAGTCGTTATAAGAGGCAGGAACATTCAAAAACCCCATTTCTGCTTCCAGAGTGGTAGGACACCGCTCTGCCGCGGCTGCTGCTGCAGTGGTGGTCCAGGCCTGAGTTTCAGCAGGTGCAATAATCTTACAGGACGGGACTCCTGCACAGGCAAATGTCCCCGTTCACTTCATTGGGTGGGGGCTGCTTCAAATGGAGGAAGGAACAGGGAAGGGCTTTTGCAACTGCCCTGGGCACAGGGTGGGGCAGTTTGGCAGTGGAGGTTTCGTACGTATGGGGGTTGACTTCAGGAGCTGACTTCAGAAAAGAGTCGTCTGTTGGCTAGTTTCCTAGCTCAGCGAAGTGCTTGGCAGCCCTTGGTTGTCACACTGATTATTTTTATTATTTGTTAAATTTTTATACCATCCTTCATCAGAAGATCTCAGGGTGGTTCACAAGATGAAAATGCAAGATAAAAGCAGAAAATAAATAGCTCAAAACAAAACAACGACCCCAGCCACTCGCAAACACATATAAAAGGCCGTGGAATATTAATCAGCCCAAGGCCTGGTTGAAGAGAAACGTTTTTGCCTGGTGCATAAAGATGTATAATGAAGGCACCAGGCAAGTGTATCTGGGGAGAGCATCCCACAAATGGAGCCACTGCAGAAAAGGCCCTGTTCTTGTGTTGCCGCTCTCCGGACTTCATAGAGAACGGCCTCAGATGATGAGCACTGGTGCAATGTGCTTGTGGAATTTGAATAAAGAAGTTCTCGGTTCACTGTTGCCCTAACTCAGTAGTGTTACTTAAGTCTCTTTCTCAACCGAGATGTCAAAATGTCAGGAGGAGGAGGGGAAATGTTGAAATCAAGTTAGCAGGTGCCCCACATACACTTCCCATTATAATAATCTACAGCATGGTTCACCTGTGCCTGTTTTTAGGCGGGTGGCCGTGGCCAGGTGAATTTTGTTTGGCTGTCTGCATTCCGTGCTTCCTCCGAGGAGCTCAGGGTGGTGCAGATGGGCTCTCCTCACCCACTTTTGTGGGGATAAAATGTGAAGGAAAATCATGTACACCACCTTGAGCTCCTCAGGGGTGGGGTAAAGGTAAAGGGACCCCTGACCATTAGGTCCAGTTGTGGCCGACTCTGGGGTTGCGGCGCTCATCTTGCTTTATTGGCCAAGGGAGCTGGTGTACAGCTTCCGGCTCATGTGGCCAGCATGACTAAACCGCTTCTGGCGAACCAGAGCAGCGCACGGAAATGCCGTTTACCTTCCCACTGGAGCGGTACCTATTTATCTACTTGCACTTTGGTGTGCTTTCGAACTGCTAGGTGGGCAGGAGCAGGGACCGAGCAGCAGGAGCTCACCCCGTCGCGGGGATTCGAACTGCCGACCTTCTGATCGGCAAGTCCTAGGCTCTGTGGTTTAACCCACAGCGCCACCCATGTTCCTTAGGGGTGGGGTAGGCAAGATATATAACTGCACCAAATCAATATATTACATTGAATAAAAGGCAGATAAAATCAACGGTTTAAAAACAAGTCCAGTAATTATGTGCCTGGAGAGTTTTCAGCAGGTCCTTGCCTAATGGCAGTAGGGAGTTCCAAAGTGTTTGTGCTGCCGCCCTGAGAGGGATCAGTTTCTCACCAATGTGGCAGATGGAACAGCTTCAATGGGCCCTTGCAGGTAATGAGGGATTACAGTTTCCCGGTTTCTGCCCAAGGGTGGCGCTGGCGCACTGAGGCAGGACTTGAGCAAAGGTGGAATTGCAAGAAGGTTTTGCCAAGTTTTTTTTGAAGATGCTGCGCTCTGCTTCCCTTGCAAACAAATCTCGATGCCGCCTCTGTGTTTCAAGAGGGCTGTTCTTTCCACATTTGGGGCTCCTTCCCCCCCCCCCCCCGTAATGTGTGATTATGGAGAATATTCCCAAGACGGATAGAAACGTTGGTGGGTGGGAGGTGCACAAATCTCCACCAGTTGCTGGAAGTGGAAGAGTGCCACTATAAGAAGAACATTTAAGAAGCAGGAAGGAGAGGAGGAAGGGAGTGAAACCAAGACCGTTTCACGACAGCCTGGTCTTAAATGCATTTATTCCAGAAATGGGCTGATTCTCTCCCACTCGACAGAAGCTCTGAGCACGCCATACTCTCCTGGAAACAGCCTTGCTTGTGCAACTATGGAAACGGGAGCAGCATTTGGATTTTCGAAAGTGCAAAACCCTCGTTTTATTTAGAGCGTGTTTTGAACTTTCACGATTCATGCAAACAAAAGGGGGCGGGCGGATATTTAGGCGTGGCTCTCCTGCTGACCCCCACCCGGTCTTTACGCTGTCCTTAATCCGAAATCGTTGCATCTAAAAGCAATGCCAAAATGTAAGTCTCGGGCAGCGCTTGAAAAATGCTAACCTCTAAAAATCAAATGTCGGAGACATAATAAATTTGGCCTTTGGATGCTTAGTGGCTTCCAACGCGCTACCATTTTTGTAATTATATTTAATTGATTTTAAAGTCTGGTTTAAGGGAGTGCAGTCTGGAGAACATTGGACCATTAAAATAAGTGGGGCTGGTTGAGAACCTTTTTTGATCTTTGTAATGCGATAAATTGGATTAGCCACCGTTCTCTGGGGAACTTGGAAAATCCCTCTTTTGCACCTTCCTATGTATTTTAAAGTGGGGATGCGGGTGGCGCTGTGGGTTAAACCACAGAGCCTAGGACTTGCTGACCAGAAGGTCGGCGGTTCGCATCCCCGCGACAGGGTGAGCTCCCGTTGCTCGGTCCCTGCTCCTGCCAACCTAGCAGTCCGAAAGCACCTCAAAGTGCAAGTAGATAAATAGGTACGGCTCCGGCAGGAAGGTAAACGGTGTTTCCGTGCGCTGCTTTGGTTCGCCAGAAGTGGCTTAGTCCTGCTGGCCACATGACCCGGAAGCTGTACGCCAGCTCCCTCGGCCAATAAAGCAAGATGAGCGCCGCAACCCCAGAGTCGGCCACGACTGGACCTAATGGTCAGGGGTCCCTTTACCTTTACCTATGTATTTTAAAAACCTGGGTAGTGATAGAGGGGTTTCAGGCACTTCAAGGCTGTTATTTTGGGGTTATTTTCTACCACATGCCTTCAAGCTGTGGAATTAAAAGTGTTCTTTCGCAGCAAACAAAAGGCGTTATTGAGCTGCTAACAAGCTCATCCCCAAACCTGGACTTTTCTGCCATAAGAAAATTGACCGGAAAATGTGGGGTGGCGCTTGGTTTGACACAACGTCATGTAACCTCTCTGCAAATGGATCAGGGTGAATGCTCAGTAAGTGAGTATCCTGGAAGTAACCTCAGATTTTCCAAACAAAATCCGTGGTCTGGTTCACCCAAAGAAGCATGTGAGGTGGTAAACATAGAATCGTAGAGTTGGAAGGGACCACAGCAGTCATCTAGTCCGACCCCCAGCAATGCAGGAATCTCAGCTAAACCATCCATGACAGATGGTCATCCAACCTCTACTTAAACACCTCCAAGGAAGGAGAGCCCACCACCTCCAAAGGGAGACCATTCCACTGAAACAGCTGTTACCCTCAGAAAATTCCTGTTTAGTCAGAATCTCCTTTCTTGTAACTTGAAGACATTGTTTTGAGTCCTACCCTACAGAGCTGGAGAAAACAAGCTTGCTCCATGTGACAGCCTGTGAGATATTTGAGGATGGCTCTCATAACTCAGTCTCTATTTTCCAGAAGAAGAGTTTTGGATTTGATATCCCTGTTTATCACTATCCAAAGGAGTCTCAAAGCGGCTAACAATCTCCTTTCCCTTCCTCCCCCACAACAAACACTCTGTGAGGTGAGTGGGGCTGAGAGACTTCAGAGAAGTGTGACTGGCCCAAGGTCACCCAGCAGCTGCAGGTGGAGGAGCGGAGATGCGAACCCGATTCACCAGATTACAAGTCTACCACTCTTAACCACTACACCACACTGGCTCTCTTTCCAAGCTAAACATACGCAGCCCCTCAACTTTTCCTCATAAGTCATGGCTTCCAGACCCTTGATCATCTTGGTTGCCCTCCTTTGCACACCTTCCAGCTTGTCAACCTCCTTCCTAAATTGTGGCACCCAGAACTGGACACAGTATTCCAGGTGTGGTCTGACCAAGGTAGAATACAGTGGTACTGTTGCTTCCCTTGATCTGGACTTCTGTTGTTGAGGCCTAGAATAGCATTCTCTTTTTTTGCTGCTGCATCACACTGTCGACTCATGTTCAGCTTGTGGTCTCCTAAGCCCCCTAGATCACATGTGAAACATGGACCACTTATAAACACCATCTCCCAACTCCTCAAAAGATTCCATCAACAGTGTCTCTTAAAATTTTTACACATCACTTGGGAAGACAGGCGAACTAATATCAGTGTACTGGAAGAAGCAAAGATCACCAGTGTTGAAGCAATGATTCTTCAACATCAGCATCGTTGGACTGGTCATGTTGTGCGGATGCCAGATGATCGTCTTCCAAAGCAACGACTCTATTCTGAACTTTAAAATGGAAAGCGTAATGCTGGTGGTCAACAAAAGAGGTTTAAAGGCTGTCTCAAGGCAAATCTTAAAAAATGTAGTATAAACACTGACAACTAGGAAACAGTGGCCTGCGAGCGCTCCAGTTGGAGAACAGCCTTTACCAAAGGTGTCATGGGCTTTGAAAACACTCGAACTCAGGACAAAAACGGAGAAACGTGCTAAGAGGAAGGCACACTTGGCAAATCCATACCAGGATCAACTCCCGCCCAGAAACCAATGTCCCCACTGTGGAAGGACGTGTGGGTCCAGAATTGGCCTCCACAGTCACTTACGGACTCACTGTTAAAACTGTGTTTATGGAAGACAATCTTACTCAGCTATGAGTGATCACTCAGCTATGAGTGAAGAAGGAAGAAGATCCCATGTACTGCTAGCAAGCCAGGTGTCCCCCATCTGATATTTGTGCATCTGGTTCTTCCTGCCTAAGTGCGGAATGTGTGTCTGGACTATACCACTTAAGCTGATTGCTGCTTAATGGAGAGGGGCGCCCTCCTCAAATGCCTCTGCACGTGGACTGGCTGATAACCCCCTGGAATAAGCCTGCTGGGAAGAAGGACTTTTGCCAAGCCTTCTTCCTGATGTTTTAGTTTTCTAGATTGGCTGTTTGGAGGCCGTCCGAAGTGGAGCACAGGCCGGGCTCTGTTTTGCTGCCCGCTGTTTACGAGAGTGAGCCCTCGCTCTCCTGGCCTCGACCTCGGAGGTGAAATCCCAAGGAAGGGCACCTTCCAGGAGCTCTGGAGCCAGACCGGTTGCTGGAGTTTGCCGGGAGGAAGTGTGCAAAACAGGGCTGCCAACCTCTGAGGAAACCAAAGCGCTGAAGGGCGGGGAAGAGCTGGCACTCCACGCTCCGTTATCTGATTTGGATGCAAGTTCGAATCCTGGCATCTCTGGGAAAGGCTGGGCACATCCCCTGTCTGAAACCCCGGAGAGCTGCTGCCAGTCAGCGGTAGACAATACTGAGCTGGATTGACCTGCAAGTCTGACTCATAGAATCGTAGGACTGTAGAGTTGGGATCCCCAAAGGACATCTAGTCCAACCCCCTGCAATGCAGGAATCCCCAAAGGGAGTCCGTTCCACTGTTGAACAGCTCTTACTGTCAGGTTCAGTATAAGGCAGCTTCTATATATACATATATATTAGTTTTTTAACATATCATTTTCAACAGTAATTAAACACATTTTTACATCTTATTCAATTTTTTTTTACTTCCATCAATCCTGTCTGAAAATTTTCCAGTCTAATCTCTTAGTATGCATTTCTTATTTTCCCTATTACATTTCAAACTCATAACCAATATCTCTGTCTTTTTCTACTTTGTAACACTTTGTATGTTTCTCCTTACAAAACTTCTTGCAGTCCTTCTAGCGTAATTTGTTGGTTTCAGATACATGTCTTGCTCTGTGCTAGACTTCGGGGCTCCCCTGGAAAGCTATTGGGGAAGCAAGATCTATGGGGCTGTTGATGCTGCAAGCCCCTCCACCCTATGCACAGGTGGCGTATACGTGCACATCAAGCCATATCGCCTAAAGACACTGCAGTCTCCGCTGACCTTCAGCCCAAGGAAACTGAACCCTGGGAATGCACACAACCCCTTAGAAGTCTCTCACCACCCAGAGATTGGGGGAGCCTGTAGCTGTATGGAGCGGCTGCGAGGTTTGTTTGTTTTCTGAACTGTTTTGGATGTGTGCAGCCTGGCAGGTACTAACCGGCTTTTTCAAAGTTCAGTGCCAAGAATGCCAGCAGCTCGTAGGCTTGGGCTGTTTCGGTTGGCATCACAACCTCAGCTAGCTGGCGGCTTCCCTGCCTCTCAACGACCTCAGCGAAACTGTTTAATTAATCCTTCACTGGTGCAATTCCACTGCTGCATTCTTGAGCCATGATCTACCTTGGAGTCTGTGTTTTTTGTTTTTGTTTTAAATCCCTTCTCCCTTAACTGCAAGACATCCTTGGCTCCAACTCCGATAAATATTGAAATTCGGTCGGGGAGGAACATCTCGTTCCTTTTTCTTTTTTGCACATCCTATTAAAATGCACAAGAGATGGGATAGTGAACGGTTAAGATCCCATGCACTTACTCTGGAGTAAGCCCCGTTAGTGGGATTCTCTTCCAAGTAAATCTGTATAAGAAGGCTTTTCATGACACCTGAGATGTGTGTTTTCATAGCCCACCCTATTCATAGAATTGTTGAGTTCTGGGTCCTGGGGTTTCCCTGGAACTGCCTGAGTTATTATTTATATATTCATTTATACCCCTCCTTTTTTCCTTGACAGGGACTCAGCGCTGTTTACAGATTAAATAAGAACAGCTAAAAGCATAGGGGTGGAGAAAACAATGATTAAAAACCAATTAAACATTAGTAGAGTTAAACTGATATACATATACATAAGTATATCATATGCGTGTAAGTACAATTAAAAACAGCACGGCACCGGCCTTTTCAAAACTAGGGCAACAGGGAAGGAACCAGTCTGTCTTCTCTTGGGAGGGAATACCAAAGTTGTCTGGGAGTAGCTACCACCGAGAAGGCCTTCTCCTGTGTCCCCAGCGAGTGGGCATGTGTGGGCGGTGGGATGCAGAGAAGACCCTCCCCTGCAGATCTCATAACCCCAAAACTCACTTCATCATCATCATCAACAACTTTATTGCACTAGCCGAAGGCCATGGCATCATTCACAAAGCAATAAAAACCATAAAAACATCAGGCACTGCAGATACAATAAACCATGATCACGTCTCCTAAAAATAATTTAATAATAATAATATGTTTTTATACCCCACCCTCCCCAGCCAGAGCTGGGCTAAGGGCGGCTAACACCAGTACAGTGGTACCTTGGGTTAAGTACTTAATTCGTTCCGGAGGTCTGTACTTAACCTGAAATTGTTCTTAACCTGAAGCACCACTTTAGCTAATGGGGCCTCCTGCCGCTGCCACGCCATTTCTGAAGCAAAGTTCTTAACCTGAGGTACTATTTCAGAGTTAGCGGAGTCCGTAACCTGAAGCGTATGTAACCTGAGGTACCACTGTAAAATTACAGTAAAAACATAAGGGGGGGGGGAGAACCAATTTAAAATACAGGTTAAAATGCAATTTAAAATGCAGCCTTGTTTTAAAAGTAGCCCATAGATCAAAACCATAAGGGGAGGGAAACATAAGGGTCAGACTGAGTCCAAACCAAAGGCCAGGCGGAACAGCTCTGTCTTGCAGGCCCTGCAGAAAGATGTCAAGTCCCGCAGGGCCCTGGTCTCTTGTGACAGAGAGTTCCACCAAGTTGGGGCCAGTACTGAAAAGGCCCTGGCCCTAATTGAGACCAATCTAACCACCTTGCGACCTGGGACCTCCAAAATGTTGTCATTTGTGGACCTTAAGGGTTCTCAGGTAGAATGTGCCAGCTTAAATGTCCAAATTCCCTTTGCAATTGACCGCTATTTTATCTAGTTCTTTTCTCCTGATCTTCTTAGCTGCCAACGCATATAGTGCTGCTTTATAAGTTACAAAGTCACTTGTGATTCCCCTGCCGCTGATCCTCTGGTGTTGGCAAAATATCTCAGGATGTTTAAAGGTGTTTTCCTTCACCCCTGAAAGAGTGAAGGGGCAAAGCAGTTGAAGGGTTTGTGGCTCCTGTTCTTTGAACAATCTTGGGCTCTACCTTACTCAAGGGAGGCCCTGTTGTTGTTGGGTGCTTCTCAGCTGGTCCTGACCCATAGCAGGGCCTTCTCAGTGGTGATTCCCTTCGCTGGTGAGATGCGTCTGTCTCCTGGGAAACCCTGGAGAACTGCTGCCAGTCTGTGTAGCACTGCGCTAGATAGACCAGCATAAGGCAGCTCCTTCTATCCCCATGACTCAAGAGATATAATTCCTGGCAACCTTTGAATTATTAGCTGGGAGGATTTGTAATTAGGGCTGCCAGGTCAGGATCGTCCCAGACACTGATATTTCAGGGCCTAAACCTGAGACCTAGGGGTGGCCCCTCGTGATGTCATGAGGATGCCCCTGGTGATGTCAATATTAAGACGGGCACGTTGAGCATTAAGCACAGTTGCTGAGAGCTAACTCCAACTAACTTTGGAGACAGAGGTTAATTGGGAAAGGGGAGGAGGGCGGATATACCAGAGCGCCCCACCTGCCCTGCCACCTCCGTCCCGGAAGAGAGAAGCTGTGCTGGCACTGGCACCCATTTCCGGTGAGATCTCGCATTGCTGGCAGAATAATAATAATAATAATAATAATAATAATATTTTTTTATTTATATCCCGCCCTCCCCAGCCGAAGCCAGGCTCAGAGCGGTTAACAACAGTAAAATAATACAGCATTCTAAAATAAATTCATTATAAAATCAGTTCAAATCAAATTGATGGGCTAGAGTTCTGTGAAGAAGCAGGTACAGTGGACCCTCTGGATACGAAGTTAATTTGTTCCGGGGGTCTGTTCCACCCCGAAAATAAATGGAGGTGTGCTTCTGCACGCACACACAGCACGATTGAGTGCTTCTGCACATGCGCAAGGAACACAGAGCGCTTTTGCACATGCGCGTGCAGCGAAACCCAGAAGTATACACTTCCGGGTTTGCTGTGGCCGTAACCCAAAGATTCTGTATCCAGAGGGATACGTAATAGAGGTACGTCTGTATTGTGAAGGTAGTTCCTCGGGAGGTGGGTGGAAGGGTGGGCAGCCTGGCAGAGGGGCTGGGACTTCTCCTGCCTCCAGAAGCTTTGGATTATTATTATTATTATTATTATTATTATTATTATTATTATTATTTATTTGTACCCTGCCCATCTGGCTGGGTTTCCCCAGCCACTCTGGGCGGCTTCCAACAGAGATTAAGAATACATTAAAATGTCACACATTAAAAACTTCCCTGAACAGGGCTGCCTTTAGATGTCTTCTAAATACCAGGTAGTTGTTTATCTCTTTGACATCTGATGGGAGGACGTTCCACAGGGCGGGGGCCACAACCGAGAAGGCCCTCTGCCTGGTTCCCTGTAGCTTTGCTTCTCGCAGTGAGGGAACCACCAGAAGGCCCTCGGTGCTGGACCTCAGTGTCTGGGCAGAATGATGGGGGTGGAGATGCTCCTTCAGGTATACTGGACTGAGGCCATTTAGGGCTTTAAAGGTCAGCACCAACACTTTGAATTGTGCTCGGAAACATACTGGGAGCCAATGTAGGTTTTTCAAGACCGGTGTTATGTGCTCTCAGTGGCCGCTCCCAGCCACCAGTCTAGCTGCCGCATTCTGGATTAGTTGCAGTTTCCGGGTCACCTTCAAAGGCAGCCCCACATAGAGCGCATTGCAGTAGTCCAAGCGAGAGATAACCAGAGCATGCACCACTCTGGCGAGACAGTCCCCGGGCAGGTAGGTCTCATCCTGCGTACCAGATGGAGCTGGTAGACAGCTGCCCTGGATACAGAATTAACCTACGCCTCCATGGACAGCTGTGAGTCCAGAATGACTCCCAGGCTGTGCACCTGGTCCTTCAGGGGCACAGTTACCCCATTCAGGACCAGGGAGTCCTCCACACCTGCCCACCCCTGTCCCCCAAAAACAGTACTTCTGTCTCGTCAGGATTCAACCTCAATGGTGTGACCCATGGGAATCATAGTCCAGAGCATCTCCTGGGCACCACGTTGAAGAAGGCAGACCAGACCAGACCACCCTCTCTCTGCAGGGCGGGTGGGAGTCATCTGGGATGCAGAGATGGAGCGGGTGGGCGTCCCGTTAGTCATGCAGAACAAAACTGAGCCAGGAAGACAAAGGCTTGCTGACTCAGCCTCTGGCACTATAATCAGGGAACGTTTATGACTCACCTTGCAAGATGGGGATTTGAAAAACAATCATCGGATTAACCCCTGATAGAGTGGAGGGAGGAGGGAGGTCTTTTTCTCCAACGTAGTGGCTGAATCTCTGAAGCAGTGATGCTGTCAGGGCAGCAATGCGGGGGATGGGGGACACAGTCCCCAAATTGGGGGTTTCGTGCAACACGTAAATTATGGAGCTCGCCCTCCTCCAGAAGAGGCAGAGATGGTTACCAACTTGGATGGCTTTAAAAGAGGATTAGACAAATTCATAGAGGAGGACTCTTGATGGCTACTGGGCAGGCTGGTTCTGTTCTGACTCCACAGTTGGTATGCTTCTGAATACCAGTTGCTGGAAACTGTCAGGAGTTCAGCCTACACTCGAGTAGGACCCTGGTAGAGACACGTGCCCGACTGGCATGTTCTCTCCCTCCTGGTCTTTCGTTCGGGAGCTTCATAAGCTTTCTTCTGCCCGAACATCACAGCGACCGATGCCAACAGACATCAGCACACTTAGGGATCCGCAGAGTGTTCGCAGCTTGCGTAACAGACCTCAGCAACTCAGTGTTTTGGCTAATCTACTTTATTTACATATACTGTGGTACCTCAGGTTAAGTACTTAATTCATTCCGGAGGTCCGTTCTTAACCTGAAACTGTTCTTAACCTGAAGCACCACTTTAGCTAATGGGGCCTCCCGCTGCCGCCGCGCCGCCGGAGCACGATTTCTGTTCTCATCCTGAAGCAAAGTTCTTAACCTGAAGCACTATTTCTGGGTTAGCGGAGTCTGTAACCTGAAGTGTATGTAACCTGAAGCGTATGTAACCCGAGGTACCACTGTAAACACACACGGAGCACTGCAATATGGCTCCCTCTCTGTCTAGCATCCTGCCTCCGTCACTTCCCACTCTGTGGAGTCAAAACATACACCGTCATGTGATAGACAACAATCCCATGACTGCAATCACGGAGCAGGAATTCTAACAGAAACCACACCAGGGGAAAGTTGCTCTTGGGCTAAGATCCTGCTTGTGCATTTCCCATAATGGATATCTGGCTGGCCAGTGTGAGAACAGGATGCTGGACTAGATGGGCCATTGGCCTCATCCAGCAGGCTCTCTTCTGGTATGCCCAACTCTTCATAACAAGGGTGTCTGCCAATGTGCCATGAATGCTGGCAACATCAACTCTGCCGTGTGGGAACCCCTTGCAGTGCTTGGAGACAGTCTGGTTGTGTATCCATTGTAGTCACCACAGGAGAAATGAGCGCTGGGAGGAGTGCGAGAGAAGAAATACCACGGTGCTTCTGCAGCAGCACAATCAGATGCCTTCATCTGCCCCAGCTGCAACAAAACATGTCTCTCCTTTATCGGTTTCTGCAGCCACAGCAGGTGCTGCAACTTTCCAACAGTTTGACTTCATCCCTAAAGGTGCACTCCTCCGTTGTCTCCCGAGACAGATGGATGCCAGTGGTGTGTCTTGCAAACCACTGTTCTGAACGATGCTTTTTTATAGGGTAGGGGGTGGGAGGAAGGATTCAGAGCTGACGTAGGCAACTGCCCATCTGGGCTGCTTCGTGAAACTCCCTCTGCGCCACTGATGTGGTTTCCAAAAGACCATTGCAAAGCAAAGATTTGCTTGGCATCCTTTAAGAACTCTCAGAAGGTCCAGCTGATGCTGGAGAGACTAACCGGCTGCCAATAAAAACCAGTTAGGCAAGGTCATTCCCCACAGTTCATTGAGAAAAGTTTAAAGGGAACATGCCAACATTCAACTGCATAACATGTAGTTTGGGCTTCAGCCACCCTGCGCACACTGGATGACTTTTGGTCAGCCGTTCCCCAAAGCGAGTGGCTTCCAGATGTGCCTGGCTACAGCAGGGGCAGGTGGGAACATCTGGAAACAGCCTGCTTTGGGGGAAAGGCTGAGTTTGGGCAATCACTTTCTTACTATTTCACAAGGGTGTTAGGAGGAAAAACTGGTTTGCAGGCAGACACCTGAATGCTTCCTTGAGTTTCTTGGAGACAGAATTGGATAAAAATGGAATAAGCACATCTCATCTCTCTCGCTTGTCGTGTTCCTTTATGTGCTCTGTTTATAAGAAGATCAAGGTTTCTAAAATAATGAAGGCCTCATCCACCAACCTCTCTGCCTTTCTCAGCTTTTCCTGGCTAGGCACACATTTAAAGGTTAAACCACAGAGCCTAGGACTTGCCGATCAGAAGGTCGGCGGTTCGAATCCCCGCAACGGGGTGAGCTCCCGTTGCTCCGTCCTAGCTCCTGCCAACCTAGCAGTTCGAAAGCACGTCAAAGTGCAAGTAGATAAATAGGTACCGCTCCGGCAGGAAGGTAAACGGCGTTTCCATGCGCTGCTCTGGTTCGCCAGAAGTGGCTTAGTCATGCTGGCCACATGACCCGGAAGCTGTACGCCGGCTCCCTCAGCCAGTAAAGCGAGATGAGCGCCGCAACCCCAGAGTCGGCCACGACTGGACCTAATGGTCAGGGGTCCCTTTACCTTTGCCTAACACACATTTAAAGCTCAAGACTTCTCCAAAATAATCCTGGAAACTCTAGTTTCCTCTTTACAGAGTTGCAGTTCCCAGCAGGGCAGTTCCCAGGATTCTTTGGGGGAAGTTGTGGACATTAGATGTGTTTTTAATGCAGGAGGTCCTTGGCCTCCCCTAAGGGGGGAAATGTTCCTAGCCAGATATCCATGAGCGAATTGTGCAGAGGGCACACAAACAACTTCCGTCCAAGAGACAAACAGCGGTGTGTGTGCTGAACAGTGCAAAATAATGGAAAGCCCCAACGCCTCTTCTTTCCTCTTATCAGTTTCCTCGGACACGCTCCTTTCTCTGGGTCAGTTTCCTGTGTGGACGCTGGTCCATTTCCTCGATTCAACTTGCAAGCCTTTTGGAGACGTCCAAGCTGTTCTAAAAAAAACCTCAGGTTGGCTTTTACAGCCCAAATCTCCACCGAGGCCCGCTAATCGATCAGAGAAAACAAATGGAGGCAACCCAAGGAGCAATGCTATACAGTGGTACCTGGGGTTACATACGCTTCAGGTTACATACGCTTCAGGTTACAGACTCCGCTAACCCAGAAATAGTGCTTCAGGTTAAGAACTTTGCTTCAGGATAAGAACAGAAATTGTGCGGCGGCAGCGGGAGGCCCCATTAGCTAAAGTGGTTCTTCAAGGTTAAGAACAGTTTCAGGTTAAGAACGGACCTCCGGAATGAATTACCCTAAGTACTTAACCTGAGGTACCACTGTAGCTGCTTTTATCTTTGTTGCTTATCTGTTGCGATAGGCCAGAACAAAAGCGAGTTACGAAACGTCATAGATACATCACCAAACGGGTTGTGCATGTAAATCAGTTCATGCTCAGAGTTCATGTTTCTCCCACGTCTTTACAAGTCTATCAAGATGCCTTATGACACCTGAGAATTGCCCCTCCTGGCCTGTCTGAAACATCCTTTGGAAATGGTGAACACCTTGGCTCCTGAAGCCAAAGGCCTGCAACATTCAGACATAGATTTGTGCTCATTTGACAGTTCAGCTTGGCCACGCAACAGACACTTGTCAAATTGGTTTGCAGAGGGGTGAGCTTCCAGGAATTTCCTGCTACCCTGACCTGAGGGGGGGGGGCCTCTAGGAGCCAAACCTCCCTGTTGTATCGCTCTCTGTACTATTTCAGACATGCGGTTTACGCACTTCTCCATGTGCGTTTGCATTTTATTTATGGCACCTTAGACTTCTTGCTGATCGCCAAAGAATTGATGCTTTTGAATTATGGTGCTGGAGGAGACTCTTGAGAGTCCCATGGACTGCAAGAAGATCAAACCTCTCCATTCTGAAGGAAATCAGCCCTGAGTACTCACTGGAAGGACAGATCCTGAAGCTGAGGCTCCAAGACTTTGGCCACCTCATGAGAAGAGAAGACTCCCTGGAAAACACCCTGATGTTGGGAAAGATGGAGGGCACAAGGAGAAGGGGACGACAGAGGACGAGATGGTTGGACAGTGTTCTCGAAGCTCCCAACATGAGTTTGATCAAACTGCGGGAGGCAGTGGAAGACAGGAGTGCCTGGCGTGCTCTGGTCCAGGGGGTCACGAAGAGGCGGACATGACTAAACAACAAGAAGACTTCTTGCAACAAAGCGAAGCCGGCAGGCAGGCGGTTCCAAGACGGACAACTGCCCGTCCCCCACCGGACAGCCTTCATCCACCCCTTTCCTCCGCGCCTCGGCGCCTGCCAGGGGCTCGCGGTCCCACCCCTTGCTGGCGAGAGCCCTGGTGTTGGTGTCGGTTTCAGGGCCAGGCGCGCGTCCGCCTCCCGTCCGCGCCCCCGGGGAGGAAGAAGCATGATTTGCGTCCGCTTGCTTCCTGGAGGGGACTATCCCTCTCGCCCCCTCCTGCGCTCCTTCCTCCCGCTCCGGCTGCCCTGTGCGTAATTGCGCGCGGAGGCTCGGCAGGTGATGGTCCTATAACCATGCGAGCCATGCTTCAGGGAGAAGGCCAGGGCGAAGGCCAGGAAGGGTTAACTCCGAAGGGTGCAGAGCCTGGGAAGGACGCGCAGCCCAGCCGGGTAAGCCGGAGAGGAGGGCGAAGGGTGCAAGCAGCGGCCTCAGCCAGGACTAGCAGCTTGACCAATTTGGAGAGGTGGCTTTTTTTGTGCGTGACCGCGCGGAGCGCTGCGAGGCTGGCTGAGCGCTCTCACAGTCGGTTCCAAGAGGGTTTCTATATTTGAGCATTTTAAAGGGGGTGGGAGGCGTCCCCGGGCCGTTTGCCTGCCAAAAGTCTAAGCCAGGCAGCCGGGGAGGGTGGCGCTTGACTTGCAGAGGCGGCACGGAGAGATCCTTCGGCAAGGAGGAAACGGCCGGGAGGAGAGTTTACCTATGCGCGTTTGCAATTCTCTTTTTAATTCCGCGGGCTATGAAAAGTAAAACGCGAGGGAGGCAAGGGGGTGCAGACATATAGAGAAGTACAATGAATTGATAGTGAAATAATTATTAAGCTCTAACTTAAAATGATTTTTTGTTTATAACAAACTTAATAATGTAAACACATTGGCATTTGGCAATAACAAAAGTTCCTTTAGAAACACAGTTTACCAAGACTCATAATCTAATCTCTAGAAACATGCTATAACATGAAATAATAATTGTAGGTTTTATTTTATTTGTTTTTTATCTTATATTTTGGAAATGTACACCCAGGTGGTTATTTTTTCCTTTAATTTTTTGGGGGGCCTCCAAGAGAGTGGGGCCCTAAGCTGTAGCTGTTTAAAGGTAAAGGGACCCCTGACCATTACGTCCAGTTGTGGCTGTCTCTGGGGTTGCGGCGCTCATCTCACTTTATTGGCCAAGAGAGCCGGTGTACAGCTTCCGGGTCATGTGGCCAGCATGAATAAACCACTTCTGGCGAACCAGAGCAGCGCACGGAAATGCCGTTTACCTTCCTGCCAGAGCAGTACCTATTTATCTACTTGTACTGGTGTGCTTTCGAACTGCTAGGTTGGCAGGAGCAGGGACCGAGCAACGGGAGCTCACCCCGTCGCGGGGATTTGAACCACCGACCTTCTGATTGGCAAGTCCTAGGCCCAGTGGTTTAACCCACAGCACCACCCACGTCCTGTAGCTTGTTTAGCTTATACATAAATCCAGCACTAGAGGTGAGCAGGGGCCAGGAACAAAAGTGGAGGGGGCACCAAATGTCAACTAGTTTCTACCCACACTCGCACACTCCTCTCTCCATCCAGGAAAGTAAGAGACATTGTCAGAGTTCCAGGGCACCTTCCAGCCGTGCAGAAACACTCAAGGAAGGTGAAAAACAGCAGCAGTGATAGGCAGAGGCTGTGCTATCATCAGGCCAACTAGGCATCGGCCTCGGGCACAGATCTCTGAGGGGTGGGCACAGTTTCATACAGGTTAGTTTTTGTTTTATCAATGCTGTGAGCTTAACAGCAGGAGCACGAAGACTTCCAAAGTCCATGCTGCTGCTGCACTAGGAAAACTTCTCTTTGTGCCACGACAAAAGCTCCTGGATAATGTGCCAGATGTTTCTGTTGCCCTAAGGAGCCTCCATGCACTTCCAGCATCAGTGGCGAGTGGGGAACGCAAAGCTCGAGCTTGCAGAACTGGCTTACGTTTAAGAATGTTGCAAGGGGAACTAGTCGGCTTGGCAAATCTGTCAGCTGAGCATGTGCCCAAGCCGCCTGCGCTTGACCCGAAGGAGCTGGTGATGACAAAGTTTGCCAAGGAAAAGGCACACAAAGTGAGACTGATCTGCATGAAATGGAAACATGTAACATCGCAGTTCACAAGATTATTCAAAATGGTTTGTGCCCTAAGCGTTTTCTTTTGTATTTGAGGAAGGTGCTCAAAGATGGTTGCATTATGCTTATCCTTGCACTCTAAAATAAATTTAGCGCTTTCAAGTTTTGTGCTTTTCATCTTTCAACTGCTTCTGAAAATCGAAGCTAGCAATTTTGGGGGTGGGTTGCAAGTACAGTGGTACCTTGGGTTAAGTACTTAATTCGTTCCGGAGGTCCGTTCTTAACCTGAAACTGTTCTTAACTTGAAGCACCACTTTAGCTAATGGGGCCTCCCGCTGCTGCCGGAGCACGATTTCTGTTCTCATCCTGAAGCAAAGTTCTTAATCCGAGGTACTATTTCTGGGTTAGTGGAGTCTGTAACCTGAAGTGTCTGTAACCCGAGGTACCACTGTAGTTAGCCATGCCTAGGGTGCAAAATAGCCTGGTGATAGGTACAGCCTGGAGAGAGCGCTGAAGGCCAGCTAGAGAGGCCTGAGGTCCACTGCTCTGCCCCCTCTGCCCTGAATCTGCCACCTGAGACCATTGCCTCCCTCTGCCTCATGGTAGGACTGCATTGGCGCTTCCCATAATGCGCAAGTTGTTGATCACTGTGAGGACAGCATGCTGGACTAGCCAGGCCATAATGCCTGCTGGCCCCACCTTGCTCCCCACACCTCCAGGATTTCACGTGCACACAAGACTTTGCCTTCCTGCATCCACCGTCAACAGGCTCAACTGCAACATGCTTTGATTTTCGGAAATCGGAATGAAACCCGTTTCTCAAGAAGCGCTTTTCATGGACTAAAAATACGCAGCAGTTCTAGATTGTGTGAGGACTACGCAGGGGGAAAGAAAACAAGCACTCCATTGACTCTGGAACAAAATATACGTGTGCTGCCCTAATACTAGGGGATGAGCAATGCCAGAAGCAGGCAATGTTGCTCTCAGACAATGTGTGGAAGCAAAGAGCTGGCCAAGCCTTTCCCGGGTGCCACGGCCTGTGCCCTGCTTGGACAAGCGCCCAGGGGAACTTCAGGGTGCCGGCCAAGTAGGTGAAGTTTGGTAAAGCATTAATGAACGTGCCCAGGTCCCTGGCTGTGTCGTCATTGCTTTCTCTTGTTGCCACAATGAATCACAGCCCTCGTTCCTTCCAGAAATGTGTCTGCAGTCCCCCAGCGAGGGTGCCTCTGATTGGCCTAATTACATCCTGCCGTTGGGACAGGGAAGAAAAGGGTATAAAAGGGTAACAGGGTCAGTGCAAGAAATTTGGGCACCAGAGGCGATCTCCAAAATGGCACGTCCTCCCACCAGGGGAGATGGGGTGAGTGGAGATGTACATCAGGAACCAGGGAGGAATTGATGGAATCAACCTTACCTGGCACTTGAAGTGGGAATCAAAGGCCATTTGGGGAGGTGGGGGCTCTGCTCTGAATCACGCTGGCAGGGTACAAAGCCCAGGAGGCCCCCAGAAGTCAGCCCTTTCAGTATCCTCCCTGGGGTGGCAGGAGACTGGTAAGGTAAAGGGACCCCTGACTGTTAGGTCCAGTCGTGGCCGACTCTGGGGTTGCGGTGCTCATCTCGCTTTACTGGCCAAGGGAGCCGACGTTTGTCCGCAGACAGTTTTTTCCGGGTCATGTGGCCAGCATGACTAAGCCACTTCTGGCGAACCAGAGCAGCACACATAAACGCCGTTTACCTTCCCGCCAAAGCGGTACCTATTTATCTACTTGCACTTTGACGTGCTTTCGAACTGCTAGGTGGGCAGGAGTAGGGACCGAGCAACAGGAACTCACCCTGTTGCGGGGATTCGAACTGCTGACCTTCTGATCGGCAAGTCCTAGGCCCTGTGGTTTAACCCACAACACCACCCGAGTCCCAGGAGACTGGTAGCGCCCTCTATTTGCTGAGAGGCTGCTGTTGAGGTGGGGTGGGGGGCTGCCGAGGTGACAGATTCAGCCCCCAAGGAGTGTGCCCCAGCCATTGCTGTTACTGCAGCTGCAGCCGGTGATGCATTCCTTGGAGGCCAGATATGCTGCCCCTATAGATCCTGCCACCCGAGGCAGTTGCCTCACCTTGTGTCATGGGTGGGCCGGCTCTGATAAGTAACCAAGATGAGGACCAAGAGGCAGTATCCGGCTACGAGCCTCAGTCAGTTAAAAGCTCTTTGGAACCAAGAGGCTGTTAAAGAAAGGTGCCACATGGTCCTTCCTGGTCAGTGCCCTCCCTTCCATCCCACAGGGTTCCTGAGCTGGGGGGCCACCACTGAGAAGACTCTGGATGGAGCAGCCATCTTTTGGAGCTCTCTGGATGTTTTGGGACTACAACTCCCATTAGCCCCTGCCTGCAGAGCCGGGCTCCAGCTAGCCACAGCATCACATGGCTGGTGCTGATGGGAGTTGTAGTCCAAAATATTTAGGGTGTCTCATGATAGGGAAGGAAGCACTGGATGTTGGAGCCACAATCCCCCATACTTCAGATAGCAGGATCACTTTGAAGGGAGTCTTCTTAGTGCAGGGGTTATTGTTTGTTTGTTGTTGTTGTTTTTACTGTGTTATGCATTATTCTGTTCCTATATTGTCAAACACCCCGCGATCCTTGAAGGAAGGGCAATATAGACATTTGACAACAACAGCAACTGAACTGCAGGCACAATAGGGCTGTTCTGTTCTGCAGCCCTCTGTGAAAATATGTGCTTCTAAAATTATCTGCAGCTACTTTCCAGCTGCCGACACCCGATCCATCGCAAGCAGCTTGTGAAATTTCTCCCCATCTCCTCCCCACCCCTGTTTATGCTGCTATTATCCCTCCAGTCCAAGGAGCTGAGGTTGGCATATCTATCTGTTTCCTTTCACAACACCCCTGCAAGGGAGCGTGTAGGATGAGGGAAGTTTCCGCACTGCAGTTCATGGCTGGCTGGGTGTGGATCTGAACCAGAATCTCTCCAGCCTGGGTTGTGGGCTGCATGCCAGGCGAGGGCAGAGCCAGAATTAAGAACAGGTGGAGACGTTGGCAAAAGTATCCTGAATTAAGTAATCCAGAATAAAGACTGCCCTGCGTCCATTTTTGCCATGGTCACCTCAGATTAAAATTCCCAAACTTTGGTGAGTCTACTCAGGAAGGATCATTAGGCGCGAGTGATCATGCTCTTCTGAAGTTTACTATACAGCGGAAAGGAGCAGCCAAGCATACTAGGACTCAATTTCTTGACTTTAAGAAAGCCGACTTCATAAAACTTAGGGAAGTGCTGGGTGAGATCCCATGGACAGTAATACTAAAAGGAAAGGGAGTTCATGATGGCTGGGAGTTTGTTAAGAGGGAGATAGTAAAAGCACAACTTCAGGCAATACCAATGAGACGGAAACATGGAAGGTGCCTAAAGAAGCCAGGGTGGCTATCTAAAGAACTTTTAACTGAGTTAAGATTAAAAAAGGATGTGTACAAAAAATGGAAAAGGGGGGAAACCACCAAAGAGGAATTCAAACAAATAGCCAGCACGTGTAGACACAAAGTCAGAAAAGGTAAAGCACAGAATGAACTCAGGCTTGCTAGAGAGGTTAAAAGCAACAAAAAAGGCTTTTATGGGTATGTTCGTAGCAAAAGGAAGAACAAAGAAACAGTGGGGTCACTCAGAGGAGAAGATGGTGAAATGCAAACAGGGGACACAGAAAGGGCTGAACTCCTCAATGCCTTCTTTGCCTCAGTCTTCTCCGATAAAGAAAACAATGCCCGACCTGAAGAATTTGGAGCAAATGATTCAACAGAGGAAACACAGCCCAGAATAACTAAGGAGATAGTACAAGAATACTTGGCTAGTCTAGATGTATTCAAGTCTCCAGGGCCAGATGAACTGCATCCAAGAGTATTAAAAGAACTGGCAGATGTGATTTCAGAACCACTGGCAGTCATCTTTGAGAATTCCTGGAGAACAGGCGAAGTCCCGGCAGACTGGAGGAGGGCAAATGTTGTCCCTATTTTCAAAAAGGGGAAAAGAGAGGACCCAAATAATTACCGCCCAGTCAGTCTGACATCAATACCAGGGAAGATTCTGGAGCAGATCATTAAGCAAACAGTCTGTGAGCACCTAGAAAGGAATGCTGTGATCACCAATAGTCAGCATGGATTTCTGAAAAATAAGTCATGTCAGACGAACCTGATCTCGTTTTTTGACAGAATTACAAGCCTGGTAGATGAAGGGAACGCAGTGGATGTAGCCTACCTTGATTTCAGCAAGGCATTTGACAAGGTGCCCCATGATATTCTTGTAAAGAAGCTGGTAAAATGCGGTCTTGACTATGCTACCACTCAGTGGATTTGTAACTGGCTGACTGACCGAACCCAAAGGGTGCTCATCAATGGTTCCTCTTCATCCTGGAGAAGAGTGACTAGTGGGGTGCCACAGGGTTCTGTCTTGGGCCCGGTCTTATTCAACATCTTTATCAACGACTTGGATGATGGACTCAAGGGCATCCTGATCAAATTTGCAGATGACACCAAACTGGGAGGGGTGGCTAACACCCCAGAGGACAGGATCACACTTCAAAACGACCTTGACAGATTAGAGAACTGGGCCAAAACAAACAAGATGAATTTTAACAGGGAGAAATGTAAAGTATTGCACTTGGGCAAAAAAAATGAGAGGCACAAATACAAGATGGGTGACACCTGGCTTGAGAGCAGTACATGTGAAAAGGATCTAGGAGTCTTGGTTGACCACAAACTTGACATGAGCCAACAGTGTGACGCGGCAGCTAAAAAAGCCAATGCAATTCTGGGCTGCATCAATAGGAGTATAGCATCTAGATCAAGGGAAGTAATAGTGCCACTGTATTCTGCTCTGGTCAGACCTCACCTGGAGTACTGTGTCCAGTTCTGGGCACCACAGTTCAAGAAGGACACTGACAAACTGGAACGTGTCCAGAGGAGGGCAACCAAAATGGTCAAAGGCCTGGAAACGATGCCTTATGAGGAACGGCTAAGGGAGCTGGGCATGTTTAGCCTGGAGAAGAGGAGGTTAAGGGGTGATATGATAGCCATGTTCAAATATATAAAAGGATGTCACATAGAGGAGGGAGGAAGGTTGTTTTCTGCTGCTCCAGAGAAGCGGACACGGAGCAATGGATCCAAACTACAAGAAAGAAGATTCCACCTAAACATTAGGAAGAACTTCCTGACAGTAAGAGCTGTTCGACAGTGGAATTTGCTGCCAAGGAGTGTGGTGGAGTCTCCTTCTTTGGAGGTCTTTAAGCAGAGGCTTGACAACCATATGTCAGGAGTGCTCTGATGGTGTTTCCTGCCTGGCAGGGGGTTGGACTCGATGGCCCTTGTGGTCTCTTCCAACTCTATGATTCTATGATTCTATGATTCTATGATTCTAGGAGTAAGCAGTTCTACTGAGAAAGCCATCACCCTGAGCCCCACCCCGCAAGATAAGATGTCCTTGGCTGTTGAATGAGCATTCACTCTTGATTTCTTTTGCAGGGAAGTAAGAAGGTGTTGTCAAAGCAAGTGTGATCCCACACTCTCCAGTACATTTCCCTGTGATTTATTACCAAAAAAAACACACCACCTGATCTTTTTGGGGAGCTGGGTTTGTTGTGCAAGAGCTCCCAATGCACTATAATTGCACAACCTGAATTTGTTGTTATGGGATCAAACCCTGCCCTCAAACAGCGGCAGCTGGGGCAGGCTTTTAGTTTGAAGTGGTAACTCAAAAAGGACTAGAATCTTGCTTTTGCTTTATTTTTAAATAAAGATGCTTCCCGAGAGCAATATTCTATTCTTTATGTGCGTAGGATCTTGAAACATTTGAAGTCGTTTTCTCTTTCTCATCTTCTCTCTCTCTCTGTCTCTCACACACCACTGCTGCCTGGAAAGCTGTGATTATGCCCAATTTACAGCTGGGGAATTGAGGTCAAGAAAGGTGATGGAAGAGTCCTTGAGTAAGCTTGCTTTCCTCAACCACATATTCTCTTCTGGTTCTCTGTTATCCACCGCAAAAACTTCCACCGCCTCTTTTGAACACCGGCCAGACTCTGGACTTTGGATGTTGTTGTGACTTGAGAGAGGTCGTGTCAGTTCAACACCCTGTTCAGAAATTGTATTTTAGGCCTATCAGGAAATGCCAAAGCTCCACTCAGTGTCAAAGGAAGAGGCAGCAGATCAGGAGAGAGAGAGAGCGAGAGAGAGAGAGAGCTTTCTCTGGGTCTGCCAAATTCCTGATCTTGCATAAGATGAACATAGCAATTCCTTGGTCAACATACTAAGAAGCTCGTGTTTAGAGAGGAATTTAACCCCCCTCTGACAGTGGGATCAAGGCAACCCGATAGGATTTTGCACTGTGGAAACTCCCTACTGTTTGAATATAGGGCTGGATGCAGACCAGATTAGAGAGTTGTAGAGAAACTGCAGAGGGACGCGGGTGGCGCTGTGGGTTAAACCACAGAGCCTAGGGCTTGCTGATCAGAAGGTCGGCGGTTCGAATCCCCACGACGGGGTGATCTCCCGTTGCTCGGTCCCTGCTTCTGCCAACCTAGCAGTTCGAAAGCACAAAAAGTGCAAGTAGATACATAGGTACCGCTCCGGCGGGAAGGTAAACGGCGTTTCCGTGCGCTGCTCTGATTCGCCAGAAGCGGCTTAGTCATGCTGGCCACCTGACCCGGAAGCTGTACGCCGGCTCCCTTGGCCAGTAAAGCAAGATGAGTGCCGCAACCCCAGAGTCATCCGCGACTGGACCTAATGGTCAGGGGTCCCTTTACCTTTATCTTTAGAGAAACTGCAGAAGGGATATTCATGTCCAGCAGCTCTACAGACCCTCCCATGTCAGAGGCAATAGGCACTGAGGTGTGTGTGTGTGTGGAACAAACCTGCAGCCGTCCAGCTAGGGGTGTTGTCACCTGTAGCCCTAAACACCTGGAGAGTGGCAATGTCTGCAGTATATATTAGACAGAAGTCTGCTATATATTAGACCACTGGTCCATCTAGATCAGCATACTCTACTCTGACTGGCAGAAGCTCCCAAAATTCTTTGAGTGCTTTACATGCAGGATAATAATAATAATAATAATAATAATAATAATAATAATAATAATAATAAGTTTTATTTATACCCCACCCTCCCCGGCCAAAGCCGGGCTCAGGGCGGCTAACACCAATAAAATTACAATAAAAACATAATAGAAAAAAATAAATAAAGCAATTTAAAATACAGGTTAAAATGCAATTTTAAATGCAGCCTCATTTTAAAAGTAGCCCATAGGTCAAAACCATAAGGGGAGGGAAACATAAGGGTCAGACTGAGTCCAGACCAAAGGCCAGGCAGAACAGCTCCGTCTTGCAGGCCCTGCAGAAAGATGTCAAGTCCCACAGGGCCCTAGTCTCTTGGGACAGAGCGTTCCACCAAGTCGGGGCCAGTACTGAAAAGGCCCTGGCCCTAGTTGAGACTGATCTAACCACCTTGCAACCTGGGACCTCCAAAGTGTTGTCATTTGTGGACCTTAAGGTCCTCTGCGGGGCATACCAGGAGAGGTGGTCCCGTAGGTACGTGGGTCCTAGGCCACATAGGACTTTAAACATGAAACCTTTCTTCAAAGTGTGAAAAGCCGGAAATGCTGTGTTTTGGGGGGAGGCTCTCCTGGGCATTTCTGCAGAGCGGGGCCCTTGACCTATGCCCCAAATCCTCCCTCGAATGCGCCACTTCGACAGGGGTGCGATGCTCCCTTCATGCCCTCCTGAATTTCCCAGAGGCACCCAGTTCACCACTGCCAGATGCTGGCCAAAGTGAACACCTTCTGATCTACCAGGGCTGCTCTTTAACATTTTCTTATATTTGCATTAGAGAAGGCAGGATTTGCTACCTTTGCAGGTGTGTGTGTGTGTTCAAGAGATGCTCTCCTCACCTGCTAGCATCTCCTTTCCAGGTGAAACCTGCCTTGCCTCTCCACCGGAAGGTTTGCTATGCTCTTGGAGGCGCCCCTTACCAGCTCACAGGAAACGCCGTCGGGTTTTTCCTCCAGATCTTCTTGCTGGATGTCGTGCAGGTGAGCCTCCAGCCTGGCACTCAGCTACATTCATCAAAAAACAGTGATCTGAATGAGTTATAAACATGCAACACCAGATGGCGCCAGACAGCACAAAACTTTTCCATAGCGTTTTTCCATAGGGTTTTTTTTCTTTTGTTATAACAATTTAATTTCTGACTTATTTATAGCGGGTTTTTTCCTGTGTGCAGATCCACCTCTGGTTTGTTTGCAGGGAGATGAAATGTTGTTTTCTTAATATGATGATGATGATGATGATTCATTTATTTATTTTTTTAAATAATTTTTTGTTAATTTTCCAACATATATTAAAACACAATACAAGACAATACATAAACAAACAAACATATAAACACGTATAATTTCATAACCTCTTTTTCTTAAACCTTATTTCAACGACTTCCCCATACCTCCCTTTTCTGCATCCCTGTTTTAAACTTTTCCAGCAACGCCTAATTTCAATTACTTATAATTCACTTTCTTTAATCCTTTTTCTCTTACCCAATTATTTGTCACTGCAATTCTGTTTTACATTACCCATGACATTTTAGCACTCATTAATTTTACAGCAGTTCTTAAGATAAACTTTAAATTTCTTCCAATCTTCTTCCACCGTCTCTTTTCCTTGGTCACGGATTCTGCCAGTCATCTCAGCCAGTCCCATATAGTCTATCACCTTCGTCTGCCACTCTTCCAGCGTGGGTAGTTCTTGTGTCTTCCAATACTTTGCTAAAAGAACTCTTGCTGCTGTTGTAGCATACATAAAGAACGTCCTATCTTTCCTGACACCAATTGGCCCACCATGCCCAGGAGAAAGGCCTCTGGTTTCTTATGGAAGATGATGATTCATTTATACCCCGCCCATCTGGGCGGCTTCCAGCAGAATACTATAATACAATGATTCATCAAATATTAAAAGCTTTCCTAAACAGGGCTGCCTTCAGATGTCTTCTAAACGTCAGATAGTTGTTTATTTCTTTGACATCTGATGGGAGGACATTCCACAGGGCAGGTGCCACTCCTGAGAAGGCCCTGTGCCTGGTTCCCTGTAACCTCACTTCTTGCAGTGAGGGAACCGCCAAAAGGTCCTCGGAGCTGGACCTCAAATGTGTTCCATCTTCCATCGGCAATAAACTAAATATTCTAGATATCTGGCGAGGCCTGCCTAAACAAAGAAAAAAAAAGTTTTTAGTAGGCGCTGAAAAGAGGGAAGGATCCTGCCTGATGTCAACTGGCAGGGAGTCCCGAAGTGTTGGCGATGCAACACTAAATAATCAATTTCGAAATGTTGTTCAGGTTGATGCTCCAGGTCTTTCCACGCTGCCTAACAGATTCAGTCTCCTCCTTTGCCTCGATCTAGCTGGAGCCTTTCCGTGCTTCGCTGATCCTTTTCCTGGGGAAAGCCTGGGATGCTGTGGCCGACCCCGCCATCGGATTCCTGGTCAGCAGAAGCCCCCGCCGGAGGTGGGGCAAACTGATCCCCTGGTGAGTGAGAGGGGAAAGGGGCAACTGGGTGGATCTGTTGGTGTTTTGCAAGAAAGATCAAGGGGCAGCCTGGTCATAAAAGCTGGAGGTGCGTTAAGCGAGCCGCTTCTCATAGGACAGTGGAGTTGGAAGGGACAAAAAGAAAAATTCAGCCTTTCTCAACCTGTGGGTCCCCAGATGATGTTGGACTACAACTCCCATCACCCCTAGCTAGCAAGGCCAGAGCTCAGGGATGATGGGAGTTGTAGTCCAACAACATCTGGGGACCCACAGGTTGAGAACCGCTAGTCCATATACTTCTGGACCAGAGATTTACAGAAGATTGGAAGAAGTATATGAATTATTTGAAGAGCAACTGTAACCAACAAATTACGCTAGTAGGACTACAATAAGTTTTGCAAGGAGAAATGTACGAAGTGTTACAAAGTAGGAAAAGATAGAGATATTGGTTACGAGTTTGAAATGTAATAGGGAAAATAAGAAATGCACACTAAGAGATTAGATTGCAAAATTTTCAGACAGGACTGATGGAGGTCAAAAAAATTGAATAAGATGTAAAAGTATGTTTAATTACTGTTGAAAATGATATGTTAAAAAACTAATAAAAATTTATATAATTTTTAAAATATATATATATATAGAGAGAGAGAGAGAGAGAGAACCGCTAGTCCATGGGTAGGCAACCTAAGGCCCGTGGGCCAGATCCAGCCCAATCACCTTCTAAATCTGGCCCGCAGACGGTCCGGGAATCAGCGTGTTTTTCCATGAGTAGAATGTGTCCTTTAATTTAAAATGCATCTCTGGGTTATTTGTGGGGCATAGGAATTCGTTCATTCCCCCCCCCCAAAAAATATAGTCTGGCCCCCCACAAGGTCTGAGGGACAGTGGACCGGCCCCCTGCTGAAAAACTGACCCCTGCCACGGGCCGAATTTGGCAGGAGTGGAGGTTTTGCAAGTCTCCCCTCTTCTCCCTTTATATCTCCAACCTCGGAGATTTAAAGGGGAAGAGAGAGGCGGTTGGCCAATGGCATTGTGAGTTTTTCCTCCCCCCCCCTTTTGAACCAGTTGAAGCTGAACCTTCAGGGATGGATCCTGGCATGTTCCTGATGTGGTCTGACGTTGTTCCAGCGGTTAGATCCCTGGTTTCACATCCTGGTTCCGCAGCTCTACCTGTTGGACTCCTGCCTTTCACGTGGCCCTTAAAGACATAAAAGCCCTTCTGGCAAACAAAGACTTCCACCTTGGGCACCCAGCCCGCCATTGCCCACTCTTCCAATAATTGTGATGAATTCCCCATTGCAGTGGAACCTCCAGATACAGGGATAGTCTACCTCTGAGGACCAGATTTTTTTGGCACAGTCAAATCAATCCTGCTTCCTGCCCGGCGGCATCCGGTTGGCTGTTCTTAGCAACGACAGCCCTGCAAGGCGGCCCTTACGCTCTCTTGTTCTCCCTGCAGGGTCGTCTGCTCCACGCCATTCGGGGTCTTCTTCTACACTATGCTCTGGTTCGTGCCCTCAGATTCCCTCTCTGTGTCACTGAAGTTCTTTTGGTATTTGGTCATGTACTGCCTCTTCCAGACCTGCATGAGTGTAAGCGCTTGTGCGTGGGACGGATGGATGAATGAATGAATGTTCCCTTCAGCCATTCATGTATTTATTGATGCTGAGGTTTATATATAGACACAGCACATCCAGCAGTTCAAGGTGGGCTTTGTAGACCAGGAGGGTAAAAGACAAAGACACACACACACAAACAAACGCAACACACAAAGGCAACACACACAGCGGGGAGTTTAAAATGAAAGCCACATTTTTAAAAAGCTACAAGTTGGCATTGCTAAGAGCTCAGCTCACAATATTGCATTAACTGCAACTACATTGAGGTTGAATCCTGACAAGACAGAAGTACTGTTTTTGGGGGACAGGGGGCGGGCTGGTGTGGAGGACTCCCTGGTCCTGAATGGGGTAACTGTGCCCCTGAAGGACCAGGTGTGCAGCCTGGGAGTCATTTTGGATTCACCGCTGTCCATGGAGGCGCAGGTCAATTCTGTGTCCAGGGCAGCTGTCTACCATCTCCATCCGGTACGCAGGATGAGACCCTACCTGCCCGCAGACTGTCTTGCCAGAGTGGTGCATGCTCTGGTTATCTCCTGCTTGGACTACTGCAATGTGCTCTACGTGGGGCTACCTTGGAAGGTGATCCGGAAACTACAACTAATCCAGAATGCGGCAGCTAGACTGGTGACAGGGAGTGGCCGCTGGGACCATATAACACTGGTCCTGAAAGACCTACATTGGCTCCCAGTACGTTTCCGAGCACAATTCAAAGTGTTGGCGCTGACCTTTAAAGCCCTAAACGGCCTCGGTCCAGTATACCTGAAGGAGCGTCTCCACCCCCATTGTTCTGCCCGGATGCTGAGGTCCAGCGCCAAGGGTCTTCTGGCGGTTCCCTAATTGCGAGAAGCCAAGTTACAGGGAACCAGTCAGAGGGCCTTCTCGGTGGTGGCACCCACCCTGTGGAACATTAAGCTTTAATGTTTAATTGGTTATTGTATTTTAGTGTTTTGTTGGAAGCTGCCCAGGTGGGTGGGGTATAAATAAATTATTATTATTATTATTATTATTATTATTATTATTATTATTATTATTTCCACCCTGACAGATTCCCTCCTTTACCTTCACCTTTACCTCCTTTTAGTGCTACCACGTCCCTTATTCCTCGCTGACCATGTTCCTAGGAGGGAGTCAGATAGACCGCGACTCTGCGACCGCCTACAGTAAGTCTCTTGGCACAGATCGCCATTGATCTGGAAATGCAGCGCTTGCCTTCCTTGTTTTCTGAGATGGTGAATCTCTACAGCAGGCATCCCCAAACCCGGCCCTCCAGATGTTTTGGGACTACAACTCCCATCATCCCTAGCTAACAGGACCAGTGGTCAGGGATGATGGGAACTGTAGTCCCAAAACATCTGGAGGGCCGGGTTTGGGGGTGCCTGCTCTACAGGGATTTCCTAGTCTGGAAAAAAATAATGGAATCATAGAGTTGGAATGGAGAAACAAGGACCCTCTAACCCAGGGGTCAGCAAACTTTTTCAGCAGGGGGCCGGTCCACTGTCCCTCAGACCTTGTGGGGGGCCGGACTATATTTTGGGGTGAAAATGAACGAATTCCTATGCCACACAAATAACCCCGAGATGCATTTTAAATAAAAGGACACATTCTAGTCATGTAAAAACATGCTGATTCCCGGACCATCCACGGGCCAGATTTAGAAGGCGATTGGGCCAGATCCAGCCCCTGGGTCTTAGTTTGCCTACCCACGATAGAGACAGGGGTCAGCAAACTTTTTCAGCTGGGGGCCGGTCCACTGTCCCTTATACTTTGTGGGGGGCCGGACTATATTTTGAAAAATAATAATGAACAAATTCCTATGCCCCACAAATAACCCCGAGATGCATTTTAAATAAAAGGACACATTCTAGTCATGTAAAAACACACTGATTCCTGGACCACCCGCAGGCCGGATTGAGAAGGCGATTGGGCCAGATCCGGCCCCCGGGTCTTAGTTTGCCTACCCATACTCAGTCTAGCCCAACCCTCTGCAATGTAGGGATCTTTTGCCCAGCATGGGATTCAAACACCCAACCCTGAGATTAAGAGTCTCACAGTTTACCGATTGAGCTACCCCATCAGTTCATTTGTCTTGCCCTGGTGTCATTGCCTGAGGCCTGGTGTGACAGTAACAAGGTGGAGATTACACTGATTAATTAACGGGGATTTTACAGAGGGGGATCTTTTCTGTGTAAGGGTATTTCATAGAATCATAGAAACCTAGGGTGGGAAGGGACATGAGGGTCATCTAGTCCAGCCCCCTGCAATGTAGGAATCTCAGCTAAAGCATCCATGACAGATGTCCATCCAAACTCTGCTTAGAAACCTCAGAAAGTTCAGAAAGTCAGAAAGTTCTTCCTGATGTTTCGTCGGAACCTCCTTTCTTGTAACTTGAAGCCATTGGTTCAAGTCCTACCGTCCAGAGCATCATAATAATAATAATAATAATAATAATAATAATAATAATTTATTATTATTTATACCCCGCCCATCTGGCTGGGTTTCCCCAGCCACTCTGGGCGGCTTCCAGCAGAATATTAAAATACAATACAGTGGTACCTCGGGTTACATACGCTTCAGGTTACATACGCTTCAGGTTACAGACTCTGCTAACCCAGAAATAGTACCTCGGGTTAAGAACTTTGCTTCAGAATGAGGACAGAAATCATGTGGCGGCAGCAGGAGGCCCCATTAGCTAAAATGGTGCTTCAGGTTAAGAACAGTTTCAGATTAAGAACGGACCTCCGGAACGAATTAAGTACGTAACCCGAGGTACCACTGCAGTCTATTAAACATTAAAAGCTTCCCTAAACAGGGCTGACGTCAGATGTCTTCTAAAAGCCTGGTAGTTGTTGTTCTCCTTGACATCTGGTGGGAGGGCATTCCACAGGGTGGGTGCCACCACCAAGAAGGCCCTCTGTGTTGGGAAAGAATCATTCTGCACAGAAACATGTTTGTACCTTTAAGAACACTTTTTGTGAGCTCTGGGCTAATTGGTTGCAGCTGGCCATGGCTGCAAAAGGAGAAAAGCTGCAGTTTGAACTCTGCCTGCAGGAAAAACACCCACAAGCTTTGCTGTTTGTTGTTTTGAAATAAAACCTTTATTTGGTTTGGTTTGACACCTGTCTCATGGAGTCACAGTCTCTGTCATCTGCCACCAGTGGAAAATCCCCCTCTAACACTCTGCCTGGTTCCCTGTAACTTGGCTTCTCGCAGTGAGGGAACCGCCAGAAGGCCCTCGGCGCTGGACCTCAAGCTTGTTCCATGTGACAGCCCTTCAGATCTTTCAAGTTGGCTCTCATATCTCCTCTCAGTCTCCTCTTTTTCAGGCTAAACAAACCCAGCTCCTTCAGCCGTTCCTCATCAGGCTTGGTTCCCAGACCTTTGATCATCTTGGTCACCCTGCTCTGCACACCTCCCAGCTTGTCCACATCCTTTTTAAGGATGGTCCTGCATACTATCTGTCTATGGGACTGTTCCCTTGTGTTGCATGCCACTTTGGATGAAATCTTGAATATTTGTGGTGCCCAGTGGTTGGCATGATCATCCTGCTACCAAGATAACAGCTGGAGCCATCAACGCCTACTGTTTATCGGTTAAACCCAGGGGTAGGGAATCTCACCCAACATGAGATCCACTTTTGCTTCTGGGCAACTTTCCAGGGGCCACGTAGCAGTGCTGGGAGGGGCCGGAGGGGAAAGTGGGCGGAGTCACAGAGGTGACGCCACCTTTTGTAAAGCAGGCTAGGTTACGGTTACCAGATTTTTTTCCCAAAAAATCCGGGGACACTTTTTTTTTTTGAAAAGAGAAAAAAAATGTTATAAAAAAGTTTTTTTAAAAAGGAAGTAATATCTTCTCTTCTGTGGTCTCCTCTGTCGCGTGGCCTTTCTCTGGGCCCCGGCGTGCTCTCTTGGAGCGCTAGCCAGCGTGGAGTAGGCTCGGGTCGGGCCTGGGCTCAGCCACATCTCCTTGCCCTCCCGGTGCTCTCCTACCTCTCCTCAACGGGAGCACCAGTGTGGCAAAGTCGGGGCTCCCCTCTTTTTTCTCCTTCCTCTTTCTCTCTCTTCCTTCTCCTTCGCCTCTCCTCTTCCCTGCGTCGGCTCCGGGGTTTTCCTGGCCCTGGAGCACCGCTGGGCAGTCAGCTGGGTGGCCAGGTACCCTCGCTTCCGGCTTGATTTGGGTCGCCAGGGGGCGTGTTCAGTGGTTCTCCAGTTGACGCACCGGGTGTCCCCAGTTCCCCCTTGGCAGTGGCGGTGGCAGTGGCAGTCTCAGCAGCCCCGAGCCAGCCTGGTAGCGCAGTTGGCTCTGGCTGGCTTCAGGAGCTGCTTGCTGCCGTGGCGTCCGCCATTTTGCCTCGCCGGAAGTCCCCATACGATGTGTCTTGTGCCATTGAACCAATCACGCAACATTCATTCCCTCATGAATGAACTTTATTACGGTCGCAGACCAGGATAAAAAAAACATATAAATAAAATAGCAGTTAGGATTTTTTTAACTGATAATTGTTAGAGCAAATAAGGACAAAGAAACAAACGTAGGATAAAACATCTGAATAAAATACAAGATTAAACACGGATAATGGATGGATAAAAACTGATGATTAAAACAGTTAAGAACTAAACAAAAACACGCAGTTAAAACAACTGTAAGAGCATAGGAACTAAAAGACTCGCAGTTAAAACAACTATAGGAGGCTGCAGAGTAGAAGCCTCTGAAATAGAGGACACTCACAACATTAGAAACTGATGTGCAAATATGGTTAACTTAAGACTTAAAACTTCATTCCCTCATAATAAATCTACAACACTTAAAATATAAATCCGGGGACTTTAAATGAAATCCGGGGACATTCCGGGGACGGATTTTGTCAGGGACAGATTGTAAATCTGGGAAACGGGGACGTCTGGTAACCATGGGCTAGGTTCCAGCCATGCAAAATCCAGAGTTGTAGAAACATCTGCAGGCACCACTCTGATCTCCATCCAAGCCCCTTCTGGGCAGGCAAATATCGCTCAAGGAGGGCGTGAGATGGGGATGGTGAGGGGTCTGGCCTAGGGAAAGGGGGTGTGGCCTGGGCGGAGTCCTGAGGGCCGGATAGAAGAGCCTTGGGGACCGCCCCGCCCCTGGTTTAGAGCTGTGCTGCGACTCCTTTCCGCTCATGCCTCTCCCACTTTTCCATGGCTTTCGGCAGGGATGGGAGTGGAGATGCTGAGCACCCTGGTGGGGTCGGGTATCCAGGGGCAAATCGTCGGGAGTCACCATGCCAGCATGAGGAAGAGGTGCGACGTGGCGAATGGCACCCTGGCAGAAAACTACACCTCTCTGCTCCCGGATGTGCTGGAGAATGCGGTAAGAGTTGGGCCGGCCCTCGGCGGCTGTAGGCAACCAGCCATATGGGAGCTGAAATGGGACTGGCAGCCACATGGAGCAAGCAAGAGCTGCAACAAAATGTTGCAGCGTGCCCCAGCCTAACAGAGCTGCTCCTGTTCAGGGTTCTAGCAAGCGTAACCTTCCTTGAGGAGGCTCCATTCCCCCATGCTGCCATCCCTATTCAGATTAGCTCCATTAATAATGGTAGTACAGTCATACCTCAGGTTACAGATGCTTCAGGTTTTGTTTTTTCAGGTTACAGACGCACCAAAACCCAGAAGTACCGGAACGGGTTACTTCCGGGTTTCGGCAGTCGCGCATGTGCAGAAGTGCTAAATCGTGCTTTGCACATGCGCAGAAGCAGCAAATTGCAACTCGCACGTGTGGGTTGCGAATGCACTTCCCACACGGATCACGTTCGCAACCCGAGTGTTCACTGTAGTAAAGGTGAAGGGACTCCTGACCATTAGGTCCAGTTGTGGCTGACTCTGGGGTTGCGGCGCTCATCTCGCTTTATTGGCCGAGGGAGCCGGCGTACAGCTTCTGGGTCATGTGGCCAGCAGGACTAAGCTGCTTCTGGCGAACCAGAGCAGCGCATGGAAACGCCATTTATCTTCCCGCCAGAGCAGTACCTATTTATCTACTTGCACTTTGACATGCTTTCGAACTGCTAGGTTCGCAGGAGTAGTAGTAGTAATAATAATAATAATAATTCATTATTTATACCCCGCCCATCTGGCTGGGTTTTCCCAGCCACTTTTGGGATGTAATCCATTGGTGCAGTCAAATGCAGCATTCCTTATTTCCTAGAGTGGGCACAGGCAGGGAAACATCCGGTCAGTGTAACTTCCTCTTAGCTTCCTTCTCCTGCATGTGACCTGGGAGATGAGCGTGTCTCTGGCTGACTCCACAAAAGGGCCACGTCATGAAGCCATGTTCTCAGTTCGTCTGTGTTATGTACTTTGTTGAATAGGATCCAAACTGCAGCAGTTTGATTGGTCCTAGAACAATAGGATCCAAAAGGCAGCAGTCTGATTGGTCCTAGAACAATAGGATTCAGAATGCAGCAGTCTGATTGGTCCTAGAACAATGCAGCAGTATGATTGGTTGGCAGGAACCACCCAATCATGCTCCAGATAGAAGTGAATCCACAACCTGATTGGCTTACAGTAGAATTCCGGAATTAGCCAATCATGTGCAGCCCATTGTGTAAATAATGTATATAAAGCAGATACTTTGAGGGGACTTCGATTCATTCCTCCTCACCACTATGAGCTGAATAAAGAGCATGAAATCACTTTGCGACTCTGAGTATATTTCAGTCTGTCTTCTCGAGACTGTCTTGTTGCTGTTCTTTTGCTGCCACGCTGCTCTCCTGCCACCATTTTGTTGCCTTAATGCAATTTTGCTGTCTGCGGGCTCTCAGCCAGCAGCACATGAGTTCAGTCTCCCTATGAGATGAACTCGCAGATTCTTGTGTAACTCTTAAGAAAAGCCTGCCTTCCGGGAATCATACTGCGAACTGAAATGTGAATAAACCTTTTGTTACTTTGCTCAGAAAGACCCTTGTGTCTTTTTAAGCGGGATCAGAAGGAGACACCAGGAATAAACTTAACGAAGAGATTCTAATGAACCTGCAAACTATATTGAGGGGAATCTGCCCTGCTACATCACTTACTAGCGTGAGTGAAGGGAGGGTAATACTTATTCAATATACAGTGGTACCTCGATTTACGAACTTAATCCGCTCCGGAAGTTCATTCTTAAACCGAAACCGTTCTTAGACCAAGGTAAAGTTTGCAAACCGGGACACTACTTCCAGTTTTGCGGAGTTCGCAAACCAAATAGTTTGTAAACAGGGCTGTTCTTAAACCGAGGTACCACTGTATGCTTTCCTACAATTCTTAATATTCCCATACTACTCTGGGCGGCTCCCAACAGAATTAAATCACAATAGAACATGAAATATTAAAAACTTCCCTAAATGAATGGACACGGCTAACTTAGGTCCAGTCCCTTCAATGGGTTTACTCTGAGTGGAATATGCATGCATTGCACCAGAGAACAAGCCATCAAATTTTGACTGGTTGTGATTTGCATTCGGCCAGTAAATGGTTTTCTCTGTTTCCCTTTCAGCGCATGGCGTATGTTGTCGCCTCCCTGGTTCTTGGCTCTCTTTATTTCCTTTCCTGTTTGGTCCTTTTCTTGGGAGTGAAAGAGCAGCCAGGTAAACGTATAACTATTTCATGTATTTGACGCTCAATGTGACTTTTCTTGAAGGTTCAGCCCTGGGCCTGGTCACAAGATCCAGGGTACATTCAGACAGATGCTTTTCGTGGGATGGCTGCGGCTTATGCATGCAAGATTCTTTCCAAAGTCTGAAACGACCCATCTTTCCTTCTGAAAAAGTTAAAACACACCCAATGTGTTGCCAATGACCCTGAAATATACTCGGAGACGAGAGTGGATTTCATTCTCTCTACTCAGCTCATAGTGGTGAGGAGGAATGGAAGTTCCCCCAGAATGTCTGCTTTATGTACATTATTTGCACAATGGGCCCCACGTGATTGGCTAATTCCAGGATTCTCCTGTAGGCCAATCAGGTTGCGGATTCACTTCCACCTGGAGCTGGATTGGGTGGCTCCTGTGGACCAGTCAGACTGCTGCATTCTGGGACCTATTGTTCTAGGACCAATCGGACTGCTGCATTCTGAATCCTATTGTTCTAGGACCAATCAGACGGCTGCATTCGGGACCCTATTGTTCTAGGACCAATCAGACTGCTGCATTCGGGACCCTATTGTTCTAGGACCAATCAGACTGCTGCATTCTGGACCCTATTGTTCTAGGACCAATCAGACTGCTGCATTTTGGATCCTATTGTTCTAGGACCAATCAGACTGCTGCATTCTGGGACCTATTGTTCTAGGACCAATCGGACTGCTGCATTCTGAATCCTATTGTTCTAGGACCAATCAGACGGCTGCATTCGGGACCCTATTGTTCTAGGACCAATCAGACTGCTGCATTCTGGACCCTATTGTTCTAGGACCAATCAGACTGCTGCATTTTGGATCCTATTGTTCTAGGACCAATCAGACTGCTGCCTTTTGGATCCTATTCAACTCATTACATAACAGGCCCATTTGCATCTTCTGAACTGCCTGCTTACAATATTAAGATCCTCTCTGGAAACACCCCGCGAACAAAGAAATGTGTTAAATCAATTCTAAAAAGAATCTCTGATATTGGTCCAAGAAATTCCTGCATTCTGCAGCCAGGTGCCTCTGGGAAAAAACCTCCAAGCAGGGCTCCAGGGGAGCAACTATCCCTGCTCCTTATTTGGCTCCCAGCAACTGTCATTCAGAGGTAGACTGCTTGTGAACCAGGAGGCTCTACACAGCCATCTTGGCTTAATGGCCAATGATAGGCTGCTCACGTTTAGGCCTTAGTTGCAGGCTCTTTGTGTGTGTGTGTGTGTGTGTGTGTGTGTGTGTGTGTGTGTGTGTGTGTGTATGTGTGTGTTTTTTGCAAGGAAAGTTTATTTACTTATTTATATTTTTAAAATTTGATTTTGAAAAGTATAATCATACAACAAAAAATCAATTCAACATCTGAATACAGTGGTACCTCGGGTTACATACGCTTCAGGTTACAGACTCCGCTAACCCAGAAATAGTACCTCGGGTTAAGAACTTTGCTTCAGGATGAGAACAGAAATTGTGCTCCGGTGGCAGCGGGAGGCCCCATTAGCTAAAGTGGTGCTTCAGGTTAAGAACAGTTTCAGGTTAAGAACGGACCTCCAGAACGAATTAAGTACTTAACCCGAGGTACCACTGTATCGAGAATGCTCTGAATCTCCAGACTTCCCCCCATCCCTTCCATGGGTCCAAGTAGTAATATTTATAGCTGTCTATCAATATGTCTGGACCATAAAGAAGGCTGATCGCCGAAGAATGGATGCTTTTGAATTCTGGTGGTGGAGGAGACACTTGAGAGTCCCATGGACTGCAAGGAGATGAAACCTATCCATTCTGAAGGAAATCAGCCCTGAGTGCTCACTGGAAGGACAGATCCTGAAGCAGAGGCTCCAAGACTTTGGCCACCTCATGAGAAGAGAAGACTCCCTAGGAAAGACCCTGATGTTGGGAAAGATGGAGGGCCCAAGGAGAAGGGGACGACAGAGGACGAGATGGTGGGACAGTGTTCTCGAAGCTACCAGCATGAGTTTGACCAAACTGTGGGAGGCAGTGGAAGACAGGAGTGCCTGGCGTGCTCTGGTCCAGGGGGTCACGAAGAGTTGGACACGACTAAACGACTAAACAACAACAACTTCAATACAGTGGTACCTCGGGTTAAGTACTTAATTCGTTCTGGAGGTCCGTTCTTAACCTGAAACTGTTCTTAACCTGAAGCACCACTTTAGCTAATGGGGCCTCCTGCTGCCGCCGCACGATTGCTGTTCTCATCCTGAAGCAAAGTTCCTAACCTGAGGTACTATTTCTGGGTTAGAGGAGTCTGTATCCTGAAGCGTATGTAACCTGAAGTGTATGTAACCCGAGGTACCACTGTATGTCCAAATTTTTGTCCTTCCAAATTAACCATTCTTTCCACTACATCACAAGTGTTGCTAAAATCCTGCTAATGTTTTAATCTACTTACAATGATCTTGTAAGTACCGATAAATTATAAACTTTTCCCATTCTTTTTTTTTTTTTTTTAAGATCTTGCCCTCTTGGTTTCTGAGCTTCCCAGTTAATTTTGCCGTTTTGGCATGGTCCATCGACTTGGTTTGCCAAAGGAAAGTTTAAAGGAAGTTAATGCTAGCCTGCTCCCTTTTTCTTTTTCATGTATTTCTCTATATTCTTTTTTTTTGTATCCTTTTCTTATCATATGACCTTTTTTCATTTTGTAAACTTATGTTTTTGTGAAACTTCAATAAATATCTTTTTTAAAAAAAAACAAAAAAAAAAATGCTAGCCTGCTCCCCTTCTATTACATCATATGTTTGCCTTGGGCATTCTGGTGCAGAAAGGCAATTCAGAAATGGCAGAAATCAATCCATGTTACTGTTCCTTCCTTCCCTCTTTTTTTATTTTTGCCAGGACGATACACCCCTTTAGGGAAGACCAGACTCCCATTCTTTGCCAGTCTGCGGGCCGTCCTAAGCCACAGCTCATACACCCGGCTCCTTGCAGGTTTCTTGCTGGCATCGCTGGCCTTCCAGGTAACAGCAGGCCCTACCATGGCTGGGTAACAGGGCTTTCCTGAAGCGGAAGCGGGACACAATTGCTCAGCGCTACACTGAATTTGCCGGATGGCCATAGCTCAGCAGTAATAATAATAAATGATAAATTTTTATTTATACCCTGCCCTTTCCAGTTCAGAAAACCGGGCTCAGGGCGGCTAACAACAAATTTAAAACACGTAATTGATGCAACAAAAAACAGCATAAAATACAGTATAAGACATGAATAACTATAAATTCAGAATTCAAAAATAAATTTAGGGGGAAATCCATCAAATAAACATTAGATGATCACCAGGGCTAGCTGGCTAAATTATTTCTATTTGGGCCAGCGAGGAGACCAGGGGAGAATTAGCTGTGGGATCCCAGAGCAGGTAATCTTCATAAAAAGGGGAGAGGGAGGGAAGGAAGGGGAATAAAAGATCAGGCTAAGTTCAAATTGAAAGCCAGGCGGAATAGCTCTGTCTTACAGGCCCTGCGGAAGGAGGTTAAATACTGCAGGGCCCTGGTGTCATGGGGCAGAGCATTCCACCAGGTCGGAGCCACCACTGAGAAGGCCCTGGCCCTGGTGGAGGATAACTTTCTTAGGGCCTGGGACCTCTAAACTATGATTATTCATGGACCTTAAGGTCCTCTGCGGGGCAGACCAGGAGAGGCGGTCCTGTAGAGCACCTGCTTGGCTTGCTGAAGGTTTGATTGATGGCATCTCCAGTTAACGGGGTCCATAGCAAGGGATGGGAAAGCCCTTTGCTCCTTCCGTCCCTGTTCACTGAGTGGACAATGCTGGGTTAAGATCAGCTTTTCCCCAACCTGGTAAGGATGTTAAGAAGAGTGTTCTGGATCAGGCCAGCTCCCATCTAGTCCAGCATCCTGTTCTCACTTTGGCCAACCAGATCCCCATTATGGGAAACTGGCAAGCGGGATCTGAGTGCAAGATCCCTCTTCCTTCCTGTGGTTTTCAGCAGCTGTCTTTGTAGGCAGAGCTGAGCCATAATGGCTAGTAAGGCAAAGGCGAAGGACACATGGACGGCTAAGTCCAGTCAAAGGCAACTCTGGGGTTGCAGTGCTCATCTCGCTTTCAGGGCGAGGGAGCCGGCGTTTGTTCACAGACAGCTTTCCAGGTCATGTGGCCAGCAGGACTAAACCGCTTCTGGCAGAAGAAGACACCGTGACGGAAACCAGAGCGCACGGAAACGTATGGCTGATAGCCATTGGTAGCCCTCTTCTCCTCCATGAATTTGGCCAACCGTCTTTTAAAGCCATCCAAATTGGTGGCTACCTCCTGTGGGTGAGAGTTCCATAATTTAGCAGGGGCTACCTTTGAAGGTTGGGACGCGGGTGGTGCTGTGGGTTAAACCACAGAGCCTAGGACTTGCCGATCAGAAGGTTAGCGGTTCGAATCCCCATGACGGGGTGAGCTCCCGTTGCTCAGTGCCTGCTCCTGCCAACCTAGCAGTTCGAAAGCACGTCAAAGTGCAAGTAGATAAACAGGTACCACTCCAGCGGAAAGGTAAACAGCATTTCTGTGCACTGCTCTGATTTGCCAGAAAGCGGCTTAGTCATGCTGGCCACGTGACCTGGAAACTGCACGCCGGCTCCCTCGGCCAGTAAAGCAAGATGAGCGCCGCAACCCCAGAGTCGGTCACGACTGGACCTAATGGTCAGGGGTCCCTTTACCTTTTACCTTTGAAGGTGACCCAGAAACTACAACTAATCCAGAATGCAGCAGCTAGACTGGTGACTGGGAGCGGCCGCTGAGACCACATAACACCGGTCTTGAAAGACCTGCATTGGCTCCCGGTAAATTTCCGAGCACAATTCAAAGTGTTGGTGCTGACCTTTAAAGCCCTAAATGGCCTCGGTCCAGTATACCTGAAGGAGCGTCTCCACCCCCATTGTTCTGCCCAAACACTGAGGTCCAGCTCCAAGGGCCTTCTGGCCGTTCCCTTGCTGCAAGAAATGAGGTTATAGGGAACCAGGCAGAGGGCCTTCTCGGTAGTGGTGCCCGCTCTGTGGAACGCCCTTCCACCAGATGTCAAGGAGAACAACGGCGTTTCCGTGCGCTGCTCTGGTTCGCCAGAAGCGGCTTAGTCCTGCTGGCCACATGACCTGGAAGCTGTACTCCGGCTCCCTCGGCCAATAAAGCGAGATGAGCGCCGCAACCCCAGAGTCGGTCACGACTGGACCTAATGGTCAGGGGTCCCTTTACCTTTACCTTTTAACCTTCCTTGAATTATTTGCACGGTCCGTTGCCAGCTTGCAAAGCCTGGTGCCCAGCACACAGGTGCACCCTGCTTTGCAGGTGCCACTGTTTGGCAGCATGTGCAAAACGCCCTTTCAACCCAGGTGTATCTTTACCTGCCCCAGGTAAGGGCAGGTGAGCGTGGCTTGACCGAAAGAACCTGGCAAGGTGGTGTTTCCCCACCACTGATTTTCATTTTGAAAACAGCCTCCTTGACGGTCACCGAGGATAAAAATGGAAGCAATGGTTTAGCAGTGAGTGGCATGCCACACTCGCCCGTTCAGCGCCCAAATGCTCGCTGAGGCTGTTCCGTTTCCACCCACAGCTTGCCCAGGGAATCTTTGCCTTCTTCTGCACTCATGCAGCTGGACTGCCTGGGAGCTTCCAGCATCTGGTGCTCATCATGTTGGTACGTATTGCCTGACCTTTTTTTTATCGTTTTTATTTGATTTTTCAAATACAAATTTATAACAAAACCAAATACATTTCCATATACAGTGGTACCTTGGTTTTTGAGCGTCTCGGTAGCCGAACATTTTGGTTTTTGAATGCCGAAAAAGCGGAAGTAAATGCTTACGTTTTCGAACGCGCCTCAGAAGTCAAACGGCTTCTGCTGTGTTTTTTCCACATTTTCTGCATTGACTTTGCATACTGCCCTTTGCACCACGGTTGTCGAATGTTTCGGAAGTCGAATGGTCTTCCAGATCAGGTTACATTCCACAACCGAGGTACCACTATAGAGAGATTTCTCTGAATCTCGAGACCTCCCCCCATCCCCTCCGTGGCTCCTAATGTCAATGTTTTCAACTGCATATTATATCAAATCTATATTTTATATCTATCCATATTATCCACAGCGTTTGTTACGTTACAAGTGAGATTAAAATCCTGCTGATGTTTTCGTCTGCTTACAGTGGTCTCTTAAATAAATTATAATTCCCCCCCCTCCTTTCTTGAAGTTTTTGTTTTCTTGGTTCCTGAGCTTTCCGGTCAGTTTCGCAATTTTAGCTTAATCCAACAGCTTAGTTGAACATAACATACAATAAGCATAACACACAACACACAACAATACAAACAACCAAATAAAAAAATTTTTTTCCCTTCCAGTAGCACCTTAAAGACCAACTAAGTTAGTTCTTGGTATGAGCTTTCGTGTGCATGCACACGAAAGCTCATACCAAGAACTAACTTAGTTGGTCTTTGAGGTGCTACTGGAAGGAATTTTTTTTTTTTGTTTTGACTATGGCAGACCAACACGGCTACCTATCTGTAACTGGAACCAAATAAAAGACTTCCTTTATCCTGTATCTGCCCTCATTATTTACTTCTTATAAGCTGTTTCCTTTATGAATAATAATTAAGATTTGTCTAATTATAACTTAAATATCCACAAAGTCTCCTGCAGACATTAATCGAGACAAGTCCAGGTATGTATTTTAGGGCACTGTTTTGTGAAGTATTCTCTGCATTTCCCCCATGCTTTTTGAAACTCTTGTCTAGTGTGATCTCTAGCTGCCTCTGTTAATCTAGCCAGTTCAATATACTCTAACAGTTTGTCTTGCCATTCCTTTTTTGTTGTGCCAAAGAGTTCTGGGTCATGCCGGGTGATGAGTTTTCTCTCCCCTCTTTGCCTCCAGGTGGTCGCCTGCCTCTCCATCCCTGTCTGGCAGTGGTTCCTGGTAAGGTTTGGGAAGAAGATGGCTGTCTTCATAGGCCTCTCGGTCAGTGTCCTTCACAAGACCTGTTCTTGATGACTTGTCTGCATTTTGCCTTTTTCAGTTGCAATTGCAGAGGGTGGCGACAAGGAAAAGGGGCCGTTTCAGCCATGGCTTCCTGCTCGTGGCATGCTCTCCCCAGGAAAGCCTGCCTGGCTCCGTCATTGACATCTCTAATAATAATAATAATAATAATAATAATAATAATAATAATAATAATTTATTATTTATACCCCACCCATCTGGCTGGGTTTCCCCAGCAACTCTGGGCGGCTTCCAACAAAGTATCAAAATACAGTAGTCTGTTAAACATTAAAAGCTTCCCTAAACAGGGCTGCCTTCAGATGTCTTCTAAAAGTCTGGTAGTTGTTCTTCTCTTTGACATCTGGTGGGAGGGCGCTCCACAGGGCGGGTGCCACCACCGAGAAGGCACTGGACAGATTAAGTCAGAGGTCAGCAAACTTTTGCAGCAGGAGGCCAGTCCACTGTCCCTTAGACCATATTTGGGGGGGGGGGGAATGAATGAATTCTTATGCCCCACAAATAACCCAGAGATGCATTTTAAATAAAAGGACACATTCTACTCATGTAAAAACATGCTGATTCCCGGACCGTCCGCGGGCCGGATTGAGAAGGCGATTGAGCCACATCCGGCCCCTGGGCCTTAGTTTGCCTACCCCTGGATTAAGTCAACTGTTCTGTTGTTTGTTGATAAGATATTTCCTGCTGCTGAAGTTTTCCGCTGTTTCTGGGTCTGTTTCATAAGTTTCATAATTGTTTTCCTGAAGTTTATTATCTGTTTTTATTATATACTTTATGCTCTCTTTTTAAAAGTTGCTTAGAGACTCACCCCCCCCCCTCAGCTTTTACACTTTCCTATAAGTGACTAACAAGCCAAATAAATTTTCCAGTAATGTAACAAACCTGTGATGTGGAGAAAAAAATCTTGGATGAGGCCCTTTTCTCCACCAGGCATTGTGCCAGGAGAGAGCAGGATTGGAGCATCTCTGAAATTTTTCTACCCTGCAGATTAAAAGTACTAAGTACTTAAAAGTACTATGTCAGCGAAAAGCACCTGACACATCTATGATGTGCTTTGAGAGAGAGAGAGAGAGAGAGTGTGTCAGGGAGATTACACATTTCCAAAAGAATGATATTGGTCCAAGACTGCAATGTGACTGCAGAGCTGAGCCTTAAACACTGTATATCGCCTAATATAATGTTAAGAGCCAACTGGCTATAGAAAACCATCAGGGACAGGTTGGAAAAATATATATGCCAAATTCCAGAGGGGTAACAAATGAGACCTACAATTAAAGCTGTAGCTCAGGCTGTGGAATAATAATAATAATAATAATTATTATTATTATTATTATTATTATTATTATTTATACCCGCCCCCATCTGGCTGGGTTTCCCCAGCCACTCTGGGCGGCTTCCAACAGAATATTAAAATACTGAGCTGAGGTGGCAGGCAGGCAAATTTGGGTAATATGGTGCCCTAAGCAAGTACAAAATTTGGCACACCTCCGTCCCCCAAATAGTTCTTATTTTCAAAATAATTCCTTCAGGTCAAGTTGCTTTTTAATGGATCTTCTCAGTAGGTAGCTGTTTAAATATAGGTGGTGGTAATAATAATAATAATAATAATAATAATAATAATAATAATAATAATTTATTTATACCTCGCCCACCTGGCTGGGCCTCCCCAGCCACTCTGGGCGGCTTTCAACAAAATATTAAAAACACATTAAAACATCAGTCATTAAAAACTTCCCTAAACCGGGCTGCCTTCAGGTGTTTTCTAAAAGTCAGGTAGTTGTTTATTTCCCTGACATCCGATGGGAGGGCGTTCCACAGGGTGGGTGCCACTACCAAGAAGGCCCTGTGCCTGGTTCCCTGTAACCTCACTTCTCACAACGAGGGACCTGCCAGAAGGCCCTCAGAGCTGGACCTGGAAATAAACAACTATCTGACTTTTAGAAGACATCTGAAGGCAGCCCTGTTTGGGGAAGCTTTTAATGTTTGACGGACTATTGTATTTTAATATTCTGTTGGAAGCTGCCCAGAGTGGCTGGGGAAACCTAGCCAGATGGGTGGGGTATAAATAAATTATTATTATTATTATTATTATTATTATTATTATTATTATTATTAAGCCCTATTGGCTCAGTACCCTATGCAAGTGAACCACCTGTTTCATCCTAAATCTGGCACTGGACAGGTAGTTTTGCAACAGGCCCACAGTGAACAGTGGCTGTGAAGAAGTCTTTCCATTGCCCCCTGGCTGGCCTAAATATGAAGCCTTGCAAAGACAGGCTGGCGCAGCAGCAGGATTTGCAGAACAGGGAGGAGTGGCCAGAGGGGTCTGTGTGCCGAGATTTTGAGGCTGCCACTGCCTGCGGCCAGATGGAGGAGCAGCCGACCAAATTGCCTGTTCCATTCCTGCGACAGAACGAAAGGTTTCTGGCCAAGCCGTTGAGAGGGTGGAAATCTGTCTGACCTCCTGGCTGGAACAGGAAAAAGGATACCAGAGTTTGCAAGGATTTTGGAAGGGGAAGAGCGCTGGAGGGCCACAAAACCGCTGTCTAAGACAGCCTTCCTCAACCTGTGGCCATCCAGATGTTTTGGACTACATCTCCCATCTGCCCCAGCCAGTGCATGCTGGGAGATGTAGTCAAAAACACCTGGAAGGCCACAGGTTGAGGAAAGCTGGTCTAAGTCCTCCTGGTGGTGCAGCAATAAAGCTGCTAGCGCATTTGCAAAGCTAAGCAGAGTCAGATATGGTTTCAGATTGGATGGAGGACTGTGTCTTGAGATTCCTGCATCGCAGAGGGTTGGACTAGATGACCTGTGGTATTCCTTCCAACTCTATAAGAAGTGCAATGCAGGATCAGGCCCTTCTCATGGTGGCAAACCAGATGCCTGTCATGGGCTGGTTGGATGCAGAGGATTGGTGGGAGGAACCAGCTAGGGAAGCACTAAGGGAAGAAGGCTCAGAGCCCAGGGACTGGCAGTGGGATGACCATGAGTGGTCAAAGGAGTAGACTGGGAAGAGGATGTGTCAGAAGCTGAAGAAGTAACAGGGCTCAGTGAGCTGGGGGAGTCAGTGGCAGAGAGCAGTCCAGAATCAGAGGCAGAAGCTGAAGAAGGAGAGGAGGGAGGCCAGGAGGCAGGAATGAGTCCGGCTGGTGAAGAGTCAAGGGTGTCTTCCTCTCCTTCTGCGACCAGCTCCTCTCCCCGCTTGTTTCCCAGAACCAGAAGAGGCATGAAAAGGGCGGAGGAGAGGTTCACCCCATCTTTGAACTGTGTGATTACGGACTGGCATGCTTCTGTGACAAGACCCCCATAGGAATCCCGCAAGCCTGAGTGCAAGAAAAACTATCCCTACTTGTGATTTCCCACAACTGGCATTCAGGTGTATCCCAACTCTGACAGCGTAGGTAGATCAGGTAGCCATCCTGGCTCCTAGTTGTCGATGAGGTGGCTCTTTTCCCTCTTTTTCTTTCCTCTCCTCCTCCCGCTCACCTTGTCTGCTGCAGCTGATCATCCCGTCTCTCATTGTTATCACGGTCGTGACCCACAACTTCCTGGTCTACGTCTTCATGGTCGCCCTGGCAGGAAGCAGCCTCGCCGTCCTCTACTTGTTGCCATGGTGAGCGGAAGGGAAGTCCCGAACAATAGCGGGCTCGTCTGGGGAGGGCGTACCGCATCCGGACGGAGGCTTCCAGAAATCCCGTGCTATGCTTTCCAGCATTTCGGCACTCCGGGAACTCCCAGAGGCACTTGGTTCCTAAAATGCAGCGCTACACACATGGGTGTGAGAAAAACAAGCATGAGAGAGATCTATGACAGGGTCTGCCGCTACGTTTGCTTCAGCATGTTTTTTCCGTTTGGAGTTTTCTGCTGTAATTCCTACTTGCCCCTTGACACGACCAGCCCAAGAGATTTTGCCGCTTGAGGCAAAACAAAATGAGGTGGCTGGAGGTGGCCCAGGGAAGTCCCGATACTCTGAAGGCAGTGGGAGAGAAAATGGGAAGCTGGAGGTGGCAATGGCAGCAGGCACAGAAGGTGGCAAGTGGCACACTTCTCGTGGACAAGATCTGCCTTCCCTCCCAGTTTCCCCCAGCCTTCTGCCTGAGGCGACTGCCTCACTGAGGCTAATGGATGAGCCGGCCTTGCCCCTCAATCTCATCTGTCTTTCAATACGATGATATGATACGATAATCTTTATTGTCATTGTCCCATACAGAACAACGAAATTGAAAAAATCTACAACAGACATTCAAAAACCAACAAGCCTGCTATCCCAGCCTGGTTAACCCCCTAAAAATACCCCATAATTAAATACAATATACTCCCACAGAAACTACCTTACACTGCGTTTAGAACCAAAATCGCATTTGGTTTCTCAGGCGGCTAGTCCTAGTCTTTATAACCCTGTACGTTCTTCCAGAAGGCAGAAGCTGAAAGAGATCGTTTCCGGGGTGCGCACTATCCTGCGCTATCTCTGCAGCTTTCTTATGGCACCTGGAAGCGTAGATTTGTTCCAAGGTGGGAAGGGTGCACCCAAGTATTTATTAGCGCCGGCAAAGCTCCTAAGAGCCTGCATTGTTCCTCTAGCACCCTTACAGCACCCAGGGAAAATTGTGCCCCCAACTTGAGGGTTGTCAGAACCTTTAGGGACATCTAGTATCTCGATTTCAGGCTAATTTTGTCCACTGGGACTGGCAGCAGCTCTGCGAGGTCCGTGGCAAATGTAGCTTAGCAAAGTCCCTGAGTGCCTGGGAAGTTTGAGTCCCTGGGCTTCGTCCCTTTTGCACCAACAGTTGCTATTTTGCCGGTGGAATTTCTGAGATAAGGAAAACGATGGAGGGAACCGCACTTGCTTGACACAGATTCCTTGCAAAGGAATCGGAACGAATGCTCGACAGGCAACCTCCCTGCAGACTTTGTGCAAAAACATTGAGTAAGGTAAAGGTAAAGGGACCCCTGACCATTAGGTCCAGTCGTGGCCGACTCTGGGGTTGCGGCGCTCATCTCGCTTTATTGGCCGAGGGAGCCGGCGTACAGCTTCCGGGTCATGTGGGCAGCATGACTAAGCCGCTTCTGGCAAACCAGAGCAACGCACAGAAACGCCGCTTACCTTCCCGCTGGAGTGGTACCTATTTATCTACTTGCACTTTGACGTGCTTTCGAACTGCTAGGTTGGCAGGAGCAGGGACCAAAAAACGCAGCTTCTCCAGCCAGTAAAGCTAATATTATTATAATGACGTATATAATCTTCCCACAATAATTTCACAGTAGGGCATAGTACTAAAGAAACTAATGATCTGCCATCCTTTTCACTTAGAGAATTCCACCCAACACAAATAATCCCATGCATCATTTATAAAAGCGTAATGGGGGAAACTGTAGGAAAATAACAGATGGTAAGTAGAAAGAATCCAAAATTATTATTTAAGGAACTAATGGATGCACTGGTTTTTCAGAGCTGAAAAGGGACTGACTGTTGTTGTTTTTTATCTTTTCGCTTGCTGCGTTTTCCAAGTGTGTACAGTATCTGTTACTAAAAACCTCTATGAGAGGATATGGGGGGAAACTTTTATCACTAGATATCAAACATTAAAGGTAAAGGTAAAGGGACCCCTGACCATTCGGTCCAGTCGTGACCAAATCTGGGGTTGCGCACTCATCTCGCTCTATAGCCGTTTGTCCACAGACAGCTTCCGGGTCATGTGGCCAGCATGACTAAGCCGCATCTGGCGAACCAGAGCAGCGCACGGAAACGCCATTTACCTTCCCGCCGGAGCGGTATCTATTTATCTACTTGCACTTTGACGTGCTTTCAAACTGCTAGGTTGGCAGGAGCAGGGACCAAGCAACGGGAGCTCACCCCGTCGCGGGGATTCGAACTGCCGACCTTCTGATCAGCAAGTCCTAGGCTCAGTGGTTTAACCCACAGCGCCACCCGTGTCCCTTAAAACATTGAGATTTATGCTTAATAGGGAAGTTGTCTTGAAGCAACCTTAGATTTGCTCGTTCATGGGTGACTTGTTGCTTGATGCTGTGGTGACTGTCTTGCAGGTGCAAACCTCCTGACTTGATCTCCTCCTGTTCCCCAGGTCCATGCTTCCAGACGCAGTGGATGATTTCAAGCTGCAGAACCCCACCTGCCTCAACCTGGAAGCTTTCTTCTACTCCTTCTACGTTTTCTTCAACAAGCTCGCCGCCGGCCTCTCCCTTGGGATTTCCACCATGAGTTTGCAGTAAGCCCCTTCTTTCCAGACTTGTTGCTCCTAAGCCACAAACACTGTCCCCAAATCCCTTTCGCTTGTCGTGTTCCTTTATGTGCTCTGTTTATAATAAGATCAAGGTTTCTAAAATAATGAAGGCCTCATCCACCAACCTCTCTGCCTTTCTCAGCTTTTCCTGGCCAGGCACACATTTAAAGGTTAAACCACAGTACCGCTCCAGCGAGAAGGTAAGCGGTGTTTCCGTGCGCTGCTCTGGTTTCGCCAGAAGCGGCTTAGTCATGCCGGCCACATGACCAGGAAAAACTGTCTGCAGACAAATGCCAGCTCCCTCGGCCTTTAAAGCGAGATGAGCGCCGCGACCCCAGAGTCGTTCACGACTGGACTTAATTGTCAGGGGTCCCTTTACCTTTTACAAATAACCCAGAGATGCATTTTAAATAAAAGCACACATTCTACTCTATTCCTGGACCGTCCGTGGGGTGGATTGAGAAGGCGATTGGGCCGGATCCAGCCCCCAGGCCTTAGTTTGCCTACCCATGACCTAGAGGCAGAGCTGGCTTAAGAGCCCTCATGGTACAGTGGTTAGAGTGCTGGACTAGGACCTGGGAGACCAGAGTTCAAATCTCCCACTTGGCCATGGAGCTCTCACTGGGTGACCTTGGGCCAGTCACCAGTTTAGCCTTCCTCACAGGGTTGTTGTATTGTGAGGATAAATGAGGAGGAAGGGAACCATGCTCCTCGGAGGAAAAAGTGGCATATAAATAAATAAATAATCTATATTTTTTAAAAAAAACTTTTCCAGTTTTGCAGGTTACAGAGCCACGGACTGCACACATAACCCCCAGGTTATCCTGACGCTGCAAATTCTCATGGCGCCCGTTCCCATTGCCCTGCTGCTCTCCTCCATGGCCGTCTTCTCCTCCTACCCCATCGACGAGAAGCGGAGGAAGCAGATCAGAGTGGAAATGGAGGCGACTGGGTAAGGATGGGGTTCCCCCGTGTGGAGCAGAAGAGTTGGAGAACCTTAAAGTGGTGGAGGGTCGCCCCAAATTAAAGGCACAGGCTTCCCTATCCTAAAGGCTTGGGTTGGGCATTTTAGACCACATGTGTACAATCCCGTTTAAAACGGGAGACAGACATTGCTGGATTAACCCATGCCCTTTCAGGCTGAAGTCTGACTGGCCTCGGAGACCTTACAATTCTTCCCCAAGGCGCTCGTGATTTGACTTGGGTGGGTTTTCAGGAGTGTGATGCAGCGGCAGGACCCCCAAAACTTAAACAAGGCTCCGTCAAGCTGGACCAGACACATTCAAAGAATCTGTAGGGGCACCAGGTTAGCAAAAGCTCACTGAAATGACCACCAACACGTAAGACAAGATCGTGCTGTAGATGTCAACTGGCTTGGCAGTCAAGTCATTCCATCTTTCCAGGGAACCCTGAGAAATAATAATAATAATAATAATAATAATAATAATAATAATAATAATAATTTATTATTTATACCCCGCCCATCTGGCTGGGTTTCCCCAGCCACTCTGGGCAGCTTCCAACAAAATATTAAAATACAGTAGTAGTCTGTCAAACAATAAAAGCTTCCCTAAAGAGGGCTGCCTTCAGATGTCTTCTAAAAGTCTGGTAGTTGTTTTTCTCTTTGACATCTGGTGGGAGGGCGTTCCAAAAGGCGGGCGCCACCACCGAGAAGGCCCTCTGCCTGGTTCCCTGTAACTTGGCTTCTTGCAGTGAGGGAACCACCAGAAGGCCCTTGGTGCTGGACCTCAGTGTCCGGGCTGAACCATGGGGGTGGAGACGCTCCTTCAGATATACTGGATATGCTTTCATTGGGGCTGAAGGAGACAAAAGAAAATGCACAGAGAGGTAAGAGAGGCCTATCTCCTTCCACTGACCTTATCCAGCCAAAATCACCTATCCACCCACCCCCTGCCTCCTGGCCATAGCCCTGATGAGGCCTATCCTGGATCCCAAAGCTGCTTCCCCCAGATGTGATGTGGGGTGAGTGGCAGGTGGAGACATGGCTGTTTATGCACAATTTGCAGTGCGTTCCCAATGGTGCCTGCACATGTGAAATAGAGTCGAGAGTGGATTTCATGCTCTTTATTCAGCTCATAGTGGTGAGGAGGAATGAAAGTCCCCTCAAAGTATCTGCTTTATATAAATTATTGACACAATGGGCTGCACATGATTGGCTAATTCCGGAATTCTCCTGTAGGCCAATCAGGTTGTGGATTCACTTCCATCTGGAGCTGGATTGGGTGGCTCCTCCAGACTAATCATACTGCTGCATTGTTCTAGGACCAATCAGACTGCTGCATTCTGAATCCTAGTGTTCTAGGACCAATCAGATGGCTGCATTTTGGATCCTATTCAACTCAGTACATAACACCATCTTTGCTGGGGCTGATGGGAATTGTAGTCCAACAACTTCTGGGGGCACCAGGTCTGCAAAGGCTGCTCTATGAGTTTGTTTGCCCCCTGTGCATCTCTTCCATAATTGCCTACTCCACACTGACCTTTAGGCGCTGAGCCTCTCCTCCAATTTCACGTTCATCTTTGTTTTTTTTCTAAGCAGGCATCAGGGTCAGACAGAACGCCCAGAATCAGAGGCAAGTTAGTCTCTGGAGGCAATTCATGACTACTTGCGGGAAAGTTGCTGATGCTTCTTGCCTCCGGTTGCAACACTACAAAGGACAGGTCTTTGGCGTCTTTCTTTTTTTCATCCGGGAGCAGCAGTGAAGACATCTCGAGCGCTTCCGCAAGATGCCAAAGAAATTAACTCCACGGAGCTCAACGTTTTTACAGCCATCTCTTGCCCAGGGACAAATCCCTGAGAATGGAACAAGCAGAGACTTCGCTTTAAAAACTGGAATGAACTTCTTTCTCAGGAGAGCAGGAACAAGCTGGTGGTTCTACAAACGCAGGGACTTTTAATGTACATTTATGTAACAAATATCTCTTGCCTTGGAAAGAGAATGGATTGTGCTATGATTCAGTGACTCGTCTTCTGCACTTATACGATTTATGTAAGCTCCTCACATATGAGTAAGGAAACTAGGCCAAATGCATATTCAATTTCAGGACATTTTAGAGAACTGGAACTCAGCTGCCCGGAGGTTGACCCCGGGCAGCTGCACTCAATATCATTATGGGTCTCTCTCAACCCCAGTCGTTTTCACAGGTATTTTGGTCTTCTGCAATCTCCGGAACACAAAGCTATCTTATTTGCAAGCTGAACTGGGACCTTTATGCATTCATCTGTATGGTGGCATCTGTTTGATACCTACCCATGGCAAAAAGGATGCTTATTTAGGTCAGTTTAGAGAGGCAGAGGGCATGATCTTAGCGGTAGAGAACATGTCGTGAATATTGAAGGTCTCAGGTTCCACCTTCAGTGACTTGAGTTAAAAGATCTCAGGTTAGGAGAGCTGAGGAGCTGATTGGAGAGTCAGAGTAGATAATTCTGAGCTAGAAGGATCTGTGTCCAGAGGGAAGTAAGATGTGACTCACCCAGCTGGCCTGGCATGAGTTGACCTTTCTCCAGGTCCTGACTGGGACCTACCATGACATTCTTCTGACAGGCTATTAGCATTATGTTCCCAAGTGCTCCAGGTCAAGGCAAGCACCGCACTGAACATGCTGATGAGACCTCCTTGACCCAGACCGACCCTTAGCTTCCAACCTCCCCTACAAAATAGCCTCGTAGTTTCCACTTTCCTGGTTATGGGAATCGCCTCCCTCCGGTGGGGGACAAGGCTGTGGTGCACACCAGCTCTCCCAACCTGGTCCCAGCCTCCTGACGACACGACGCCTGCCTGTTTGCGAGGCTATGGATGCCGACATCCTTCGAGCCATTTAGCAACGGAATCTTGTGGTCTGGTCTATTTCGGTATGTGCTAATGTGGTTGCCATGCACACTGATGGCTTTTATCTGTGTTTTTAACTAGATTGCGAGTCGTTAGTGATTTGCCTGTTTATTGCACAGAGCCAGAGCAACAATAGGTGCTTTGTGAATCACACCGTGGAGCCAGGTTGACATTTCAGAAATAAGATTCCTTTTTAAAAATAATAACAATTAATTAGGGTGGTGTTTTTTTCCAGGGGGAGTTGTATGTGACTAAGACCATGTCTCAGTTGCAGAAGCTTTATTCTTCCAGCGCAAACAGCATTCCCCTTCGTGCCTCTCATTGCTATGTGACTGGGATCAGGGGTCAAAGCTTGTGACTTATTAAGGTAGGCCTGAGATTTCCCCCCACTGGAATCCTACCGCCAGGAAGATAGAAGACAGAGAACACCAAAATGTTGAAAAGCTTAATACAGCATTTGGATTCTCTGTCAAAAACATAGACAGTTGCTGCAACGTATTGGATTCAAAGAGTCCTTCAGTCAACACACACACACATGCTGTTAGATAAGCCACTCTTCTCTAGACATTTTGTTAAGTTCTGGGTGAAGATATCAGATGACACAGCGATTCTTCACACAGCTCTTGTTTATTCACAGGCCAGAACAGAACTGGGCTGAAGGGTTCAGCCAACCTGCTTATATAGAACTCGACTACAAAGCAACAGTAACAACTTTCTGTAACTATCCAATCACTGAATGTCACTTTCAGCCCCTTATTTGCATATGCGGACCTGAGTGAAAACTATCTACAGTATCCCCCTGCTGGCCCAGGGTGAGAACTTCAGGACATAACACCCCTCCCCACCGAGATAAGGCGTTAGTTACAATCGTAATGGTTTCCTTAATATACAGCATTACACGTAATGGTTCAATTAGGCACAAAAACATATTGGTTACATTTCACATACTTCCATTAGATCGACAGTGTTGCATGTCCAACAACACAGTACTTTAAATAAGTTGGGCGCTTGGATACTATACTGGCCCATCTTACAGAGTTGTAAGGGTCACAGTGTACATGAAATGGTTTGAAAACTCACAGATGTGATCTCTTTTTATTACGACCACAGCTATGCCCAGATTCTTGCCAGATTCAGCACTGCTACATGCAATGCTGCTCTGATCTTCCTCAGCAAAGACCTGGGGAAACAGAAGCAGTTGCACTGTTGCTTTTGCTGAAAAGCAGCTGATTTCTCGTCTGCAACCCAGGGCCAGAAACACACTTCAGGAGTGGGCTGTTGTGTACAGCTTGTTCCCTCTCTGCCCCTGCAGCTTCATTCCCATTATATTCTGGGTTGCTCCCTCCTCCTTCTGAAAGGCGGTGGCTTTTTGGTGCCAGGAAATCAAAAGCTGCTGTTATCCCATCCTACTAAAAGCCTCACAATTGGTGTAATTTGTATTCAGGTATTCTTGTAACTTGCATGTTACACCGTGTGGGCTGGAAGAGTAACGAGCGTCAAGCTGTGCTTTATACTTCGGAGTTTGACTGGATATTTGCATTTTCCGAGGCTGACATCTCTCGAGTTGTTTCGTTTCAGCTGACAAAAGCTGCCTTTCTCATTTTGTATTTTGTATGCTTTGACAACCAATACAGATGTTTCTGTTTCCTCCCTTCTCATACACAGTCCCTTATTCTTCAGCGAAAGGGGGGGGGGGAGCATCTATTCCATTCCTGCCTCTCCCTTCTGTGTGTTTGCAGTGGAGAGTGATGAGGGAAAGCACATATACAGTGGTACCTCGGGTTACAGACGCTTCAGGTTAAAGACGCTTCAGGTTACAGACTCCGCTAACCCAGAAATAGTACCTTGGGTTAAGAACTTTGCTTCAGGATGAGAACAGAAATTGTGCTCTGGCAGCGCAGCAGCAGCAGGAGGCCCCATTAGCTAAAGTGGTGCTTCAGGTTAAGAACAGTTTCAGGTTAAGAGCGGACCTCCGGAACGAATTAAGTACTTAACCTGAGGTACCACTGTATAGGGAAGGAGGTGGGTTTTCTCTCTTCTGCAGTATGGGCTTTTGCTTCTTGGAAAATGGGAATAGGAGAGGGGGCCCCAGGTACCTCAGAGATGGACCGGCCTGTGGTAAAACGCATACAGTGGTACCTTGGTTGTCGAACTTAATCCGTTCCTTTCGACTCCCAGAACCGTTCGAAAACCAAAGCATGGCTTCCGATTGGCTGCAGGAGCTTCCTGAATTCATTTGGAAGCCACAGAAGCCGCGTCAGATGTTCGGCTTCCAAAATAACGTTTGCAAACCGGAACATTTACATCCGGGTTTGCAGCGTTCGGGAGCTGATTTGTTCGGGAGCCAAGCCGTTCGACAACCAAGGTACCACTGTAGTTGATTTCAATGACGCAAACCAAGCTAAGCGATGGGCATTTTCTGCCGACGAGGATTGATTGGGATAGGTTGGTGGGCAAGACAAGGCTAAACAGCAAGTGGGACTTAGGGCAAATGGTTGCAGCGTGGAGTGCTCCTGTTGTGAGATGCTCATAAGAACATGAGAGCCCTGCTGTGTCAGGGCACAGCCTCATGGAGTCCAGCATTTTGTTCTCAAAGTGGCCAGCCAAATGTCGATAGGAAGCCCTCAAGCAGTACTCAGAGCAGAGGCGCACTCTTCCCAATTGCATCAGGTTGGGGAAGGCTGCCTTAGGCTACCGTATTTTTTGCTCCATAAGACGCACCTGACCATAAGACGCACATAGTTTTTAGAGGAGGAAAACAAGAAAAAATATTCTGAACGAAACAGTGGATGTATGATTTTTTGGGTGTAGGCTGTAGCCATGGACATGCTATGTGATCTGATGGTGAATTTGGGGTGACCCAGTGCAAAAATCCTGAGGATCCATGTGGATCTGTGCTTTGTAACCACATTTTTGCACCATTGCAGCCCCAGGAAACAGTGGATGCGTGATTTTTTTGGTGCAGGCTGTAGCCATGGACATGCTATGTGATTTGATGGTGAATTTGGGGTGACCCAATGTAAAAATCCTAAGGATCCATGGGCTTTTACCTCCCCTCTCCCAGGCAGCCTCCGCTAGAGTCCCTTATCTCTCTCCCGATCCCACCGATCAGCTGCTTCCTTTCAACACCCCCTTCCCTCTTGTTTGCCTTAGTGTCTTTTCCTTAGCTGGAGCAGTTTTTTGCTCCTCCTTTTCTTCTAATTTCTCTTCTCATTGATTTAGTCTTCCTGTTTCCGCCCTTCGCAAGTTTGCTGTCTTTACCTCCCCCCTCCCAGGCAGCCTCCTTTATTGCTAGCATCCCTTATCTCCCTCCCCGATCACTTGGTGATTAGTGGCTTTGTTTCCACACCCACTTCCCTCTTAAAAAAAAAAAAAAGCATGATCTGCTTTTTGTCCCTGGGCAATTCGGCTCCAGGGACCACACATTCGCTCCATAAGACGCACAGACATTTCCCCTCACTTTTTAGGAAGAAAAAAGTGCGTCTTATGGAGTGAAAAATACAGTATTTTGGAAGGTGCAATAGTTTAGTGGCAAGGCACATTCTTCTCACACAGACCATCCTGCCCCGAAATCTTGCCATCTTTAATTAAAAGGACCAGATTTGTCAATGATTCTCAGTTTGGAGCTGGCAGTTCTAAGCCAGATGGACCCTTGTTTTTTAGCGCTGCAAAACAAGGCGGATAAAGTTTTTGCTTCAGTATGTTCTGATTTTGAAAACTGCAGTGTGAAGAGTAGGTCTTAAACCTTCTGTGCAATTATTTGTCCTTGCCTCTTCTGTTTTAACTCCGCAAGGGCACCCGAAGGAGAAAGATTTCATGACAAGCGCAGCTGCCGTCACTTACATCAGAATCATTCACTTCAAATCAGGGGTTCTTTCTTCTGTGTTCTAAAAACTGGATATACTGCTGATAAAAATATATATTCCTAGCTGTGTGTCTCCCCAGAGGGTTTCTCCATTTCAAAGGATAAAGGCTGCTTGTGGTTTGAGAAGAAAACTGCCTTTGAATACTGAGCACTCTTCAAAATTTGACCTTACAGAGAATCTTCCATTTTTAGCGATGCCTCGTGACCCTGTCAAAATGAATGCAAAGAAGTAATTTGAGGGGTGTTAAGCTACAAGAAGAGTGTGCTTCGGGGTTTATCTTTCAGTTTGAATATTGATATCCTACTGCACACTTTTAAGTCGTTTCCTGAGGTTGAGACGGGCAGAATTGATGAGTTCTGCTGCTGAATTAATTAAGAGCATGAGAATAAATCCCAGCTGGATTGGCCAGTGGCTCAATGAGTCCAGCATTCTGTTCTGACAGATGCTCGTGCGCGTTCAACAGAATATTCAAGGGAACCAAATTGTTGTGATTTATTTGTTTAATTTTTATACCGCCCTTTATAGATCTCAGGGCCAGTGGCAGAGAGCAGGCGGGGGTGCGGCTGGCAAATATCCCAGGGGTGTGGCATGCGTCCTGGGGGCGTGGCATGTGTATTAGGGGTGTGGCATGTGTCCCAGGGGTGTGACATGCATCCTGAGGGCGTGGCATGTGTCCTAGGGGCGTGGCATGTGTCCCAGGGGTGTTGCATGCGTCCTGGGGGTGTGACGCCCAGTGCGGGATGGGGGAGCAGCCGCGATGGCACCCCACCAGGATCGCGCCACTGGTGGTGATCTCAGGGCCAGCGGCGGAGGGGGCGGAGAGCAGGCGGGGGCATGGCTGGTGCATGTCCCGGGGGTGTGCCATGCGTCCTGGGGGTGTGGCATGCGTCCTAGGGGCATGACCTGTGTTCCAGGGGCATGACATGTGTTCCAGGGGTGTGGCATGCATTCTGAGGGCGTGGCATGTGTCCTGGGGGCGTGGCATGTGTCCCAGGGGTGTGGCGCCCAGTGCGGGAGGGGGGAGCAGCCGCGATGGCACCCCACCAGGATCGTGCTGCCGGGAGCAGTGCGCTCCCCCCACACCCCTGTTCCTCCGCCAGTTCTCAGGGCAGTTCACAGACCCCGCTCCAAGTGCAAGAACATATGTCTGAATGCGAAAGTGCTGGGACCTGTCTTTTTCCCAGGTTAGATCTTGCATTCCCAACTATGTCTTGCAAAACTGAACTAGATGTTCAGGGATCTGTTGCCTGGCCCTGCCCTAGCCTTAGGGGAAGAGTGTTATTTTTGCTGCCATTAACAGAAGAAGGCAGCCACATCTACAAAGCATTTCACTGGGATTGTGTTTGCTGCAGTCTGCCACCACCGCCAGTCTCTACACAGTATTCATGCTCTTGGCTCCACATATTTCAAGCAGCAAAGCAAACGTTTAACATTCTGCACCTAGGCTTGCCAGAGCCATCCCAAGGAGAAAGTGTGTAGCAATGGGCACCACTTTAAACAGCCCTGGTGTTATGTACTGAGTTGAATAGGATCCAAACTGCAGCAGTCTGATTGGTCCTAGAACAATAGGATCCAAAAGGCAGCAGTCTGATTGGTCCTAGAACAATAGGATTCAGAATGCAGCAGTCTGATTGGTCCTAGAACAATGCAGCAGTATGATTGGTTGGCAGGAACGACCCAATCATGCTCCAGATAGAAGTGAATCCACAACTTGATTGGCTTACAGTAGAATTCCGGAATTAGCCAATCATGTGGAGCCCATTGTGTAAATAATGTATATAAAGCAGATACTTTGAGGGGACTTTCATTCATTCCTCCTCACCACCATGAGCTGAATAAAGAGCATGAAATCACTTTGCGACTCTGAGTATATTTCACTGGCGACGAAGGTGGGATCCCGCTGAGCTGACTGCCACACACAGCACCGCAGCACCGCCACCTGCCGCACCGCTGCCTCGCACCGTGTATCCAGGCTTCAGCTCCGGGACACAAGGAACTCAGAATGGCAACCGACAGCAGCTTCTCGCCGTTCAACCCAGCATCTGGAGACTGGGAAGCGTACGCCTCCCGTTTCACCTTCCTCCTAGAAGCCAAAGGGGTCACCGAGGAAGAAGACGCCAAGAAGAGGGCAATATTCTTCAGCGTCTGCGGAGAGGAGACGTTTGAAATCGCCCGGGCTCTCCTTGCGCCTGAAGACGTTGCTACTGTTCCATACAAAACAATAATGGAACAGCTGAAGGGGCACTTTTCGCCACAGCCCTCAGTGGTGGCTCGTCGAAATGCCTTCTACGCAAAGCGGCAAGCCCCTGGGGAAACCATAACTGGGTTTGTGACCTCTCTCCGCCAAGCTGCCCGGTTCTGCAACTTCTCAGAGCTGGAGAACATGCTTCGTGACCGCCTCGTCAGTGGCCTGAAGGATGAGAAGCTGCAACGACGCCTCTACGCTAAGAAGAACCTAACGTTCCAGGTCGCTCTGGAGGAGGCCCTGGCAACAGAAACTGCCGAGAGGTCGACGCAAGAGGCACGGCTGAGCCAGCCATCCCAACCGAGGGTCCACCACGAAGAACTGTGTTCGCCCAAGCACTGGTGCTTTTTAACTTATTCAGAAATGATGTGGAGTAAGGGCCGAGCAGTGATTATGACATCAGATTATTCAGGGTAGATACAAACAAAGAGGGATTGTGAGCTGCTCCAAAACAATCTTTCCAAACTGGGTGAATGGGCATTAAAATTGTGACTGTGGTTCAATGTAAGTAAATGCAGAGTGATTACATACCCTCCAACATTTCTCCAGTGAAAGTTGTTGTCGTTTAGTCGTTTAGTCGTGTCCGACTCTTCGTGACCCCCTGGACCAGAGCACGCCAGGCACTCCTGTCTTCCACTGCCTCCCGCAGTTTGGTCAAACTCATGCTGGTCGCTTCGAGAACACTGTCCAGCCATCTCGTCCTCTGTCATCCCCTTCTCCTTGTGCCCTCCATCTTTCCCAACATCAGGGTCTTTTCCAGGGAGTCTTCTCTTCTCATGAGGGGGCCAAAGTCTTGGAGTCTCAGCTTCAGGATCTGTCCTTCCAGTGAGCACTCAGGGCTGATTTCCTTCAGAATGGAGAGGTTTGATCTTCTTGCAGTCCATGGGACTCTCAAGAGTCTCCTCCAGCACCAGAATTCAAAAGCATCAATTCTTCGGCGATCAGCCTTCTTTATGGTCCAGCTCTCACTTTTCCGCTTAGGTAGTGAACTGGCAGTGACTGACCAGGAAAGGGAGCTTGAGGTGATGGTAAATAGTTCAATGAAAACATTGGCATAGTAGGCAGCATCTCTGAAAAGGGTGAATTCTCTGGTATGGATCATCAGGAATGGGACTGAAAACTGCCAATATGGTAACGGTTTTGTAAAAAACAGTGGTGCGACCATCATACATGGACTACTGTGTGGAGCTCCCATCAACTCACCTCAGAAAAAGCTACTTGTTCCATCTATGATAATCTTTATTGTCACTGTCCCATACAGAACAACGAAATAGAAAAATCTACATAAGACATTCAAAACCCAACAACCCTGCTATCCCAGCTATCCCAACCTGGTTAGCCCCCTAAAAACTCTGATACCCCATTTTCAAATACAATATACTCCCATACAGGCTCCTTACTAGGCGTTTAAAACCAAAATTGCATTTGTGTAGAAACTGTTTCTCAGGCGGCTAGTCCTAGTCTTTATAAGCCTGTACCTTCTTCCAGAAGGCAGAAGCTGAAAGAGATCATTTCTGTGGTTTTTTTTTTAAAAAAAGATATTTATTGAAGTTTTACAAACGTAAGTTTACAAAATGAAAAAAGGTCATATAAAAAGAAAAAAATACAAAAAAGAGAACATAGAAAAATATATGAAAAAGAAAAAAAAGGAATAAAAATACAAAATACAAAAGATAAATAGTTAACAAAGAATTAAAAACAAATCCGTTTTTTGTAACTTTGAACTCATTAGCTTATTTCCTTGGCCTCCTCACACCTCCCCTTTTTGTATTCCCATTTAAATAATCAAATCAGCAAATCCTTACCCTCTTTCGTTTATCTTAACTCTGTATCTTAACATATTATAACTCTACATTTTCATCCATTATCAATTCATTTTTGCATATTCTTATTAACTTTGTTGCTAATGCCACTTATTTTCAATCCAACATCATTTTAACATTCATTAATTTTACAGTATTTCTGAAGATAGTATTTAAATTTCTTCCAGTCTTCTTCCACCAACTCTTCTCCCAGGTCTCGGATTCTGCCAGTCATTTCCGCCAATTCCATATAATCATTTCTGGGGTGTGCACTATCCTGCTCTATCTCTGCAGCTTTCTTATGGCACCTGGAAGCATAGATTTGATCCAAGATGGGATCCTGCTGCTGAAGGCATCCAAAGTAGCATCTCTTCAGTTGCTGAGATCCAGCTGTTCAGCCCCATTCATTCCTTTGCCTCTGAGGACATCAGTGGGAGCCGTTGCCTGGTAACAGCCAATTGCCACCCAGGGATGTCTTGCCTCCCATCACAGGACTTAGCTAGATCCAGCTGCTCAGTTCCATTGTCTGTCCTCAGGGGACATCAGCGGGTTCTGCTGCCTAGTAGGCGGAGGCTGACTGGCAGCATCAAGGATGAGGGCAGGAAATGCCACCTGAATAATCCTGGCACCACCGTGTGTTATTGCTGTTCCCGGTGCCAGACTCAAATGGCGGTTTTTAAATCGTGCGAATCTTTTTCACGCTGTGTTGAAAGCCTATTGGGTCTGTAAGGCGGAAATTATTTTTCTTTATTTCGTTAAAAATGACACACCACTTGATTGTGAAAAAAAAGCCCCGACTCCTTGATCAGTTTGGTTGCTCTTTTCAGAACCTTTTCCAGCTCTTCATTCATTCATTCTACAAAATAAATATGTAAGAGAGGAGGACGTGTGTTGTAAGGAAAGAGGATGCCCTGTTTGTGGGGACTTAGGGGAAATGTTATGGGGAGCTCAGGAGCCTAGGACTGCCCGTTTTCCAAAGATCTTGTTTGGGTGGGTGTCGAGATTGACCCATCTCTGGAATGTGACCACACTGGGGACATCCAGGAACTCATGCAACAAAACTTCTTTTCTAACAAATAAAGCTTTCTTGAAAGAAAGTTGCCATTGGCTTGAGGTGACCCATGGAGACAGGAAGTCTCTGTGCAAGAGAGAGACGCTCCCTGATGTAGAATAAAACAGCCCTATTTTTCTAGATTCAGGAGGTAGCCATGTTGAATCATAGAATCATAGAGTTGGAAGAGACCACAAGGGCCATCGAGTCCAACCCCCTGCCAAGCAGGAAACACCATCAGAGCACTCCTGACATATGGTTGTCAAGTCTCTGCTTAAAGACCTCCAAAGAAGGAGACTCCACCACACTCCTTGGCAGCAAATTCCACTGTCGAACAGCTCTTACTGTCAGGAAGTTCTTCCTAATGTTTAGGTGGAATCTTCTTTCTTGTAGTTTGGATCCATTGCTCCGTGTCCGCTTCTCTGGAGCAGCAGAAAACAACCTTTCTCCCTCCTCTATGTGACATCCTTTTATATATTTGAACATGGCTATCATATCACCCCTTAACCTCCTCTTCTCCAGGCTAAACATGCCCAGCTCCCTTAGCCGTTCCTCATAAGGCATCGTTTCCAGGCCTTTGACCATTTTGGTTGCCCTCCTCTGGACACGTTCCAGTTTGTCAGTGTCCTTCTTGAACTGTGGTGCCCAGAACTGGACACAGTACTCCAGGTGAGGTCTGACCAGAGCAGAATACAGTGGCACTATTACTTCCCTTGATCTAGATGCTATACTCCTATTGATGCAGCCCAGAATTGCATTGGCTTTTTTAGCTGCCGCGTCACACTGTTGGCTCATGTCAAGTTTGTGGTCAACCAAGACTCCTAGATCCTTTTCACATGTACTGCTCTCAAGCCAGGTGTCACCCATCTTGTATTTGTGCCTCTCATTTTTCTTTACCCAAGTGCAATACTTTACATTTCTCCCTGTTAAAATTCATCTTGTTTGTTTTGGCCCAGTTCTCTAATCTGTCAAGGTCGTTTTGAAGTGTGATCCTGTCCTCTGGGGTGTTAGCCACCCCTCCCAGTTTGGTGTCATCTGCAAATTTGATCAGGATGCCCTTGAGTCCATCATCCAAGTCGTTGATAAAGATGTTGAATAAGACCGGGCCCAAGACAGAACCCTGTGGCACCCCACTAGTCACTCTTCTCTAGTTGGTCTGACGCAGTAGAAATAATACAATAAAAAATGGTCCAGTAGCACCTTACGAGACCAACTAAATTTGTTCTTGGTATGAGCTTTCATGTGCATGCACACTTCTTCAGATACTTCAGATTCTTTTGTGGGAGAAACACTGGAGGATATGGGCCCAGGCCATGAGCGGGACTCCCCTTCCCCTCTCTGAAGTGCAGGCGGCCATAAACAGCACACTCGCCTCCCTACCAACCACATTATTATTATTATTATTATTATTATTATTGCCATTTCTCCTGACAGGGACACAGGGCGGCTCACAGACAAAAACAAGAACCGCTAGGGAATCTGAGCCTGTTCATCAGGCAGAGGAAAATACCGTGTGTGCATGTTTGGAGACCGCACTGTATTTTTTTTACCACAAACACGACCATTTTTTCCTTTTCCCAGAGGTTGCTGAGGGCAACCCAGTCAGATGGGCGGGGTACAAACAATAAAATCATTATTATTCTTAGGATGTGATTTGACCTTTGAACCACGTCATACATGTATTAGTATATGTGATGTACTACTAATAATATATATATTGTTATTAGCATTATAATATATATATATATATATATATATATATATATATATATATATTAGTATTATATATGTAATAACGTAATAATATATATATTAGTATATGTATATATGTCTGTAGGAGAGTCGGGGGCGGGGGAGAAAGAGGGAGTAGCCCGCTCTCCCTCTCCCGCCTCCTCCCTGAGGGGCAGCAGCCAAGATGGCGGCGGCGTCTGCTCTCCCCTCTCCCTCAGCCGCGCTCTTTGCTCCTCCCACCGCCGCGGCCACGTGCGCCTCGCCTTTCCGAGCGGGCGCGCGCGCGCGAGAAACGGCTGGGCGTGGCTCCGAGCGGCGGCCGACTCCGGCGAGGCGAGGCGAGGCCGGGCGGCGGCGTGGGGCGGGGCTTCCGTTCTAAACGGCAGGACGCAGGCGCGGCTCCTCCCTCCCCGCCCCCCTCCTCCTCCTCCTCCGCTCCAGGCGTTGGTGGCTCGTCCGCCGTTGCTTCGCCTTCCTCTCGCCTGCCGGACTCGCCGCCGCTGCCGCTCCTCCCGGTGCGCCTTTGGGGACTAGCATCGCCGCGGGCCGGGCCACATGGGCGTGCGCGTGGAGACCATCTCCCCCGGGGACGGTGAGCCGAGAGACCCCCCCCTCAACCGACGACCCCCCCTCAAGAGGTTAGGGGGCACCAGCCCCCTCTTCTCCCCCCCCATTAACTGCCTTTTTATCTTCTCTAGGGAGGACCTTCCCTAAGCGAGGGCAGACCTGCGTGGTGCACTACACGGGTGAGTCTCGTCGTCTGAATGACCCTCTTTTAACCCCCCCACTCGCCCCACTTCCCGGAATGTGGGGGTGGGGGAGGCTTTTTGGTTGGGGTGGGGAGGGGTCGTCTGCAAACGGTCTTTCTCTGTGTCTGGTGGGGAGGGAGGGGGGTCACAGCTGCGTTTTGCGCTTGGAGCAGAAAAGGGAGGGGTGGAGGGGGCAACTGGGCGTGTGGGGGGGGGGGCGAGTGTGTCTCAGCTTGTAGGGGGTGAAATGTTATGGGGGGGGAGAGGCAGGAGCAGAAATCTGTGCCCCCCCATTTCCTTTCAGTAGAGGGTTAGGATATGGCTGGGCACGGTGGCATAAGGTGCATTGGTTAGAGGAAATCCTTAATTGTCAAAGGGGGGGGGATGATTGGCAGGCTGAGGCTCCTCCTTCCTTACCTGGTTGCAAAAACAACCCCCTCCTCCCTCGCATTTTAACTGTATTTTGGGCATCGCAACCCACAAACCTGCTTTTGGAAATCGGGTGGTGGGGACTCAAATCTGTGCCCTTTCTTCCCTTGGCAACTGATGCTCCGTGGGTCTTGCTGCATGCATCGAAGAGGGGTGGCTGTGTGGGGGTCTCTCCGCATGCCGCCCCCTCCACGCCAGCGAGCTTTGTGGTCTACGGCACCCATGTTTAAATCCAGTGTGTGGTTTTTCCCTGAGCCACCACCTGCTCAGAGGTACTACTGGAGCAGCCATGGATTCCAAAGCAGCTGTGCTTGGGCTAGGCGGAAAGGATCTCGCCAAAAGGAAGGTGCTACTTAGATAAGCTGTTTGCCCTTAATACTGCAATTTCGTCATAAATCTTGTTGTTTCTGGCAGGGGTCTTAGGCTGGGGTTGGCATCTTGCGGGGTTTATGCCGCCCTCGCCTGCAACCGCATGCTTCTCTGTTAAGCTTCTCCGTCTGAAAGGCTAAAAAACATGGTTGCGGTTTCGATGTTTCTGGCCTGCTCTGTTTCCCAAGTGATTGTCTGTCATGCCAGCCAATCTGCCCAAATTTATTTATTTGTTACAGTAGCTTGCTTACTTGCTTTTTGACGGTTGGAATATTTAAGGAACTTCCATCAGAACTGAGTGAAAAAATGTGTTTCATGTTTGTGGGCAAGATTTTGGGGGCTGGAATTTTTTTTAAAAAATACTTCAGGAAAAAGCCTAAATTTCTTGGGCAGTGGAAGCAAGCATTGAGGAAGGGGCCATAGCTAAATGATAGAGCCTGTGCTTTGGGTGCGAAAAGTCCCAGGTTAAGTACCTGGTCTCTCCAGGTACTGTTGGGGAGGACTCCTCCCTTCTGAAACCCTGGAGAGCTGCTGCCAGTCCGTGTAGATAACACAGAGCTAAATGGATCCGGTGGTCTGATTGAACATAAGGCAGATCCTTGTGTACGCTTGTTTCAGTGCATCTTGATATTTTTATATATATACGAAACTGCCTTAGGCAGACAGAGCTTTAGTACATTTTGCCTAGTGTCCTTTATTTTCAAGTGCCTGGGTCCTTTTTCAGAAGCTTCTATGCCTGACATCCTGATCACGAGGACAGGATTTGAGGTGCTGGTGCATGCTTTTGGTTATTCTGGGTTGGTTAGTGGTCTTTGCGAGTGGGCTGTTAACGTGGAGTTCATTTTTCCCACCTTTGTGGTTTTAGTGATATGTAGAAGGGTCTGAGGTTCCATATATAACTGCATATCCATGTGTGTGTGTTTAAAAAATGTGCTACCTTTCAGGTAGCCTCTTTTATCAAGTGTTCATTAGCATGTCATTCACTGTCTCTGCACTCAGACTGATTCTTTGGTGCTACACAGGTCATCTAACATATTTTTGTACTGCAAAATCTAATATTGGCAATGTGAGGAAAGCACAGGTCTTCAAACGATTGTGCCAAAGTACTGTACTTAATCACCTGGGTGCAGTACTGTGGTGATTTGCATATTATATTAGAAGTACTTCCATTTTGGCTCATGTTAAACCCTTTTAGCAAAGAGCCTGTCTGCTCCCTAGGTTGATCAAAAGTGCGCAAATTGTTGAGAGACGCCATGAATTTGATCTAGTTGGAAAGTCAGCTGCTGTGCTATGTGCAGTGGGAAAGCATGTAGTTGAAACATGTTGCCTGTGCCCCTTTTTTGAGAACATGCTCCCCGATTTTGAGCGTGGCTCTGAATCTGGTGGAACGTGAACTCTGTGTTAACCTTCTTTGGTAGATATTTCGCTTTGCTGCTTGGAGCCTGATTGGTTGATCTGTGGAACTGACAGCTAATTTGTCCACTAAGGTGTTCCCCTTTCTGTACTGGGATTCATTGCTAGGAAGAGATGGAGGCGACAGCCCAGTATCTTGGAAGAAGGCTTCAAAGGCACCCATGGAATCGCTGGCTGCCCTCTATCTCTTACGGCTTCTAGCAACTTTAAATTGTAAATATTCACACAGCATCCTGAAATCCCTTGCCCTTCCTGCATGCAGTGAGTGATGATCCATACGTGAATTACATATGGAAGGAAACCAGGGTCTGAGTATGGCAGACTTCTGAAAGGCTGTTGGATTCCACTACTGGATTGCAGCTGGCCAAAAGCGTCTCTATAGGCCCCATTGCCATTTTTACGGAGAGCCATCTCACATCATTGCCTGACCCATGGAGAGACTGTGTGTGCCGCATAGAAGAGACCACCTGGGACAAGAATACAGGCAGTGACCGTTCTAGGTATGTCCAAAATGTGTGCAAATGCACGCAATCGCATTGTGCCAAACCTGGAAGTGATCTGAAAATGTCACCAAAAGGGGTGGATTCGGGTGTTCGCAAGGTTTTTCAGTGGGTGTTTGGATTATACACGATTTCACGTAAGTGTGCAGTTCATTGGAAAGTAGCCCCCGTGTGAATCGACCACGGCCTGTATCATAATGGCTCTAAAGTTGGGAGTTGGTGCAGAGTTCCATGTTCCTGATGCCGCACAGTGTACGGTATGCATTGTGCACCTGCAGAGCTGGCCGCCCACGAGGAGTGAAGGTTTGAGTTCTTTCCTTGTAGGGCTTGAAGCTGTTTGTGGCGGGAGGGAGAACACTATGAAGTATGCAAGGCCAGAATGCTTTGCCGTGGTTGCGCTGTAACAACCAAGCTGCTTATATGGGTAGAGCTACTTCCAACAGCGGTTGGATGGATGGCCTGGTTCTTAGCAGCGTAGTGGCTGATTTTTCTTCTTGACACCCCTTGCTTTGTATGCACTTGCAAGGGTTCTCACTGTGCCAGAAATATGAAGAAGGCGTAATGCTAGCTGAGTGGTAGCTGCTCTTCAAACATCCTTGGGGTGGGGTTGGGGAAGTAAGGGAGACAAATGGGTGGAAGCAGTAACATAGCAGTTAAACTTGCAGTCTGGGGAGCGAAATCTTTTTGGAAGCCTCCAGGGAAATTCTGGGAATGCAGTCGATGGAGAGTATCCTGTTTTTAGGGGAAGATGCCAGGTTGAATAACCAGTTCTTCCACCGTGATGTAGCTGTGGAAGGCAAAGTGATTTTCTGGCCTCCAGGCTGCAGGGTCTGTTGAGATTTGGCACAGCACCCCTTGGGTGCTTATGAGGGAGGACTCTCCTCTGGTGTGAGTTAAAACAGCAAAGGGCCTGCCCCCTTGGAGATATTCTCTTTAGCTCTGTCCTGTATAGCTTGTGGAACAAGCTAGCTCTTCACTGGACTGCCACCCTCCCCTTGCGATTTCCTTCCTCCTTCCTGCATAGTATTTCCTGGGGACCCCGTTCTTGGATGCCAAAGGGGAAGAAAAGGGAAGGCTTGGTGCCGGCGCAGACCTCCTCCCTCTCCGCTCCTCCCGGATTAGCAGCCACTCCATCTGTTTCTCTTTCCTTCCCTGCTGTCATTGGGTGGGGAAAGGAAATGAGGATGGTCTCTCCCTGGCTGCCTCTTGCGCTGCCAGGAAGAACAAAGGGATGGCTGGCAGGGGACCTGGAGGCTGTTGGTTGGGACAGGAGATTCGCCCGCCCTCTGGTGCTGGCAGCGCAGCCTTCCTTTTCTGTGTCTGTGGAGCATTTGGAGAGGGCTTAGCCATAGGCAGCGCCTTTCCGTCATCTCCACTTCATTTGGGGGTGGGTGGGTGTGTTTGGACAACACCGTCTTACCTTTAGCAAGCCCCGTGGTGCTAAAATGCAGCCGCTCTCCTTTCTCAGGTGTTTCATGCTCTGGTTTAGCTTTTTTTTGGCAAGGGGCACATCTGCTCAAAAGGTTGCCCTGGTCTGACTTAGCGAGCAGCATCCGATGTGAGCAGGATAGGGATCGTATGTGCAAGATGCCAGATACAGACAGTGAGCAATGACTACATTATTACATGAGCACTGTTCCACAGCATATGATATTTTCATTTACATACATTCATTCAAAATAAGATGGGTTTATGAAGCAATTCTATATCCTCCCACCACGCTGATGAAGAATTCTACGAAACAGTAGTCAGTATCTGGAATCACTGTTCAGTGTTGGACATCATATTTGCCGAATACACAAAGCTTCACAGCTTCATATAAAGTCTGGTACCTCACTTCATTTAAAGATTTTCAGAGACTTTGAGACTGAAGATTTCATTTTGTACTTGTTATGCTTTGAAGGAATTCGATAAAGATTGTCCTTTGCATATGTACATGGTCATCGTGTTGCCTAGACATTGCTGACGTTCTCTTGGCAACACAACAGTTTTGGGAACAAAGCATGGAAGAAGAGGAGAAATGGTTTTGGGGCATGAGGGTTGCATGTTCTGTATCACAGGAGTTAAAAAGTTAGGATGGTTCTCCGCCACAGCCTTCAGGGCATGTGTTGCGTGCTGGGAATTCTAAACTGCGATCCTGACCACACCTCATGGGGCAGTTTTGGATTATGCAAGCTATAAATGAATTATCTCTGGTGCCAGTGTGGGAGTAACAGGGAACCTGTGCGTAGCATTTCAGATGCATTTACAAGAACTGTCAACTTAGTAGGAGCAGTTTGGGTTTCCCCACTGCAAGTAGTTTCCAGATGTGGCAGGCAAGGTGCTCCTCTCCCAAGCATGAAATTCATTTAAAATCAGCTTTATGTGATTGAGAGCAGGCCCCGTTTTGCACAGTCGACTTCTCCAACTGGTCTGGTGGGGTAAGAAGCATCTGTGCCCCCACCACTCCATTTTCATAACTGAACTGGAAGCAGGACACCTCTTAAAAAGAGAGCTGAACCAAATATCTGGTTTCATTCTTCAGGTAGAAGCTAGTAATTCTGAGACAAATGGTGTTGATATTCTTTTCTCTTCAGTCGCCTCTGATCCCATTAATTCTCCTCAGAGTATTGATCTCGGGTGATCTCAGCCATTCAGGGATCATGAATGGGATGATGCCACTGTATAGCCAATTGGAAATGACTGTACGATGAGTGTGATTCACCTAATGAACTCTGCCAGCGGAAGGCCTGCAAAAGGGCTTCCACTTTCGAAATGGGATTTCCCCCCCCCCCTTATATCCCTGTGCTCCCTGAAACTTGCTCTGGGGTTTTGGGGTACCCCCAGAACAGTGCCAGGGGGATCTTTCTGCCTTGCAAGCGAAAATGCTTTTGCAGACGGAACACGTGTAATAGTGTGGCACTAAATTGCATGCACCCGATGTCATTTCAGACTGTTGAGGGTCAGGGCCAAACAACGTATAGACGTAGTTTTCAGGGGATGCCAAACATTGATAGTGTCAGCTTAGGGACTTATCAGACTGGTAACAGAAGTTAAAAGGCAATCTTCATTTTTCACCATGAGTTGGGAAAGGATTTTTCCTGTTCATGTTGGCCAGTATACTTCACCTGGGATGTTGTGTGTTGGCATCTTACATAGCATGTTGCAAAACTTGCTGGGATGCAGCGCCGAATTGTTTAGGCCGTGTGCTGTTGAGATTACTATTTTGAGGAAAATAATATATATATAGCTTCTTCTGGCACACTAGAAGCACACTTTTGGTTAGATCAGTGCTCCTGCAATGGGTTTTACTGGGTGCTACCTGTATTTTAAGGGACGCGGGTGGCTAGTTAAACCACAGAGCCTAGGGCTTGCCGATCAGAAGGTCGGCAGTTCGAATCCCCGCAATGGGGTGAGCTCCCGTTGCTCGGTCCCTGCTCCTGCCAACCTAGCAGTTCGAAAGCACGTCAAAGTGCAAGTAGATAAATAGGTAGCGCTCCGGCGGGAAGGTAAATGGCGTTTCCATGCACTGCTCTGGTTCGCCAGAAGCAACTTAGTCATGCTGGCCATATGACCCGGAAGCTGCATGCCAGCTCCCTCGGCCAGTAAAGCGAGATGAGCGCTGCAACCCCAGAGTTGGCCATGACTGGACCTAATGGTCAGGGGTCCCTTTACCTTTACCTGTATTTTATTTTACTTCTACACTTGGAACAAGCTAATTTAAATGGGTGGTTCTGCCCCCGTTTCTCATGTATACCATCTAATGGCTGCCTGAACATGGTTGCCAGAACATGTCCTGCTTTTGGTCTGATCCAGCAGATCTTCTCTTATCCACAAGGAAGATGATCAGAGTTTGTTAAACCAGTTTTCTTTGACATCCAAATTGGGCCACTGTGTCCTTATTTCTGCTTGCAAACAAAGATATCAGACTATGATGAGGAGGGAGCACATGGGCCCATTAAGCCATCAGATCATTAGGTCTGAAGTGGACCAGGGTGTGTTCCAATCTTAAGAGTTAGATCTGGACCTAATGGCGGAGCCTTCAGTTGTCATGTCACACAGGAACAAATCCTCTTTCATGTGTCTGTTCAGATGAAGGACTGGTTTCAGTTCACGGCTAGTGTTTCTAAAATTGCTGAGCCCCATGCTTTGAACAACGTTGGCAGCTGTGTAAAATTTGGTGGTGTCTGATCATTGGGTACATTTGGGGTACATTTATTTGGGTTTATACCAACTCCTAACTAACTGGTCCTCCAGAAGCACTCTTCTGCTGGAAAAAAAATACTGTGTAGGCCCACAGATTCCTAACCATATCACAATTGTCCTTAAATATTTTTTTTTTACATCTTTCCTACAGTGCTGGAGAAAGCTCCTTGGGGCTGGGTGATATATCACCCCAAATCAGTTTGAAATCCATATTGTGGCATCAGTTTCATAATTTTTGACCCGGCAATATATCACCATGTGTGTGTGTGTGTGTGTGTGCTATGCAAAAATCACAGTGCGGAGAAAATCGTGAAGCCCACTGATGCTTCTACATGGCTGCATCCTTATTTCAGACACTGTGTTATATTAGCTGGTGATATATCCCGACGTTGAGAGCCAGGTATCTCCCAGCCCTAAAACTCATAACAGAATTGTGTGAGACTGTGGGATTAAATAAAAATTATCCATTAGAAACTTACAAAACCATGGAAGTTTATAAGTAATAGCCAAGGCCAACTCGTAGGCTTGAGGTTTGAACTTGAGTCTTCTGGGTTCACAGTGCAATCTGGGTTTGACAACACTTCCCCTTCTCTGTGGTTTGTGTGTTGAGTTACTTTTGCTGAGGAATTAAGGATAACAGGGACAGAGGAGGGTGGTTGTCTTAGTGATCTGTCCAGTTCATGTTCTAGAAGTGAGATTGGATTGTTCCTTGCAGAACCCTTCAAGGTTCCGTGGGCTTGGCTTTGGCAGTTGTTGAGCTCCCTTGTCGCTTGGATGATGCAGGAAGATGGAGATTCTGTCATGTCAGCATGGTGCACACAGTGTTGTGGCTGCAGGTTTTATTGCCGTAAGGCCCAGCTGCATATTTCTGCAGGGGATTGAACTAGATCAGCCTTTCTCAACCTGTGGGTCCCCAGATGTTGTTGAACTACAACTCCCATCACCCCTAGCTAGCAAGGCCAGAGCTCCTGGATGATGGGAGTTGTAGTACAACAACATCTGGGGGCCCACAGGTTGAGAACTGCTGAACTTGATGATCCTCAGGGGGTACCTTCCAATTCTGTGATTCCGTTTTCTTCCATGAGAAAGCATTGAGGCAGGGCGAGGCGTTTCTGGGATGGGTTTTGGGTTACGAGATAAGTGACGCCCTGGAAAGCAGTGGTCAAGAACACAAGGGCATAGATTTCAGGGGTCTAAGCAAAGCAGGTTGTCTCTCTGCAAAAAGTGTGCTTGTAAATATGCCCACCTCCTTGGCAATGCGTGGTCCTGGGTGCCGAGCATGATTTGGACCATGTCGTGGCAGTTGAGGGGAGTGAGCCATTCAGAGACGGCGCTGACAGGTGCCAAGAGATGCAGGCTCCTTTGGAGGCCCTGTCTGCCCATGAGTGCGCATGCAGAGCTTTGTGGCTTTCCTGTTCCTCACTGGTCAGTGCTGAAACTGGGGAAGCCACAGCTTGCCTGTTCTCCTTCCCAGGATCCCCTCCTTCTAAGCGAGCAATGTGTGTGTTCTGACCTCCAATGGCCTGTGTCTTCTGGGGCAGCTGCTGCAACTGGTCTCCATCTTGCCTTTTTGTAGAACCTAACGAAGCTCGCCACAGTTTGCAAATAAGCTGTCATCGGGAGACTGTGCCCTTTCGTATCCCGACTTAAATCTGGACCTTTGCCCACCACCGCCAAGCCTCTTGTTGCTAACAGGACCGGCTGCCAGCCTCCGTAGGCTGCCAGAGAATCGCGTCTCCGTTCCAGTGCAGCAAGATGGCACTCTAGGAAATGTTGCACATTCTGTTCATACCTCCCCAAAGTAAACGGCTCTGGGACAGGAATGCCCTTTGTTTTTCCAGCCGCTGGCTTTAACGGGGACGTTTGCCTGCTTGGGAAGGGCTTTACCGTGTAAGGTGATGAGGAGCCTTTGTAGCTGAAAGGCCAACTGTGCAGCCGGCACTTGAAGCGGCAGCGAAAGCAGCCTCTGAGACGCTCCTTGCTCTCTCTGTGCTGCAAATCGAAGTGGGTGGGAACTCCTGGGCCGCCTCTTGCCAATTTGCACATTGCCTTCTGAGGCTCTGGAGGGCAGCCTGCCAACTGTGGCAAAGACCCAGTGAATGCGAGATGTCTGACCTTCTTGAAATGGAGCCATTCTTCATTCAATTCAAATTGCACGTATAGGACTGTTGCCCAGGCTACAGGCACTCAGAGGGCTGCAGTTTCTCACTTCCTGCAACAAATGCAGCCTTTTGTTGTTTTCTGATCGAGTAACCTTTTAAGAGAGGGGCAGTGTGTTGCAGCAGAGTTACACAGGGTGTCTGCCGTCTGTGGCAAATGCTGCAATTCCGTGCAAGATTACCCGAGAGTAAATCTACTGGGGAGTGATTTTTACTGAAGGTGGGAGAGATAAATAAATAGCATTGAATTCAATGGGGCTTTCATCTAAGCAAGCTTAGCATTAGGCTTTAAATTGCTTTATCAGAAAATGGCATTCAAGGCAGTTGATATACTTTCCTGCCCCTCTGTCTGTGCTGCTGCATAATGCCTGAGGTGCCTTAAGTTGGCTTTGTGGGAGCTGCTCCATTTGAACCAGTGTGACCCACGGAAAGGTGAATTGGCTAACAAACGATGGCTGCCACAAATGCATGTTCAGCAGCTCAATTACCATCTTTGTCCATACTGACTAGTTTTTAGCATCCTTGGAATTCTTCCAGCTTTTGAGAGAAGGATATGGATTTCCTGATCCGGAAATAATTGCAGGGGACTTGAGCTCCTGAGTTGGGAGTGGAATCTCAGCTGTACAGAATTCGCATGTTGTGGTTATTTGGAGTGCGTACTCAACATTTTTTGGATGCGGGTGGCGCTGTGGGTTAAACCCGCTCCGGCGGAAAGGTAAATGGCGTTTCTGTGTGCTGCTCTGGTTCGCCAGAAGCGGCTTAGTCATCACCCAGAAGCTGTACGCCGGCTCCCTTGGCCAATAAAGCGAGATGAGCGCCGCAACGCCAGAGTCGGTCGCGATGGTCAGGGGTCCCTTTACCTTTCATACTCTACGTTTTAACTTCATAAGATCTATTCAGTAGCCAGCCGAAAAAGGCTTTAAGGAGCGTGCCATTGTGTTCACGTCCTGCTTGGCCACTGATAATGATATTAATAATAGTAATTTATTATTTATACCCCGCCCATCTGGCTGGGTTTCCCCAGCCACTCTGGGCGGCTTCCAACAAAGTATTAAAATACGGTGGTATTAAAAGTATTAAAAAACGCGATAAAACATCAAACGTTAAAAGCTTCCCTAAACAGGGCTGCCTTCACATGTCTTCTAAAAGCCTGGTAGTTGTTGTTCTCTTTGACACCTGGTGGGAGGGCGTTCCACAGGGCGGGTGCCACTACCGAGAAGGCCCTCTGCCTGGTTCCCTGTAACTTGGCTTCTCGCAGCGAGGGAACTGCCAGAAGGCCCTAAGCGTTGGACACCAGTGTCCGCACTGAGAACAGAGTGCCGGATCTTTGTTCTCATGCAGCAGCCAAACTCTTGTTAGGTTCATAATTATTATTATTTTTTGCATTAGATGCTGCATGCTATGCCATTTTACTTGCATACTGCATTCCTTGAGATAAGCCTTAACCCTCCCCCCCCCCAGGGCAAGGATAAACAGCCAAATGCTGTGAAGTGCAAAAAATAAAATAGAAATAACAGCCAAATACAGTTCTTGAACTGTATTTGGCTGCTATTGAACAGGAATATTTTTACCGCCTTCTGTAAAAAGGTGCCTCAGACATCTCTTAAAATATAATTCCACGGAGCTAGAAAGCACGATGCCTTGTCCCAGGAGGAAGCTGAGCAGGGCTGCTGCTTTAAATGTGGAAGCTCTCGTACAGGCATTGGCCTCTTGCGAAAAACGGATGTGCGCTGCTTGGATCCCTCGATGTCTCAAGCTCCGGGTCCAAAGCTGCACTTTCCACCTTGTCAACTTTTCCTCTTTGTTCTCGGCAGTTCCCCTCCTTATCCGTGGTGGCAAACATCTCCATCCATCCTCCTGCTCTGGAGGGGAGTCCTGGCTTTGTCTTTGGCTCTCTTCCTCCTCCTCCTCCTCCTCCTCCTCCTCCTTTTCTTCCTCCAGCTCCAAGTGGGGGCTGTGACTTGTCAGTATTTGGCAGTCTCCCCCGTGCTTGGAATGTTAGATTTGATTTTGCTGCAAGAATGTGTTTTGATTCACAAAAAATCGTGTGGGTTTGGTATTCTTTGGCCATTTTGGAGGCTGGCTTAATTTGATAACTGGGCCAGTAAACATTTGTTACCCTAAGTGGGGACTGTTATGCAATTCTGCATACATGGAAAAACAACCACCCCAAACTGTTGATTTCTTGTTGAGTGCTGCATTCTGAAGAGGATAAGTGTCTTTGGCTTTAAAGGAAAAGTTTTTAAATTCCTGTTCCTCCAAGGCAGCCCAGAAAGATAACCATAGTTAGTACTGTACTGAATGCCACTGAGAGGGCCAGGAGAACAAATGGGCTTTTGCTTCTTCACCTATCTCCCCGCCTGTGTCATCTGCTTGCGCAACAGAGGTGGCTTCCAGGCCAAAATCTATCCTAGAAGGCATCTAGCATAACTAGTTTGAATCCAGAAACCCTAGAGCCATATTACGCAACCTGGTGGGTCAGTGGGTGTTCAAATCAGAGGGGTCCAGATATTATTTTCTTTCCAGCAGAGGCTGTATCTCTGCTTCTTTGAGTACCAAAGGCACAGACCTCTCTCTAGGGCAGCGGTTCTCAACCTGTGGGTCCCCAGATGTTGTTGGACTACAACTCCCATCATCCCTGACCCACTGGTCCTGCTAGCTAGGGGTGATGGGAGTTGCAGTCCAACAACATCTGGGGACCCACAGGTTGAGAACTGCTCCTCTAGGGGGAGCGGTTTCCACCTTCCACACACAGCCTCCCTTCTCCTTGTGTCCTGCTCCAGTGTTTCTCAAACTCCAGCTGTTGCTGGACTACAGCTCCCATCATCCCTGACCCACTGGTCCTGCTAGCTAGGGATGATGGGAGTTGTAGTTCAACGATAGCTGGAGACCCACGTTTGAGAAACACTGTCCTACTGTTGAGCAAGCCCAAGTACAAGTAATAAAAACAATGCAGCTACTTCCTCACTCTGCTCTTGCCCTTGGGCCCGGACGCGTTCCCTTGCACTGCTGTGCTTTATAAGTCGGCATTTGAGCACACTCTGTTTGAATCTGGCTTGGGCTGGGGAGAGTTCTGCCCAGCCCATGTGCAGAAGGGAATGCTGGCAGCGGAAGCAGACCCTGATCATGCCCAGTGTACAACTAACAGGAAATCTACACCTGTGTGTCTGCAGCTCCTGCCATCAAAAACCAGGGCTGTTAATGAGACCCATATCTGAGATGCTTTAATACAGGGCATTGGCAACCTGAGAGCAGGTAGGCAGCGCAGGGAGCTGTTGTGTTCTTCCCCACCTTCCCCCTTCGCCGGAACCTGGCCTGCGTTCCCCAAAGCAGAAGGCGCAAAGCATCGCATGGATTTTTAGGGATTATTCGAGCTCAGGCGCCTTCTGTGCTGTTCGCACGCGCATGCAAGTTTATCCTAAGAAGTCTGCATTCTGTGAAGACATGTGGTGTTGCCCCAGAGTTCTTGTCGGCTCCCTAGGAAGAAAAAGAGAGAGCTGCAACTGTGGTAGTCAGGCAGTCTGGGAAAATTGGGGCATGGCTCCACTGAAGTCCTGTTTCTGTGCAGTATATACTTAAGAAATCTGGGCGCATGCAGCCACACCACTTTGTCTCCTTCCTTTAGTCCTAAGGCAGGATGCGCGTTACCGGCCCTCCTTGCCCTCCTTCTCACCACTTTGCTATCGCTGCTGTGTGCTCACACTATTTCACTTTCAACCGCTGTCCTCACTGCTTTCAATATCTTGCTGTTCAGGTCTGCCAGTCTCTCGGGCTTCTACCGGCTAAACTCTTCCATCTTCCCCCAGCTGCTGCCCTGCGCCTTCAGCTCATTTGATCTCTCTAAGGAAGGGACTGCGGACCCTTTTAGGCCTGTTGGCACATTTGGATTTCTGAGGCACCCTCCCCATCACTACTTCTCTGCTTCAGAACAGCGTGGAAGGAAGCAAGAGGGTGCATAGCTCACACTTCACTTTTCTAGAGGATCTGTGTTGTAGTATTAGTAGTAAGTAAATAAATAAAAAATTAAAATTTATTATTTATTCCCCAGCCACTCTGGGCGGCTTCCAACGAGAGATTAAAAGTACATTAAGACATCATTCATTAAAAACCTCCCTAAACAGGGTTGCCTTCAGACCTAGTCAGTTCCAGTAGAATTAATCCGAACCTTCAGGTGCACATACAGTCGTACCTTGGTTTTCGAACAGCTTAGTTCTCGAACGTTTTGGCTCCTGAACGACGCGAACCCGGAAATGACCGTTCTGGTTTGCGAACTGTTTTTGGAAGCCGAATATCTGACGGGCTTCCGCAGCTTCTGATTGGCTGCAGGAGCTTCCTGTGGCCAATCAGAAGCCACGCTTTGGTTTCTGAACATTTTGGAAGTCAAATGGGCTTCCGGAACGGGATTCCTTTTGACTTCTGAGGTACAACTCTATAGCCAAAAGTGTAAGTGGGAAAGAGTGCCTCTTTTTCAGCCTCCTCCTTGGGAGGTCTCAGAGGGGAAGACCTCAGCGCATACATGCGTTGTGGCCTAGGCCATTGCAGACGTTAGGCACATGGAAGGTTTGCCTGTCAGAAGGAGTTGCTGGAACAGGAATGCATCCCTGGAGAGCAGTGTGACAGTGAGTCTGGAAAGGTGGCGCCTGAGAGCAAGACGGTGGTAGCATACGGATGCTCAATTCCTTGCTCTCCGGTAAGATCAGAATCAAAACCTCACGCATCTTTTGCAATGTGCTCTTTCCTTCACCCTTGTGCAGCCTCTAGACCTGTGTTCAGAACACTTAGGAGAAAATATCGGTCTGGTTAACCATTTTGTCAACAAGGTTTGTTTCTCAAAACTCGTCATCAGGTTACGGGTGACATGGATGCTCCCTGCAGAAGGACTCTGTTAGAGTCTGTCTGTCTGTCCCAGCCAAAGATCTGAGTATTCCTGGCTAAACTGGGCATGGAACCCCTTTGCGTGATGACAATGTGTAACATGTTTGTGTTCTTGTGCGTAAAATGTAAGTGCAGAACTTTTCTTGATCTCCTGTTATTGTCGTCTCACTATAGAGAAGCAGCAGAAGTGGTATACACCACGGGTGGGCAGGCTCCCCTTGCTGGCCCTTCCTCACCGCCCTCCTTCAATACGTTTACCTGGCTAGAATGTGTCCTTGAAGTCTGGCCACCCAGAGTATGTGCAGAAACTGGCCTTCTGTACAAAGGCAACGCCCACCAATGGCCATGTAACTGTTGGCAGGTTGCCTGGAAGAGAGTGCAGCCATTGGGTTGGGGGGAACGGATTCCTTGCTCCTGCCATGCACATATAATTAGGAGTAAATCCCATTGGCCTTGGTGGGGATTACTTCCGACTAGACGAGGACGGATTGCACCGTGAACGTACCCAAACAATACTGCGGATGCCTATCTTCATTGCTTGACTTGGGTCGAATTGCCTGGCGGGTTTAAATTTCCCAGGTTCCAAGAGTCTTTTTGTTCAGGCTTTCCCAAAGGTCCTTGTGCTTGGATCCCAAAGGCTAATCTAGGCATGCTCAGTGGAATTTTTCACACTCCCCGCAGGAGATTATCAAGCCAGCTCACCAACTTTGAAAAAGAGTTTCCCCGCCATGGGGCTGAGGCCTGCTCTTTTATAATACAAGGCCACAGTTCTGTGGATGCTGAGAACTTTTAAATGTGTTGTGGAAGTGGGGATTATTGGGTTGTCTTTGTTTTTATTTTTATTATGTATTTTGTCTTTTATATATTGCAATTTTACGTTGTGAACCGCCCTGAGATCTATGGGTATAGAGCAGGGATGCGGGTGGTGCTGTGGTCTAAACCACCAAGCCTCTTGGGCTTGCCGATCAGAAGGTCGGCGGTTCAAATCCCCGCGACGGGGTGAGATCCCGTTGCTCTGTCCCAGCTCCTGCCAACCTAGCAGTTCAAAAGCATGCCAGCGCAAGTAGATAAATAGGTACCGCTGCAGCGGGAAGGTAAACGGCGTTTCCATGCGCTGCTCTGGTTTCTGTCACGGTGTTCCGTTGCACCAGAAGCAGTTTAGTCCTGCTGGCCACATGACCCGGAAAGCTGTCTGTGGACAAACGCCGGCTCCCTCGCCCTGAAAGCGAGATGAGCATCACAACCCCATAGTCGCCTTTGACTGGACTTAACCATCCAGGGGTCCTTTACCTTCATAGGGCAGTATACAAGTTTTATCATCAGGCTGCTGTTCTTTGGATCCTGGACACGGTTTCTAGACCACCCTTGTCCTGAAGCATCTCTTAGATACTTACTGCTGCCTCAATGCAGGAGTGAGCCTAGTTAGCCTTCTCATTTCCTTGACCAGTTAAACTTGGGCAAGTCGTGGTTGACATAGCCAGGGAAGTGAGGATTTCGGAATGTGTGGCATTCTTTTAGCTCCTGGGATCTATGCTGTTGTGCCTTTCAATTGACCTATTTTAAAAATAACTGTGCGTGATTAATTCATCTGCTTTTGTTTAAGCTGTGTGCGCATCTTAGGCAAACGGTGCCTCGAAAGGTGACATAGAAGCACGTTCTAAATAAAAGTGGAAGAATTGTGCTGAACGTGGGTCCTCACTCCTTCTCGAAGCTCAAAACCTGTGAGCGCTTCAGGTTCAGAATTGGCCAGTGGGGGAAGAGGCAGACTAGACAAACGTACCAACCTCCTTGCTCTGGACACGAATGTCCCTGTATCTCGCTCGGCTGTCTCCCAAGATAAGTCTTGCCCTTTTAAAATGGAAGCCAATCCTGTCAAGCTGGCCATTACAACCCAAGCTCACCACTGCTCTTAATTTGTAAAGAGCCCCGTGGCAGGAGGGGTCTTGCACTGGATGCATACAGGACCTTCAAGCGGTAAAGAGCTCCTTGCTGTTTTCTTCCCTGGAGCAGAATGTAGGTCCTTGGAACCTCCTTCCCTGCTGGTCTTAAGTTCTTGGCTGGCCCTGTGCTTAGCTGCATATCTCACTTAATCACAAACTAATCCTCTTTAATGGTTGTGGCAGACCTGTTGCGGATGCCTGCAAGCTGCAAGGGCTCCCCAAAGGCTTTTCTCAGCTTTCTGCCTTTCCTGGTGTGCTGGAAATAACAATTGGTGGGTCCTTTCTTGCAGCCACATGTGACCCTCTTTGCACAATTGTGAGCAGAGAGCAGCACAATCAGTTTACGTCTGGAAGCCTCGCCTAATGATACTTAATGTTCGTAGACTATTTTAGAGTGGTCAAAGCACTTCACAAAATTTATCACATACCATACTTTTCTGCATACAGTCATACCTCGGGTTAAAGACGCTTCAGGTTGAGCGTTTTCAGGTTGCGTTCCGCGGCGACCTGGAAGTAACGGAACGGGTTACTTCCGGGTTTCGCCGCTTGCGCATGCGCAGACGCTCAAAATGACACATTTTGAGTCCTGCAGCCAATCAGAAGCTGCGCTGGACGTTCAGCTTCTGAAAATCATTCAAAAACTGGAACAATCACATCTGGTTTCTGATCATCCTGGAGCTGAAACGTTCGAGTTCCACGGCATTCTTTTTTTTTATAAAGATTTTTATTGATACTACAAGAAAAAAAACACAAATACCAAATTACACACAAGAATAACCATAGACACATAATTTTCTTAGCAAACAATAAAACATATATTGGTCTTAACACTAAAGACCCAACCTCCCGTCTACTCCATATTTCAATTTCATATTACTTATTGCCAATATACACTTTTATCATAATTAAACTTATTCTTAATAAATCTAATTTCTTATATCTACCTTGCAACTATTACTGAAGTTCCTCAAATGCTGCTCGAGGAAATTCGAGTTCCACGGCGTTCTGAGGTTCCACCGTAGTTGACCGTTATCGACTGAAATCTGTCTCACTGAATTAATCTGCCATCTGAATTCCTCTCCCCACCCCAGTTGAGAGCCCAGTGCTTTTTGACATGTGTCCGATTTGTTTCCTTTGCTGGCACGATCCTCCTGGGAAATGTTTCTCTTGGGTGTATTTTGCCCCCAGGATGACGTTCGCTTCCTTTTCCATCGCAGGTATGCTGGAGGATGGAAAGAAGTTTGACTCGTCCCGTGACAGGAACAAGCCATTCAAGTTTGTGATGGGCAAACAGGAGGTCATCCGTGGCTGGGAAGAAGGGGTTGCCCAGGTGTGCAGGTTTGAACAGTGCCAGGTAGCAGGAGTTGGGCGGAGAGGAGAGTTGGGGGCTCTTCCTGCCTTTTGTGCACGAAGCGGGAAGGTTTGGCGGCTGAAAGGGACGGGGTGATATTTTGGGCTGGCTGGGATTTCCCCCCGCAATTGGGATCTGGCTTGTAATGACCTCAGTGGGGTTTACGTGGAGGGAACAACCTCTGTCTTATCCCTGCCTTTTGCATGTGAGTCACAGTAGTGAGAGATTTGCATATCATGCCAGCCATCTCATGATAAGACTGAAGTGGATGCAGACTAGAAATGGAGGCATCTCTCAGCGTCCTTTCCGGAATAGTTTGCAGCTAAGCCTGTCTGCCTTGTCCTCGTTGCTGGAATGGAGGGAATATGAAGGATGTGGCCAGCCAGTGTCTCGCGGTCCGTCCATCCCCGACACAGCAGGGAAACCTGAGACCTTTTGCTGCCAGGCTTTTCTTTGTCCCCCTGTTGTGCACCTTGCCTTTTCCGGCCTGTGTGTTTCAGAAATGGGGATTCAGACACCTTCAGGGGAGGGAAACAAAGGCTGAGAGCGGGAGGTGGGAATGGGCTGCATCTGCTCTAACGGCCTGCTGTGTTCCTTTTGCAGATGAGCGTTGGGCAGCGAGCCAAGATGATAATCTCGCCAGACTATGCCTACGGTGCCACCGGCCACCCGGGTATCATCCCACCCAACGCCACCCTAATTTTTGACGTGGAGCTTCTAAAAATGGAATGACAAGAGGCATGTGTTCTTCCATTTCCCTGCTCCGGGGTAGGTGACAGTATCGGAAGACTCCTCAGGTTTGTGTTTGTGCGAAAGAGAGAGAGAGACAGACAGGGAAGAGGCACTTCCAGTGGCTCAGGGAGAGGCAGGTGTTCGGAGGCCTCTGTCTGCGCAGAAATCTCTAGAACGAGGCACCCCGGGCCCATTCAGCAGCCTGGCACAAAGTGTGACTATCTTGCCATAAGTGGCAATAGCAGGAGATTGAGAGCTTCCTGCCAGAGCTGAACTTGGCACCTGAGCAGGGTTGCCTGGGCAACTAATGGGTACAACGCCTTGAGTCAACAGGGCTGAGGTGTCGGATCTTCTCCCCCTCTTTTTTATTTTGGCATTTGCGCCTGTTTTCTCCGCCCGCCTCTCCCCCCCCTCTCTCATTCTCTGTACAGCGCAGTTACACCCCTCCTCTCCAGGGCAAACTCTAAAGCAAGTCCCCCCCCCCTTTTTTTGCCTTGACAGGTTTGGCACATGGAGAAATCCAGAAATCTCTGCTTCAAGACGAATGCACATGAATTTGTATGGAGCTTTCCCAGCTGTCCACTACATCCACCCTGATTTGAATGTTTTTGGGTCACTCGGCTCTGCTTCTGATTCTCCTTCCTTGTTTCCTTCCAATATTTGACATTTTTAAGCTACATGCTGTAAAACCTCAGCTTATCTGTTCTCTTGTTTTGGGGTTTATTGGTTTTTTGTTTTTGTTTTGGTCAGGTTCTTTAATCTTATTATATATTTTTTTGGTGTAGACTTGAGTTGTGTATGATCGAGCATTGCTAGTAAATATACTGGTTGGTTCACATTATATAGGAAAAGTTGCTTGAAATGAGGCAAGCCTTTGTTCCGTTTCTGTTTTGGGGAAGTACCTTATTGTATTAAAAAACCGATTTTTCTGCTGCAAAGCCATACAAAGCAGTTTGAGAGGCTGTCGAGGGCTGAATCACCGGGAAGCCTCAGTCATAGGAGTTGATACGGTTCTCTGCTGAAACCTGGGGCCACAAGGGACTCTTCCCCCCCTGCCCCCCCACCACTACCATCTTGGGGAAGGGGCATCTTCCATGGTGACGTAGCGTCAACCTTGTTGCTCTGGGGGCAGCTCTCTCCCCCAGCCCACTGACCTCTTCCGCCGCACCCCCGCCATTATTGTGGTGCGTGGTGTTTTCTACTGGATTTTCAGGATATTTTTACCTTTTAGCAGTCTGAATCCCCGCAGCTAGCTAAATTCAAGGACTTCAAAAGGTGCTGCTTTCCCCACGGAGGGTGATGGGGGTGGTGTGAACCCGTGCCCGCCCCCCAGCCCCCCCGAGTGCGGACACACCGTAGAGAGTTCTTAACGGAGATCTGATGCTGGTCATCGCAGCTTGCCACAGCCGCCTGGGCAATGCACCGGCCCCCGTCCTGGTGTCCTGCTGACCCCCTCCCCATCCCCTCACGTAGTGAGTTTTGGTAAGAGAATTGCCGCTGCCTCTTCTTCCTCCGCCGCCTCCTCCACCATCACCACGTAAACACATAGAGTTTTATTATTGCAATAAAAACGCTTTACGCTGGCTTTTCTCAACTCTGGGCATGTTGTTTGTCTTGGTTATTGCCTCCACTTGCTGCTCTGGGAAATGGGTTGGCCTCCGGCGTCTTTATTGGTTGTGTTCTTGTCCTGTTCTTTCCTTCGCATCGTGGCACCCGAGGCAGGTGCCAGCCACGTGCCAGCCTAGCTTCTGCAAAGGGTCAAAGTGGTTCCGCAGTTTGTGCCCGCGGTTTAGGCACGAGGTGTATGGATAACCCTGTGCCAAGGTAGAATTCCAGTGTCGCAGCTCAGATCAGCTGCCAAGAACCTGGCGTATTTTCTTCTTAAAACAGGGGTAGGCCACACTGTGCCCTCCAGAGGTTATGGCTACGACTCACACCTTCCCTGACTGCTGCCCGTGCTGGCTGGGCCTGGTGGGATCTGTAGTCTTAAGACACCTGGAGGCAGCATTTGAAATTAGGCAGGCGCCAGGCACATTTTGCACCTAGCTTTCAACCACTTGCAACCAACTGAAGGTGCCCAGGTGCCCGACACGTGTACCACCTAGAGGTGCATGGCTGGGGGCAGGGGAAAATCCTTGGATCTTTACCGTTTTCAAACACAATAATAGCACATCCTGTAGAATTCCATCAGTTATATTTTATCTGCACAATCGGAATGAATTTCAGGGACCAAAATGTGTTTTCTGTTTCACCTTGAGCAGGATCAATGAACAATGTTCTAGTTAGCTGCTGTAGCAGGCTTCCTCAACCTCGGCCCTCCAGATGTTTTTGGCCTACCACTCCCATGATCCCTAGCTAGCAGGACCAGTGGTCAGGGATGTTGGGAATTGTAGTCTCAAAACATCTGGAGGGTTGAGGAAGCCTGTGCTGCAGCTTGTCTTCACTTGCCCCCAACACACTGCCCTGCTCACAGTTGTGAAGACTATTCCTGCGTTATGAATGGCCCATGTTACCATTAAGAAAAGGAGGTAAAAATAGACTAATACCTATGTGGTTTGTCCCTGGATATAATAATAGTACAGTTACGTTTGCTTCATGTTACGTTTTTTCAGGTTGCGTCCCACGGCGACCCAGAAGTACCGGAAAGGATTACTTCCGGGTTTCACCGCTCGCGCATGCATGCAAAATGATGTCATGTGCATGCGCAGAAGCGGCAAATCCCGACCCACATGTACGCAGACGCGGGTTGCGTTCCTTTCATGTTGTGAATGGGCCTCTGGAACGGATTCCGTTTTCAACCAGAGGTACCACTGTATTATTATTATTAATAATAATAATAATAATAATAAATTATTTAGACCCTGGCCACTCTGGGCGGCTCCCAACAAAATATTAAAAATACAATAAAACATCAGACATCAAAAACTTCTCTAAACCGTGCTGCCTTCAGATGTCTTCCAAAAGTCTGGTAGTTGTTTATTTCCTTGACATCTGGTGGGAGGGTGTTCCACAGGGTGGGCGCCACCACCGAGAAGGCCCTCTGCCTGGTTCCCTGTAACTTCGCTTCTCGCAGGGAGGGAATGGCCAGAAGGCCCTTGGAGCTGGACCTCAGTGTCCGGGCAGAACAATGGGGGTGGAGACGCTCCTTCAGGTATACTGGACCGAGGCAGTTTAGGGCTTTAAGGGTCAGCACCAACACTTTGAATTGTGCTCAGAAATGTACTGGGATTCTTTTAAGTAGCCCTGTGTTGGTGGCACTTCTTGGTGTGCCCCTTGTTTTTAGAATGTCTCATCCACCTTCCCCTTGGGACATTTTAAGGTTTCCAGTCATGTGAAACTGAGGCTGGGAACTTTGGACGGCGAGAAGGACACAGACAAAATAGCCAGGTCTCCGTTTTGAGCCCCCTCCCTCTCCTGCCTTGGAGTGTCACTGACAGATCGGCTTGCCCTGGTGGACATCTAATTGCATTATGGTAAATCTATTAGTCTCCTCCCGGCCTGCCACTTGAGACGAGGAGCGAGTGTTTTGTGCCTTGAGTGCTACTTCTCTGCTTGGTACGGAGGATTAGTCTCTCTGTGCGGAGATGGCTCCGCTTAAGGAGGTTGCGGTCTGAGCTCTCGATGTCGCTGAGCAGCGAGAAAGCCCAGGCGCTATTGTAGAAAACCCCACAAAGTCCATGGGACCTGTAACTGGTATCAGGCCATCAGTGTAATTGGCAGAAATAATGCAATAAATTACAACAGTAGTGCCCGAAAAAATGGGATAGGCATGAAACGGATTAATATTGCAGGACCCCTCACCCACCCGCTAAACAGACTGCAAATACAAATTGCTGAATGCTGAATGAATAGCATTGTTGATAAGATCTCAAGATCGTTGCTTCATCACAAGCAACTTAGAATTGAGAAATCTCTTGCGGTTGGCAGCTGAAAAACAACACATTGGCATCTTGTCTCTCTTCCAAAATTGGTTCATTTGCCCTTGCGCCGTTTAGGAGTCTCGTTGACTTTGTGGTTTTGGGAGCAAAGAAAAACATCATGGCCTGTTCATTTTTTTCCCTGCGGTCACAGCTCAGGAGGCTGCATTCTGGCGATCGTGGCTTTTGCTTTAACCTGTCGAAGCTGAAAACACAGCCGGCAGCTGATGAAATCTAGAAGGAACTGAGCAATGCCAGCATAGGTGGTTTGTGTCTCTCCTTGGAGACCCCACCTCTCCTAGCGCAAGCTGGATGAAACATGCCGTACAATAAAATATTGGGGCAAATGAAGGTTTGTTTGAAAGTATAAAGTGTTCAGATTCTTCCTTCTGGAAGAAGGAAGGAAGAAGGAAGAAGATTTCACGTGAGACGGCCTGGTGTCTTCCAGATGTTCCCAGCTATGGTGACGGAGCTGGGATCCAACATCTGGTAGACCCAGGCTGCGGAAAGGTCTGTCTTGGCACCTTGACCTGCGCGAGAGCTCTCTTTTGTTCAAAGATGTGTTACAAAATCTCGGCAAGAACCCAAGCAAATATTTCCCCCTTTGCCTAATCAGTTCCTTTGCTTCGTTCTGCTTTAATCATACTTGGCTGATGTGGGCGAGGTAAATCGATTGCACCCAGGGCGTCTGACTTCCCTCTTCGCTTTGAGGTGGGAGCAGGAGGTCTGCAAGGCCGCGGCTGGAGCAAGTGGTATAGCGGTCTTTCTAGCCGAGGTGGTTGTGGTCAGATGGCAATCTTTCCTGATACACCAGTTCAAAGGCTTCTGAAACACTGTTAACAATTCTGTAAACACAGTGGTACCTCTGGTTAAGAACTTAATTCGTTCCGGAGGTCCGTTCTTAACCTGAAACTGTTCTTAACCTGAAGCACCACTTTAGCTAATGGGGTCTCCCGCTGCCATGAGATTTCTGTTCTCATCCTGAAGCAAAGTTCTTAACCCGAGGTACTATTTCTGCGTTAGTGGAGTCTGTAACCTGAAGCGTCTGTAACCCGAGGTACCACTGTACAAGGAGAGGAAGCTCCCATGCCAGTGTGGTGTAGTGGTTAAGAGCGGGAGACTCGTAATCTGGTGAACTGGGTTTGCTTCCCCGCTCCTCCACATGCAGCTGCTGGGTGACCTAGGGCTAGTCACACTTCTCTGAAGTCTCTCAGCCCCACTCACCTCACAGAGTGGTGGTTGTTGGGGGAGGAAGGGAAAGGAGATTGTGAGCCACTTTGAGACTCCTTTGGGTAGTGATAAAGTGGGATATCAAATCCAAACTCCTCTTCTTCTACTTTGTGCCACAAGAGGCATTGATGGCCACCAACCTGGGTGGCTTTCAAAAGAGGGTTGTGGCGCTTAATAATAATAATAATTTTTTTTTATTTATACCCCGCCCTCCCCAGCCAAGACCGGGCTCAGGGCGGCTAACACCAAATATAAAAACAATTTATTGACATATAGCTTAAAAAACAAGATTAAAATACATTAAAACATTAAAATGCAGCCTCATTTCAGTGGAAACTCAATCAAAAACTTTTTGGGGGATGAAAATGTCAAGGCTAACTATCCAGACTGGTCCTACATGGGCCAGAAAAAAGCCAGGGAAGTCCCCAAATAGGAGTTCCATCACAGAAGGAGAAAGGAAAAAGGAAAGAGGGGAAGGGGATCAAGTTGATTCCAAGCCAAAGGCCAGGCGGAACAACTCTGTCTTACAGGCCCTGCAGAAAGAAATCAGATCCTGCAGGGCCCTGGTCTCATGAGACAGAGCGTTCCACCAGGCCGGGGCCAGTGTTGAAAAGGCCCTGACTCTGGTTGAGGCTAGTCTGACTTCCTTAGGGCCTGGGACCTCTAGGGTGTTGCTGTCTATGGACCTTAAGGTCCTCACTTTCAGGCTGAGGTAGCCAGTGTTTATCCACAGACAGCTTTCTGGGTTATGTGGCCAACATGACTAAACTGCGTCTGGTGCAACTGGACACTGTGATGGAATCCAGAGCGCATGGAAATGCAAGTTACCTTCCCACCGGAGTGGTACCTATTTATCTACTTGCACTTTGTGCTTTCGAACTGCTAGGTTGGCAGGAGCTGGGACTGAGCAACGGGAGCTCACCCCTTCACAGGGATTCGAACCACCAACCTTCTGATAAGCAAGCCCAAGAGGCTCAGTGGTTTAGACCACAGCGCCACCCTCTAGTCCAGAGGATGCCAGTAGGCTCTTACATTCTTCTGGTTGGGTGACGGTGGATGTCTCTGCCATCTCTTGATTTCTACTCAAGACAATGACTCGCCGCTGAGTGAGTCCCTTGAAGCAAAGTGTTTGTCACACCGGGTGAATTGTGAGTGGGTGGTTTTGATGCCTCATTGACGCACGCTTGCCATCTTTTGATGCCTTGGTGAGTTACGTGATAAACATCCCCGTGCCTAGAGCTCTCCGGGTGTGCGTATGTGAAAACCCAGCTCTGGTTAGCGGGCTGGATTCATTCATCCTTCTCTCCATCACCCTCTGAGCCAATCTGGGCTGCCCCAGCTGCTTTGTGGTCTTGTGGCTAAAAAAGCAAGTTCACCTGAGGACTTGGGACGCCCTCGCTGCCAAGAGCTTAACTGAACAAAAGGCGCCCATTGCAAAGAGCAGTCGGTGCTTCCGAATGGTTCGATACTAAATTCTTCTGTGGGTGCAAAGCTCCGGAGGCCACACAGATTTGCTTGGCGTTCCTGCGCCTGCTTTGTAGTGCCCTGGAAGACGAGCTAAGTCGTGTGAGAAGATTAGTCTGGTTTTCATCAGGTAAATCATTCACTCATCTAATTAATTGCGCATGAGCTCGGGTGGCATGGAGCCAATCCAGCAGCTGCCTTGTCCACTTGCTCTGCCGGATAAGCTCCCACCTGGCTCCTCCCAAGGAATGATAATATAATAATTTATTACATATACCCTGCCCATCTGGCTGGGCTTCCCCAGCCGCTCTGGGCAGCTTCCAACAGAATATTAAAAAGACAATAAAACGTCAAACATTAAAAACCTCCCTATACAGGGCTGCCTTCAGATGTCTTCTAAAGGTTGTATACTTGTTTATTTCCTTGGCATCTGATGGGAGGGCATTCCAGGGAGGGCGCCACCACCGAGAAGGCCCTCTGCCTGGTTCCCTGTAACTTGGCTTCTCGCAGCGAGGGAACCACCAGAAGGCCCTTGGAGCTGGACCTCAGTGTCTGGGCTGAACGATGGGGGTGGAGACTGTCCTTCAGGAACCCTGGGAATCATAGTTTCGGGTGGGTTGAGGACAGTTAGCACAACCCACCGTACAAATCGTATCAAGTCCTGAGACGCTGAGAACTACAGATCCTTTCAGGGGCCATGATCGGTGGGTGGAAGGCATATTGTTCGTTTCACAGCCTTCAGAAGCTTGGTGGAGCAGGGTGATAGCCTGGGAAATGGCCTTCTCTGTGGTGGCTCCTAAATTTTGGAACGCCCCACAGCGGCAAATGCTGAAGAGGCACCTCTTTACTGTGGCTTTTGAACCCGGAGGTGTATATTTTTACACCTTATTTCTGCAGTTTTGCCTTGAGCTGTTGTTTTATTGTGCAATACATTATGTTTGGGTGTTAATATTGTGCTTTAATTGCTGTAACTCACTGTGGGACTTTGGGGTGGTTTTATAATAATTAATAACTGATTGGTCCTTGCCAGTGCCCTTGTTGCTTTTCTGTATGAAGTTTTATTAAGACTTTTTGCAATACAATGAAAAGCAAACTCTTCAAAATGGAAAATAATAAAAGAGAAGAGAGAAAGAAGTAAGAGAAGGGGGGGAAGCCAGAAGAACACAAAGTAAAAGAAGATAATAAAAGAACAGAGAAAGAGAAATAAAGAGAACGGTAAAAGCAAATAAATGAGTATAACAGAATAAAGCAAAAGAGAAGAGATATAAATAGAAGTGTTTAGGGAAGCTTTTAATGTTTAATAGGTTATTGTATTTTAATATTCCGTTGGAAGCTGCCCAGAGTGGCTGGAGAAACCCAGCCAGATGGGTGGGGTATAAATAATAAATTATTATTATTATTATTATTATTATTATTATTATTATTATTATTACTTCCAACTATCCACCTATCAGTTGTAACTGCAAGTGTCCAATGTTTTGCTTTAATCCAGTGTTTAATCCCGAATGACGTCTTGTTCTTCCTCTACTAGCTGATGTTTTCTCAATAATTAATGCAGGCATCTCCCCTTGTTCCTCATCTTTTCCATCCAAGAGGTCCTAGAGAGGTTCTCCAATTATTATTCAATATAAGAATCCCCTGCTGCTTCTCTAGATCACACCAAAGGTCTTTGTGATCTGGCATCCTGTGTCTCTCTCAGAAACCACCCCGATGCCTCTGGCCAGCAGGACCTGAGAGTGTCAGACTAGGACCTGGAAGACCAGAGTTCGAATCTCCCACTCGGGCAGGGAGCTTGCCTTGGGACAGCCACTGTCTCCCAGGCAACACATGTAGGGTTCAGACCTTCTGGGCTCCAGGAAGGTTGGAAATTCCTCAGGTTCCTTCCCAGCTCACCTTGTTCTCTCCCTGGCAGGCTAGCGGTTGTTTCGTGCTTAGGAGAAGGTTATGCAAGGTTATGAAAAGACTTGTCTACATTTCTCCCAACCTGCCACCTCCATCCCAGGGTCATGGGATTTATTCCAAACTTCCCAGAGTTCTCCCTGTAATGGGACAACATGCAAATAAAGACGGCTAACCATAGATTTAAAAGAAAACAAATATTCAAAAATTGAAAACTCCTCTCCCATCTCAAAAATATCCCCTCCCCAACACCCTGCATTTGAGGCAGGGAAAGGAAGACCTCCCAGAATGGGAGGCTGGGAGAAAACTAATTTTTTATTTAGATTATTTTGGTTTTCATTGGATGGCACGTCAAAAAGTTTCAATAAAAACTCATATCAAAAATTGTCCCCTCGGCACAAATATACAGGTGAAACTCGAAAAATTAGAATATCGTGGAAAAGTTCATTTATTTCAGGAATTCAACTTAAAAGAGACTGAGCAATGCAGAAGAGCTGAAGGCTGCTATTGAAGAATCCTGGCCCTCCATAATACCTCAGCAGTGCCACAGGCTGATAGCATCCACGCCACGCCGCATTGAGGCAGTAATTGCTGCAAAAGGGGCCCAAACTGAGTACTGTGTACATATGCATGCTTCTCAGAGGTCCAATATTGCTCTATTTGCAGTCCTTGTTTTGCTGATTTCATTTAATATTCTAATTTTCTGAGATTGTTAAGTTGGGGGTTTCATCAGCTGTACGCCATGATCATCACAAATATAACAAATAAAGGCTTGACATATCTCACTTTGCATGTCATGAGTCTATCTCATATATCAGTTTCACCTTTTAAATTGAATTACTGAAATAAATGAGCTTTTCCACGATATTCTAATTTTTCGAGTTTCACCTGTACATTTGACTAAAATGTTAATTGTGAGCTAAATCCAGCTAAGATAGGCTTAGGCTGGATTTTGGCGACCTGGTGCCCTTCAGATGCTGTCGGACTACAATGCCCATCGGCAGGCTGGATGGGACTGGTGGGAGATGTAGTCAGAAAACACCTGGAGGGGCAGGGTGCTGATGGGAATTGTAGTCTGATGCCTTCACAGCTGGTGGAGATTCTGAGGGCGAGCCCAACATCCACAGCAGGAGTGCCCCCTGGTGGCACAAAGCGGGGAGACGAAGAAAGGGTTGACACAGTCAGACTTTGCAAATAGCATTCCTGAGTTGCGATGGTTGTTGCTGCTGCTGCTGCTCCTCCTTCTCCTCCTCCCTTGGGTTCCATTACAGAAAGTTTCCATTTCCAGAGGGCTTGTCTCCTGCAGCAAAAACAACAAAGTCTTGTGGCACCTTAAAAACAAAGGCTTTTATTCAGGCGTCGGCTTTCGTGAACTTCGGTTTGGGTGGTGCCAAGCAGTGAGTTGCAAAAGCAGCCTGCGATTCCGTTGATTCTCCTCGATCTCTCAGCAGCTTTCAGGGCCATCAACCACGGTCTCCATCCTGGAGATGCCATAGGCTATTGAACCCAGGGCCTTCGGCATACGGAGCAGATGGTCTGCCACTGAGCCATGGCCTTCCCTTTGTGTTTCACCACCTGGTCCTCCTTGGCCAGCTTCTCTCAAAACACCAGAACTCATGAACGTCCAGCAAAGCTGATTCAGCTGGAAGAATCAGGACAGAGATAAATACTTCAACAACAACAACAGTTTATTATTTATACCCCGCCCATCTAGCTGGGTTTCCCCAGCCACTTTGGGCGGCTTCCAGCAAAATATTACAATAGTCTATTAAACATTAAAAGCTTCCCTAAACAGAGCTGCCTTCAGATGTCTTCTAAAAGTCAGATAGCTGTTTATTTCCTTGATATCTGATGGGAGGGCGTTCCACGGGGCGGGTGCCACCACCGAGAAGGCCCTCTGCCTGGTTCCCTGTAACTTCACTTCTCGCAGCGAGGGAACTGCCAGAAGGCCCTCAGCGCTGGACCTCAGTGTCTGGGCAGAATGATGGGGATGGAGACGCTCCTTCAGGTATACTGGACGGAGGCCGTTTAGGGTTTTAAGGGTCAGCACCAACCCTTTGAATTGTGCCTGGAAACGTACTGGAAGCCAATATAGGTCTTTCAAGACTGGTGTTATGTGGTCTTGGCGGCCGCTCCCTGTCACCAGTCTGGCTGCCGCATTCTGGATTCACTATTTTGCAGGAGGAATTCAAGCACGTACCAAATAGGTTTTATAGAGTTTTCATGTAGTTAATGAATAGAACTGAGGGGAGAGAGACTTTCTGCAGGCAATGGCTTTTCCACCTGTCTTGTCCTACCCCATGGGCATAACCAGGATTTAGGTTAGGGGGCGCTTTTTTAAAAAAGCCTGGAACAAAAAAACAAGGTTCTATGTTGTGAACAAATAAACTCAGGTAAAGGAGCATTTGGATATATATTTAAAAGTCTCTGCAGCTCCCATTTTTTCCAGTGGGGTCTGTGCAGTAGAACTTCCCGATGGACTGTCCCCCTGTTACTTTAAGATCTAAACTGAGTGTGGAGACTTCATACCGTTTGAGTTCTCTTTCCATCTCTGCTGTTGACTCACAACATGGACAACCGGTAACAATCTCCCTCTGTGAAATGGGCACAAGACCTTCAAAGAGTGCAAGATGTTCATGTAATGAATAGCACAGGCTCCTGAGGACACCTCCGTCATGGCAACCCAACGAAGCATGGAGAGTTGTCACCGGAAATGGATGTGATAACAGCAGGTTAGTTAAGGAGTATGGCATCTGACTTCGCCATTTGTCTCCAGGGCTGACCTGTCTACTAGGCAGCGCTGCAGGTAATTATACTTTAGACAGCTTCCTTGATTTATCAGCTGCCCAATCTGCTGAAGGGTGTACGGGTTGCCCTTGCAAATTCGAGCATGGAGAGGTATGGCCTCTGATGAGTAGAATCTGTGATACATTTGCTCGCAAGAACTTCCGGATTGCCTTGCTGAGTGAGAGGCCAGGTTATTTCTCGCTTGGACTACAGTGGTACCTCGCAAGACGAATGCCTCGTAAGACGAAAAACTCGCAAGATGAAATAATTTTTCGCTTTTTGAGTTGCTTCGCAAGACGAATTTCCTTATGGGCTTGCTTCGCAAGACGAAAACGTCTTGCAAGTTTGTTTCCTTTTTCTTAAAACCGGGTGCATTGCTTGAAGAGGTGCAGTTCCGTGCTTTGCAAGACGAAAAATTCGCAAGATGAAAAAACTCGCAGAACGAATAAATTTCGTCTTGCGAGGTACCACTGTACTGCAATGCGCTCTATGTAGGGCTACCTTTGAAGGTGACCGGGAAACTGCAACTAATCCAGAATGCGGCAGCTAGACTGGTGACTGGGAGCAGCCGCCGAGACCACGTAACACCAGTCCTGAAAGACCTACATTGGCTCCCAGTACGTTTCCAAGCACAATTCAAAGTGTTGGTGCTGACCTTTAAAACCCTAAACGGCCTCGGTCCAGTATACCTGAAGGAGCGTCTCCAGCCCCGTCGTTTTGCCTGCACACTGAGGTCCAGCTCCGAGGGCCTTCTGGCGGTTCCCTCCCTGCGAGAAGCCAAGTTACAGGGAACCAGGCAGAGGGCCTTCTCGGTAGTGGCACCCGCCCTGTGGAACGCCCTCCCACCAGATGTCAAAGAGAAAAACAACTACCAGTCTTGGCGGCTGCTCCCAGTCACCAGTCTAGCTGCCTCATTCTGGATTAGTTGTAGTTTCCGCGTCACCTTCAAAGGTAGCCCCACATAGAGTGCAATGCAGTAGTCCAAGCGGGAGATAACTAGAGCATGCAGCACTCTGGCGAGACAGTCCGCAGGCAGGTAGGGTCTCATCCTGTGTACCAGATGGAGCTGGTAAACAGTTGCCCTGGACACAGAATTGACCTCCGCCTCCATGGACAGCTGTGAGTCCAGAATGACTCCCAGGCTGCGCACCTGGTCCTTCAGGGGCACAGTTACTCCATTCAGGACCAGGGAGTCCTCCACACCTGCCCGCCTCCTGTCCCCGAGAAACAGTACTTCTGTCTTGTCAGGATTCAACCTCAATCTGTTAGCTGCCATCTATCCTCCAACCACCTCCAGACATTAGCAGCGCTGAAGTGATCTTCCCTGGGACACAAGCCTGGGCAGTGTGTCTGGAGGTCCTCAGCTGCCCAGGCAACAAAACCCACCCCCCTTAGCCTTGCTAATGTGTACTGAATATATTCAGCTGCAGGTTGACCATTGGAGGAAAAAAAATGAGGGGGACAGAATGGAGTTTCCTGGAAGAGGGTCTGGCTGACCAGCTGCTCCTGCTCAGGGTTCCACCCCACACTGGTGCAAATTCCACTTGCACTGGGCCGGCTGGCTGAAGTCTGTCACCTGACGTTCCTCTGCTTCATTGCAACACATGGCAGAACCAGCGCCTCTCTAATCTGCACCACCTCCACCCCTGACGTCATCCAGGTGCACTGACCTGGTTCTCTCTTCTGCCACCTGAGTTTCGCTTCCTAGTCAGCTGATGCCCCCGCCCAGCCCAGGCTGAGCCTTGGCCCTTGTTATAAAGTCAGAGGCAGGCTGGGAGCGCGCAAGCCAAGAGCAGAATTCTTGCCAGAGGCAGCAGACAGGTAAGAGTGCCGATCTGTTTTGTGTGTGGAAGGGGGAAGGGAGAGCGAAGGCATCTATTTGGATAAAATCTACGCTCCCACCTTGGATTGTAAAACCCAGACGGCTGTTTGGAAAGGCTTCTAAAGTTGCTCTGCATTTGCCACCCTGAATTTGCTTCTGATGGGAAGCAAAAAGGGTGGTTTTACTTGCTGCTCTCCAGATTTCGCTGGACTCCAATTCCCAACCTGGTCAAAGGGCAGGGACTGTACATTTGGGAGAGCCACTGATTTCCTGCTCCGGACGCTGCTTGTGGTTGCTGTTAATTAGCCGCCAGTTAGTTAATAAGCGCTCTCTTTCCAGCATTTTGTGTTCTCCTGGACTCCCTCACCAGGGACTTTCTCCTCGCAGTCCCAGGATGTTCAGCTTTTATGAACTTGTCTTAGAAGCTGATTTTGCAAACCTGCAAGGTGGCTGCCGATGTCCTGACAATATTTAATGAATTTCTTAAAGTTATTTTGGAGGAGGATTCTTGAGGACGAAAGAGGCTTTTGGACCTACTGTCTTTAAACCTTTTCGTGACATTTTGTTACGTAAGATCAAGGAGTTTACACAGGAAGATACGGAAAGGGTTCTCGTCTTGACAGTCATTAAGAAATGAATTAAGAATGAGTGGATTGGGTGTTGATATGAGAGTCGATTTGTGTATCAGAGTAGACTCACTGATATTAACAAATCTAAGTTACCCATCACCATTTTCTTCAACTCTGAGTAGGACGAGCATTGAATACGCATTGATTTTAAAGTGTTCCATTTTTATAATGTGTTGGGATATTAAGCTGCAAGACTATGTACGACAACAGAAGATATTTGGAATTATTGCAGATGCGATAAATTTGTTTACATTGTATTCTTAAAGCATTATTATTGAACATTTTGAAACCTGATGATAGTTTTACTACATTTGGTTTAACATTAAGCGATCTATTTTTTTTTTTTGTAAGTTTGTTCTCAGAATAAAGGCTCATTTTTTTAAAAAAAACACACAGAAGATTGGGCTACTCGAGTTGTAGGATTCCTTCAACAATGCAATTCTTCTTCTTTAATAAATATAGTTTTATTGATTTCCAATATATAACAATTACAAAAGAGAGACAGAAAGGTATAAAAACAAAATCCCAAAGCAATTCTTGTACTTAAGAAAACGAGAAAACTTTATCACAAATCAGAAGAAAAGAGCTATGTGGTTGGGAAGCAGAGTGCTATGTAAACTGGGGTCAGAGGTCATGGTAATCCTCATAGTTTACCTTCCCGCCGGAGCGGTACCTATTTATCTACTTGCACTGGCGTGCTTTTGAGCTGCTAGGTTGGCAGGAGCAGGGACTGAGCAACGGGAGCTCACCCCATCACGGGGATTCGAACCGCTGACCTTCTGATCGGCAAGCCCTAGGCTCTGTGGTTTAACCCACAGCGCCACCCACGTCCCAGTATATTAATAGTGAAATACAATTAAGAAGAAGTATATTTTTGGGGGAGCCCCCAAAAAAGTGGGGCCCTAAGTTATAGCTTGTTTAGCTTATACGTAAATCCGGCACTGGATATTCCCTCTTTGCCCTGGTTGTTGCAGTGATGGCATCCTGCTGGCTGGAGGGGCAGTGCTGGTGCCACCCGTGGAGAACTGCCAGGCTGCAAATCAAGTTCTTCCAAGATCTAATTTTAAAACCGCCCACCCCTGTGGCACACATGCCAAGTGGCAAAATGCAATCATTGCATTGTCCTGGAAGATCCTGCATTTTCCTATGACTAACTTTTTATGATCCGGTGATCACTCCTGTGTGTGATGCAAGTAACCTGTGATCCTGCCTCCCGTGGCATCAATTAGCCGGGCACGATAACACCTATCAAGTCATCGTCATGGGACAATCTTTTTCAAGTGATTGAGCAACTGCATTGCGTAGTTCCCAACCGTTTTTTAGAAAATAGCTGCCGCATTAATCTGCTAAGACAATTAGATGAATCTGTTAAAGGAACTTCTAGCCAGCGACAAGTGTCACTGGGTACCTTTGGGTGAAGGGCTGCCGATAAATTTTATAATGATAATTGTCCTGATTCATAGAATGGCAGTGATTGGTTTGCTTTTAATCCTTGTGTGTGTATCCAAGTTCTTTTTAAAACCTGAGGGTCAAACTAGCAGGTGTGGATTTATTCAAATCTGATTGCATATGGCTACTCAATTAATATACAGTCATACCTCGGGTTACAACTGCTTCAGGTTGCGTTTTTTCAGATTGCGGACCGCCGAAACCTGGAAGTACCGGAACGGGTTACTTCCGGGTTTCAGCAGCCGCGCATGCGCAGAAGCACTAAATTGTGCTTTGCGCATGCACAGAAGCGCAGAATCGCAACCCGCGCGTGCGCAGATGCAGGTTGCGAGTGCTGCGGGTTGCGAACGCGCATCCCACACGGATCACGTTCGCAACCCAAGCGTCCACTGTGTTTTTTAAATTAAAAAATCAGTGACTGTTCCCCCCACAAAGTGACAGTACCTCCCCAAAAGTAGAACATTGAGGAAACACTGATGTTCTCCTGCGTATTCAGGAACCCAGAGCTGTAGCCTCACCTTGGCATCTTCCTCTGTGTGCTTCACCCCCCAGAAAGAAGCAGCAAACATGGCGACGTTGTACCCATCTCTCGAGGACATGAAAGTGGACCACGTTCTGAAGGTGAGAGACCAGTCGGTCCTTCCCTTGGGCTTCCTGTTGCCCTTTCGTTTTTTGTTTTTATTATGTGTTATGTGTTTTGATTTTGCATTTCTATGCTGTAAACCACCCTGAGATCCCTGGATGAAGGGCGGCAAAACAAACAAAGCAAACACACCAGGCTGACATCAATTCTGCTGCCTTTTCGCCACATCTGCCTTATTGCAGGGCAGATTCAAGGGTAAACCATACATGGAACGAGTCTGCCCCTGCGGCTTGATGGAGGTAGAAACTGTCTCTCATGCCTTGTTACGCTGCCGTTTCTACGGAGATATACCATTGGTATTCATCACTCCTGTTATACAAAAATCTCCAAATGGGTCCAAACTTCAATGTCTAAAACTCCTGGTAGAGGACAAGGATCTAGAGATCACGCCAAGGGTGGCCAAATTCTGTGCAATTGTCATAAAACTCAGGGAACAAGCTGTACTACCAAAATGAGTAAGATTTTAAATGACAATTTTAGGTTATATTTTAATGATCAAGATTTAGTATATATTTTTAACTGCTGCTATATCTGAATTTTCTCTGTTATACCCATTGCAATTCAATGTATTCCTGTTGTGTTTTATGATTTCTCTGATATTGTAAGTGAGCCGGAACTGGTCTGTGACCGTAATAATAAAATTCACTCACGCCTTTTTGCCACCCACTGAAGACCTTCCCTTTCCAACAAGCCTTTTAAATGCAGGTCCTGACACTGTTGTTCCTATAAACGAGATTGTTCTTAATTGCTTGTGTCTTTAATCGGCCAATTGCTTCGAGGTGTTTCCTAGGAAAGGATTCCTTTATGGAAGCAAATAAACGGCATCAACACGGGACCTTCATGCATCGGCTCAGTCCAAGTTCAAATCGCTCCTCCTGGAAAGCAGGATCTTTGGGGTCCGGTGGGGAGGAGAAGACCCTGGAGATGCCAACCTAATCACTTGCCCTTCTTGCCTCCGCAGGCCCAGGCAGATGCAGCCCCCAAGGCGCCAGCCTCCATCCCTGCTCCGCTCCCTGCCCTCGTTGTGCCATCAGCTCCTCCAGCTTCTCCCGCAGAGAAGGCCGAGCCGCCCAAGCCAGCAGGTAACACAATCCAGAGGTGACAAAAAGCCTTCAGTGGCACCAGAGGCTCGCAATGCAAGCTTCAACAGTGCTGAGATGTCACGTAGCTTTGTGGCTTAGGGTCCTCGTATCTACGGGACCGCCTCTCCTGGTCTGCCCCGCAGAGGACCTTAAGGTCCATGAATAACCATAGTTTAGAGGTCCCTAAAGAAGTCAGACTATCCTCCACCAGGGCCAGGGCCTTTTCAGTGATGGCTCCGACCTGGTGGAATGCTCTGTCCCATGAGACCAGGGCCCTGCAGGATTTAACCTCCTTGCATCAGGCCTGGAAGACAGAGCTATTCCACCTGGCCTTTAATTTGAATTCAGCCTGATCTTTTATTTCCCTTTTCTTCCCCTTTTATGAAGATCACCCGCTCTGAGACCCCACAAATAATTCTCCCCTGGCCCAAGTAGGACCAATTCAGCCAGCTAGCCCTTGAGATTATCTAATTGATTTTTTATTTTTATTGTTATTCATGTTTTTATACTGTATTTTATGCTGCTTTTATAATTAAGTGTTTTAAATTGTTTTTAGCTGCCCTGAGCCCGGTTTTTGAGCCAGGAAGGGCGGGATATAAATAAAAATATATTATTATTATTATTATGTAGAGAGAGATTGTAGAGTTGGAGGAGGTTCAGAAAACGGGATGGACCTCTAAGAACAGTTACAGTGTCTGGGAGTTTTTAGCTTGCAGAAAAGGCGAGGAAAAGAAGACATGATAGAAGGTTTACAAAATCATGCAGGGCATGGAGAAAGGGGAGAGAGAGGAAAGCTTTCCTTCCTCTCTCATAACGCTAGAATTCATGGGAAGCGGAACGTTGGAAGATTCAGGTCTGATAAAAGAAACTCACACCGCACAGAATCGAACTATGGACCTCACTCCCACAGGAGGCGGTGATTAGACGGAGGGCTAGCCCTTATTGTCAACATGTGCAAACACATCATGAGATCTAGAGACTTGATTTTTGTGGGTTTTTTGCATTCTCCGCAGCTGATGCACGAGATAACGCGCAGAGTGCATTATTGTGCAGCTTACGCTCTGAATTCACTTCTCCCTCTTTCTTTCCTCTCCAGCCCTGCCAGTTTTGTACCCGAACCTCACGGACTTAAATGATTACATGGGCCTCTCCCTCTCCAGTGAGGAGGTCCAAAAGAACCTGGGACTTGCCCCGGCAGGCGGAAACGTAAGCATTTCTGAGGGTCATCTGCAACAGCTTTTCATTTGTCGGTTGCATTTGCAGAATCCCTGTATGCAGGGGCATTCTGCCAGGACCTGCCTATCTCTAACTCTTGGATAAATCTGCTGTCCAGCGCGTTTCCCCTGGGCCAAACTCTGTGGAAAACGACCTAGGCAGAGGTGCAGAGTTGCAGCAGTTGCCTTCCGTGTGAGAAGAAGTAAAAAGTCCAGAGACTGTTTCTTCTATCTCTAAAAGCGTTTATTTACAGCCATAAATCAGTCCACAAAAACCATCACAACTTGGAGACATTCTCTCAGTGCCGGAGCACAAAAGACACGCTCTGTGTATCTCAGCGTCTCAGCCTAAACTAAAAGCACCGTATTTTTTACTCTATAAGGCTCAATTTTTCCCTCCTAAAAAGTAAGGGGAAATGTGTGTGCGTCTTATGGAGTGAATGCAGGCTGCGCAGCTATCCCAGAAGCCAGAACAGCAAGAGGGATTGCTGCTTTCACTGTGCAGCGATCCCTCTTGCTGCTCTGGCTTCTGAGATGCAGAATATTTTTTTTCTTGTTTTCCTCCTCCAAAAACTAGGTGCGTCTTATGGTCTGGTGCGTCTTATAGAGCGAAAAATACGGTAACTCACAGACAAAGAACTGTGACGCACAGCTTACACGTGGTAGCTCCTCCCAGATACAGGACACCACTGGAGGTTAACCCTATAACCACCATACTCCACACTAACTCTGGGGTGGAGAACCTTCTCCACCAAAGGGCCACACCCCCCCTCTGTGTAACCTTGCCAGGGCCACATGCCAAGGGTGGGTGGGAACAGAGTGAAAAGTGAGTGGAGCAATGAATGGGAATCATAGCAGTGTTGCATAGTGGTTAGAGTGTTGGCCTAGGACCAGGGAGACCTGGGTTCAAATCCCTGCTCCGTCCTGAAACTCATTGGGTGACCTTTAACGGTGGCCTCAGATCCTGGTGGTTCCTTGATTTCCCACCATGACATTATCTTGCTGAGTCAGTCGGAGGAAGATAGAAAGCTGCCTTCTGCTGAGTCTGGACCGCTGGTCCACTTAGCTCAGTATTGTCTACTCGGATTGGCAGCAGCTCTCCAGGTTTTCAGAGATCCCCAACCCTATGGGGAGATGCTGGGAATTAAACAAGGGCCTTTCTGCATGCAAAGTGGGTGCTCTAACCACTGAGCCATGCTGCTTTTCTAGGAATGCAAATTTGTACAGTGACCCAGTGAAAGGCTGTTCTGGAACTAGGATAGCCAGGTCAGGAGCACTGCAGACCCTGAGATTTCAGTGACCTAGAAGTGACCTTTGGTGATTCTCCTTCTGTGCTACCTCCCACCGCTGAGCCTTGGAGATGGAGGTTAATTGGGAGATGGGAGGAGGATAGACGCCCGAGCTAAAGCTTGCAGGATTCACACATTGAATGGATATTCAAGCCCTCTGCCTGCCACCAGGAGGCAGGCAGGCCAACCTGGAGATTTCAGGATACCCTGGACTTCAGGAAACTTTATCAGGAGTGTCCCTACCACATAGGACAGGCTTCCTCAACTTCGGCCCTCCAGATGTTTTTTGGCCTACAACTCCCATGATCCCTAGCTAGCAGGACCAGTGGTCAGGGATGATGGGAATTGTAGTCTCAAAACATAATGTGGAGAATGAACCAGCCGCATTATCCAGTGTGTGCGTGGGTGAAAATTAAATTGACTGTTCCACAACTTGGGTTCTTTGGCAGGCTGTGACCTCAGCACCCTCCGCATCAGGCTTGGTGGTTGCCCCCGTGACGGGAAGCGACCTGGGGATTCGTCGGGCGGAGATCAAGCCCGGCTTGCGGGAGGTTCACCTCTGCAAAGACGAGCGCGGGAAGACGGGACTGAAGCTGAGGAACATTGATAAGGTGAGTTCTGAGGTTAGGACTTTCCGAGGCAGGAAGAACCAGAGAGTGTTACTGGATGAAGCCAAAGGCCCATCTAATCCAGCCTTGCGGTTTTTACAGTGGCCGTGTCTGGGTCAGCGTTCTTTGTTGTTGTTTAGTCGTTTAGTCGTGTCCGCCTCTTCGTGACCCCTGGACCAGAGCACGCCAGGCACTCCTGTCTTCCACTGCCTCCTGCAGTTTGGTCAAACTCCTGCTGGTAGCTTCGAGAACACTGTCCCACCATCTCGTCCTCTGTCGTCCCCTTCTCCTTGGCCCTCCATCTTTCCCAACATCAGGGTCTTTTCCAGGGAGTCTTCTCTTCTCATGAGGTGGCCAAGACTGCCTTGAGACAGTCTTTAAACCTCTTTTGTTGACCACCAGCATTACACTTTCCCTTTTTAAGTTCGGAATAGAGTAGTTGCTTTGGAAGACATTCATCTGGCATCCACACAACATGACCAGTCCAATGAAGTTGATGTTGAAGAATCATTGCTTCAACACTGGTAATCTTTGCTTCTTCCAGTACACTGATATTAGTTCGCCTGTCTTCCCAAGTGATATGTAAGATTTTACGGAGACACCATTGATGGAATCTTTTGAGGGGTTGGAGATGGCGTTGATAAATGGTCCATGTTTATGATGCCAACCAGCCCAGCTATTGGGCTCCCAGGCCATCAACTCCCTCCCCTTCTGAGATGTGTGGGACTGGCTTCCTCCAAATCCCATCTCACCTGCTGCCCAGGGACGCCTACCTCTGGGCTCTAGGCGGATGTGGCTCTTTCCTTGCTGGTCTCCTTTTCGAAATCAAGTATGTCGGTTTTCACCAGCCCAATGTCTTCTGCAGGGGTTGTTTGTGCAGCTGGTCAAGGCCAACTCCCCGGCTTCTCTGGTGGGCCTGCGCTTTGGAGATCAGATCCTGCAGATCGACGGGAAGGATTGCGCAGGCTGGAACACAGACAAGGCTAAGCGGGCGCTGAAGAAGGCCTCTCCGGAGAAAATCGTCATGGTGGTCCGGGACAGGTGAGGAGCAGGAAGTGGCTGTGGTTATCTGAGCCGTTTTATCACCCCGAAGGGCTGCCTTTCCTAAGAACCATAGAACTGCCTGCAATATTAAGGATGCTCATAAAATGCAAGTTGCAGGCGCTTCTCCTCTGCTTGCCTTTTCAGGAATACCATACTTTTCCATCCATAAGATGAGGATTTTTAATTAAAAATTAGCTTTAAAATTATCCCTTGTCTTATACATGGGTAGGGACCCGGGTGGCGCTGTGGGTTAAACCACAGAACCTAGGACTTGCTGATCAGAAGGTCGGCGGTTCGAATCCCCATGACGGGGTGAGCTCCATTGCTCGGTCCCTGCTCCTGTCAACCTAGCAGTTCGAAAGCACGTCAGAGTGCAAGTAGATAAATAGGTACCGCTCCAGTGGGAAGGTAAACGGCATTTCCGTGCGCTGCTCTGGTTCGCCAGAAGCAGATTAGTCATGCTGGCCACATGACCCAGAAGCTGTATGCCGGCTCCCTCTGCCAGTAAAGCGAGAAGAGCACCGCAACCCCAGAGTCGGCCACGACTGGACCTAATGGTCAGGGGTCCCTTTAACTTTACCTTATACATGGGTAGTGCAGAGGTGGGTTGGGCGATTGGTCGCAGTGGCAAGCAGGAGATTCTTAGCAGTGATATTGCAGGTGATTGGTGGCTGTGAGAAGGGCTGCAGGTGATTGGCTGCCGCTACGGCAATGTCTTCAGCGACATGTGCAATTGTCAGTGGCGGGTGAGCGGTTTTCGGCAATCAACAACTCTGGGCAATCCTCCCCATTTTCTTGATTTGGAGTTCCCCAAAATAGGGGGCGTCTTATAGATGGAAAAATACGGTATATCTAAAAATATAGGAAAGGGGTTGAAAATAAAACCCACCCATATCCTAATGGCTTCCAGGCTCAAAGGCCTGGTTTCCCAAGCTCTGGTTTTCTGGAGACTGGAAAGGGCTAAGCCGGTGTATGCTCTTTCCCCCGGCAACTCAGTCCGAAAGGTGGGGGTGCAAAGCGTAAAATGATAATTGTATTTATGGTGTGATGCGCTATTACACGACTTTAACATTATAATCTTTGCTCGGTAGGCCTTTCCAGCGCACGGTGACAATGCACAAGGACAGCATGGGCCACATGGGCTTCATTGTCAAGAAAGGACAAGTCAACTCGCTGGCCAAAGGCAGCTCTGCGGCTCGGAACGGGCTCCTCATCAACCATTACATCTGTGAAGTGAACGGGCAGAATGTCATTGGCCTGAGGGTAAGGACTCTTGTGTGAAAGGGGCAGTGGAGCAAAGGATGCTGCAGAGAGCTCTGTGGAGCCACGCAAATTTCGGGCTGTGTTCAAATCCTTAAAAGCTGGAAACTTGCTTTTAAAAAACCAAAACAACTCAATCAAAAAATCCAAGCTGTCTTCTGCACCCAGTCCCCAAATCCAGATGTAGCCATGCCCATTCCTCTCAGTGCTCTACTGTGACTGTGTCAATATTATTACGTTTATTTGCAAGTCCTCTGTTATGCGCAGCATCTAGCATTCTTTGGGCACATAGACAGGTCCACACCTTCTGCCTGGTTTTGTTTGGAACTGATGGGTCAGAGGCGGTTTGGAGGAGAGATTTCAAGAGCAGGGAGAAAGCGGTGGCTGGCATAAAATAGTCCTTTTCTGGGGGGTGTCCAGGCATGTGGGGCAGCAAGAAAGAGGGGGTCCATTTAGAGCAAGCGTAGGAAATCTCTGGCACAGGTTCCAGTCTGCCTCGCAAAGCTTTCCACACCCCAGCCACACTTAGAGCAGAGCTTTCCAAACTTTTCACGTTGGTGGCACACTTTTGAGACATGCATCATTTTGCGACACGGTAATTCAGTTTTGCATCATTTCATGACACAGTCATTCAGTTTTACTATCGAACTGGAGGTTAAACTAACCCCTTTCCAGCCCCAGGAAAAGCGCAGGGAGAATGTGTGCGGTGTAGCTACACACTGCAGCTGACACACTAACGTGCCACGACACACAGTTTGGAAAGCTCTGACGTGGGGTGTGCTGTCGATTCTTCCCTTTGACGTTGGGTCGCCCGACATCATGGTGACATCGGGTGATTGACAGGTGGGCAGGTTGAGCCTGCCTGATTGTCAGAAGTGGCCTCTGGGAGTTCATGGGGAGAGAGAGAGAGATGGGAATCTGGCCCACCAGCTAGATCCTGTCCCCCCTCCCAATTTGAGGTACTTGGGGACATTCTGGATGGGCAAGGCTTAGTGGAGTTTGGGTGGCACAGGACAGAACATACTGGGCTATGAGGGGAGAAAGGTAAAAGGGGGGGCAAGCATGGATAGCTCAGTGGGTAGAGCGTGAGACTCTTAAATTCAGGGTTGTGGGTTCAATCACCACGTTGGGCCAAAAAGATTCCTGCATTGCAGGGGGTTGGACTAGATGACCCTCGTGGGTCCTTCCCAACTTTCCAATTCTACGATTCAAGATCCTCCTTCAAATAGTGTTGGGATCTCCTGGCTTTGCTCTCTTTCCCCCAGGCAGCTGTCAGGGGCCCCAGACAACAGGGGGGCACAAAAAAATGTCGTTTTTTAATGGGTGCAGGAGGGGGGGGGCTCCCTTGTGCAATTCAGTAAAGTGGCAGCTCGCCCCATCTTTGTTTTTTGTTTTTTTCCAATTTTTTAAATTGATTTTCCCAAAAAAATTAAACAAACAAACAAGCATACATCTTAATTGTACTTAATCCAATCTTAGTAACATTGTTAAGTGACTTCCTCAAATCCCCCTGGCTGAATTTCAGTGTATATCATTGTAACAGTTTTCCAAAACCAATTTTCTCATAAAATTAACTTAATCACTTAACATCTTTCTTTCTTTTCATTTATCTTTAAACATGTTATTCTCTAACATTACATATTTAAATCGTAAGCCTATCTGGTATTTGCAAGTTTTTCCAGTTAAGTTATCTTAGCATATTTAGTTAAATATTCTTTAAATTTCATCCATTCTTCCTGGTACTCCTCCTCCTCCTTCTGGTTGCGGACTCTTCCAGTCAGGTCGGCTAGCTCTGAAAAGTCCATCATCTTCATCTGCCATTCCTCCACTGTTGGGACTTCTTGTGTTTTCCAATTCTTAACTAACAAAATTCTAGCTGCAGTTGTGGCATACAAAAACAGTCTAACATCTTTCTTGGGCAATTCCAAACCTGTTATTCCATCTTTGAGCAACCTTCTTCTTGAACTCTTCCTTCTCAAGGACAAGGAGATCACAGAGGTCCTCACCAACTCTGGCAACATCATCACTCTGACCATTGTCCCTGCCGTGATCTACGAACACATGGTCAAAAAGTGAGTAGCCTAGGGTTGGGGGTGGTGGTGGTGAGCAGAACGGCTAAGTGAGGGAGCTGAGAAATGGCCACCCAATCCGTAGCTCACCCCAGCTGGGAACTCGCTGCCACAGAGATGAAGAACCTGTGGCTTTAGATCTTGAGAACATCAGAAGGGTTTGCTGGACCAGACCCATCAAGTCCAGCATCCTGTTCTCACAGTGGTCAACCCAATACCTTTGGGAAACTAGGAAGCAGGACATGGGCACAAGAGCATCTCCCTCCTCCTGTGGTTTTCCAGCCACTGGCATTCAGAAGCGTTGCTGCCTCTGTCTGTGGAGTCTGAGCCAAACCATAATGGCCAGTAGCAACTGATAGCCCTCTCCCCCTCCATGAACTTGCCCAACCCTTTTTTAAAGCCATCCAAGTTGATGGCTTCTTCCTGTGGGTGGGAGTTCCATAGTCTAATCATGCACCACATGAAGAATTGCTTTATCTGCTCTGAATGTTCCGGGACATTGTTGGAGTCCAAGCTTCCATCATCTCTGAACGTTGGCCACCATGGCTGGGGTTTGATGTGAGTTGGAGTCCAGCAACCTCCAGGGGGCCACAGATTCCCCCAGTCCTGTGCTAGACAAGTCACATAAGCTCCCAGTCTCTGTTGTCTACCTTGAACATAAATATAAGAACACAAGGAGAGCCCAGACCAAGGGTCAATGTAGTCCAGCATTCTGTTCCCAACAGCAGTCAGCCAGAGGCCTTTGGAAAGTTCAGAAGCAGGGCCTGAAGGCAACACTCATCCATTTTTGACCCTTAGCAAATGGCATTCCGAGACAGACTGCCTCTGAACCTGGAGGCTCCATTTATATAGAATGGCTGAAGGGCCCAACCACCATGAATTTGTCTGTTCTTCTTTTAAGAGTCACCTAAGGCAGGGACGCAGGTGGTGCTGTGGGTTAAACCACAGAGCCTAGGGCTTGCTGATCAGAAGGTCAGCGGTTCGAATCCCCACGATGGGGTGAGCTCCCGTTGCTCGGTCCCTTCTCCTGCCAACCTAGCAGTTCAAAAGCACATCAAAGTGCAAGTAGATAAATAGGTACCGCTCCAGTGGAAAGGTAAACGGCGTTTCCGTGCGCTGCTCTGATTCGCCAGAAGCGGCTTAGTCATGCTGGCCACATGACCCGGAAGCTGTACGCCGGCTCCCTCGGCCAATAAAGCGAGATGAGCACCGCAACCCCAGAGCCGGCCACGACTGGACCTAATGGTCAGGGGTCCCTTTACCTTTACCTTTTAAGGTCATGGCAGGCACCATATCAGTGGCAGGAAGCAATGCAATCTAATAATGTGTTAAGAAAAGTAATGCTTCCTTCTGGCTCTCCCTAGTCAGTTTAACTAAGTGACTTCAACTTCTAGTATTACTGGGGTGGGAGAGGAGGAAAAAACTTTTGTGGCCTTAGCTGTAAAGCTGAATTTTGCAGAGAGTATTTTGACCTCTTTTAAAGGCCTCTTGCAACACCCGGGCTGATTCCTGTTCCTTCTGTCTCCTAAGGCTTTCAAGTGGGCTGGCGAAATCTTCCATGGACCGTTCAGTTCCTGATGTTTAAAATTGCTCAAGACTTTCTACCGCCTCTCTCTTCCGGGATGAAATACACCACAGATGACTCCTCCAGAACCCTTTCAGTCTCACTGGAGAATACTCAAGAGGTGCAGAAAGATTAATCAGTTCCTTGAAGCTTTCAGTTATTCTTTAAGGACTGTGAGGACTCCAGAGATTTGATGGGGACATAGTGGAGTTTATTGCATTCCTGGGTGATTCTTATCTCCATGAGGACATGAAGCAGCTGATTCTCTGATCTTCATAGCTTAAATGTAAACCGAAGAAACCCAACCTGCCCTTCTGCTGCCTATTCAGACAACCAAATCAGACCTGGGTGCCTCCTATTTAGCAGAATAGCCAGCCTCGGGCTTGCATAGCTTTAACACCAGAACCACTGTGGTCCAGCAATGTGTTCCAAATTTACAAGGCAAACAGCCTGACTCTCTTAGGGAAACACTAGCCTGTGTTAAGTGATGCCAACGGTGCGCTCTTGTTTAAGCACATTGGACATGATTGCAGGGCCACCTCGATCGGTGCCAGAATGAAAGAGTGCCTGCTTTGAATGCCATGTCAGAAAGAGAGCAGGGATATAAATGCACTAAAGTCATTCCTTTGCAGGGATTTGAGCATGTACTGGAAATTAAGGTTTGCACAATTAAAGTAGATTAAAGTGCTCTGCTGCAACAAATCCACTTAAGAAAGGACTGGTTGTGATTAACAGAGCGATGGGGCAATGCACTGAAAAAAGTGTGAGATGAATTGGTGATCAATGGGAAGCAAACCATTGTTGTTGTACAGCTTCTCTGCAATCAAAGCAGAACAAATAAAGGCTGGATGTGGTGAAATTTCTGTGTAAGCTTGGGCCAAGCCTGTTGGGATGAACACTCCATGAACAGGCAATCTAAAGGAGATCAAAATCAATATAGGCAGTGCCTGGCACAACCAGAGCCCACAGTTCACCTAAGCTAACATACTTTGAATGAATCCTAGGAGCTAGCAGGCCGGTAGCTGGCCAGTGGTCCACCGGTGGATTTCAGTCTTAGCTTCCACCCATCCTTTGAGTCTTGGCTGTGTACAGAAGGAGGGTTTGCTACCTCCGAATGCCCCTGTGCCTTTTGTTGCATGTTTGCTGCAGGATATTGAGCAATGATAGTTGCTCATGGGCATAGCTGTCAACTTACAGATTTGAAAATAAGGGACCAGCAGCCTCGAAAATAAGGGATCAGCAGCCAAAATAAGGGATTTTGCTTAGCTTATACAGACATCTGCCACTGATGGAGCCATGTTGCTTTTGCTGTGAGTGACTGTGTTTTGCAGGGGGTTGGACTAGATGATCCTAAGGGTCTACATCTCCAACCAAAGAAGAGGGGCAGACAAAACTGATGAACGACGTCCAGATGGCAAAGCTTACAGGCAGAATTAGAAACCAGGAAGAGGACCTCTTTAATAAAGAATGGGGAACGTTTATAATTTATTTGAAAAGCTATTGTAAAGAGTTACGTACATTGGTAGGATTGACAGAAAACTTGTAGTAAAAATTTGAACTATGGATGGACAAATGATTTATAAAAATAGAGTTATGAAAGGGATCCAGAGGGGGAAATCACTACATTAAGATGCTGCACTGGTTGGAGGGGATGCTAAGCAGTACATCGGGGCTGCCATCGTCCTGGCACGAGGAGTTCCATTGGCCCTTCCCCGCTCAAGAGAGAGGGAGGGAGGGAGGGAGGGAGACTCTCGCCCACGCCACCCCCGAGCCCAGCATGAGGCGGTTGTGGCGCCGCGGCGGCCGCTGAAGCACCACCCTTCTGCGTCCCTCCCCACCCCCTCCTCTTTCTCCTCCCTCAGGCCTCCTCCTCAGCCGCTGCCGCCGCCGCCGCCGCCTCCAGCTTCCCCTGGCAGTGCGGCGGAAGTCTCGCAAGAAAGGGGCTGCCTGCCCGCCCGCCGTCACCCGTCTCCTCATGACGCACCCCTGAGGGGGAAAAGGGAGAGACCGAGACGCGGCAGCTCGTGCGCACCCTGTCTCGAGGCGGAGGACCCCAAGCTGCTGCTTCTCTCTTGAGCTGGGCGAGCACGAAACCCAGGAAATTTAAGGGACATCATCAATAAGGGACAGCAGGGGGACACAGCGCTGGGATAAGGGAGTTTCCCACCAAATAAGGGACGGTTGACAGCTATGCTCATGGGGCAACTTGGCCCTTGGTTTGGTTCTGCTGCCCCTGTGCAGAGTAAGCCATTGTGGAAGCGAACTCTGGCTCCTTCTCCCCCTCCCGGTTTCAGCCTAGACCAATCATGGAAAGCAAGACGCCTTTGGAGACCGAAACGACATTTTATTACAGCCACCAAACAGACGAAGGTTACAGGACAGTGGAAATCAAAACCCAAGAAGAGTATACAGCTTTTAAGTTCTGTATTTAAAAATATATTATATAGATTTTTTTCTTCTTCTCTTTCAAATATAGTCATACATTTATTTCTCGGCAGAGCTTTGGATAGTCTAACAGATGTGTACACATATCCACAAGTACATCACACGGGCGGCTTTCCTCGCAGCGCACCACCAGCCATGTTTGCCACCCTTTCACCAAAATCCACTCGTTCGCGCGCTCCTTCCCTACCCAAATACTTCACGTTACAGTTAAAACAGAGGCAAAACCTACCTCCCACTGGCTAGCTCATTTGGAAAATCTGCCTTCTATGTTTTGCCTAACCCTTGCCCCTTTCTGTCACCCAAGCAAACCGAGGGTTATCATAGATTCCGGCGTCTAAGACGACTTTTTAACCCCGGAAAAGAGGTTAAAAAGTTGGGGGGTCGTCTTATACGCTGGGTACTACCTCCGAGGCAGCAGCGGGTGGCGGGCTCCGCGTTGCGCCCGACGGCTTCCTCCTGCCCAGCGTATAAGGCTGGGCTTATAAGACGAAACCCCAACTTGGCAGTGCCAGTTTGGTCGTCTTATACGCCCAGTCGCCTAATACGCCGGAATCTACGGTATTCAATCTACCCTCGACTCTTTCAAATCCTTGCGGCGGCCGAATATCATGGGCTGTTTGTTTGCCACAAGCGCAGGCACAGATTCTGCGGCCGCCACTGCTCAACTGGCTTCAGGAGGCTCGTGAAACTCTGGCCTAGGCTTGTGACACACGGCACGCCCAACCTGTTCGCCCTTGCTGCTACGTCGTCAGCCTGAAGGGGAAAGAAGCACAGGCCGACCGAGCGGCTCGTGAAGGCACCCCGGTCACAAATGCGAGCCTTGTGGTCAGGGCAGCTGAAGACCTGGGGTGCAAACTGTTGACACTGGCACCAAGCGGGGTGGGATTGGGACCATGTGCTCACTAGCATTGGTTCTGCATGCAACAGAGTCCCCATTAAATCCAAAAGTAAGGTGAGCTCTTGTTGCTTCAATTGCACAAAACACATGAAATGCCGTGAAAATCCCTGAAACGAGAAGTAATCGACTAGAAATATTATCTTGCAGAAATCAACTAAATAATAAAAATCAAAAAACTTAAGGGAAAACCTAAAATAGAACAAAGCCTTAACGGGATGTTGGCTAAAAACCTCGTTTCACTGAAGTATTCCGTTTCCTCAGAAGGAAATAGAAAAATATAAACTTTAAATGACCAAAATTCAAACAAGGGTTGAATCCCAAAAATTCTGACGTATTATAATCCTTGCTCAACCTAGGTAAAGCAAAACGCAGTAATAAAGGATTGAAGACTCAAAGTACATTTTCTAATACTGAATTTACAAAAAAAGGTTTGAAAACCTACCATATTTTTCGCTCTATAAGACGCACCAGACCACAAGACGCACCTAGTTTTTGGAGGAGGAATATAAGAAAAAAAATATTCTGAATCTCAGAAGCCAGAACAGCAAGAGGGATCGCTGCGCGGTGAAAGCAGCAATCCCTCTTGCTGTTCTGGCTTCTGGGATAGCTGTGCAGCCTGCATTTGCTCCATAAGACGCACACACATTTCCCCTTACTTTTTAGGAGGGAAAAAGTGAGTCTTATAGAGCAAAAAATATGGTAATTAGCAAGTTTTAAACAAAGCCAAACTTGAAGAAGGCAAAGCGCAATAATAAGGGGTTGAAGACTCAACTATGGAAATTCTAGTGCTGCTTTTACAAAAGGGTTTAAAAACCTAAATGGCACAAATTCAAAGAAAGGAATACAAGATAAAGTTGTTTTAGGTTTTGAACAAACTCAAGAACAGGGCTGAAAGGCTCCCATGGTCTAGATCTTACTGCTGATGTTAAAGACTGATTTGATTTCCACAAGATAATATTTCTAGTTGATTTCCATAAGATAATATTTCTAGTTGATTTCCACATTTTAATAACATTTCTAGTTTATAATATTCATAATGTTTATAATATTAATAATATTTCTAGTTGATTTCCACATCTAGTTGATTTCCACATTTCTAGTTGATTCCCACAAGATAATATTTCTAGTCAATTACTTCTTGTTTCAGGGATTTTCACAGTATTTCATCTGTTTTGTGCAATTTCTCGGTTCCGTGACTGTCTTTTTTCTACGAGTTGCTTCCATATTGGCATTGTTGAGCCCCACATCTTTACGAGACAATCCCTAGTTACCCTTTGAGCTTCACAACCCTCCTTCTCCTTCCCTGTTCATCTGCCCTCTCTGAGCACACAAGGCCTGACGAGGGATAAGACACGGCCATTTTCTCCACCGCCTTTTGTCCCCCCTGTGGGCAGTTGTCCAGACTGGACCCAGAGGGAAGGGCAAGCAGTGCCCCAAGAGCAAGGAGCCACAGGGCCTGCTGAGGGCTCTTGCCATTGTCCTTCATCTCCTCACCCAGAGACCCAGCAATGCTGGGACAGCCAAGCTTGCAGCGATCTTTGCTTGGCTGTTTCCCCCCCTGCCCAGCCCTATGGCCTTGCAACGGCTTGCGCCAACATGATCAGTTGTAGGATGGACGGTTTCAAGAAATGGACAGGCCATTTTTTAAAAGATAGAATCATAGAACTGTAGAGCTGGCAGGGAACCCAAGAGCCATGCAGTTCAACTCCCTGCAATGAGAGGAATCTCAGCTAAAGAATCCCTCACAGGCGGCCATCCAGCCTCTGCCTAAAAACCTGAAGGAAAATTTAAGTTTTCTTTTGTCCATTCACATTTTTATTTCTCCCCATCATCTTATGCTTTAGTGATAATAACAGTAGTAATTTTAAATTAATTTATTTAAATTGCATTTAAACCTGTATTTTAAATTGGTTTTTTCCCCTCCCTACTATGTTTTTACTGTAATTTTACTGGTGTTAGCTGCCCTGAGCCCTGCTCTGGCCAGGGAGGGCGGGATATATAAATATAATTTATTATTAATATTTATTTATTATTATTATTATTATTATTATTATTATTATTATTATTATTATTATGCCATCCATCTGAGTGCATTGCCCCAATCGGTCTGGGCGGCTCCCAGCAAAATATTGAGAATACAATAAAACCTCAGACATTGAAAACTTCCCTAGATGAGTCCTGGGCTCTCTTTTCCAGCTCTATACTTCTATGATTCTTGGATATTCTAGTAGGACTGAAAAACAGAAACACAGGAAGGGACCATGCAAGCCAGGGCAGGCTTTCTCTAGTGCCTGGTGGTCACTAGGAACATCTTAAGCTCTAGCGCCAATGAATGCACCCAGTACTTTCTTTCTCCCAGATGAATAAATGGTTGTCGCTCACTCCTACATGGAAACATATCACATTGCATTTGAGGGATGCTTTGTGGGGAGGGCGAAACTTACCTGTCGTCCCCTCACTCCCCAATTAGGGATCTTGTACAGGAGTGCCCTCCCCAAAGAGATCTGCAATATACAAGCCCTCCCTCCCACCTATCCTGACGACAGACGTTTTTGCTAATACAGAGTAAATAGCAGTCATAGAATTTAAGGCGGTATGAGACTGACCCTCAAGCACTGAAGGGGAAAGTCTCCATGCGAGGAGGAGAAGGGAGCGCAGTCTTTTCACTAAATACTTCCCCTGGCCTCTGCTCGCACCAATCCCTTTAAACCAGCCCACCCAGTGGCATACCAGTTGTCCAGAACTGGACTGGAAGTGCAGCAGAGAGAGGCGTTCAGAGACAGATACCCCAGCTCCCTCCAACAGCATCACCCAAACACCCATAAGCTTAAGCTCAAATAAGACAAAAGGACCCATTGAGCCACCTGTGCCTTATATTTCTTCTCTCAAAGCTCATACTAATTATGGAAGAAGCAACCAGGTAGGAGAACCGTATCCTGGCTTCCTTCACCTCTTCAGTTCTGAAAAATGGGCTTTTCCAACAGCACTGCAGAGAGGAAACAGGAAGCCAACCACCTGATGCTGTCAGCCGATAACCTTTGCATGGTAGGGTTCAAGTTTGCCAAAAGTGAACATAGTGCAAAGCAAGACAAAAACCGAATTAAGGACTCCTTAATTACTGCCCCAAGCGAGGGGGGCGGCCAGTTGCTCTACGCGAGGTATATTATCTGGCTCTTCTGCATCTCGGCCAGCAGCCGCCCTTCCCAGGAGTGGCTTCCAAGAAGTGGACAACGTAAAATTCAGTTCCCAGCTGAGGGAGTCAGAGCCAAAGAGAGTTCAAAAAGTCTCGTCATGAACGTGATGGGGAGAAGTGACAATAACGCGGTCGTCAAAAGTGAAGTTTTCGCACAACATTCGTGATCCACTACGTTCTGTTAACATTCTCAGGTGGGGGGAGGGAGGCAGAAGGGCTTGAATTTCTCTCCGTAATTCTGCAACGCTTTGGGGGTAAATAGGCGAAAGTGAGCCCAGGCTCAAATTTTAAATGTCTGCATCCCCAGCCCTGGCTGTTTAGTTCTTGCCTTCCAGATCAGAGAACCAAACTTCTGAACATGGTACAGCACCATCTGGGGCATTAGGTGCTAGTGATCAGGACTTGGCGTGAGACAAAGCTCCCCAAGCGTTAGCCCTGGGAAATATGAATGAATGAAGTGTCTCTGAGAAAGTGCAAAGTGCCTTTCCCTTCCCCCTGAGTAGCCACAACCAACTCTGGGGATTAAGGAAAAGGAAACCCAAAGCAGAGGGCATGACTTCAAGACAAGCCTGAGTCTTAAATCCTAACAATAAAAATCCAGTTTGTAAGTACTACACAGTGTGTCATCCCTGGGGCTCCTACACCACCTAGAGGAGATATATGTCGAGTCTTAAAACAATCATACATCTAGGCATTCATTCATTCCATCCCATGTGAGCTCTCTTCCTACTGGTTGCTCCTCAGAGTGCGGAGAGTCGTCACTAATGGGACAAAAAAAGCAGCAAGAATGTGTCTGTGTGCATTGTTCCTTAGCGGTTGTTTTGAAAAAGCATTCTGGGTAATTGGAACACCAGTGGCAGGAATGAGAAGTTGTGGGCTCATGAAACAGGTTGCTGGACTTTGAGAGAAAAGGGGGCACAGCACATCTTAGTGGTGTGAGGGGCATCATTTGTTTGAGGTTGGTTAAAGCACTGGTTTTTCAACAGGTGGGTTGGGATTGACTTCTGGGCCATGGCTTGATCTATGATGGGTCACAACAGCAGCAGTTGCACTATGGTTAAAAAAAATAATGGGAAATGTTTGGGTCGAAGGTGGGTCCTGGGTGTGAGAGGACTGAAAACTACTGGGCTAAAGAATACTGGTTTGGATCAACTCTTTGTGAAGTTTGCCAAAGGAACATCCAGATGAAAGGTTCTGTTATTCTTAGGGGGTTCTTGGGCACGGAATCTGAAGGAAGCGGGTGAATAGGAAGAAAATTGAGTTGGGAAGGGAGTTGTATTGCATGACTCCAGCATAAAAGGTAAAGGGACCCCTGACCATTAGGTCCAGTCGTGACTGACTCTGGGGTTGCGGCGCTCATCTCGCTTTATTGGCCGAGGGAGCCGGCGTACAGTTTCCGGGTCATGTGGCCAGCATGACTAAGCTGCTTCTGGCAAACCAGAGAAGCGCACGGAAACGCCGTTTACCTTCCTGCCGGAGTGGGACCTATTTATCTATTTGCACTTTGACGTGCTTTCAAACTGCTAGGTTGGCAGGAGCTGGGACCGAGGAACGGGAGCTCACCCCGTCGCGGTGATTCGAACCGCCGACCTTCTGATCGGCAAGTCCTAGGCTCTGTGGTTTAATCCACAGCGCTACCCGCGTCCAGTATAACAGACTATTTATTGGGCATCACTGTGTGACAAGTGGGGGCAGGGAAAAGAGCAGAGCAGGATGAAGCCACAGGGACATGGGATAGCGTTGGGCAGTTTCCTTATTCGGACCACTAGGCCACCCAACATGGCATTATCTATCCTGACCAGCAGTGATTTATCCGGGGTCTCTTACTCCTCCCCCCATGATCATGTCCATTGACTTGCGCCTAAGGCAGGCAGTATTGAAAACATTAAGAACAAACAGGAGACTCCCAGTACAATGGTACCTTGGTTTACAACCATAATCCGTTCCGGAGGTCCGTTTGTAAACCAAAACAGGTTGTAACCCAAGGCGCGCTTTCGCCAATGGGACCTCCCCCCCAAAAATGGGTTCTAATCCAAAATAGGTTTGCAAACCGGGACATGCACTTCTGGGTTTGACGTGTTTGTAATCCAAAATGTATGCAAACCAAGGTACCACTGTATTGAACCAGGACCAGGGCACATGCGCAGCACATGTGCGCTGCCCTCTCTGCCTGCAGAATCTACTACTGAACAGTAGCCCTGCTACTGCCCCTAGTGGATTGGAAGGGAACATACCTAAGGTGACAAAATGGCATCAATGACACAGAAAGGGCGACAGGAGAGGGTTGGAATGTGGGGTTATAAATTGGTAAAGTCACTTTTTTTGTTTGGGAAGAAGAAGAAACACAATCTGTGAACTGAGCTTGAAAATGCAGCCGCTGACTGCTTTAGTAAGGCTGGGGAAATGGTAACCCATTTCGAAGGAAGGAACGTACGTGCCATTTTAAACCGTCAGGAAGGTGACGGGCGTTGTGTCATTAGATGGAGAAAGGGCTCTGCATTATTTTTTGTGCCCCATGAAAGAACCAAGACGGTCCCTTTGCCTGTCGCTGGATGAAGGGAGGAAAGTGATGTCTCTGGGTCCATGGACCATATGAAGCTATCTCATGTGGAGTCAGATAACTGGTCCATCTAGGCCAGTGCTGCCTACACGGACTGGCAGAGGTCTCTCCCAGTCCCACCTGGAGGTGCTGGGGAATGAATTTGGAGCCTTTTGCATGCAAAGCAGGTGATCGATTGCTGAGCTATGAAATCCACTGCCTCCTCACTTCTGAGTCAACCTGGCAGTGGGTGAGAATATATCTCGTCACTGCAAGGCAACTGTGCTGTGCCCCTTCTCTTCCCATCGGGAGCCGGCAAAAGGCTCAGCCAGGATCTGTAGTTACTGCTGCAAAATCCTGTAAGTGAGGGAACATGAGCAAAAGTGGGTGGCGGGTGGTGGCCTAGTGAGGATTAGGGACACTGGTGGTTTATAGAGTAGCCTTAGAAAAAGCAGAAGAGAAAGGAACAAGTTATCGGAGAGCTTTTCCAGCGTATCGCAAAAATGGTCAGAAAGAGCCTACTGTGGAAAGGAGAGAGATCGGGAAAAAGTCTCGTAACTTCCCTGAAGTGGAATGACAGGCAAACTTCCGCAAGCTACAGCACCTACGGCGCAAGGGTCTTTCAGCAGGGAGGCCGGCTGCCCAATCCCAGCTCCTTGCAATTCCTCCAGGGTTGCAGAAAGAGGGGCAACGCTATCTCCCCAGAGTCATTTGTATAAATCGAGATGCAGCAGGTCAGAACTGTCACCCAGGTGCCCCCCCCCCAAATAAATAAATAAATAAAAAGTCTCAGTGCGTGGATGAAATGTACAATCAGTGGTCAGCTAAATTATGGTTGTTTCCATGAACTGGCTCTCTCTGGGCGAAGCATGTGTGCGGCGCAATGAGCTGAGTAGGGGAAGGAGGTTATGGTTGGGAGCAGGAGCTGCTGGTGTTGGTGACGGAGCGGCAGCTGATCTTGCGGATGGAGTGCAGGGCGACTGTGCAGCAGCCCCGCAGGAGCGAGCTAATGTTGTAGATGGGCTGGCCTTGCCTCCTCTGCGAGCGGCACAGCCAGGCGACCGTAGGCACTGCCGGCACCACCACAGCCAGGAGATCCACGATGAAGTGGCGGCTCCAGTAAGTTTGAGGCTCCGCTGCCGCTGCTGCTGCTACGAGCTCCTGGCCTGGCTCAGCTGCTTCTTCTTCTTCTTCTTCTTCTGGGGCGCACATGACGCTCACCGACTGGCTGGCGCTAGAAGGCTGGTGCACGGTTGGGCTGTTGGCCACTGGGCTTGGCGAAGCTGCTTGCTCAGTAGCCTTCTCCTGCTCCTCTACTGCGCTGATCGACACCACTGAGCTGGGATCAGCAGCTGCCATGTCCGTGGGCCCCGCAGGGAAGCTCTGGCCCTGGATCTCGGCTGCATCCTCCATTTCAGACACCCACACGGAGGTGGGGCTGGCCAGGCTGCAAGCCTGGGATTTCATCACCTTCTCTAGGATGGTATCGAGATCCGGCTGGTACTGCACAAAGTCCGTCTGTATGGCTTGCTCCTGCATGCAGCTGGCTTGCACGGCGGCCTCGACGCTGTGCTGAGACCCCATCAGCTTCTCGTATGTGGAGCTGGTGGGCACCCGGGACCCCAGGGTGAAGTTGGTCTGCAGGGAGGTGTCGTCGGTGCCGCACTCCACCCCTGAGGACAGGAGGCTGCTCTGGTCCAGCAAGTCCGTCCGGCTCAAGGAGTCGTCAGCGGCCACAAAGCCGCTGTCGCAGGCCGCTTCTTCCACTGAGATCTGGGAGCCGCCCAGGTTTCTGTCGGCGGCTCCTTGGTCACTCAGCTTGGTGTAGGTGGAGCTGCGGGTGAGGGAGCGGGCCGGAGAGCCCCCCGCGGACTCGGCTGCCCCCTCTTCTTTGACCGTCCCGTCCTGGGCAACCTCCATGCAGTGCAGCAGGGTCTCCAGCTTCTTGTTCTGAATGTTGATGTCCACAAAGTACTTTTGGAGCCCTTTGTCTTTCTCCATCAGGTTGTTCTTGACGGTGTCGATGACCTGCTTCAGCTGCTTGATCTCCTTCCGGGCCTCCTTCAGCGCCAGCTGGGCCTCCACACGGTGGCACTCCTCCTCGATCCAGTCCTCCTGCATCCTGGAGAGCTGCGTTTTCAGGTCGTCGATCTCTGCATCCCTGTAGCAGATGGACAGACAGACGGTCACTGCCCTTGCTAGCTCTGCAACAGACTGTCTCGCCAGAGACGTACATGCTCTGGTTGTCTCCCGCTTGGACTACTGCAATGCGCTCTACGTGGGGCTACCTTTGAAGGTGACCCGGAAACTGCAATTAATCCAGAATGCGACAGCTAGACTGCTGACTGGGAATGGCTGCCGAGACCATATAACACCAGTCCTGAGAGACCTACATTGGCTCCCAGTACGTTTCTGAGCACAATTCAAAGTGTTGGTGCTGACCTTTAAAACCCTAAACGGCCTCGGTCCAGTATACCTGAAGGAGCGTCTCCAGCCCCTTCGTTCTGCCCGGACACTGAGGTCCAGCGCCGAGGGCCTTCTGTCACTTCCCTCATTGTGAGAAGCCAAGTTACAGGGAACCAGGCAGAGGGCCTTCTCGGTGGTGGCGCCCGCCCTGTGGAACACCCTCCCACTAGATGTCAAAGAGCAAAACAACTACCAGACTTTTAAAAGACATCTGAAGGCAGCCCTGTTTAGGGACATTTTTAATGTTTAATGATGTATTGTGTTTTTAATATTTGGTTGGGAGTCGCCCAGAGTGGCTGGGGAGACCCAGCCAGATGGGTTGGGTATAAATAAATTTTATTATTATTATTATTATTATTATTATTATTATTATTATTATTATTATTATAACAGGCACAAGCAGGCATGCACTGTGTACTTCACAAGGCTCAAGCCTTTGGCATCAAAATGCTTTATCAATGTTGATTTTAGGGGGGTGTTTAGGGATTGGTTTTACCATACTGGCTTTCTAATTGCCAATCTGTTATAGTTTCATGGAATTGTAGAATTGGAAGGGACCCCAAGGGCCATCTAGTTCAACTCCCTGCAATGCGGGACTCTTTTGCCCAACACGGGGTTCGAACCCACAGTCCTGGGATTAAGTATCTCAGGCTCTACTGACTGAGCTACCTAGTTTCATATGGATCTATTTGTTTATATAGAGCATGGGTTGTCAACCTGGTCCTTTCCGTCCACTAGTGGGCATTTCAGGATTCTAGGTGGGCGGTAGGGGGTTCTAGGCTGGTGACTGGAAGCGGCCACTGAGACCACATAACACTGGTCTTGAAAGACCTACACTGGCTCCAGGTATGTTTCTGAGCACAAGTCAAAGTGTTGGTGCTGACCTTTAAAGCCCTAAACGGCCTCGGCCCAGTATACCTGAAGGAGCGTCTCCACCCCCATCGTTCTGCCCGGACACTGAGATCCAGCTTCAAGGGCCTTCTGACAGTTCCCTCACTGTGAGAAGCCAAGTTACAGGGAACCAGGCAGAGGGGCTTCTCGGTAGTGGCACCCGCCCTGTGGAACACCCTCCCACCAGATGTCAAAGAGAAAAACAACTACCAGACTTTTAGGAGACATCTGAAGGCAGCCCTGTTTAGGGAAGATTTTAATGTTTGATGCATTACTGCATTTTAATACTTTGTTGGAAGCCGCCCAGAGTGGCTGGGGAAGCCTGGCCAGATGGGCGGGGTATAAATAATAAATTCTATTCTATTCTATTCTATTCTATTCTATTCTATTCTATTCTATTCTATTCTATTCTACGGCACAAGCTGAATCCGCTTCCATCAAGCCCTGGTGGGCGGTAAGGAAATTGTACCATCAAGAAACATGCATTAGTGGGTGGTAGGTATAAAAAGGTTGACTACCCCAGACATAGAGTGAAAGTTAAATTCTGTGAGTAGACTGTACACATTCAGCAAAGTTACCTTTATCTGCTTCTCTTAGGCAGCCATCCTATGCACACTTACCTGTGAGTAAGGTTTAGGGTTTGCTGCCTGAGGTGAAGCGCATGAAGCTGGCTAAATTTGCAGCTGAATCTTCAGCACTGGCAAGGAGCCACTTCCACAGCAAATATCAGGAAGGTGCATCATTCCCATGAAGCCAGCTATTGTAATCTATCAATCATTAGCGCCTGAAAAGTTCCACCTGACGCAGTTCTGAGCGGTCCACAAGGCTGACTGATGCTTGCCTGGCCTAGTATGTTCAGGGGAATGCAGAGCCTCAAATTCCTCCACCCCAGATGCAAGAGCCCCCAAATACTGACCTGTCCTGCAGCCTCTCATGTGTGTCTTTCAGCCTGGCCCTGAGGTGTCGAATGCAGACCTCCTTCTGCTGGAGAGGGGTGAGGTACTGCTCTGGGGTCGGGGGCTTGATCCCATGGTTGTCACTGCACAGCAAGTACTTGACTGGGCGCCTGAAAAGACAGGAAAGTTCATCAGTGCCTTGGAACTGCCTATGGTCTAAAGGGAGATTTCCCTTCCTGGTCCGTGGAAGGTTCAGAGCACATGATTGCATCTCCTCACTTTCTCACACTCACGCTCTTTTTCTCTCTCTCAGGGCTGAAAATTAGACTGCAAGCGCCTTGGGGTTCACCTTTTAAGCTTCAGAAACTCAGGACAGTGCTGCCTATGTTGACACTGCTAAGTTACCGTATTTTTCGCTCCATAAGGCGCACCTGATCATAAGGCGCACCTACTTTTTTTTTGGGGGGGGGGATTAAAGAAAAAAAATATGCGGCTCTTGGGGGCTTTTGCAGGAGGTGGGGAAAGTGAGAGAGCCTCGCTCTGTCCTTTCCCCCACCTCCCGCAAAAGCCAGGGATAGCCGCGCGAAGCCTCCCCAGGGCAGCTGGGGAGGCTTTGCGGGCTACCCCAGAAGCGTTTTCCCCCACCGCCAGCCCCAAAGAACAGGTCGGGGCTGGCAGGGGAAGCCCAGGTCCCCCCCCCCCAGCCCCAGGGACCACACATTTGCTCCATAAGACGCACAGACATTTCCCCTTACATTTTAAGAGGGAAAAAGTGCGTCTTATGGAGTGAAAAATACGGTAACTGTGCACGTTTCGAGCTCAGATTTTTCTGCTCCTTTCTCCAGATTTCTCTTCCAAAGCCAAGCAAGAACAGAGGAGAACAATGACCCTGTGCAAAGGATGTTTTAGTGTTGCATCTTGCCCAGGATGGAGTAATGTGGAGATATAGCAGACTAATGACTGTAGCAAATGAAGAAACAGAGAAGAGCAGCAGAGGGGGAAATCAGACAGACATTTAAGACAAAAGACGCTTCTTTACGCTTGCAAGACCCTTGGCATCGTGTCGATTTGCCAAACCCTAGTACTTCGCAGTACCCAGCACATTTCTGTATTTATCCATAACCACTGACCTTGGCTAGCTTTCTGCCTTTGGGGAGTAATGGGGGATCATAAATACATAGCTAAAATAAGTTAAAAATAAATTTGTTGTACAGTAATATTCTGCTGTAGAAAACCCCCACAAAAAACAGCTCTCCAGAGCTTAGGCTGTGGCAGAGGCCCTGGTCCTATCAGTGTCAATGAGGGGAAGTTTCTTTTTTCCAGTGTTAAAATGCTTTGCCCAGGGAAGTGTGTCCGTTTCCTATCTCTCCCCACCTTGACCTGGCTTTTTAACCATGATGTTTTATATCCTTGATTTTTTTAACAGTAAACTGCATTAGTCTACTGTTGATTTTTGAATTGTATGATTGCTTTATTATGTATATATTGATTCCATGATGCGTACTTAGCTGTCAAGCTGTACAAAAGCCTATATTTTAATTGGTTTATTTTAGACATTTCTACCTCCACCCTTCAAATAAATTTTTTCCCCAGGGCAGGTTAGAAATGACTAATGTAAATAATTAAGTGGGGTGTTGTGCAGCTTAATTATTCAAAGGTAAAGGGACCCCTGACCATTAGGTCCAGTCGTGGCCAACTCTGGGGTTGCGGCACTCATCTCGCTTTACAGGCTGAGGGAGCCGGCGTACAGCTTCCGGGTCATGTGGCCAGCATGACTAAGCTGCTTCTGGCGAACCAGAGCAGTGCACGGAAATGCCGTTTACCTTCCCGCTGGAGCAGTACCTATTTATCTACGTGCACTTGGACGTGCTTTTGAACTGCTAGTTTGGCAGGAGCAGGGACTGAGCAATGGGAGCTCACCCCGTCGCGGGGATTCGAACCGCGACCTTCTGATGGGCAAGTCCTAGGCTGTGTGGTTTAACCCACAGTGCCACCAGCATCCCTTAATTATTCAAAAGGGCTTGCTTAATAGGAACGTTGGAATGTGGACCTCATCTATCTGCTACTGTCAGGGTTGAAGCCAGTGTCTTGCCTGCCTGGCAGTGTCCTGGCAGTTTTGAATACAGTGGTACCTCGGGTTACATACGCTTCAGGTTACATACGCTTCAGGTTACGGACTCCGCTAACCCAGAAACAGTGCTTCAGGTTAAGAACTTTGTTTCAGGATGAGAACAGAAATCGTGCTCCGGCGGCACAGCGGCAGCAGGAGGCCCCATTGGCTAAAGTGGTGCTTCAGGTTAAGAACAGTTTCAGGTTAAGAATGGCCCTCCGGAACGAATTAAGTACTTAACCCGAGGTACCACTGTAAAGCCAGTGAAAGGGAAGAGTATGAGTTTAAGCCTGGTTTGAACAGGTGGATAAAAGTTTCCCGGCTGATCGGCTGCTTTCAAGAACACTGGAGTGGAGGACTGATGCTGTCTCTAGATTTCCTGTCCACATTTATACTCAGTGTCTACATTGATAAAGAAAGAGAAATTGGGAAAGCAGCGCAAGTCTCTGTGATCCTCTTCCCACTACAAAACCTGGGAAAGTCTATGCAATCCTGAGTGTAGAGTTAGGAATCTGGGACTTGGCTTGTCTTCCTTAATTTGGTCCATCTCTAGGCCAGTTCACACCTCCTCCCTCCTTCCCAGAGAGCTCAAAAGGATTGCCTTCAAACGTAATGGCAGCAGAGGACCCTTTTGGTAAGATGAGAGTTTAGCCTTTCAGAACTGTACTGGGAATGAGGCCCCGACTCCCACGGAGGATTACCCCAGTGCTACTGAATCTGATTCAATATTAAAGGTTATTATTATTATTATTAAATGGGATCAAGTCCAATGTTACGAACTTGCAGTGGAAAAATATGTGACAAAGAATGCAGGCTTATAAAAATGCATAATGTAGTTTTTGCTCTATACGACACACCTGACCATAAGGACGCACCTTGTTTTAGAGGGGGAGAACAAGGGGAAAAAATTCTCTCCCTCTTTGCTCAGCGCCCCTTCAGCAAAGCAGCAGGAGAAACGGAACCCCTTCCATTTCTCCTCCCGCTTCGCTGAAGGGGCGCTGCGCAGCTCTGCCTCTCGGCTGAAGCCAGGAGAGTTTTGCTCAGCAAAAGGAACCCGAAGCCTCCGGAGCTATCCCTGAAGCCTTCGGAGGCAGCCCAAGTTCCCGCTGCGCTCTGCAGGCTTCAGGTTCCTTTCGCTGAAGCCAGGAGAGTCTATCCCTGAAGCCTGGAGAGCGAGAGTGGTCGGTGCGCACCGACCCCTCTCGTTATCTCTCTCTTACGTTGGAAGCCTGTGATGTGTGTGTGTGTGTGTGATGCCCTTCCAGGAGCCAAGGGTTACCTTGGGGTGGGGCTGCTGTCGCTGCCCTTACAGGAGCCGGAGTTGCTGCTGCTGCTGAGCGAGGAGGTGCCGTAGGTGTCCCGCATGCTCACTGGTGGAGAGGGACGCCTGGAGGCAGGAAGAAGAGGCTGTTTCTCAGTCGGAGTGGCAGGGGCCGTTGCAGACTTAAAGAACGAGGCAAAGCCACTCCTTCCGTAAAACTCACGGCTTAAAACAAAACAAAACAAAAAAACACCACCAAAGGAAAACACGAATACAGGAAGAAGAAAAAAACAAAACAGGACAGAACAGAACAAAACAAACGACAAGAACAAACAGGCGGGGTTCAAAATGGAACGCGGCAAAAGCTCTCTCTGCAAACAGGTTAGTGAAGCAGTAGCAAAGGCGGGCCTGAGGAGGGTGCTGCAAGCCCCCAGCACCACTCCCCAGCACCCCAGCAGGAGCACCCCATCACTTTCATGGAGCTCAGAGCCCAGGAAAAAGCATCTGATCATAAGCGCTAGAGGGGAAGCGCTGGAAAGTACCGTATTTTTCCATCTATAAGACGCCTCCATGTATAAGACACCCCCTATTTGGGGGGACTCACCAATCGCCAACCCACCCTTTTGGCACTATCCGTGTATAAGACGCCCCCTAATTTTTGACATTTTTAAAAGGAAAAAAACCTAGTCTTATACACGGAAAAATACAGTATCATTCTTAGGCCAAGGCTGCCTTTGGGATGACAAGAGGCGGCAGAGACCCTTTAAGCAACATTCTAGATAGATGGCTAGGAAAAGGTAGGAGAGATGCTTGCAAGGGAACATGTATTAATTGACTATATGCACACACAGTCAAACCTCGGTTTTTGAATGTCTCGGCCACCGAACGTTTCGGAAGCCGAACGCCAAAAACCCGGAAGGGAATGCTTCCGTTTTCGAATGCACCTCAGAAGTTGAACGGCTTCCGAGGTGTGTTTCTCAATTTCCCCCACTGAACTTGCTGACAGACCTTTGGTCCTCGGTTTCCGAACGTTTCGGAAGTCAAATGGACTTCCAAAACGGATTACGTTTGAAAACCGAGATTCCATTGTATATATAATAACGTTGTCTTAATTTGCTTTTGACTTTACCCTCGTGCTGTATTTCTACACCTGAACCTGTACATCTATTCGTGCATTGAAGGGGGTTAGGCCAGATGGCCCCTGGGACCCCTTCCAAATCCACAATCTCATGATTCTACATCTTTAAAGTTGTAATCTGCGCAGGGAACTTATTGCTCATGGATAGTACAGTCATACCTCAGGTTACAGACACTTCAGGCTGTGTTTTTTCAGGTTACGGACGCTCTGAAACCCGGAAGTACCGGAACAGGTTACTTCCGGGTTTCGGAGGTCGCACATGCACAGAAGCGCTAAATTGCACTTTGCACATGCGCAGAAGCACAGATGCGTCGCTGCAGGTTGCGAACGCTGTGGGTTGCAAATGTGCATCCTGCACAGATCACGTTCGCAACCCGAGCATCCACTGTATAGAAACACTGTAAATAAAAATTAAAACTATGATAAGGAGTCATATAATCAAAGGGATGGAAAGGACACTCCTATCTGAGTGCACTAGGTACTAAGTGCTTGACATGTCTCTGTTTTGACATTCCACAGCACCACAGGCAACTTACTAACACGTTTCGCCTAAATCTGTCTCCTTGTACTTTAGATCCATGGCATCTTGCCCAGGGGTGAAAAATTCCTAGTCCTTTTCAGCAAGTGAAAATAGTCGGCACACCCTCTCCTCACTCCCATCCATATTAACACACATGCTTCCGTTCCTGAGAAAGAACCAAGGGAACTCAGGCGTCTGACAACAGCTCAGCAATGCTCTGCTCTCCGCGGACAGGGCTGGCATTTTCAAACAACAACAAGCATTGCTCTTGTGGCTGGCAGGACCTGACAGGTCACTGAGCGTGACAGGAGAGCTGTGCTTGGCTTGGCTCATCGCAAGCTGTGCAGGCTTGCCTTGAAGGCACAGGAGCAGAGCCTATCGAAGAGCCTGGCAGCCCTGTTCTCAGGAGGTGCCTTCGCAAATGGGAATGGCAGGGACCTCCGATGTATGAAAACACACTAAGGGACAGGGAGGAACGCAGCGAAGGGCAAACCGCCAGGGCCAACAGACCACCCCCCTGCTCCTGAGAAAGCAGCCTCCCCAACGACTGCCTTTGGCTACCCAGAACTGAAGTGCGGGATTCCAGCTTCAGTTATTGTGATGGAGCAGTTCACACATGCAAAACAGGTGAGGAGGCATGCAAAGGTTGTGCCAAGGTGTGGTCAACAGGCATGCAACTTTGGAGTACGGCAGCCACAAGAAACAACCTGTCCCTCCTTCCTAGCAGCTCTGCAGTCCCCACAAGGCACTGTGCAGCATTCATAACCCTGTACGTTTGCGAAGCCCATGGAAGGAGAAGAGGCTCCTTCCATATCGCTGGAGAGCGCCCAGGCTCTCTCTTCGCTCTAGGAAAGCAGTATGGGCAAGGCTGGGGTGGGGGTGAGGACGGTTCCTTTGCTGTGAACCAGCAGGGATGCTGCCGGAAGTCCCATTCCGCAATGTAGAGGGGAAGGGTTCGTGATATTCACCTCCGGGATCCCGTGGAGGGTCTTCTGCTTCCTGGCAGGGACATAGCCATGGAACCGCGAGTCTTGGCGGTGACGTTGGCTGTCACTCCAGCTGGGGAAAGAGCGAGAGATATAAAAAGGGGGAGGGAAAGGATTTGGGGGTTAGAACAAGCATGGGTCGTAGCAAGGTGCATTTGGGGATGCCTAGATTTCAAACCATAAAGCTTTTCCTACTTGGTAAGATGCTTTTATTTGCAGAGACTTGTTTCAGGTGCATGTATAGCCTCTGGTTTAATATTCAATAATTCATTATTTTCATTATTTGGTTTTAATATTGCATCAACATTTTTTTAAAATTTGTATACAATCTTTCTATCTTACAGTACTCAAGGCGGTTTGCAAGCTGAAGAAACAAAAAATGTACATCTTATGACAACCTAATGCAATACAAAAATGTGATAATAATACAAAACTTTAAAACAAGCAACCTACATCAAAAAGTAACGTTCAACAATCATTAGAGTAGAATAAAATAATACCAGCATATAAAAGTTACAGAAATTCACCCTTAACAGTTACGATAAATAATTTCTAAATTATAATCAGTAAAACAACAGCAAGCCACAGTACATGAAATAATAAAATACAAACTGAGAAGCAGAGACTAGAGGGTGGAGCACGGCAGGGGGAAGGAGGCCTTGCCAGATGGAGTCTCTCCCCTCACAGTTCTTCCTCCAGGCACAGCCTCCTTCCAGTGGCGTAGCGTGGGGGGTGCAGGGGGGGCCGGCCGCACCGGGCGCAACATCTGGGGGTTGGGGTTAGGGGGCGCAAATCCACGGGTTAGGGAGCGCAAATTACTTGCCTTGCCCCGGGTGCTGACAACCCACCCTACGCCACTGCCTCCTTCAAAGATGGGCTCCTAACTTGTTCCTTGGGTGAGTCCATAAAGGACAAGGTGGAAAGGACAAGGTGTGGTGTGAACACAATGGATAACAAGGTCCTTCTAACAATGGGGTATGTATGGCAGGATCCGAACATGACTCCCCCCTTTTATTTAGGGCTGAGGGATTTCATCTTCCTGTTCAGGGATGTGAAATATTTCTATGTAGGGATATTTCTATTTTTATGTAGGCCACCCTGGAATCCCTATGTGGACGAAAGCACGGTTTATACATCTTAAAAAGGAACAGATTTTTAAAAAATGCTTTCTTTTGTCCCAGCTGGCTGGCCTTCATCCCCACGGCCCCATAAAACTCATCTCCCTCTCTCCAGCCTGGTCCTGTTTTTGGGCCTGAACTAGACTTTGGGTTATAGCAGCTGGTCATCTTTTGGAGAATGACAAACTCCACATGCAAAATGGATACACCGAAATCTCCTCCCAGCCCTATTCAGAGAGACAGGGAACAATTGCCACAGCCATTAACGAATCAATGAACGATTAGGTAATAATTATGTGCCACAGGATGCCTCTGCAGCTTTGTGCCAAATTTCTACAATTGGCACAGGAGAAAGTACTTCTACATGCAGTGCTGCAGAGTTACCCTGTGGAACTTGCTCCTGCTGGACGTAGTAATGACCATCAACTTAGATAGCTTTAAAAGAGGACTGGGCAAATTTATGGAGGCTAAGTCTATCAGTGGCTATGCTCTTTCCTACACAGTTAGATTTAGTATGCTTCTGAATACCAGGTGCTGGGAATCAGAAGTGGGGAGAGGGCTCTTGTGCATGGGTCTTGCCCGCAGACTGTCTCACCAGAGTGGTGCTTGCTCTGGTTATCTCTCGCTTGGACTACTGCAATGCACTCTATGTGGGGCTACCTTTGAAGGTGACCCAGAAACTGCAATTAATCCAGAATGCGGCAGCCAGACTGGTGACTGGGAGCAGCCGCCGAGACCACATAACACCGGTCCTGAAAATACCTACATTGGCTCCCAGTACGTTTCCGAGCACAATTCAAAGTGAAACAACCTTTCAAGCCCTAAACGGCCTCGGTCCAGTATACCTGAAGGAGCATCTCCACCCCCATCGTTCTATCCAGACACTGAGGTCTAGCACCGTGGGCCTTCTGGCAGTTCCCTCCCTGCGAGAAGCCAAGTTACAGGGAACCAGGCAGAGGGCCTTCTCGGTGGTGGCACCTGCCCTGTGGAACACCCTCCCACCAGATGTCAAAGAGAACAACAACTACCAGACTTTTAGAAGACATCTGAAGGCAGCCCTGTTTAGGGAAGCTTTTAATGTTTCATGGACTACTGTATTTTAATCTTTTGTTGGAAGCTGCCCAGAGTGGCTGGGGAAGCCCAGCCAGATGGGCGGGCTATAAATAATAAATTGTTGCTGTTGTTGTTGTTTTTAAAGGATGCTGGACTAGATGGTCCACTGGCCTGATCCAGGCTGCTCTTCTAATGGTCCACTACTTCTCAAGAGTCCAATGTGGCCCTCCAGAGCCCTATCTGGCCCCTGGGACTTTGCTTAGGTCCTGTCTCTTCCACAGGTCACTGGCCCTGCTCCAGGCTTTCCTTGAACACCTTTGCCTGGCTGGAATGTGTCCCTGAACTGTGTTTGTTTATTTATTTGTAGGATATGTTATCCACTCTTCACCATAAGATCCCAGGGCAGGTTAGAACAACTCTGAGATGCTACAACTGAAGATCAGATAAATGTAACGTATAACACAACACCTGAAATGTAATTTAGAAACAGAGAATAAAGGTAATCTTTAAAATATGTAGCTCAGCTGTCAAAGGATGGGTAAAGAGTTAGATCGTCAGCATACAGCAATAGCCCTACAACGAGGACATCAGATGCACCTCTACAGGAAGAGAACCCCACACTTGTGGGGCTGCTGCAGAGAATGTCCTCTTAGACCCCACTACCACTTGAACGATGTATGGAAGTGAGAGCTGGACCATAAAGAAGGCTGATCGCCGAAGAATTGATGCTTTTGAATTGTGGTGCTGGAGGAGACTCTTGAGAGTCCCATGGACTGCAAGAAGACCAAACCTCTCCATTCTGAAGGAAATCAGCCCTGAGTGCTCACTGGAAGGACAGATCCTGAAGCTGAGGCTCCAATACTTTGGCCACCTCATGAGAAGAGAAGACTCCCTGGAAAAGACCCTGCTGTTGGGAAAGATGGAGGGCACAAGGAGAAGGGGACGACCGAGGACGAGATGGTTGGACAGTGTTCCCGAAGCTACCAGCATGAGTTTGACCAAACTGCGGGAGGCAGTGGAAGACAGGAGTGCCTGGCGTGCTCTGGTCCATGGGGTCACGAAGAGTCGGACACAACTAAACGACTAAACAACAACAACCACTTAAATATCTTTGCTGATCTTAACACACAGGATGGTGTTTGTCTTAACATATTGTTGTCTTTTAAGATATTTTGGGCCTTAATCATTTAGGCCAACGTGTCCCAAGAACTCTTCCATCCTGTAAACAACCAGTTTTGATCTTACACAAAGACACCACAAATCTTCAGAAGAAACTGTCCTGAGTTTCACAAAGGGGGAGTAAGACAGTAGGATCCGCTAAACTTTGCAATCTGCGTTTTATCCCTTCACTCCCGAGAGGAAGGGAAGTGGGGAGACGCTGGGGGGCGGGAGTCTCCAGCTGTGTGCAACGCAGGCTGCCTTTCTGGATAAAAGCTCCCCAATCGATGGAGTCTTCCTCCCCAAGATGCAAAGCTGCAGGGGTTTTTGCTAATGCGCCACGATTAGTCACCACCCGGCTTGCTTGCATGCTGCGAGTTAAGAGACGCAGCCCAAGCAAAGCCTGCTGACTGCAGCACTGAGCCGGGAAAAACCCAGCACCCTGGCTGCACCAGAGAGTGGCAAAGGAAAGGAATTTAGGGAGGGCATTTTGGCTAGATGGAAGCTTAGAGGGGCTGGGATGCAGAAAACAGCAGGGACTGTGCTTCTGAAACAGTATAGACACAAAACAGGCTGATTCCACAAGCAACCCCTAAGCTTTTGCGTGGACAGGCGGAGTCCCCAGATCCCGCGCAGTCCCCCCCATCATGTGGAATAACGACTCAAGACAACGTGCTATGGGATTAAATTGGCCACAACTTTATTAAATTTCAAATGTGGGTAGACCTTGGCTCAGGCATTGGGCGTTCTCCCTCCCCAGTCCCCAGCTGGGGACCTAGGGAGCATCAGGGTTATCCAGTGTGTGTGTGGGGGGATGGGCCGGCTCTGGAGAACATATGTTCAAGCAGAGATAGCCGCCCCCGTTACGCCGCCGCCGCAGGGGAGAGCAATGACGACCTTTCGGCGTACGGTCAAAGCCTCCCTTCAGAAACCCCTTTAACGGGGAACCCTGGTATCGCCACCGCAAAGAGGAAGATGGACTAAAGGATTCCACCCAAGGCCTGATACCGCCAAAGTTGTGACATTTTGCTACAGGAAAGGCGAAACCTGCCAATGCAGGGAAATTCCTTTCCGGCCCTTTAACAGCGACCTTAACGTAGCAGCGCCCGCATACCTGTGAAGAAAAGTTAACCTGCAAAACCTGTGAAGAAAAGTTAACCTGCAAAATAAGACATTAACTGAGGGTGGGTAGGGTGGGAGAAGCTCTGGAGCCAAGTGAGGATTCCCAGGTAAGATCCTCCCTCTATTGTGTGGGCAGGTAATCCCTCCCCTACCTGGCCTGGTCCCCTTGGCAACGCTTCCCCCAGGTGGGATTGGACAACTGACTGAGGTAGGCGGAGACCTCCAGGTATCCCACCTGAGGGAAGGCAAAGCCAAGCCTATTCTGTTGGAGCCGCTCCAGATCTAGGGGCTGCGCGCGTCCACGCAAAGGGCGCCCCCCGTTTTAAGCGGGGAGCGGTCATTGTGCTAGGTGCAGTTACTCAGGAGAAAGCTCCCCTGAACTTGATGGACCCTTCATCTAAGCAAACATTTCTAGGACTAGGCTACAAGAACGTTTTTGCACTTTAGCCTCTCTGGTGGCTCTTGGGAATGGACAGAAGCTGTGCCCGAAAACCTATTGTTAATTCAGACAGGCCTTTGCCACGTGAGTCGGATTTTACAAACTAGGATCTCTTTTTGTTTTTACTGATGCTTTTATGAACGTTTTATTGATGTTTTTTATTGACCTTATTGCAACTTTATGGGCTGCATACTGCCACGCTGTATTTTTATGGAAGCATAGTCTATAAATACTTAAATAAATAAATAAATAAATAAAAACACTGAACCAACACCAGTTTTGGAGCTGACTGAGGACACAGCCAGAAGGCAGCTTTAGAAAGCACATTTAAAGGCTTATCCACTGGTTTAGGGTACCTGCGAGCCCTGCAGCTAAGTGCCACTTCAATCACAACCTTCCTGATTAAAAGCTCAGGCTGAAAACACATTATCATCTTAAAATGCAGGGAGGTTGTTCTATTGTCAAAATTTGGATCAAAGCTGGTTTGGGGGGAAATGCACCAACTATTTCATAGGAAATGGCAAGATAGATACGGATTGTGGCTAATGTTCATGTGCACACCAGTGGGAGAACGGTGAGAATGCACAGGGGTAGGGTTTACATAAAATCATATACCTGTAGAGTTGAAAGGGAATTTCAGGGTCATCTAGAGTAACGCCTGCAATGCAGGAATCTCAGTTAAACCATCCATGACAGAAATAGCCTCAGACTCTTGGTCACTGTGCTATATTAACTCTTCTTTTTGAAGTAAGGTAAAGGTAAAGGAAAAGGATCCCTGGATGGTTAAGTCCAGTCAAAGATGACTATGGGGTTGCGGCGCTCATATCGCTTTCAGGCCGAGGGAGCTGGCGTTTGTCCACAGACAGCTTTCCAGGTCATGTGGCCAGCAGGACTAAACTGATTCTGGCACAACAGAACACTGTGACAGAAACCAGAGTGCACGGAAACATTGTTTACCTTTTCGCAGCAGTGGTACCTATTTATCTACTTGCACTGGCGTGCTTTCGAACTGCTAGGTTGGCAGGAGCTGGGACAGAGCAACGGGAGCTCACCTCATCATGGGGATTCGAATCACCGGCCTTCCGATTGGCAAGCCCAGGAGGCTCAGTGGTTTAAACCACAGTGCTACTCGCATCCCTTGTTTAGGTAGCCTCTATCAGTGATCAAGGAAAAATATTAGGGATAAGAGAAGTATAGGGGAGATGTCTCGCCTTCATGTACTCCAGACCCAAGGTCAATACGCTTCCGAGCACAATTCAAAGTGTTGGTGCTGACCTTTAAAGCCCTAAATGGCCTCAGTCCGGTATACCTGAAGGAGCGTCTCCACTCCCATCATTCTGCCCGGACACTGAGGTCCAGCGGCGAGGGCCTTCTGGCGGTTCCCTCACCGCGAGAAGCCAAGTTGTAGGGAACCAGGCAGAGGGCCTTCTCGGTAGTGGCACCCGCCCTGTGGAACACCCTCCCACCAGATGTCAAAGAGAAGAACAACTACCAGACTTTTAGAAGACATCTGAAAGCAGCCCTGTTTAGGGAAGCTTTTAATGTCTAACAGACCACTGTATTTTAATACTTTGTTGGAAGCCGCACCGTGTGGCTGGGGAAACCCAGCCAGATGGGTGGGGTATAAATAATAAATTATATTATTTATACAATACCAGCACCATTAGCTGGGACTGGAAAACAACAGAATGAAGTGAGCCACTGAATATTGTTTCATATCACCCCAATCTCTGAACAGTGCAAGATTCTAGAGGTTCCAGGCACACTTAGGGCTCGTGTTTCCTTTGGGAATAAGGCACAGCAGAGTGTGGTGTTTTCATGATATATGGTTTATTCACACCTGTCAGAGCTGCCCGAGGTCCCAGCTCACAAAGGACCAACGCCGCTTCGTTGTTAAGTACGAAAGTCTTTATTGAAGTTCAGTTTCACTTCCAGAGCCGAAGCGTGCAGCTCTACGTCTCAAACTCTAGATCGCTGATGCTCCGTCTGAATCTCCTCCCCCCAGACACCAGTTTAAGACTCTAGCCTTGCTCCACCTCTTCCTCTGTTCTTTCCGCCTCTGGTTCCGCCTGTCCGTCAGGGTCTCGCCCTTTCTAGACTCTTCTGACGCTGAATCCCCTGAGCCTTCCCCCTCCCTCCGGCGGGCTTTAGGAGCTGGTTCCCAATCCGGGTCTCCTGCTGTCCCCCGCGCCTGTACATTTGAACTTGGCGCGCGCGCCCAGCCAGCAACTTTCCTCCTGACCGTTTCACTGCTGCTGTCACTGCTTCCCCCTTCGGGGAGGCTAGCTGCAACTGACCTCCCCTCCGTTCCCCCACTCTCCGATGGAGGCGTGGTCAGCCCTGACTCATCTTCTCTCCCCGCTGGAGGAGACGCTGGTCCTGACACATGTGACTCTTCCCCCCCACTACGCTCTGGTGGGGAAACTGGTCCTGATCCCCCGCTGCTGCTTTGGGGTTCCCCGCTGGCTCCTTGTTTCTGGTGCGTCCCCCCTGGGACCCCCCTTGCCCTGACCATCGGCGCCCCCTTCTGGGAATCTTCTGATTCGCTGGAGAAGCTCATGGAATCTCTCGGGTCACTGTCATACTCCCCTACGCTGCCCTCGGATTCTTCCCCTTCGCTCTCCATTTCCTCTCTCCCCTGTGCTCCTGCTCCCAAGCCCCTGACAACACCTATATACAACTTGAGCCTATGATAGAGGGGTTCACAGCATTAGCACCCCAATTGGGGCATGTTTCTCCCATAGCCACAGCCTTTGATTTCTTTCAAACAGAAATCAAACACCGCTCTCAAATGTTGCTCTGACTCTCTCTGCAGCTGGCTGCTTTAATGGTAAAGGTAAAGGGACCCCTGACCATTTAGGTCCAGTCGTGGCCGACTCTGGGGGTTGCTGCACTCATCTCGCTTTACTGGACGAGGGAGCCGGCGTACAACTTCCGGGTCATGTGGCCAGCATGACTAAGCCACTTCTGGCGAACCAGAGCAGCGCACGGAAACGCCGTTTACCTTCCTGCTGGAGCAGTACCTATTGATCTACTTGCACTTTGATGTGGTTTTGCACTGCTAGGTTGGCAGGAGCAGGGACAAACCTCTGCCACTTTCAACTCCAAACTCAGGCTTTGTCCTTCTAACTGCAGTATCTCTGAGTTGAGAGAGATCCATCTGTTGTCTCACATAGAGCCCCCTTTCCTTTCATCTCTTAGTGGCCCATCACCCAGGTGGTCACCTCAACACAAGAAGCTAGCTTGGCTTATATTTTAATTATATTTTTATTGCTGGACTCATGGGTTAGAATGGTATCGCATACATCCTATTTCCTCTCCCCTAAACTCATAACAATATGATTACCGCAGAAAGACCTTGCATATCACCCAAAGCCAACTTTGGTGAGATGCTATCCAAGATACACAGCTGAACCCATTTGGCCATTCTGAAGCGATGAACATATATATGTGGGGCGTCACCCTGAATTCACTGCTCAGACAAGAGTTCTAGAGGAGTGGGCGAGGCAGAACTCCCTCACCAACAAAAAAAATACTCCTTCCAACCTACTAATTGCTCCTTTTAAAAAGTAGCAAGAAAAGAATAAAGGCTTCTGGAAGAGTTTGGTTCTCCATGGTGACGAATGATGTGGGAGGACTGGGGAAAGAAGCCACAGAAAACTTGGAACACCAAATTGTCATGTCAAGGTTAAAGAAATGACGAAGGAACTGCACAGAGGGAGAGGGTCAGGGCAGCTCCGACGTAAAAACACCCACATACTTCCCTCTGAAAAGCAAAGCGGTATGTTCAAATGCTGAATTCATAGGTGTCTCTTAAGAGCAGACACACTGCAGAATATTCATTTATTCTATTTATTCAGTTTCCATACCACCCTTCATTTGACGATCACATGTCAGTTTACAATACGAGAGCACAAAAAATACATATCATATTAACAAACAACACCCCACCCACAAAGGCCGTAAATTGTTTAATTAGCCAAAGGCCTGGGAGCAGAGGAATGTTTTTGCCTAGCGCCTAAAGATATGTAATGGAGGCGGTCCTACTTGGGGGAGAGCATTCCACAAAAGGGGAGCCCCCGCAGATCACATCTCATAGACCTAGGGCTGTACATTTCATAATCTCTTCCTAGGACCACGGAGAGTTCCAGCCAGAGTAATGAGCTACTAACTAGGCCAGGGGTCAGCAAACTTTTTCAGCAGGGGGCCGGTCCATTGTCCCTCAGACCTTGTGGGGGGCCGGACTATGTTTTTTTTGGGGGGGGGGAATGAACGAATTCCTATGCCCCTCAAATAACCCAGAGACGCATTTTAAATAAAAGGACACATTCTACTCGTGTAAAAACATGCTGATTCCCGGACTGTCCACGGGCCGGATTTAGAAGGCGATTGGGACAGATCTGGCCCCCGGGCCTTAGGTTGCCTACCCATGAACTAGGCGGACCAATGGTCTGGCTCAGGTTAAGGCATAAGAGAGAAGGAGGAGGAGGAGGAGGAGGAGGAGGAGGAGGAGGAGTTTGGATTTGATATCCCGCTTTATCACTACCCGAAGGAGTCTCAAAGCGGCCAACAATCTCCTTTTCCCTTCCTCCCCCACAACAAATACTCTGTGAGGCGAGTGAGGCTGAGAGACTTCAGAGAAGTGTGACGAGCCCAAGGTCACCCAGCAGCTGCATGTGGAGGGGCGGAGACGCGAACCCGGTTCACCAGAGAGAGAGCTCTGTCCCCTTTCCTTCTCTGTCCTTGCCATTTCTTCTCTGCACCTGACTGGCTCCCGTGTGTAGCCAGTATGATGCTACCCAGATGTCGCTGGATCTCAGTTCCCATGCGCCCCAGATGGTGTAGCCAGTGGTCGTGGGTGATGGAAGTTGTAGTTCAGCAATGGCTGGAGAGAACCAATTGACTATCCCTGCTCTGAGTTGGCAAAGGAAGTGAATCCAGGTCAGGCCATGCAAAACTGGGCTCAGTTCTCAATGGCTCCCATTAAATACTATGGGAGAAGGTTAATTTGGCAGTGATTTGGGACACAGTTGTGGGTATGTATGCATGTGAGAATCCATTTCTGGCCTCCAGACTCTGAGGCTAGAGGTCTGCAACATACAGGCTTTCCTCTACCACCAGCCTGATAATAAGAATTTAAGAAGTTCAAAAGCCCTTCTCTATTCCAGCATTTTGATCAACCAGACGCAAACGCATCACTAATTCTGCCTAGGGAAATAAAAATGGACAAATGTGGGAGTGAGGAAAAGGGGTGGAGGGAAGAAACTGCTAATAACACTCCAAGCATTTTGACTGCTATGAAAGGCTGGGGAATTATAAGAGATCTCTGGCAGAGCAGTGACTCAGCAGTGTAAGACCATCAACACTGCAGCTGCAAGGAAGGGAAGAAGGAGGGGGAAAGTAATTTCAGGATTTGCAGAACTGAAGGCACAGAAGACGACAGTGTTGGCTGACTGTTACTTATTACCACAACCGCCAATCTAGAAAAGCTACTGAAAAAACATTATTGCAATCCTGTGCCTAGAAATCAACACACACTTACATATTTTGCATAACTCATTTTCCTTCTCTATTATGCAGAAGGGCATTTAAGAGGCAGCTGCTGGCCAGTGGATTCCCTGTTCAGACTTCCTCTGTTCCTCAGCAAAACTTCTGTGATATCACAAGGTACCGTGAGCGCATTTTCAAATCTGCATTCCAGACTTAAGGACCAGAAACGTGTCAAAAATAGAAATTAAAAAATGTTAAGATTTTGCACTGATATGCAATTCCACACTTTGATGGCAACCCTGAGAATATGCTGCTATGCTAGTGGCATGAATGCACGATTACAGAAGACTACATGGGAATGACACTGCTTTCAAATCCGGGTACTTTAAGATCTTCCCAATGCGTAGAGGAGATTCTCCCGAGTCCTTTTAATTTCAGGTTTCTGGAAAGTTAGGAAGTCCCAACATTCCTTAGATTACAATCAAATAATTCAGTATGTATTTTTGGAAGCCCTGGGTTCATCTCTCACTTCAAAAGTACAGGGGATTCCTGGCACGTCACTGAGCTGGTTCAGACATAACATTTTCCAAACATGAGAAACTTCTTAGCAAAAATTCAATGAGCAAATACAAGCATCTTTCCATAAGTTGTTTGCTCAGCACAACCACCCGAGATGAAGATTTGGTGCACATCCTTGATCTCCTTCCCTGCCCCCCAAAGCACCCCCCAGCTTTCCAGCACTACACAGAACTGTGATGAGGCATCCCTGATTGTTTCAACCCATGCAAAGAGTTGTCGAGACTTCCGGGGTGGCGCCATCGGCAATGGCGGACTCCCTCTGAACTGGAGGGACCAGCTCCACGCGAAATGGGTCGTTTCCGCTACGGCGAAGCGGGGACCCTTTAAAAAATCACAGGCGGATGAAGCCTGTTACCATGGGACTCGGCGGGCACCTTTAGCGCCCCCCCAACCCGCAAAGGAACCCATTAACGGGCTCTGAAGCGAAGAGGGGGAAGTGGCGCGGTGCTGTGAGTCAACTGCTTTTTCCGTGGAGCGAAGCCGCATAGCCGTTGCCGGAGAGCGCTGCCTTTTTCCTGGGACAATTTGGCATCTAAAGAATCACCCGTGAGTACTTAAATCTTGAACAACTGGACTTTAAATAAGGACTGGCCAGTAGAGAGGAATTGGACTCAAAATTTATTTCAATTTGGTACTGAAACGGGAAGGTCTAAACAGGAAGTCAGCCTTCCGTTTCTTTGTAGTCAGAATAAAGCAAAGACAACGTAAACTAGAGCTTAGAAAATTACTTTTAAAGGATTGGCTTTCATCATTTAAAACCGTGGAACCCCCCTTCGGTAGCAGGAGAAGAAAGGGGATCTCTTTTTGGACTGTTTAAACCTGCAGAAGTGAGTTTAAAGTAAAGTAACTTTCCACCGTCCTGATCCTGGAGCGGAGTGTCAGGACTGACGTTTGAAGCTCATTGACCAGAAACAAATGTTTTTGACAGACAGCTAAAAGAAAAGTAATATAGTGATTCCATTGTTTCCTTTCGCATTTCGCATTTCAAAGGAACAAATATCTTAAAAAAGAAACTTTGTTGCTATTGTTCTTAAAAGAAAGAATAAACAGAAGTTTCCCCCCTAGAGGGAGACGGTGAAATTGTAACCAATTTCAGGAGCTTTCAGCTGCTACAGATTACAATTGTGGGAAAGGACTTGTGACCTTGTAGGACAATGTTTTCAGAAGCTCTGTTGGGTGCTTTCTGTAAAATAAATGCCCTATTGGATCAGTTAAGTCAGAAGACGGATTTGATGACTAATGCGGCCAGAATTTTTGAACAGGCAGCAGGAAAATACATGGAGCCTACCCAGGAACTAAAACAGGAGTGTGCTATGACAGCACAGATGAGAGAAGAGGATGCTGCTGCATCCTGGGTGCCAGAAATGGAGGGAGTTGCGGCCCTGCAGGAACATGAGCCTTTGGATTTGATAAATGAATTTGGAAAAAACCAGATTTGGAAAGATAAAGTTTGGTTTGGTTTGGAAATGGGGGGTTGGATTGACCCTCCCATGCAGGGATGTTTGGACTTTCTGAGTCTGGTAATGGGCCGTCAGATGTTTGGAGCTGTGGGGGCTCTTAATTTTGGAGGGAATCTGAAACAGGTGTTTAAATATCACATGGAGTTTAGTCTGGACTATGGAAATGGGGCTGATCTGCTGAAAAGGGTCAAAAACATTACTAAGCTGGAGTTCCCACGAGTGAAAGGAAAATATGAAGAAGAGTCGTGGAAGGGACATGGAAGAGACTTGAGGGCCTCGGATATAAGGATACCAGGTTAATGCGCTAGATTAATGGGACAAAAAGGACTGACAAAATCTGGGACCAGGAGGAAGGGACGCTGGATGAAGATTGGATTGTTTTACTTTCTTTTTTTCTTCTTTTATCATTAGGACTGTATTAAAAAATTGATGAATGTTAGAAAAATGTTGAAATGGAACTACTTGGTTCTAGTAAAAATGTTTAAAGAATTAGGTTAATGATATGGTTATGAGAAGTTGGTAAAAATAAGATTTAAGTTTTAAGTTTTAAGGTTTGCTATAAGACAAGATGAAAATAGATTAAGGTAATGTAAGGACAAAATATTATGAACTATGGAAAGGATTTGCTGTGATAATTATTAACCAGGATACAAGAAAGGGGAGGAGGAGGAGGTCAAAGAAAGAAGGTAATGAAAGTTGAAAATTTGAGAATGATGGATGTATTTTTTCTTTTTATTTTTCTGTTTTGTCTTTTTTTGTTTTTTCTTTTTTATAATTTTAAAAAATCTTTAATAAATATTATTTTTTAAAAAAAACAACCCATGCAAAGAGTTGTCATGGCAACAAGGGCAGGGCTTAGGAGATCACTGGATGCTGCCGTGGACAGGACAAAAACCCAAACTCCAGCCAGCATGCTCCTCAGCTGATGTTCAGCTTTGTGTTCAACAATGAATAATTATCTGCCACAGCGAGTGCTGGCTGGGCTATGAGCAGACAGGAAGCATTTATTCACAACCCATCACATTTAAGAAACACCCAACATTGCAGTACGCTCAGACTGCAACCTTAGGGCAACGAAGTGTTTATCTATTTATAGGACAGTGAAGATAAGGAATGGGGGAAGGGTAGCAAGGAATTATATTATTTAAGAAACAGTTTAAAACCAAGTGACAATTTTCAGCGGGACTGGCATGGGGCCATCAAGATTAATCCCAGGTGTCTAAAGAGGCATGCTGGCATTAAGCACAAGTTACAGAATGCATATGGGACGCGGGTGGCGCCGTGGTCTAAACCACAGAGCCTAGGACTTGCCGATCAGAAGGTCAGGGTTCGAATCCCTGCGACGGGGTGAGCTCCCGTTGCTCGGTCCCTGCTCCTGCCAACCTAGCAGTTCGAAAGCACATCAAAGTGCAAGTAGATAAATAGGTACCACTCCGGTGGGAAGGTAAACGGCGTTTTCGTGTGCTGCTCTGGTTCGCCAGAAGCGGCTTAGTCATGCTGGCCACATGACCCGGAAGCTGTACGCTGGCTCCCTCGGCCAGTAAAGCGAGATGAGCGCCGCAACCCGAGAGTCGGCCACGACTGGACCTAATGGTCAGGGGTCCCTTTACAGAATGCATGCCTGCTCCTATATCCAGTGCCTGAAAAATATGATGTGTTATGGTCCACAGCGAGTGATGTTAACAGCTGAATGTCAATTTTCAGCAGAAGCATTTCAGTTTGAAAGCTGCTGCTTCTCCTTTGTGTGTCCAAAAGGTTGTGTCCAAAGCAGCATTAAATGACTCATTTTATCAGTGCAAGGATTTCTTTTTGCGCCATGAAACTCCCCCCTCTCCTCTCCGCTCCCGTGCATCCCCTACATCTGTTCTAAGAGTTCAATGAATCCTCTGGAACATGGGGGCATGGGAGAGATGGGAGGAAACCCCATTGTGCAAGCAAAAATCCTTATGCTGATGGGATGTGTTAGCTGAATAAAGTCAGGAGTGGGTGACTGGCAATGAAGTAGCAGGAGGGGTTGGGGGATCAACTTGTCACACGCATGCCCTTGCCCCCTTGCAGTCCCCCACCGTTTCCCCCCCACCCTCTGGACACCAGTTTCATTGTACTAAATGCTTTCTCAGCAGTGAAATTCCCATGCAAAATGACACAGGGCTGGACTAAAATAGCCAATTGAGCAGAAACCTGATATTTCAATTAATCAGTTTCACATTCAAGTCTTATCAGATGTTTTTGTGGATGCTCTGAAAAAGATATCTTTTTTTTAAAAAAAATAATATTTATAATTTTTAGACCTTACAAAAAAGAAAAAAGGGAAAAAAGAGAAAAGAAAAAAGAAAGGAAAAACAATACAATACAATATATAAACAATACACAACACAACATTAATACAATAATCTAAACAAAACAAAGGAAAAACAATTTAAAACACACATTATACCATTTCAATATCGTATCTTACATTCCCTTGTTTCAACGACTTCCTCTCACCTCCCTTTTTGTATTCCACTTCTATTAAATGTTTCAGCAATTCCTTTCCATCTTCCTTTATTTTCTGTCATAGTATTTGTCTTAACATATTTTAACCTTATTTTCCCTTTAATACTCCAATGATCTATCTGTACTTAATTCCTTCTAACATTTCTACTAAAGCCGTGTAACTTCATTCCAACATTTTCCTAACACTCATTACTTTTACAATATTTCTATAAATAGTCTTTAAACTTTTTCCAATCTTCTTCCATCATCTCTTCTCCCTGGTCTCGGATTCTGCCAGTCGTTTCCGCCAATTCCATATAGTCCATCAACCTGGTAATCTTCTGTCCGAGGCTCTTAACTCTTTTCCAAGTCCCTTCTGCAAGTCTTCTTCATATTTATGCATGCACTTTACTTTGTCTTCTGTTGATCTTATTCTTATTTTCCTTCCTTTGATGCTGAAGAGTAGATCTCGGGGAAACTCCCACCTAGCGATGTTTTTATTCCTTCTTGACAGGGCAACCAAATCTCCATAGTTAAAACTAAGATCCAAAAGATATTTCAGGACGTGTTTCAGGATTCCTCCAAATCTGAGGGCCCCCACGACTCCAATCTCCTCCTGATCCAAGTCCAGGTCCCAAAAATCAGCAAATCCCTGCGTGGGGGGATCTATCAAACTTTCCTTCTCCATTCCAAGCAGGGCTCCAATCCTCAAAATCTGACTTTCACTAAATTCAATCATGGAAGGCATCAACTCATTGTCATCAAATTGCATCTGTAAGGCCGGGGCTCTCTCCCTCTCCACTTGTGTTACTTTAGGTTCAACGGCAACAACTTTCTCCCTAGCCTTCTCCACAGTTTGCCATGTCAAAGTAGATTCCTGTATCAATTCCTGAATAGTTTCTGTATTGATGTTCACTTTTTGTCCCAAATTGTTCACTCTTTGTCCCAAATTATCAATTTTGGTAGTTGTCACGTCCATCTTCTTGTGGAGCTGTTCCAGTGAGTCATTTATCTTACACAATGCAGCCACTAAGGCTTCTTCTGTCGACATTCTTAACCGATTCAAGGTCAGTCCCAGATTCTCACAGCTTTTTATCTTGCAGCTGGAAATTCCCCCAGCTCAACTCTTGTAACAGTTTCAAAGGCTTCCTCTAGAGGGAAACAGTTTCTATTTGTATCGATCCTTTTAAACACAGTTCAAACAATAAATTTAGTTTCAATTTTCAGTTACTTTAACTCCTTTTTAAGCGCAGAAGGAGACAATGGAAACAATATATTTCTCTTGTTTAACTAGCTGTCAGTGAACGTTCTAATCACGGTCGATGAGCATTCTAAAGCACATCCATCCTGCTGGCAGCCCGTTTCCAGGATCGGAGCGGTGATATTTAAATTCAGTTCGCTCTCTCCTGCAGGTATATTCAGTCCAAAACTTCCCCCCCTCTTCTCCTGCCACCAAGGGGGGTTTAGTATTTTTTACCGATGGAAATTTAGTCCTTTACAATGGGCTTTCCGCGACTTCAGGTTGCATCCTCATTGCTTCAGTCTATTTACAGAAGGGGAAGGTGGACTTCCTGTTTTGGACCTCCCCCGTTCGACACCAAATTAAGACGTTTAAAAATCCAATTCTCCGCTCTACTCATGGGTAGTTGCTTTAAGATCAAATTGTCCACAGGAAAAAATCAGCGCTCTCCGGCAACAGCTATGCGGCTTCGCTCCGTGGAAGAAGCAATCAATTCGAAGCACCGCACCGCTCACCCCACGTCGCTCCGGATCCCCGAAACTGGGTTTCCCTGCGAGTAGGGGAGGCGCAAAAGGTGCCAGCCGAATCCCACGTTCACAGGCTTCACCCGCCTGTGATTTTTAGTGGGTCTCCGCCTTCGCCGTGGCGGCCAGACCCGAATTTCCACGAGGCAAATTCCTCCCGATCAGAGGAATTCAGCCATTACCGGAGGCGCTAACCCAGAAGTCCCTGAAAAAGATATCTTTTTTGTAACCATGGTGCTGCAGGAAGAAAATGCCAGCTATCACTATGCGATGAGTGTTCCTTTTAAGTTGATTTTATAACAAAGAGACTTGTGGCACCCTAAAAACTAACAATTTTTATCGTGGCAGAATACAACCAACTTCTTCAGCTGTATGGAGATACAGTGGTACCTCGGGTTAAGAACCTAATTTGCTCTGGAGGTCCATTCTTAACCTGAAACTGTTCTTCACCTGAGGTACCACTTTAGCTAATGGGGCCTCCTGCTGCTGCCACGCCGCCGCTGCGCAATTTCTGTTCTCACCCTGAAGCAAAGTTCTTAACCCAAGGTACTATTTCTGGGCTAGCGGAGTCTGTAACCTGAAGCGTCTGTAACCTGAGGTACCACTGTAGTTCTAACCCATGGAAGCTCATGTCACAATAACATAATCAGCCACAGGACTCTTTATTTTCTCTGCAACGTATTAACGTGGCTACCCCAATGGAAATCGTATGTTATAAAGGGACAAAAAAGTATGTTCAACCCCCAGAAAATGGCCAGCTGTTTTGAGCTCAGATGAAAGCTGAAAACAGCAGGAAATGTATTTCAACCATGCCTCAAAGCATTTTTGTACTAGCTTGCAAATAAAAACCATAAATGCAACATAATAAAAACTACATATCTGAGCATGAAGGTGGACTATGCAAGACATAGGAAGGAGGGAGGCAGCAAGAGAGAAAAGGGGGCAGGAGACTTATGGACAGTGAAAGGTGGTAGAGCTAGAGAAAGGATGTTTCTGGATATAGGGACTGGTAATGTCAGTGTGTTACTATTAGTATATAAAGTCTTTTGTGGAAAGGATTTTGGTGCACAAGGGCCAACACTGATGCCAAAATCCAGCATCGCCTGAGCTCTGCGAGTGCGGCTTTCTCCCGACTGCAGTGTGTTTGAGGACCAGGACATTCACAGGGAAACCAAAATGCTTGTTTACAAAGCTATTGTACTACCAACCCTACTGTATGCTTGTGAAACACGGACCACTTATAAACGCCATCTCCAACTCCTCGAAAGATTGCATCAATGGTGTCTCCAAAATTTTTTACACATCACTTGGGAAGACAGGCAAACTAATACCAGTGTACTGGAAGAAGCAAAGATCACCAATGTTGAAGCAATGATTCTTCAACATCAACTTCGTTGGACTGGTCATATTGTGCGGATGCCTGATGATCGTCTTCCAAAGCAACTACTCTATTCTGAACTTAAAAATGGAAAGTGTAATGCTGGTGGTCAACAAAAGAGGTTTAAAGACTGTCTCAAGGCAAATCTTTAAAAATGTAGTATATACACTGACAACTGGGAAACACTGGCCTGCGAGCGCTCCAGTTGGAGAACAGCCTTTACCAAAGGTGTCATGCGCTTTGAAGACACTCGAACTCAGGATGCAAGGGAGAAACGTGCTAAGAGGAAGGCACGCTTGGCAAGTCCACACTGTGATCAACTCCTGCCCAGAAACCAATGTCCCCACTGTGGAAGGACGTGTGGATCCAGAATTGGCCTCCACAGTCACTTACGGACTCATTGTTAAAACCATGTTTGTGGAAGACAATCTTACTTGGCTATGAGTGATTGCCAAAGAAGAAGATAAAGTCATCATTATCACCAGCAGCAGCAGCAGCAGCAGCAGCAGCAGGGAACCAGTTTAGCTGAAGGATTGCTTTATGCAATATGTGCCTACTTTACCCCTTTGATCTGCAGGACTGACACTTTTACACATGCCAAATAAAATTCATTCCACATTTGCAAGTTTGGAACTCCCTGTCCATGAAGATTAGGCAAGCACCTTTGCTGTATTATAGACATGTAATTTTATTACGCATATTCGTTTCAAAAACTACTAAGGCCTTGGAGGACTTTGAAGATACTAGATCTAGGAAACAAGATAGCAGTATGGATACAGAATTAAGGCAGGGCTTCCCTGGATCAAAGCACCAAGAGAGATGAAATCAAATACCTGATCTGAACAGCTTGGTGTTGAATCTGATTCTATCAAGCATACGATATTCTACAAAATCCCACACTTCTATATGCCTGCATTCCCCTAATGAATAACTTTGCCAATGCAGATACTGTCCGAAAGAGAGGGAGAGGAAGCTGAAAGGTCTTGAGTTGGAGGATTGCAGAGACTGCTTTCTTCACCTGGGAAAAGAGCAGCCCAAATACTCTCTCCTCCCTTAATAACAATAATACCTTTATTGTCAATGTACAACCTGTATACAATTAAATTAACCAAGACTCCCCCCCCCCAAACACTCAATCTGATTGCACTCTGTGTGCTTGTCGCACAACACACCAACTCCGAAAGTCAGTTGCACTATATTATTTTCTGTTCAGCAGCCTAACAGCCCATGGATAGAAACTGTTTTTTAAGCCTGTTGGTACAACTGTATACTTCTATATCTCCTGCCCGAGGGTAGAAGATTAAAGAGGTGCTGGCTGGGGTGTGAATCATCCCTGAGAATTTTTCTTGCTCTCCTAAGGCAACGATCCCTTGCGATGTCATCTAGAGGGCTCATGGGACAGCCCATGATATCATGTGCTGTGTTCACCATCCTCTGTAAAGACTTTGCCTGCCTTAAAAGATGCACTGGGCAGTAGCAATAATTTCCCCTGGTTTGTGACATCAGCACCCACTACGCCAATCCCTACCCTCATCTTGGACTTAGGTAAAGGGACCCCTGACCATTAGGTTCAGTCGTGGCCGACTCTGGGGTTGCGGCGCTCATCTCGCTTTATTGGCCAAGGGAGCCGGCGTACAGCTTCTGGGTCATGTGGCCAGCATGACTAAGCCGCTTCTGGCGAACCAGAGCAGCGCACAGAAACGCCGTTTACCTTCCTGCCAAAGCAGTACCTACCGTATTTTTCGCTCTATAACACGCATCTGACCATAACACGCATGTAGTTTTTAGAGGAGGAAAACAAGGAAAAAATATTCTAAACGAAACAGTGGATGTATGATTTTTATGGTTCATGCTGTGGCCACAGACATGTGATCTGACAGTGAGTTTGGGGTAGCCCAATGCAAAAATCCTGAGGATCCATGTGGATCCATGCTTTGTAACCACGTTTTAAGTGGGGAGGGAAGGAAAAGAACTCAAGGGACAAGGAGCACGCGTGGGGTGTGTGGAGAAGGAGCTTTTCTGCGAGCTGAGCGGGGGGGGGGGGGGAAGAGCACTGTTGCTTTAAAGGTATACTTAAGGTATTTGCCCTGTGCCTGGGTTTTTTTTCCATTTAACAGTTTGCAGCCTTTTCCTTCCGCTCCTTGTTTTGAGGCAGAATAGATTTGAGCAAGTGAGGAGGACTTGGATTGCAGGGGATTCGCCATTAGCTGTGTAAAAGCGCTCCTCCTTGCAGCCTGAATATAAGCAGCCACCAGCAGCAATAGAATGGAGCACAAAAAAGCGGTAGGGGCACTAGGACCCAGACAATGCTCAAATCTATCCTGCCTGAAAATAAGCTGCTCTGTCCCCGCGGATCAGCTGAGACGCGGGGATTTGCGAAGTTTCCCCCTCTCCCTCATGCCCTCCCCAGCCTTTTTTTTTACTTCCTGGTTTTCACTGCGCTGGCTCAGAGCTCGAGGTTGGTTTTATTTTGCTGCTGGTTGCTTAAATTTTATCTTTCCTGCCATCCCTCTGCAGCCTCACTGCTCTGTTTAGAGAGCGCACGGACTTTTGCTAGCTCCGTCCCTCCTCCCGTGTAAGCGGCTGCTGCCGGCTTTGCTGCCATGACTCTCCTTCCCTCCCTCCTCCCCGGCTCCAGGTCGCTTTAAAGCAAGCAAAGCGAGAGCCTCGTAGAGTGTGTAAGCGGCTCCCGCTTTGCTTGACTGATGGCAGCCATGGCTCCGATCCGTGCATTCGCTCCATAACACGCACAGGCATTTTCCCTTACTTTCTAGGAGCAAAAAAGTGCGTGTTTTGGAGCGAAAATTACGGTATTTATCTACTTGCACTTGACGTGTTTTCGAACTGCTAGGTTGGCAGGAGCAGGGACCAAGCAATGGGAGCTCACCCCGTCGCAGGGATTCTTGGACTTATCTGCATGCTAAACAACCAATTCATCCCAAGCAAAAGAAGCAGGCGAAGAGTGCCGTGCTTAGCAGCCCTAGAAAGTGTGCTTAAATGACATTTACATTAATGGAAGCAAGATCTTTATTTTAATTGTTGAAACTGCAGCCTTATTCACACTTCCTTGGGACCAAGTACCACTGAACTCAGCAGTTCAACTTGTTAGTCAATCGTTACCCAAAAGGTCTTCAAGTGACTGACAACGTATTTAAAGCGTAAGTGAAAACACAGCATAATATAAACACATTTACATAAAATCTTTCAAATGAAAATGCATGTAATACTAAAAAATACACAAAAACCCCTGCTTTTCCCCACCATCATGAGAAGCCGTAGAAAGTTCTGGCAGCACATTAACAGCAGACAACTTCATCATAGTCCATCAAAAGCCTGTAATAAGAGCTTTTTCTTGACACTGAAAAAATGTCAGTGTAGGTCCCTGGCAGACTTCCCTAGGGAGGGCGTTCTACAAGTGGGGCGCTACAACTGAAAAGGCCCTCTCCTTTATCACCCTCAGAGCCTATATAAACAAAGTGAGTAAGCAAGCAAAGATTTTAACTGTAGGTCAGGCAAATGCGGGTGGCGCTGTGGGTTAAACCACAGAGCCTAGGACTTGCCGGTCAGAAGGTTGGCAGTTCGAATCCCTGCAACGGGGTGAGCTCCCGTTGCTCGGTCCCTGCTCCTGCCAACCTAGCAGTTCAAAAGCACGTCAAAGTGCAAGTAGATCAATAGGTACCACTCCGGCGGGAAGGTAAACGACTATTCCGTGCGCTGCTCTGATTCGCCAGAAGCGGCTTAGTCATGCTGGCTACATGACCCGGAAGCTGTACTCCGGCTCCCTCGGCCAATAAACCCCAGAGTCGGCCATGACTGGACCTAATGGTCAGGGGTTCCTTTGCCTTACAGGCAAATGCTGTTGTACTGAAGTTTGCTTTATTGCCTTTGGCTTGCTATGTACTTGTCTTAGACATTTCTATCTACTCTCCCCTCCCTTTTACCATGAAGCAAAGCTTAGATGTGTTGAACTGGCAGTTCTGTATCAATTACCTTAATAAATTCAAGGATTCCAACTGGTGGGTTTTGACACAAGGCCAATGCCTACCTTTTATTAAATTGATCAAAAGCCACGTCACAGCATTAATAAGCATATTCAGCATGAAACGCTTAGTAGTGTGCATTGGACTCAGACAAATCCAGAGGTGACAGGAGACAGCTTGGAGTGATTTGGATTTGTCAGAGGTAAAAGAGGATCTCTGTGATGCAGAATTGCTTTAGCCAGAAAGCAAATCACTTCATTCTTTCCACTCCAAAAGCAATGTTAAAGGTGCCTAACACAAAAGCCCCCTGGACATTTGTATCTGCAGTTTGCTTGCCCATGGACACCTTTGTTGTATCTCAGTTTCTCAAACCAACTGCCCAGAAACCACACGAGGAGATTAAGTGATTACCACTATAAAATGGGAACCACTTCCATTGTGAGAAATCCACTCCGACTATCCTTCTGAAATTTGGCATGATTCATGCCTTCATGACGTCACCTGAAAATTTCATCCAATTCCACCCCCAAATAAAAATAAAGAGAGAGGTTTCCGTTTTGGGGGAGAAAGCATTTTAGAGGTGGCCAGCACAAAAGCCCACAGACCTTTATACCTGTAATTTAACAGACTTTATCCTCTTTGTGGGGTTACTATGCATGCCAATCACATTTACTTCTGTTCAAAGGGGGCAATGCCGCAAAACAGAGCTGGAACCCTGAGCTGAACTGGGCAGCCTACAACTCGGTCTGATATAAATTGAGCTAGTGGCTAGTATGGAAGGGTCTGGAAGTGAGAGCTGGACCATAAAGAAGGCTGATCGCTGAAGAATTGATGCTTTTGAATTATGGTGCTGGAGGAGACTCTTGAGAGTCCCATGGACTGCAAGAAGATCAAACCGATCCGTTCTGAAGGAAATCAGCCCTGAGTGCTCACTGGAAGGACAGATCCTGAAGCTGAGGCTCCAGTACTTCGGCCACCTCATGAGAAGAGAAGACTCCCTGTAAAAGACCCTGATGTTGGGGAAGATGGAGGGCGCAAGGAGAAGGGGACGACAGAGGACGAGATGGCTGGACAGTGTTCTCGAAGCTACCAACGTGAGTTTGACCAAACTGCGGGAGGCAGTGGAAGACAGGAGTGCCTGGCGTGCTCTGGTCCAGGGGGTCACGAAGAGTCAGACACGACTAAACAACAACAACAAAGTGGCTAGTCTGAGTCTGAACAGAATCGTGCAGCTGGTGGAACAGAAAGAGAGCGTAGCATGGTTTGGTAGACAGAATGCAGAAGAGACCTTGGGAATCAGAGTTCAGCCTCTATTTCAGTCATGATGAGCATTTGCAGGAAGTTATGCAATGTCTGGCAATGTACAGCTTCCAGGCCTGGGGATGCTGGGGGTATTGGAATTTTACCTTCCTCGCAATGATGACTACAAGGAGTGTTATGTACTGAAGTTCTCGCCCTGGGCCAGCAGGGGGATACTGCAGATAGTTTTCACTCAGGTCCGCATATGCAAATAAGGAATTGAAAGTGACGTTCAGTGATTGGATAGTTATAGAAAGTTGTTACTGTTGCTTTGCAGTTAAGCTCTATATAAGCAGGCTGGCTGAACCCTTCAGCCCAGTTCTGTTCTGGCCTGTGAATAAACAAGAGCTGTTTGAAGAATCACTGTGTCATCTGATATGTTCATCCACAACTTAGGAGAGATAGCTGTGTGCATGCGCATAGATGCAGACCCTTCCTTGTCTTCAGAAGCAGGGTAGGTGGCTAAAGACACAGGGGTCACATGCTGAAGGTCCAAAGTTCAGTCCCTTGCATTCTGCCTGGGAGCCTTTGGGGAAATTGCTTGCCAGGTTCTCTTAATACATACATTTGAAGTAGAATGGTCCAGCCTTTGGTGAACTTGTCTGACTGGCCTGAGTTCCAGTTCCAGACTAAGTCCCGCTTTACACATGAGGGATTTTCTACATAGATACTGTGAAGTGGCCAACTCACTCACCGGCATTTTTGAAAACGAATATATTTCAGAATGAGACCGTAATCCATGCCTTGAAGCAGAAGACAGCTCACAATGGACCATGGGGAAATCTAAACACACAGGCTTTAATTCTCAGGAGATTGCATTAAATGAGAAAGAGGGGGAAATTGTGGATGGGAGCTAATAGGAAATTCTGACCAAAGGGCATCCATTGAAGATTTCTCTGCAGCAAAAGTTAATTGTGCAGAACACAGCTGAGACACTGCTCCAAAGCTACACCTGGCAGAATTCTCCATTCCATGCAACCCTTAAAGGTATAGAAGCTCTTTGGGGTCTGGTGCTGGCAACATCACATATCGCAGGCATCTATGGCTTCGTCCCTGATTAGTCAAGATATTAACTTCATATTGTTTCTAACGTTGTCCTTTCCTAATCCAAAGACTCAGCTTAAGAATTCAGACACCATGTGAGAGACTTCTGGGAAAAGATTTATAATGAATTTTTAAAAAGATGAAATATACATTCATTAAGAAACCAGAGGCCTTTCTCCTTGGAATAATAGGTTCTGAATTACCCAAGAAAGATGTAAAGTTATTTTTGTATGCCACAACTGCTGTTCGAATTCTTATAGCCAAGAAATGGAAAACACAAGAACTACCAACTGTGGAAGAATGGCAGATGAAAATGATGGACTATATGGAGCTGGCTGACCTTACTGGAAGAATCTGCGACCAGAAAGAAGAGGAATATCAAGAAGAGAGGAAGAAATTTAAAGACTATTTGAATAAATAATGCAACATTAAAAATTAGAAATTACTTGAAAGTACTAAATAGGCCTAGGATGAAATTAAGAGTTAGTTAAATAATTGAGATTTAGAACCTTAAGAAAAGTTAAGAAATTTTATTTTAATTTGAATACTGTGTTTTAATAATGATATTAGAAAACTGCTACATTTAAATATAAGGAAATTCAGATGGGAGGGCTCAGAGGAAGTCCAAAACATATTTATGATGTTGGAAGTTTATATAACCAATTAATTTGTATCGTCTAGGTGTTTGTTGACATGTATTTTTTCTTTCTTTCTTTTTTCCTTTTTTTCCTTTTTTCTTTTTCCTATTTCCTTTTTGGTTTATATTTGTGACTTTGTTTCTTTCTTTTTTGTTGTAGTATGTGTTATATTTGTATGAAACGTAATAAAAACTATTTTTTTAAAAAAAGAGTTCAGACACCATGGCAGAATGTACCGGTATATGTTAAGTTGTGGGTGAACATATCAGACGTCACAGCGATTCTTCAAACAGCTCTTGTTTATTCACAGAACAGAACAGAACTGAACTGAAGGGTTCAGCCAGCCTGCTTATATAGAGGCTCCAGTACAACGTAACTGTAACACTTTTCTAAAACTATCCAATCACTGAACGTCACTTTCGATCCCTTATTTGCATAACTACCTACAGTATCCCCCTGCTGGGGGAGAACTTCAGTACATAACAGTATAACTGCAATGCCTTCCCACCTGCCTCTCAGCAGTTTCTTAGCTCTCCTTTCTCTCTCGCACATTCTCATATGCAGGATTATGACTGCACTCTGCAGCAGTGGGGCTGTAGGGAGGGGAGATGCAGGCACAGAATGAAAAGTGCCCTTACAGACTTTGGGCTAAGACTTAAAGTAACATGCGTAGTCTCCAGTTGGAGACGACTTGGTTGCTTGGTTTGGCTAAGGCACACTGAGACGACCGCACAAAAAAACACTGTCAGGTTCAGAATCTGAGAGGTGTATTTTTGGGGGGGAAGAATAATCAGAGGTGCAGAGATGAAGCAATTATATGATCTGAATGTTGGCCACTCACGCCAAAAAGAAGGCAAAAGGAGGTAAAGATAGGCATTTCCTAACGAGCATGTCTGGATGCACGTTTAGAATCAATTACTATTATTTAAACAGAAATGTATCTGTTTAAATATCTCTGGGTATACTGGCCAGGTGACCTGCAAGCCTGCTCAGTCTCCTCTCCAGGTGCTGATAACTGGGGGTGGGCAACTTCAAGCTCCCCCCTCCCCAATCTTATAGTTATTTATCTTCCATTTGGATGTTGCCACCATCCTGGAATCTTCTGATAAAGGGCAGTAAATAAAAATGAAAGAAGAAGAAGAGGAAGAAGATGACAGCCCTTTCAAAAGAAGTGTGCCCTCTGTAAAGTAGGACATATGATCACCCTACCAAACATCTTATTCTTCTCCCATCTGCATCAAAACACTTAGTATCAAATTTAACAGAAAATGTTTGAAATATACTCAGAGTCAAGAGTGGATTTCATTCTCTCTACTCAGCTCATAGTGGTGAGGAGGAATGGAAGTTCCCCCAGAATGTCTGCTTTATATACATTATTTACACAATGGGCCCCACGTGATTGGCTAATTCCGGGATTCTCCTGTAGGCCAATCAGGTTGCCTTCCACCTGGAGCTGGATTGGGTGGCTCCTGTGGACCAATCAGACTGCTGCATTCTGGGTCCTATTGTTCTAGGACCAATCAGACTGCTGCATTCTGAATCCTGTTCAACTCAGTACATAACAGGTTAAAAAAATCCGTTCAGATATTCTGACCAGCGAATCCAAATAGTAAAATACATAATAAGGTCGTTTAAAAGTTGATATTCCTTCCATATGGGAAACACAGCTGTAGCTGAAGACACATTTATTAATAGCAGAATCTTTGTTTCTAAATCAAGTCAGTATTTGGGGAACAAGGATGGTTTGAAACAGAGGAGGATGAACGAGCAGGGAAGTGTAGGCTAGGGCACACCGACATTGCAGCCAAGGGCAGCGTGGGAGAATCTTTGCGGATGCATCCAGAATCACATGGATCCAGAGGATCTGCTGCTGCACCGTTGATTTGGGAGCAGATGCTCCCATTGCAGGCCTGTCTGGCTTGATGAGTCAGGGAGCAGGGGAGTACTCCCTGGCAGAAGGAACCTGCAGGGAGTTAAGCAATGACTAGCAATTCCCAGCTTCCAGGCCTGGGGGTGGCGACTGTATCTGAGCCGGGTTCTTCCCTCACCAGAACAGTGATGATGACGACAACAAAGAGGATGCAGGACCCTTCTTGTCTGAAGCCCCATTAAAGGCAGGAATAAGCAGATAACCAGGGAAAGGCTGCACGTTGCAGGTTCCAGGCTCAATCCTCAAAAGTCCAAGGCCCTGGGAACGTCGTCACTTTTACTGGTGGAATGGGCTGGTGTGGAATACAAGCAGAACCGCTTGTTCGACATTGTTCTCTAAGGTTCAAGCGGCAGGATAATATTAAGGCAGTTCCAGCAAAAGCAAACTGATGGATTATATATGAATGAAGACAGTGTAAAACCTGATGGATTAATGCCTCTGAAAGAAGACATAAAGGCAGGACATTTTGCTTGTACAGTGGTACCTTGGGTTACAGATGTTTCAGGTTACAGACTTTGCTAACCCAGAAATAGTAACTCGGGTTAGGAGCTTTGCTTCAGGGTGAGAACAGAAATCGCACGGCGGCGGCGGGAGGCCCCATGAGCTAAAGTGGTGCCTCAGGTTAAGAACAGTTTCAGGTTAAGAACGGACCTCCAGAATGAATTAAGTTCTTAACCCGAGGTACCACTGTACTGCTGCCACAATTTTCACAAGAAAGAAGACTGTAGTAAAGTTGTCCTTTATAAACATAATAGCAGCTTCATGCCCAGCACTGCTAGGGAATGCTAAGAAATAAACAAAACAAAACAAAAATCAGTGCAGTTTTGAAATCAGTGATTAAAGTACAGTTTTGGAAGGTTCATTCCCCTTTCGGCACGGTTTCAACTATGGAAAGGCAGCATACAGATAAAATGATGTGGATGACCTTGATTCAAAATGGCAGCCAACGGTATCCAAACACAGATGCTCCTTAATCTCAGGAACAATCAAGCAAAATTTGGTTATATCTTAAGAGGTGCCCAGAAAGTGGTGGTGAGGGATGAGTGTTCAGACCCCTGGGCTCTCACTTGTGGGGTGCCTCAGGGCTCCGTCCTCTCCCCCATGCTTTTTAACATCAATATGAAGCCGCTGGGAGAAATCCTCAGAGGAGTTGGGCTGGGTGTTCACCAGTATGTGAATGATACACAGCACTACATCTCTTTTACATCAGAACCAGTGAAGGCGGTGGATGTTCTGTGCGAGGACAGTTGGAGGATGGATGGCAGCTAATGGATTGAAGTTGAATTCCGACAAGACAGAAATACTGTTTCTAGGGGACGGGGGCGGGCAGGTGTGGGGGACTCCCTGGTTCTCAATGGGGTAAATATGAAGGAGCCATTGTGGACTCACAGCTGTCCACGGAAGCACAGGTAATTCTGTGTCCAGGGCAGCTGTCTACCAGCTCCATTTAGTACGCTAGCTGAGACTCTACCTGCCTGTACACTGTCTCGCTAGGGTGATGATACATGCTCTGGTTATCTCCTGCTTGGACTACTGCAATGTGCTCCACATGGTGCTACCTTTGAAGGTGACTTGGAAACTACAATTACTCCAGAATGCGACAGCTAGACTGGTGACTGGGAGCAGCTGCTGAGACCATATCACACTGGTCCTGAAAGATCTTCATTGGCTCCCATTACATTTCTGAGCACAATTCAAAGTGTTAGTGCTGACCTTTAAAGCCTTAAATGGCCTTGGCCCAGTACACCTGAAGGAGCTCCACCCTGGACTCTTCAGCCCGGACTCTGAGGTCCAGCACCAAGGGCCTCAGAACGGTTGGGAGGAATGTTTTTGCCAAAAATCTCAGAAACCTCATCAGGAGGGCTTTAAACTGACTAATGTGGGGGAGGGAGACAGTGCTCCTGAAGGTAGGAGTCTATCAATTGATGAAGATGATCATCCAAATGTCATAGACCAAATGGAGCAAACAGCACGCAGACCTAGTGGTGGGAGGAAAAAATCCTTAAATAAGAGACACGGGGGAATGATTAATGGACTTCAATGTCTGTACACTAATGTGCAAAGCATGGGAAATAAACAAGATGAGCTTGAGCTCTTGGTACAGCAAACTAAATATGACATAATAGGAATCACTGAAACCTGGTGGGATAAGTCCCATGATTGGAATGTAATAATGGAGGGATACAATCTATTTCAGAGAAACAGACCAGACAAGAAAGGAGGAGGAGTGGCGTTATATGTCAGGGATGTCTATACCTGTGAAGAGATCCAAGATCTAGAACCTCAAAGCCAAAGTGAGAGCATTTGGGTCAAAATTAAGGGAGAGAAGAATAACAGTGACCTCATTGTGGGAGTTTACTATAGATCCCCAAGCCAAACGGAGGACATAGATGATGCCTTCCTGGAACAGATGGCCAAGCATGCAAAATGAAGGGAGATAGTAGTAATGGGGGACTTCAATTACCCGGATATTTGTTGGATGTCAAACTCAGCCAAGAGCATAAGGTCAAACAGATTCCTCACTGGCCTTGCAGACAACTTCGTTGTCCAGAAAGTGGGAGAAGCAACAAGAGGAACAGCCATTTTAGATCTGGTCCTAACCAATGTTGATGACCTGGTTAGTGGGGTAGAAGTGGAAGGATCATTAGGCGCGAGTGATCATGCTCTTCTGAGCGGAAAGGAGCAGCCAAGCATACTAGGACTCAATTTCTTGACTTTAAGAAAGCCGACTTCATAAAACTTAGGGAAGTGCTGGGTGAGATCCCATGGACAGTAATACTAAAAGGAAAGGGAGTTCATGATGGCTGGGAGTTTGTTAAGAGGGAGATAGTAAAAGCACAACTTCAGGCAATACCAATGAGACGGAAACATGGAAGGTGCCTAAAGAAGCCAGGGTGGCTATCTAAAGAACTTTTAACTGAGTTAAGATTAAAAAAGGATGTGTACAAAAAATGGAAAAGGGGGGAAACCACCAGAGAGGAATTCAAACAAATAGCCAGCACGTGTAGACACAAAGTCAGAAAAGCTAAAGCACAGAATGAACTCAGGCTTGCTAGAGAGGTTAAAAGCAACAAAAAAAGGCTTTTATGGGTATGTTCGTAGCAAAAGGAAGAACAAAGAAACAGTGGGGTCACTCAGAGGAGAAGATGGTGAAATGCAAACAGGGGACACAGAAAGGGCTGAACTCCTCAATGCCTTCTTTGCCTCAGTCTTCTCCGGTAAAGAAAACAATGCCTGACCTGAAGAATTTGGAGCAAATGATTCAGCAGAGGAAACACAGCCCAGAATAACTAAGGAGATAGTACAAGAATACTTGGCTAGTTTAGATGTATTCAAGTCTCCAGGGCCAGATGAACTGCATCCAAGAGTATTAAAAGAACTGGCAGGTGTGATCTCAGAACCACTGGCAGTCATCTTTGAGAATTCCTGGAGAACAGGCGAAGTCCCGGCAGAGGGCAAATGTTGGAGGAGGAGGGCAAATGTTGTCCCTATTTTCAAAAAGGGGAAAAGAGAGGACCCAAATAATTACCGCCCAGTCAGTCTGACATCAATACCAGGGAAGATTCTGGAGCAGATCATTAAGCAAACAGTCTGTGAGCACCTAGAAAGGAATGCTGTGATCACCAATAGTCAGCATGGATTTCTGAAAAATAAGTCGTGTCAGACTAACCTGATCTCGTTTTTTGACAGAATTACAACCCTCGTAGATGAAGGGAACGCAGTGGATGTAGCCTACCTTGATTTCAGCAAGGCATTTGACAAGGTGCCCCATGATATTCTTGTAAAGAAGCTGGTAAAATGTGGTCTTGACTATGCTACCACTCAGTGGATTTGTAACTGGCTGACTGACCGAACCCAAAGGGTGCTCATCAATGGTTCCTCTTCATCCTGGAGAAGAGTGACTAGTGGGGTGCCACAGGGTTCTGTCTTGGGCCCGGTCTTATTCAACATCTTTATCAACGACTTGGATGATGGACTCAAGGGCATCCTGATCAAATTTGCAGATGACACCAAACTGGGAGGGGTGGCTAACACCCCAGAGGACAGGATCACACTTCAAAACGACCTTGACAGATTAGAGAACTGGGACAAAACAAACAAGATGAATTTTAACAGGGAGAAATGTAAAGTATTGCACTTGGGCAAAAAAAAATGAGAGGCACAAATACAAGATGGGTGACACCTGGCTTGAGAGCAGTACATGTGAAAAGGATCTAGGAGTCTTGGTTGACCACAAACTTGACATGAGCCAACAGTGTGACGCGGCAGCTAAAAAAGCCAATGCAATTCTGGGCTGCATCAATAGGAGTCTAGCATCTAGATCAAGGGAAGTAACAGTGCCACTGTATTCTGCTCTGGTCAGACCTCACCTGGAGTACTGTGTCCAGTTCTGGGCACCACAGTTCAAGAAGGACACCGACAAACTGGAACGTGTCCAGAGGAGGGCAACCAGAATGGTCAAAGGCCTGGAAACGATGCCTTATAAGGAACGGCTAAGGGAGCTGGGCATGTTTAGCCTGGAGAAGAGGAGGTTAAGGGGTGACATGATAGCCATGTTCAAATATATAAAAGGATGTCACATAGAGGAGGGAGAAAGGTTGTTTTCTGCTGCTCCAGAGAAGCGGACATGGAGCAATGGATCCAAACTACAAGAAAGAAGATTCCACCTAAACATTAGGAAGAACTTCCTGACAGTAAGAGCTGTTCGACAGTGGAATTTGCTGCCAAGGAGTGTGGTGGAGTCTCCTTCTTTGGAGGTCTTTAAGCAGAGGCTTGACAACCATATGTCAGGAGTGCTCTGATGGTGTTTCCTGCTTGGCAGGGGGTTGGACTCGATGGCCCTTGTGGTCTCTTCCAACTCTATGATTCTATGATTCTGGTGGTTCCCTCACCATGAGGTTACAGGGAACCAGGCAGAGGGCCTTCTTGGTGGTGGCGCCTGCCCTGTGGAACACCCTCCCATCAGATGTCAAGAAGATAAAGAACAACACAACTTTTAGAAGACATCTTAAGGAAGCCCTGTTTAGGGAAGTTGTTTAATGTTTGATTCTGTTTTTAATATGCCCAGAGCGGCTGCGGCAACCCAGTCAGATGGGATGGGTATAAGTAAACAATAATATGATTAAATGCATAGTAAACAAACAAAATAGTAGATACTGCACTAAAGAGAGTCCCAAGCCAAGCAAAACCAAACTTTTAGAGCTTTACGCAGGCCTTGTTCACATGTGAGTCTCAGACTCTCAGACTCCCTGCTCCCTTCTTCTCTTCTAGAGAACCCAGGAGGTCAAGTTTGGAGGCTTTTGCTTCATTTTTAGACTTAAAAAAAACCCAAACACCTCAGAGTCTGGTCCCCCTGCTTCCCCTAGTGCAAAAAATCCACTAGAAAATGATTTTTGTAGTTTGAAAAGTGATGTGGTAATGCACTTGTGGGAGGGATGAATGAATGACTAAAGGGAAGATGTGTAAACATCCTGCAAGCAAATCAGAATGATTGCTAATTGTCACATAACTGGCCCATAAACAGATCAGAATGAATACTCAATAAAGGCTAGAGATAATATTACTATGTAACTCTTGTACAAGCAAAACAGGATGAATGCTCAATTAAATAGGTTGTCTGGAGGGGCCCTAAATGTCTCATCAATCAGAGGTCTTGAAACCAAGTCGTAGGGGGATCAGTTGAAAGAACTAAGTACATTTAGCCTGACAAAGAGTTAATGGGGGCGGAGGAGATAGTGATCTTCACATATATATGAAGGGCTGGCATGCAGAAGACGGGATAAACTTTGTTGTCACAGAGGACAGAACCAGAACCAATGGATGGAAACTGCTGGGAAGCAGACTTGGGCTTTTGCGACTGCAAAATCTATTTGACAGGGAACAGGCTGCCTTGGGAGGCGTGGTCTCTCATTCACCTCAGGTATTTAAGCAGAGACTGAGTGGCTATAGTTGCACCCTGCATTGCAGATCCTGAATGGGGCAGGGGTTGAACTAAATAACCTCCAAGGTCCCTTCTAACTCTGTAATCCAATGATGCATTAGATTATCCCAGAGTCCAGAATTATGAGAGGGAAAAATTCCACCCACCCCATAGGCTCTTCAGCTATATCCTGAATAAGGTAAAGGTAAAGGGACCCCTGACCGTTAGGTCCAGTTGTGGCCGACTCTGGGGTTGCGGCGCTCATCTCGCTTTACTGGCCGAGGGAGCCGGCGTACAGCTTCCGGGTCATGTGGCCAGCATGACTAAGCTGCTTCTGGTGAACCAGAGCAGCGCACGGAAACGCCGTTTACCTTCCTGCTGGAGCGGTACCTATTTATCTACTTGAACTTTGGCGTGCTTTCGAACTGCTAAGTTGGCAGGAGCAGGGACCGAGCAATGGGAGCTCACGCCATCGCGGGGATTCGAACTGCCGACCTTCCGAACAGCAAGCCCTAGGCTCAGTGGTTTAGACCACAGCGCCACCCGCGTCCCACATATATCCTGAATATCTTGGGGAAAAACAGGTCGATCCCCTCAGTTTAAGGATGCTAAATTGCTGCTGTTCAAACACAGGATGGCACTCTGAACCCACCCATGGAGTGATAATAACAGAAACTATTATAATGCCACCAGAGCTCAGACTACTTGTGGCAGGGAGCAATGGACTTGAACTGCTAGCAACAGATTTAGGATTAAGAAAAACATCCTAATTATTGTAAGAGATGACCAGTAACAGAGTAATCTGCTTAGTCAGGGTGTCAGATCTACTGAAAAATTGTTTCTTCAGATGCTGCTCAAATCTTCTTTTAAAAAAAAGTTTGCCCAGGCATCTCCTAAGAACACATTAGGTACAAATTCCAATCTTAAAACAGAATCTAAACTAGGTAAGCTAATTTTATGATTCTATCATTATGAAAGATAATGCATCTACTATCGATATAAAACAATACAATTTATGCACAAATCACAAATATCTTATTGTATTTTAAGCTTTAAATGTATTTCTGTACAGGTATGAAATGTCATTATTGTATAGTTTAACAACAGGCATCGTTAAGCACAAAAGTCAAGACATTTCTTGACATTCTATAGTTCTATTTTAAAAAATTAGTGAACAGGGAAATTTAGTTTCAGAATAGCTACATCGTACCAGTTCAGCATGTTGTGAATGCAAAGCGGTCCCAAAATCAATCCCTGACATTTCCAGTTAAATATGGGTGTCAGATACCAGGACTGAGCGCTGGAGAATCGCTTCTGTTCAGAATAGACAACACATAGCTAGATAGATCAATGATCTGACTCTGTGTAAGAGAGCTGTTATTGGATCAATGACATTTATATAGCCTGTTCTTACTTTATGACATTTCAATAAGGACAGCAATCCAGGTCTATGGTTTTAAGCATGGCCCATTTAAGTTGGCTCAAGCCTGGGCTTCTCCTCTGTGAAGGCCCAACACCAGCTTTCTGTTTCCTTCCTTAGCTGTTGTGCACCAGACTTATTCACAGATGTCAGCTGAAGAGCAGTTCCCTGGACAATTTGAGGGCAGGACACTGCTTAACAGAAGCCAACATAGCTAATGGAGAGCTCAGAAAGATCCATTCTGGGCCAAGTCTTCAACAATGCCCTTTTAAGAGAAAGGCTGACATCACTGACGCACCTAATGTGACCACTGTGTCCTAAGATTTCTGTTTGGAGGGAATTTTGGACCAGAGTTTGCTTGAAACAGGGGTTTCGGAGTTTGCCACAAGTTCTAAGTCATCCACCATGATAATTACGAAGATCTGATGAAGCCAAAGGTCTGGTTGGTTATTTCAAAGCAATATATGAACCCCAGCTAGGAGCGACAGAAGGGTGATGCACACCTCTAATCTCTTCCCATATTCTCTTCCTTCCCCTCTCAGCCTTTCTACTTCCCTTTCTTCCCTTAAGGCCACCCCTTCCTTCCAATCCTTCAGCTTTTGCCCTCTTCCCTTGATAAGCACTGAGTTTATGTTCCCAACCTTTATGCAATTTCCACTTTGCTTGGTTGGGTGGAAACCATGCAACATCCCTAGCAGAGACATCACCTTGCCAACAAAGGTCCGTATAGTTAAAGCTATGGTTTTCCCAGTAGTGATGTATGGAAGTGAGAGCTGGACCATCAAGAAGGCTGATCGCTGAAGAATTGATGCTTTTGAATTCTGGTGCTAGAGGAGACTCTTGAGAGTCCCATGGACTGCAAGAAGATCAAACCTCTCCATTCTGAAGGAAATCAGCCCTGAGTGCTCACTGGAAGGACAGATCCTGAAGCTGAGGCTGAGGCTCCAAGACTTTGGCCACCTCAGGAGAAGAGAAGACTCTCTGGAAAAGACCCTGATGTTGGGAAAGATGGAGGGCACAAGGAGAAGGGGACGACAGAGGAAGAGATGGTTGGACAGTGTTCTCGAAGCTACCAGCATGAGTTTGACCAAACTGCGGGAGGCAGTGGAAGACAGGAGTGACTGGTTGGCTCTGGTCCAGGGGGTCACGAAGAGGCGGACACGACTAAACGACTAAACAACAACAACAGCTCTTGCAATGTTTCCCATCCTAGCCAAGGTCCTGCCATCCCACCAACTCTGTGGAACTTTTTAGAAAGTTATTTGCTCCCTGAATGCATGTAGGTCTACATCTTCACCCATCAACCCAGACAACCCATTCCTTTTATTAGTTTTGTTCTGATATTGCACAGCTCCAAATAAGGGGAGGTATAAGAGTGTGCTGT